>NC_140591.1:1043600749-1044225749 GCF_964204655.1 Triturus cristatus | reverse complement strand
TTGTTGCTGATATGCCCCTTATTTCTTTTCCACGGAAGGGATAGTAAAAAAATTCTAGGCGTTGCTATGTTTTCTTTTAGGGAGCTCTTCCTCCTAAGTAGATCAACTGTGGTCCTCTGGGTCTGGGGTCTAAATCAGGAAACTGCTACTGTAGTGAGAGGTGCAAAACAAGACTGCTACTCCCAGAAGTAAAGTAAAGTGGGAGAGCACTTCCTCTGTTGAGGCATGAAAACTGTTTTAGACAATCAAATCTCTCTATTCAAGTGTCACATGGGTTTCTCGGTGACGTTGTGATGACGTTGCGATGTCACCATGAATACCATAATATATATTAAAGCATGAGTGTAACATTGAATCAATTATGAGTACATCAATTGATACCTGATATTACTAAATCACTTACCTCAGAAACAAATTTTAAAATGTCTTTATTTCTTTTTAAGTGTATCTAAAACTCACACTGGTTTTGCGAATTTCCTGTGGTACTGGAAAAAATACGTGTTGGAACAGTCTGAGAAAGATTCACAAATATCAATGTTCTTTTTTTAATCAGCAATTTCTAAAAATTTCAAGCAACTCGTTTAATAAATACGGGAAAAGTGTTGAAGTGCAAAAAGAAAAGTACCTCAAGCACCATTTGTAGGCATTGTAAGGCTTTATAATGCAGACATACGTTATATGGACATCAGGGCCTGAATTAGAAAAAGGTGGTTCAATATCAGGCACCCTTTTTTTACATTTATTGTTTTAAAACATATTGATCTGAATTTATCCATTAGTATTGTTTACTCATTTCATCTGCATTTATTCATGAACATTTTAAAGTAAAGCAGCAGGTGAGGTTCCTTTCTGCTCCTGTCAATCACTCAGCTACTGACACATACACATAGGCAGACTCTCAGACACCCACTCAAACACCCATTCAGCCATTCCCACATCCACTTACACACTCACACAGCCAGTCACACACCCAACCACACTCCCATACAGTCACTTACACACCCACTCACACACCCACAAAAACAATCACACACCCATTCACAGACCAATACAGCCACTCAGACCCACTCCCCAACTCAAAACTCCCTTAACACACTCACTCACACACCCTCACAACTGCTAACACACTAACCTACACACCCATACAGACACTCACACATCCACTCACACATCCATTCAGCAACTCACACACCCATTCACCGACCTGTACAGCCACTCGCAAACCCATTCTCAAGGTAACAGGTTACAGTTAGGAAATACAATTTAACTAAAACCTTTGAAATTAACTAAAAAAACAAAGGTTACAGGGATGTTATTGTTAGGAAAAAACATTAAAAAACTTTAGAAATTCACTGAAAGAACCTAAGGTTTTAGGTACATTATAGTTAGGAAATGGTATAAAAAACAAAGATTACAAGGATGTTATACTTAGGCTAGCATTTCACTCATACAAAACCATTCAAATTCAACAGTTATAGCTACCTGAGTTTACTATATCTTATGCCCCTGCTACGCACTGCTATGACCTCACATATTACATCACTCATGACATGGTCAGTGACATCAGTGATGAACTTTAATGGTTTTTCACAAGTGAAATCTGAACCTAACTATAAGGTCCTTGTAACCTTTGCTATTTTCAGTGAATTTCTAAGGTTTTTTCAGTGAGTATATATATATATATATATATATATATATATATATATATATATATATATATATATATATTCACTGAAAAAACCATAGGTTTCACACACGTTATAGTTAGGAATTAGCATTTAAAAATCCTTGCAAATTCACTGAAAAAACCATAGGTTTCACACATGTTATAGTTAGCTTGACATTTCACTCATAAAAAACCATTGAAATTCCCCCGTTATAGTTAGTTCAGCTAACTATAACTCGCGCGACCGCAATCCACTGCTGATGACGTCACATATTACATCACTGTATTCACTAAGATACTGTTAATAAGTCAGTTATACAATTAATTTTACCAAAAAAAACATCCATTTAGACACTTATTTACCCATTTATTCTTCCATTAACCTTTAGATATACATATATAAAAAATATTTATTTTTCAGAAAGACACATATTCACTGGATGATGTCATCAGTGATGTCATCAGTGATGTCATTTGAGATGTCATCAGTGATGTCATGAGTGATGTCACTGACCATGTCATGAGTGATGCAATATGTGACGTCATCAGCAGTGGATTGCGGTCGCGCGAGTTATAGTTAGCTGAACTAACTATAACGGGGGAATTTCAATGGTTTTTTACGAGTGAAATGTCCAGCTAACTATAACATGTGTGAAACCTATGTTTTTTTCAGTGAATTTGCAAAGTTTTTTAAATGCTAATTCCTAACTATAACGTGTGTGAAACCTATGGTTTTTTCAGTGAATTTGCAAGGTTTTTTATATGCTAATTCCTAACTATAACGTGTGTGAAACCTATGTTTTTTTTAGTGAATCTGTAAGGTTTTTTAAATGCTAATTTATGTATGTATTATTATATTTTTTATATATTTATTTTACAATAAACTACCTATGTATATAGTTATAGATTGACTGTATCCTTTAATATGGAATGGCTCAGCTCTTTTATTTTGAATTTGGATGAAGTTGAACAGCATAGTTAATATCTTCAATAAACTTATCAACAGTTTTTTTAAAGGGTTTTTCATGGTGCGCGCACCGTGTGCGCACCCCGCGATTTTCTGAAAAAAATAAAATGTTTTTTTCACCCTTCGGGGTCCTTCAGGGACCCCCTGACAAAGGCTAGGGGGTCAGGAACTCTATACCCTGCCCCCTTTTCACGTTCTCCACCTTTCTTTTTCACTGTCACACACAAAATGTCGTCCGACACTTCCTGATTTCAACCGATTCGAATGTTGACTGACATCTAACCACCAATCAGAATTACGCTCGCGGACATTTGGTGCGCGCCCCGTGCGAGCACCGTGGGCGCATGGTGCGCGCATATAGATATTTATGTACTTTTAACTGCAATTTTCTCAGGAACTACTGAACAGATTGACACCATATATGCAAAAGGTACATGCCTGACCTGAGGACTACCTCTTTGCCAAATTTCATGTAATTCTGTTCAGCCGTTCGGGCTGTACCTTCGACTAAAGGTCCTATGGGAAAATGCATGGGGAAAACGCTTTTTGGGACCCCCCTTTTTTCTCAGCCCCCGCTTGACGAATCACCCCGAGACTTTCAGGGTAGGAGCGGAGCGGAGCGCCCCATTAGTTTTGAAAATTTCACAAAGATAAGTCAACCGGCGCCAAAGTTATTCAAAATAGAACTTTCAGATTTCCTATGGGAACTCGGTCCTAACTATAACTATCTACTGGCGACCGCCAGTAGATAATATATATAAATAGTACCTACTGGCGGTCGCCAGTAGGGAGTTATAGTTAGGCCCTATTAGCCATAGGAAATCCTCAACATTCCATTTAGAATAAGTTTGGCGCCGGTTGACGAATCTTCGCAAAAGTTTTAAAACTAGTGGGGCGCTCCGGTCCGCTCCTATTCTGAAAGTCTTGGGGTGATTCATCAAGCAGGGGCTGAGAAAAAAGGGGGGACCCAAAACGTGTTTTCCCATGCAATTTTCCATAGGAACCTTTAATCACAGCTACAGCCCGAACTGCTGAACGGAATTACACCAAATTTGGCAAAAAGGTAGCCCTTGGTTCAGAGTCATGACTTTTGGTTAAATGGTGTAAATCCGTTCAGTAGTTCCTGAGAAAATCAAAAGTAAAATCACATACATATCTGGGTGGAGCCTAACCACACATCCCATCGTGAGATCTGATTGGCTGTCAGCACTTCATCCAAGAAGTGTTGGTAGCCTTCTTGGGACCAATATACATGATAGAACCTCATTAAAAAACATTACAGTTAATATAAGGTTTTAAGACTTTAGTTACATTATAAATCATTTGTTGATGGTACCATACTCATTTTAGGAATTGTGGTGTGTTCTAAGGTGATTTTACCATGCGAAAAAGCCTTCTGCTGGGATATCATGAATCATGTTTGAGAGAAAACTATTTTCTCATGCTTTTCCCACAGAGGTTTGGAAGGTGATCTATAAGCTAAACTGAGAGCATATTTTCTTTAAAATCACATTATCTTTCTCAGTCATGTGAGAACGAAGTCTGACATTCTCAGTAAAACAAGTACATCCAACAAGGGCAGAGACTGTCAGTTGATTCCTTTGTGTTCTACTGCAGCTTCCCAGAGTGTTCTAAAGAACAACTAGAGCGCTAACAGTCCTACTTATGACAAACATATTGCACACCTGAAGCCATCTTGATTGGAATAAAGTGGTAACTCTTAAAAAATTTAATTTAAAAGGAACAAAATGAGGGGGTTCATTTTGCCATAGAAAGTATGATTAGTGCTGCAGAAAGAAAAATGTGGGCGCATTTTGAGTGACTTCTCAAATCGTCTTCGATTTCATTAAAAAATTCTGACATGCATACTGAAACATGCACTTTCAATACCAGCAGCAGACTTCCCTGGTGAGCAGTAGCTTTACTACAGTGCTCTAATGAGCAACTAGAGTGCTAAAATTCTGAATTTATGGCAAATGTGTAACACATCTGAATGTCTTCTTGATGGAATCAAAGTAAAAAACTGAAAGTATTTCCTACTAAGGAGACTGTAGTAAATGAGGAAATTAGGAAACTTCATAACAAATAAGTCTACCAAGATGGCCACCAGAGACAAAAGAGCCCAAATGTAGCACAAATATCACCCAGATGTAGCCCAAGTATAGCCCAATGACAGAATGTCCCAGACTGTTCTAAAGAACAACTAGAGCGCTAACAGTCATACTTATGACAAAAGTATGGCACACCTGAAGCCATCTTGATTTTAATAAAGTGGTAACACTTAAAACATTTAATTTGCAAAGGAACAAAATGAGGGGGTTAATTGTTCCATGGAAATTATGATTAGTGCTGCAGAAAGAAAAATTAGGGCACATTTTGATTTCTCAAATCCTCTTCTATTTCATTAAAAAATTCTGACATGCAGATTGAAACATGCACTTTGAATACCAGCAGCAGACTTCCCTGGTGAGCAGTAGCTTTACTACAGGGATCTAATGAGCAACTAGAGTGCTAACATTCAGAATTGATGGCAAATGTGTGACATATCTGAATACCTTCTTGATGGAATCAAAGTAAAAAACTGAAAGCATTTCCTACTGAGGAGACTGCAGTAAATGAGGAAATTAGGAAACTTCAAAACAAATAAATCTCCCAAGATGGCCACTAGAGACAAAAGAGCCCAAATACAGCACAAATATCACCCAGATGTAGCCCACATGTAGCTCAATGACAGAAGTGTGCAAAACACTTTTTATGTTTTGTGTTTTTGCAGTTTTATATAGTGCAGACTTGTCAGATATTGGAGTGCTTTACATGAGCATTGGTTACATCACACAAGAACAAACTCATTTTGGTTGTAGACATAGGGAGATTAAGTGATTTGACCAGAAACACAGAATGTCGAGCTGAACAAGAAACTCTAACCTGGTTCCCCAGTTGCAAAGTCTGCAGCTCTGGAAGTAACACCACCTCCTCTCCCGTAAGTACAACATTTAATCAAGTGGTCAACTGGATAAAAAAACATAAAGATAACAAATAATTTAAAAGTTCTTTGTCGCTATTTGAAAACTCAGAAAATATGTCCTCATTTTAGTTTTTTAGAGCACTAACCATAATTTTGATCAAATAAGACCCTCTCATATATGTAATTTCTAAAGGAAATGCTCTAGGTATTACAGTACTGATTATATCAAGATGACGTCAGGCGTTCAGCACTTTTGTAATAAATATAGAATGTTAGCAATCTAGTTGTTCATTAGGATACTGTTGAGAGGCAGAGACCAGGGGCACGGACTCTGAAAATTGAAGGCAGGAAGGAGGGTGCAGAGGCACCAATTGGACCAGACTGGGCAGGCAGGAAGGGCAGGGGCAGCACAACATACTATGGAGGACAGTGGAAAGGGGACAGGGGCAACAATACAGGACTGGCAAGAGAGGCTGTGGCAATATAATAGACCATTGTGGGCAGAAGGAAGAGGCAGTGGTAGTACAACCATGCATGCCAACAGACGTGATTCAGCCAGGAAACGTCCAATGTTTTTAAGCCCAAATGGGCTTTTATTTGATCTGTCTCCTGTCTACAATCTCCTCTTTTTCAATGTAACTCAAAGGGGAAAATCAATACCCCAGTTTTTTTTTCAAAATCTCCCTCTTACCGAGTTCAAAATGTTCGCAAGTATGGTACATTGGATCATGGAAGGCAGGAGGAATTGGGGTAGGGACATGGACTTGGATAACAGAGGACAGGAGAGACATGGAGAGGTGCACCAAACTGACCCTACAGGGCAGGCATCAGGGTTTGCAGCAGCACAATACACCACACAGGGCCTGCGGTACGGAAGTGCAGCACAACAATCCATAGAAAGCAATAGGGAGGGGACAGGACCATGCACATGGACAACAGAGAACACAGGGGAAAGAGGCAATGGTAGCTGGCTGACGATAATGGACAGACAGGAGAGAAAGCTGCAGCATAACAGACCATAAAGGGCAGGAGGGATGGATCAGGGGCATTACAATGGAACAGACAAAAACCTGAGCAAGTCAAGTAAAAATAACCTAACCAGGGTAGACAGGTGGTGTCAGAAGTCAACTTGATTCTGAAGGACACCAAATGGAAAGAAAGGGAAAGATTATCTCTTTCTTGAGTCCCCTCACTCACCAGGGTTTCCCCACGGTGACATGCTTCGTCATTGGGGTCCTCCCAGTCCTCTACGGACTGAGGCGTGCTACAACTTACGAAATTACGTAGGAGCACTAAAAAATAGAGTATGTGTAGTGCAAGTGAAAAAGTGGTGGAGTGGGATAATTAAAATAATCAGCTAGTGGGCCAAGAATAAACTTTATTAGTGCTCTAAGCTGAAAAAAATTAAAACGGGGTGATATGCTAGAAAACCCTCACTATAATGGAAAGGTGTGCCTAGCATGATCTGGTCAACTAGTTTCGAGCGTCCCCAGCTCTTCTTCAGGACTACACTGAGACCAGCCCAGTGCCGAGAAACTTGCCACTCCTAGTTAACCTGAATAAGGTGCAATAAATGTGATGCCGCAACTATAAGGCATGCGTTTTAAAATACATACGTAATGTACGTCAGCAAATAATCTGTAGGATATAAAACAAAGGGTAAAAGGAAAAATATCTGATCATAAGTACTGTTTCAATCTTAATTGTGAGCACACTACACCCAAGTGTTCGCACACTTTCCTTTCTGATGTGCCTCTATGTGATTTAAGAATGAAGAGAAATGTAATTATTCACTCCATGCCGGCGTTGTGCTAAAAACAGTGAATCGAGATTCGTAATACTGACATGTCTGACATAACATATACACAAATATACAAAAAACAAAGAAAAAGACATTACCTACTTAGTAAAAAGCAACAATGTGCTTCATGGTCAACGGAGGGGGTGCGGCCATCTCGTACATCTAGGGAAGGATAGTAATTGAGATCGTTAAGATAATGGCGTGCTCCGTAGTGAAGGTTCGCCCTACGGGGAGGAGAGATGAGAAAAATGATCACCTCGTAGCGTGAGGCTAAGGAGATCTAGCCCCTCAGGAAACACTTACTTGTACGTGGAAAACCACACTCGTTGATACCTAATTGGAACCAAACCTCACGGACCGCATTCTGGCGTGTCCTCGGAGCAGAGCTGTTTATCAGCGATTGGGACTGCATAGAAAGCGAGAAAGGCTCCTGTGCCGGTACTCGGATGGAGCCGCCATTTTGGATTGGGATGGGAGATGAAGTTAAAAAAATTTGAAATCAAATAAAGATAGACTGGCGGAGTCTGGTGTTAGTAATGTGCAATGGCCCTAGGTGGATAGCATCTGTAGCCACAAGTGGCCCAAAAAGGTAGTAGTGAAGGCGAGATATTTGCTACCAGGGAGTGTCTTTTAAAAAGTTTTTTTCTTTTCACTAAACTTTATCGTTCAGAGTTCTGACAACTATGCATCGGTGACCAGTTAGATGGGTAATCGAAGGTTGTGAAGTTCTTATAATCACTAAGGCGAATCTGAAGGTGATAAAAGAAATGTAATTGACATAATTTCACAGAACACACCATGTTCAATGGGTAGATATACGCAGCTTATCAACCAGCTCCCACTAGAAAGGAAGGATAATCATGAGAACTGGCTCCAGGGTATATCATCATTAAGACCCTTGTTGTCTGAGCGTAGCTTGAAAACCCAGCGTTGTTCTTTTTCATGAAATGTCTTTCCATGTTGGGGTGATTGTTGACATGCTCCAAGATGACCCAATTGAAGTTGTTTGGTGTATGTTGCTTTTCCAGAAAATGAGTAGTCATCTTTGTGTTGTCGCGTTTGCACCTAAAATTACTTCGGTGTTCAATCATTCTGGTGTTTACCTTCCGTGTTGTCATCCCTACGTAATGGAGGTTACAAACGCAGGTGATCAGGGGGTTCTAACTCGCATTCCTACCTGGCTCTTTGCTCCTCGCTCCTTCCCGGTGGTGCAGTCCTTTGGATTTCGTCGCCCGCTCCTGCTGCCCTGCTGATTGAAGCAGTCCCGGTCTCCCGCCGCCGCATTCACATCCAGCGCGGCCGCAGTGGGGAGTCGGGACTACAGGCCCCAGCAGCCCTAGCGCTTCAAACCAGCTGACCGATAGTTGCGCGTCAGGAGGCGCTTAAAGCATCGACGCTGCTCCCGCGTCGCGGGACCGCGCGCGGGAGAAGCCCGGGACAAGGGCGGGACCGTCTGTGGCCGTCCGGGGCCGGAGGAGGCCGGGCTGGGCCGCTCCTCTTAGCTCTGCTTTTTGGGACAGTTTTGAACTAATCCCCACTGGCTAATGCCATTTTAACCACTATTTGTCAGTCTTTCGCTCTGTTTAGAGTGTGTTCCTTTTATCTTACATTGTTTGGATTTTAGGTATTTGTATTAGAGGTTCCTTATTGCTTTACATTCGCTGTTGGTTTTATTGGAATTATGGGGAAGCACTCTAAACCTACAGCTAGTCGCCCTATGACCAGACAGCTAGCCAATTCCAATCCGCAGATCCCCAGTCTCACAGCGATAGATAAAATGCTACAGAAGACAATTGGGGTGGTGGCTACAGCCATCGAAAATACCGAAAGACGGTTGTCGATTACCCCGGCATTTAATATGGCCCCTCCTTCTGATGGATTGGCTGACTTATCTTCATACCAGGTGGATCCTGATGCGATGTCTTCCATGTTGCCCTCGTTTACACAATTACCGTGCGCTCAGGCACAAATAGATGAGCCAGTTCAAGAGGAAGCTGGGCCATCATCATCCTCCTTTGTTTCTATTGTGGCCCCCACAAAGCAGGTAAAGCCAAGAAAAAAAAAACAGAAACTCAGAAAAAGGAGTTTTCTACCAGCCCCCCCTGCAGACAGCCCTGCCCTTTCGGCCCCGACCCATCACCCTCCTACCACTATCCCTCCGACCTGGGTGACTACTTTATTAACTGACCTACAGACACATATAGATCAGTCCCTAAACCTCTTTTTAAAAACCCTGTCATCTAAAATCGACAGGTTGGTATCTCTTGTTAATACCAAAGGTTTCGGGAAGAAGCAGTCAAACCTTGATCTAAAGCACAACATGGGTAGTACGGAGGGTGCCGGTATTCAAGTAATGCTTAACAACCCTACCCCCCTAAGCCAGACACTTTCACCCTCGAACCATTCAGCTACGGATCCAAGCCAGCCTCCATCGGTGCATCCAACTGCCCCTTCCCCTCCTGCTGGTTCCCGTATGCCCCCGACTGTGCCCCGAGCCCCTATTGTTGTTTCATCACGTGAGCAGTTCTCCAGCTGTAGGGATTTAGCTCTTCGGAGCTCGGACGGGGATAGGACCCTTCCTCTTGGGGGGGGGGGAACCGAGCCCTACGGAGCCCGGAAGGTTCCCTTCCTCTAGTACAGCTTCCCCCGGAGGCAGCACCTTATGTGATCGTGCTCACTGGAGTACCACCGCTAATGAATGGAAGGGGGGAATCTTACTCTGAATTGAAAAATAAAGTCATCCACTGGCTGTCCAAAAATAGACCATTGGAGGGAGCAGGGCGAGGGGAGATTCTCTTTGTTCGGAGGGTTAACTGGCTGGGGACCCGCTCAAAGGACATTGGTGGGGATTGTGTCCTGATCAACTTTAGGGATCCTAGAGTAGTAGGACACATACTGGAGCAGGGTGGGCTCTACAAAAGGGGAGCCATTGATACATCGCATTTGGGGTATTTTTATTCCATCTCCAATACTCCGAATCCAGTGGATTTACCGTATTTCCATCAGGCCCCTCATAATTCTTACTTTAATATCCCGGTCGAAAACCGTTTCGGCGTGCTCAACGCTGTGGACTGACCATCACCCCTGAGTCTTAGTAAGGGAGGGTTTATGCCTTTGGGGGGGAACCAGGCTGGGGATGTTTCTGGTGTGGCGATGGCTTTTCCCTCGGCTGCTCTTGGCACGGAGAGTGGCCACGGGTCCCCTTCTCCCTCATTCTTGATCCCCACCGCCATGGAGGGATGCCCGTGTTGGTCCCCCTTGAGCATTCTGCTTCCCACAGCCCCCCCCCTCCCCCCCTCTGGCTGACAGCACTCCCCGAACACCTATCCGAAGACCTTTAGTTGGGTCTTGGAATGTGGCCGGATTGGAGTCCAAGCTCTCTGACCCCGAGTGGGGAGAGCTAATGGACGATTACGATATCTGCATATTCCAAGAAACTTGGCTTCAGTCCATACCATGGAGGGTGGGTTATGCATCGTTTTCGGCCCCAGCAGTGCAAGGGGCGAGAGGAAGACCTTCGGGGGGGTTAGTAGTATGGGTTGCTACACACCTGGGGTGCTCAGTAAAGTTACTAGATTCAAAGTCCCCCGACATTTTGTGCCTGCTACTCACTTTCCCCACTAGTTATTCGCTGGTAGTAATAAATGTCTACCTGCGCCCCCAGCCGGTACAGTTGGGTCTGTCGATTTTGGGCGCCCTGGAAGATGTTTTACTTTCTCTTCCACCCGCGTCCCACAAATTAATTGGTGCAGATCTTAATTGCCACTTCGAACCCCTCTTTGGGATCCCCTCCCCCACCTGTGATGAGGATGAAAGTTATCTAATCCCAGACCTCATCTCCTATCCTGCCAAACGCCTTTCCCCTCTAGCCCTTGAGATCAATAAGCTTACCATTGCACACTCCTTGCGGGCCTGCAATGGTAGACTCTGCCCGGACGTGCCGGGGTCTTTCACCTTTAATAGATCCGGGAGCTGTTCGACTATCGACTATGTTCTGGTGAACGTGGAATTTTGGGGCCACCTGGCCTCCTTTTCTGTTATTCCACGGGTCGATAGCGATCACAACCTACTGTCACTGGAATTGGTTAACAAGATAGGTGGCAGTGGACTTTCTAAGCTCCAATTACCATCATATAGTGAGAATCTGGTATTAGTGGCAGGTGGTAGACGGATTAGGTGGGAAAGGGTAGCGTCTGACGACCTAAAGCTTGCTGATATGTATAGCAGTGTGACCTGCTCTTTGGAAGCAGTCTCCCACCTCTTGAGCCCCACCGGGGATATCCCGCAGTCCCGCCTCCCCGATCTCCAGACCATTCACGAGGATCTCCTTGGCAGTCTGGCTGGCTTCTTCTATAGCCCTACTGCCTCAAAACCAAGGCCCCCTAGGCCCGAGCATTGGTTTAACGGTTCCTGTAGGCGGGCTAAGTCTGCCCTGATAAAAGAAGTAAAAGAGGGTACCCTGTCTAGTATCCGGGCGGCGAGGGCCACCTACAAAAATCTGATCAAGGAAGCAAAAGCCGAGTGGGAGGATCTAAGGTGGCAAAACTTACTGCAAGCTTTAGTAGACCGTGACTCGAGGGCGTTCTGGAACATTGTTCGAACGGGCACGGTAGCCAGTAGCCCTGCAATTATTCCCAATCTTAGCGAGGAGGTCTGGCTTGCCCATTTCCAACCCCTCTTTTCGGTCAGTAATTCCTCGGGTGGCACTGATCCAGGCACCTCACGGATTGATATTGCAACGGACCGGTTGTGCCAGGAAGAACTTGAGAGTCGTTCCTTTTCTCTTTTAGAAATAGAATTGGCCCTCAACTCCCTATTAGTAGGGAAAGCCCCGGGGCTTGACAGGATCCCTGGTGACCTGTACAGAAGTGATGTAAAAATTTGGGCCCCTTACATCTGTGTGTATTTTAATGCCATTTTGCAGGGCCTTAGAATCCCGGACACCTGGTTGGGTGCAGAAATTATACCCATTTATAAAAAATCTTCCCCGTTGGACCCAGCCAATTACCGCCCCATAAGCTTGATTGATGTTTTACAGAAGCTGTTCGCCCGAGTCCTCTTATCCAGATTGCAGTCCTGGATGGAGGATCAACAAATTCTAACCTCCCTCCAGGCGGGGTTCCGTGCTAAGGTTTCCACTATCGATCAATTATTTAGATTATTATTGATCTATTGGAAGTCAGTCAGCATGGGTGCTGGTAATTTGTATTTGATTTTTGTGGACCTTCGGTCCGCTTTTGATATGGTCCAAAGGGATAAACTATGGGCCCTTTTGCTAGAGATGGGTGCTCCCCCCTACCTTTGCCACTTATTCAAACGCCTCCACTCAGGCACCTATGCAAGGGTGAGATACGGGAGATGTGGGGAAATCTCTGGGCCATTTCCGGTTGAGAAGGGTGTGAGGCAGGGCTGTGTCCTGGCCCCCACCCTTTTCTCCCTTTTCATCAATGGGTTGATCGAGTATCTTTTGCGCACCGTTAATCTGGACTCCCCTGTACTGGCGGGGCGTAAGGTCCCGGCCCTAATGTTCGCTGATGACACGCTCTTGTTATCTCAATCTTACATGGGCATCCAGCGTACATTAGAGGCCTTCTGCTCCTTTTGTAAAATCAGGGATCTGGAACTGAATCTTTCCAAAACCAAATTTATGGTTTTCGGTTCTAATTCATTTAATTGCCCCCATCCTAAACTGGGAGATGTTGAGTTGGATAGGGTTGCCACTTTTGAGTATTTGGGGGTGACCCTTAATGATAAAATGAATTGGGGGTCCCATTTGGCGAAGGCAAATTTGAGACTAGCCCAATCAGTGGGGGGTATCTTGAAGGTGTTTAACAACACCTCGTCTAAACCTTTGGGCCCCCCTATGGAAATCTATAAATCTCAAGCCAGAGGAGGAGCGCTTTATGGCGCTGAACTATGGGGATATTCCATCCCTGCTTCCCTCACATCTATTGAGAACTCCTTTATTAGGAGATTGCTGAAACTACCTGTCAGCACCCCATTAACTCCTTTGAGATGGGATTTAGGTCTGGTTCCCATAGAAGAGATTGCCCTGAACCGTCCTCTCCAGTTCTGGAGGCGTCTTTGGTCAACACCTGAGTTGGTAAGCTATAGGTATGATCTTGGTGATATATTGGCAAGGGGAAAATCGGATAAGATCCCTTGGCTTGCCTACATAAAGAACCTCTGCAACTTAATTGGGATGGGGAACCTATGGTCTGCCCCGGAAGAGACCTGCCGTGCACTCTCGAAGAATTCACTGCGGGAGGTCTTGAAATCTTATAGGAAGGGAATTCTATTCCACTCCTCCCTGGGTAGGCTTACTGACACTTTTCTGGATATTAAGTTTAGCCCCCAGTTTGAAGTTTTCCTGGACGTTATCCAACCACCTTTGGCAAAGAAACTCTACATCCAGTTCAGACACGGCTCGCTACCGCTGAGGGATCTCACACATAGATGGTCCAATGTTGTGGATCCCGTTAGCTCGTGTCCTCTATGTACTGCTACCTGTGAAACAGAGCTGCATGTCGTTCTCTTCTGCCCTCTATATATTATTGCAAGAAAAAAGTGGATCGTCCAGTTATGCAAGTCTAGGGGTCTCAGGGACCATAAGGAGGTGTTTAGAATTTTGAAATATGATACTACTCCTTTGATAGTGTTTGCAATGGCCAAATTTCTCCTCTCAATGTGGTTTACAAGGCCCAAATGTATGTCTTCCGCCACTCATCTCTCCTGATTTTAGTATTACCTATATTACCATTACAGTACTTTGAGGTGTAACTTGTATACCTTTGGCCCTGGATCAATTTTTATTAATTCGTTTTTGTGGATAAAATCACGTTTTTTACTGTGTATGTTTTATGAAATTATTTTAATGTTTTAATGGATTACACTCTACACAATGTTATTTAATCATGTTTAAATGTATATATGTATTTATGTCTTTTTATGGTATTTTACCGAAATAAAAGCTTTGACTGACTGACTGACTGACTGACATGCTCCAAGATGACCCAATTGAAGTCGTTTGGTGTATGTTGCTTTTCCAGAAAATGAGTAGTCATCTTTGTGTTGTCGCGTTTGCACCTACAATTACTTCGGTGTTCAATCACTCTGGTGTTTACCTTCCGTGTGGTCATCCCTACGTAATGGAGGTTACAAACGCAGGTGATCAGGTAAACCACCCCTGTTGTGTTGCAGTTAGTGAAAGACCGAAGGTTCCATGTCATTCTATTGTTGCAGGTAACTGTTTTGGTCACCTTGGTGAGGTGGCATACACTACAGTTGCCACAACCTTCCGTTTGGCCAATTTCTGCGCCTCAGATGGAACTGTACCACACGACAAGATTATAACATCCAAGCCAAGGACCTATCAAACAAACTGATACAACGTCAATACCCACAGCATCTTGTGTCCAGAGCCAGAAAAAGAGCTTCAAACAATAACAGGGAGGCACTTTTGGAAGATAAACCTGTGGCCACAAAAAATTAGCCGCAAAGACAAATTTGTATCACCAGGTACAACATAGCATCTAACCTGGTCAGCAAAATAATCAAGAAACACTGGCGTATCTTGAATAGTGGTGGTGTGGACCTACAGAAACCTATGTTCAGCCATCGCAAAGCTAAAAATTTGAGGGACTTTCTTGTCCACACCCGTCCCACCTCGACGAAAACCATAGGTCCCCAACGTCTGCTCCATCCCCTACCTAAGGGCCACTACCCATGTGGCAACTGTAGTGTATGCTACCTCACCAAGGTGACCAAAACAGTTACCTGCAACAATAGAATGACATGGAACCTTCGGTCTTTCGCTAACTGCAACACAACAGGGGTGGTTTACCTGATCACCTGCGTTTGTAACCTCCATTACGTAGGGATGACAACACGGAAGGTAAACACCAGAATGATTGAACACCGAAGTAATTTTAGGTGCAAACGCGACAACACAAAGATGACTACTCATTTTCTGGAAAAGCAACATACACCAAACAACTTCAATTGGGTCATCTTGGAGCATGTCAACAATCACCCCAACATGGAAAGACATCTTCATGAAAAAGAACAACGCTGGGTTTTCAAGCTACGCTCAGACAACAAGGGTCTTAATGATGATATACCCTGGAGCCAGTTCTCATGATTATCCTTCCTTTCTAGTGGGAGCTGGTTGATAAGCTGCGTATATCTACCCATTGAACATGGTGTGTTCTGTGAAATTATGTCAATTACATTTCTTTTATCACCTTCAGATTCGCCTTAGTGATTATAAGAACTTCACAACCTTCGATTACCCATCTAACTGGTCACCGATGCATAGTTGTCAGAACTCTGAACGATAAAGTTTAGTGAAAAGAAAAACACTTTTTAAAAGACACTTCCTGGTAGCAAATATCTCGCCTTCACTACTACCTTTTTGGGCCACTTGTGGCTACAGATGCTATCCACCTAGGGCCATTGCACATTACTAACACCAGACTCCGCCAGTCTATCTTTATTTGATTTCAATTTTTTTTTACTTCATCTCCCATCCCAATCCAATATGGCGGCTCCATCCGAGTACCGGCACAGGAGCCTTTCTCGCTTTCTATGCAGTCCCAATCGCTGATAAACAGCTCTGCTCCGAGGACACGCCAGAATGCGGTCCGTGAGGTTTGGTTCCAATTAGGTATCAACGAGTGTGGTTTTCCACGTACAAGTAAGTTTTTCCTGAGGGGCTAGATCTCCTTATCCTCACGCTACGAGGTGATCATTTTTCTCATCTCTCCTCCCCGTAGGGCGAACCTTCACTACGGAGCACGCCATTATCTTAACGATCTCAATTACTATCCTTCCCTAGATGTACGAGATCGCCGCACCCCCTCCGTTGACCATGAAGCACATTGTTGCTTTTTACTAAGTATGTAATGTCTTTTTCTTTGTTTTTTGTATGTTTGTGTATATGTTATGTCAGACATGTCAGTATTACGAATCTCGATTCACTGTTTTCAGCACAACGCCGGCATGGAGTGAATAATTACATTTCTCTTCATTCTTAAATCACATAGAGGCACATCAGAAAGGAAAGTGTGCGAACACTTGGGTGTAGTGTGCTCACAATTAAGATTGACTACAGTACTTATGATCAGATATTTTTCCTTTTAACCTTTGTTTTATATCCTACAGATTATTTGCTGACGTACATTACGTATGTATTTTAAAACGCATGCCTTATTGTTGCGGCATCACATTTATTGCACCTTATTCAGGTTAACTAGGAGTGGCAAGTTTCTCGGCACTGGGCTGGTCCCAGTGTAGTCCTGAAGAAGAGCTGGGGAAGCTCGAAACTAGTTGACCAGATCATGCTAGGCACACCTTTCCATTATAGTGAGGGTTTTCTAGCATATCACCCCGTTTTAATTTTTTTCAGCTTAGAGCACTAATAAAGTTTATTCTTGGCCCACTAGCTGATTATTTTAAGTATCCCACTTCACCACTTTTTCACTTGCACTACACATACTCTATTTTTTAGTGCTCCTACGTAATTTCGTAAGTTGTAGCACGCCTCAGTCCGTAGAGGACTGGGAGGACCCCAATGATGAAGCATGTCACCGTGGGGAAACCCTGGTGAGTGAGGGGACTCAAGAAAGCGATAATCTTTCCCTTTCTTTCCATTTGGTGTCCTTCAGAATCAAGTTGACTTCTGACACCACCTGTCTACCCTGGTTAGGTTCTTTTTACTTGACTTGCTCAGGTTTTTGTTTTGAGATATGTACTAGTGGAGGGTGAACCTAACCTTTAACCTCTACTTCCCCCCTTTTTTGGTAATCAATGGAACAGACAAGCCAGGAGGGAGGGAATAGGGGTCTGCACATGGAAACAGAGGGCTGGGGGCAAGGAGGCAGGGCAGGAGCAGGAGCAGCAAGATGACCATGGAGGTCAGGCAGGATGGGCACTAGAAGCAAGACACACCATGGAGAGCAACAGTGAGACTATGATGGCATACACACAGACCATGGAGGGAAGGTGGGAGGGGGTCATGGGCAGCTAGCCGACCACACAGGGAAGGTGGGAAGGGCCATGGCAGCACAGAAGACCATGCATGGAAAGGGGGAGGGTTAGTGGCAGCATAATTGCTATGATGGGCAAGAAGGAGGGTGCAGGGGCATGCACAAAGGACCATGGAGGATAGAAGGGAGGGTCAGGACCTGGGCACAGACAAGAGAGTTCTGGGGAAGGGGCCTCACAACAGACCACGTGGGGCAGGCAGGAGGAGCAGATGCAGCACAAGAGACCAGGGAGGACAGAAGGGTGTGGCAGTAAAATGGACCATGGAGGACAGGAGGAAGGGGATAGGGGCATGGAATGTGGACAGGCAGGGTGGAGGTGGCAGGGACAGGTTACAGTCATTTGACAATGCTAGGCAGGTGGGAGGGGAGTGGCAGCTCAACAGAACACTCAGAGTAGATAGGAGTAGCAGGTCCATGGAACATGGCAGGCAAAAAGGATGGATCAGGGGCATGCACAAAGACATCTGAGGGAACGGGGAAGGAGAATAGGGGCAGCAAGCTAAGCACAGAGGCTAAGCAGGATGTCAATGATGGGGCATAGAATTGGGCAATGAAGGGCAGGAGGTGTGGACTGGTACATCATGCTAAATGGAGGGCAGTGGCAGCACATCAGACCAAGCATGGCAGGAGGGAGGAGGCTAGTCCATGGATTCAGACAACATAGGATAGGGAGGAGGTGGATGGGGCAGCAAGGTAACTGTTCAGAGAAGGCGGGTATTAGGAACTTTATTGTTTTTAAAATGTGTGTCTGTGCGAAGTACTTAAATTATAAACAAGTATGCAGCATAATCTCACTTTTATTCAGGAAGAAGAGGACATTTGTGACTGTGACTCCGGGCTCACTTGGCAGAAACACCCCTGACCATCCACCCCCATCGCAAAATGTAATGCCCGTGAAAAGGGTAGGTGAACGCAGTGTTATATGGAATATAGTCCTGAGAGCACGATTGAAAATGAAAACTGGATATAGTGTATGGTATAAACTATGCACCAAAAAGTGTGATATAAGATGAACCGGGGCTTGAAATATAATATGCAATACATTGTGTGAAATGACAGATTCATTGGAGTGCGCAAGATAGCACAGGCACTAGCGTGTGCTATGCGATATGCACCTTGGAGTGTAATATGCACAGGGCAGTGTTGTGTAACCTAACTAGTCTCTAAATTTGTAATATAAAATATGTGCTGGTGAGTGTAACGTTGCTTATGCACTGTGACAAAGATATGGATCCCAGATTGTAATATGTATGGCATAGCGCTGTGCGTTATAACATAGGCATTGAGGAAGGCACGTTAGATGGGGCAATATAACCCGTGCAAAGGCAAGTGTGGCATGACATATTCACGGGGTGGTGTTAGAGTGCACATGGGCTAGAGAGTGTCATAGCATACGCACCAGCTGGTGGAATACAACACAGAGGTGTGTGGCACTCAGCGGGCACTGGTGGGTGTAACACAGCATTGGGCTCAGCCAGGAGCGCGCTGTGACTCTCAAGTGAGGTTCATCTCCTTTCCAGAGAGTAAAATAAAAAGTATTACACATCCGGCGGTGAATGTGTGTTTTATTAACCGTGAGGGGGGTTTCTTGTATAGTTTTGGTCTAATTTTTGTCGAATCCCCACTGATTAGCTTGGTGTGCGTGTGTATTAAAAGCGTCCGTCAATAGCTACCCATGTTTGTATAAATAAACGACAAGGGTGTCTACTTGGAGAGTACCCACCGGCGGGGTCGCCGGTATTAGGCACGGTAGGGCGTCAGACACGTCAGAGCTTCACTAGCGGTGTAAATACATTCCACGTGGATTCATTGTATGCATAGTCGCCTTTTACTGAAATCGTGATGGTGATAGGTACGTATGGTTTGTCCAGCATGTCCTAGGTGTTTCTATAAATATATTAAAAAAATAATAATAACAAAAAACAAAGGCCGGCCCCGGGGGATGGGGTCCTCGGGCCATAAGTGGCCTGAGGAGGGGGGCAACGCAGCCTCCCTCCTAAAGATTTTTTTTTTTAAAAAGGCCGATTAGGGCCTCGGAGGGGGGCCACGCCACCCCCTTCCACATTTTTTTTTTTAGAAAAAAAATTAGGGGGCGGGACCTGGGGGATGGGGTCCCCAGGGTCAATAAATTAGAAAAAGAAGGTGGGCCACACAGCCCCCCATCTTAAAAAAAATAAATCAATAAAAGACCGGCATCGCACCGGAGGCCGCGCCCGCTCCTTGCAGCACTCTGCAAACGCGCCCCCTGGCAAGTTGTACGTTGGGGAATTAATTCCTCTTCAATACTGAGGGTCCCTGAGGGCCAACTAGCCTAACAGGTATCTCCAGTATGCGCCAGGGAGCTGCGTTGCAGACAGGTGTTCTGAGGCCACGCCCCTTTTTACACCTCTCTGCAACACAGCTCTGTGGCGCTTACTGGAGGTACCTAGTGGGCTAGTTTGACCCTAGGGACCCTTAGGATTCAAGGGGACTTAATCTCTCAACTTAGAACGGCCACAGGGCGCGTTTACACAGTGCTGAAGGGAGGGGACGGTGCTTGAGGTGACGTATGCAAACACGCCCTATGGCGCATTTTAAGTTGGGGAAATAATTCAATCCTGAGGGACCCTGGTGGCCAACTAGCCCACAAGGTGCTTCCAGTAAGTGCCACTGCGCTGCGTTGCAGAGAGGTGGTGCAGGCTGTGCCCCTTTTTACACCTCTCTGCAATGGCGCTTACTGGACGTACCTAGTGGGCTATTTTGCCCCTAGGGACCCTCAGGATTCAAGGGGACTTAATCTCTGAACTTAAAACGGCCACAGGGCGTGTTTACACTGTGGGGAAGGGAGGAGACAGGGCTTGAGGTGACTTGTGCAAATACGCCCTGTGGCGCATTTTAAGAGGTAGTTTTAATCCCCCTGCCCTATTATATACTAGGGACTTACAGAGGAGGTCATGCTAATCACAGGGGGACCCCAACGCATAGTGTTCCCTAGTGTATATAGGTGTTTTCACTGTATTCTAAGTGTCTTTTAATATAGCACTGGCTCTAGGACTGGTTAGTCAGACTCAGTTACCACCAGTATCTGTCTGAAAAAGTTGAGGTTACAGGATGATTTTGCAACAAGGCTTCTTTCTGCTCTTCTGTTTGTTCTTTCTGCATGTTATCGTTCTTCCTGCACTTTTCTTCTTCTTTGAGGACTTCTGTTGCTTCTTTCTGTATTTCTTTTTTTTCTTTCTGTGCGTTTTTTCTTCTTTCTTCACATGTCCTATCGCTGTAGGCATAGTTAGAAATTAGCATTTAAAAAATCTTTGAAATTCACTGAAAAAACCATAGGTTTCAGGCACGTTATAGTTAGGAATTAGTATTTAAAAAACCTTAGAAATTTACTGAAAAAAACATAGCTTTCAGGGGCGTTATAGTTAGCTGGACTTTTCACTCGTACAAAACCATTGAAAATCCCCCGTTACAGTTAGTTCAGCTAACTATAACTCGCGTGCCCGCAATGCACTGCTGATGACGTCACATATTACATCACTCATGACATGGTCAGCGACATCACTCATAACATCACTGATGACATCTCAAATGACATCGCTGATGACATCACTGATGACATCATCCTTATGATAGAGTGGCAGACCTCCTCTCACCTTATATAACCTTTGATACACACATTCAAAAATAGAAATTAAATTTTTAAAACAATGGACATACCAATACCAGTTACAACAACCTATTCAGTAATTCTAAGATCCACATACACATCCAGTCATTCACCAACAGTCGTATACAGTCACTCATACATGTACTCACTCATCATAA
This sequence comes from Triturus cristatus, assembly GCF_964204655.1. Classification (NCBI taxonomy): domain Eukaryota; kingdom Metazoa; phylum Chordata; class Amphibia; order Caudata; family Salamandridae; genus Triturus; species Triturus cristatus. Next base: position 1,044,204,500 of record NC_140591.1, on the reverse strand, counting down.
GTACTCATACACCTATACATCCTGTTACACAACGTCACTCATCCATAGAGTTGCTCACACACATAGTCACTCATGCTAATAAAGAGTCAAACATCCATTTACTTGCATATACAGTTATACACACACCACCACACTTACTTCTACAGAAACTTACACATACTTAGGGGCATATCATCAATGGCCAGCGATAATTATCGCTGGCCGTGTTTAGCGTGCACAATTCTAACGCCGCCTATTGTCGGAATCTATTGCCTGATTAGCGCATTATTAGCAACGCACATCGCCGAGGCGATAGAAATCCCGGCAATAGCGGTGTAATTCGGCATTATCGCAGCATTTCCAGCGATAAAACACAGCGTTAGGGCAAATATAGTAAATAGGGAGATGTTGACTTAGCATGACAATCCACCTCCCATGACACGTATGGCTAAGTAATAAAAATAGCAGACGTAAGAAACCGGCGATACACCTGGTTAGCGCTTCTTTTTAAGTCGCTAGGCGGGATAGCGATTCCCTTGTTGATAGGGAGAAGCCGGCTTAGCGATTATTTTCGCTGGATTCCTGTCGGGAATGCTTACCTTGGATCTCATTAGCGATACGAGGCGAGGCGCTAAGGAGATGGGCTTTAAGGCATGGATCCACGCGTTAGCGCGTCCATGATGATAGGACGATAAAATTATCGCCGCTTTTCGTCCTAAAAAACGGACGTTAAAGCGGCGATAACTTTATCACCAGCCCTTGCTGATATGCCCCTTAGTCTTTTAAACAATCACTTATAGAAACACATACTTATTCATACAGGACTCTTCCAATCTCTCACTCTCACATATACTCACTTATGTACACCAATAGTCACATATACTAGTTTAAAACATATGTAGTTACTCATAAAGACACTATTGAGACAGTCATTCACTCACTAACACACCCCTACACACACTCATCCACCCATACAGTCCTGCACACATGCTGTCTTCAACACATACAATCAGTGAGTCACTCATTCATGCATCTATGCACTACGTAATACCCCAAACCGATCCATACAGACACTCAGACACTCATACTGATACTCAAAAAAACAACTAATAACCTATATAGACACTCATGTAGCTACTCACCAACCCATTCAGCCACTTATACACAAAGTGAGAGACTGATACAGATATTTACATATTTAAACATTACTCACTAAGCCATGTATTCACTATGATTCACTTAATCAGTCAGTTATACAATAGATTTTTTTTTTTTTTAAATCATCCATTTAGACAATTATATACCCATTTATTCTTCCATTGACCTTGAGATATGCATATATAAAACATATTTAATTTTCAGAAAAACATATATTCACTGGATGATGCCAGATTAGTTAGCTGGACATTTCCCTCGTAAAAAACCAATGAAATTCCCCCGTTATAGTTAGTGCAGGCAACTATAACTCACGCGACCGCAATCCTCTGCTGATGACGTCAGATATTGCATCACTGATTACATATGTGTCTTTCTGAAAAATAAATATTTGTAATATAAGTATAGCTAAAGATTAATGGAAGAAGACATGGGTAAATAGGTGTCTAAATACAGTGATGTAATATCTGACGTCATCAGCAGAGGATTGCGGTCGCATGAGTTATAGTCTTACATTGTCCAGCTATCTTTGCTATGGATGATTAGAATTAGTGTGTTGACTTATGGTGTTCAATAATTTGTGCAAAAGATTTGGCATTGAAGAGCTGCAACATGGCTATTAACATACCTAGAATAAATAGATAGAATTAGGGATATTAGAAATTTTATTTTAACTTTGTATTAAGAAAGCACAGTGCTGTGCCTTTGTAAGTAGTGCAGCCTGACATCAGTTTGAATTGGGGTATTCAGGGGCCTGGTAACAGATGCAAGTAACTTGGCCTTTCAAGGAAAAGCGACACAAACCACAAAAAATGCAGTATTGGCAGTTGAACTCAGCCCAATGTAAGGGGAAGAAATGCACTCAAATAATCTAAGATGTTATGTATATTTTCTCTTTCACACAATAAGTACATTTCAAATGGTCCAATGGATTTTCACCTCATTCACACTTTATATCAGTGCTGAAGATATAAATGTTAACTTAGTTAGCAACAGAAAAATCAAATTTGGACTGACATTCAGACAAATTAATGTCTTGGTATCCTCTCTTGGTATCATCTCATGCATTATTAGCTTCCGAAGGGGTGAATGTCTGTTAAAGAGTTCCTATAGACATTACAGTAATGGGTGTTTTTATCAGATTTGAAACATGCGACAGAATGCAAATCACCAATTCTTTAGATTGACTGAGTTCTCGCCTCCTTTAAGAAGGAGGTCTACTATCAACAGAGTGCCTCAGTGACAGCCAAGGAATGGAGCTTGGAGGAAAGCTCAGGATAAGCATAAGAGTCAACATTATGTTGTTTCCCGTGGTGACCACTGTGAAGTGACTGAAAAACTAAGGGGCATATTATCAAGCACGGCGTTAAATTTATCGCCGTTTTAGCAGCAGAAAACTGCCGCTAAAGCGGCGATAATTGGCTTGATAATATGCCGCAGAGAATTCCAATAGAAGTCCATGTTGACACCAGAACATGGGCTTCTAAGGGAATTCTCAACGTCATATTATCAAGCCCATTATCGCCACTTTAGCGGCAGTTTTCTGCCGCTAAAGTGGCGGTACTTTCAACGCCGTTTCTTGATAATATGCCCCTAAAGGTTCACTCCCCTTTCCCTTCCATTTTTTGCTTGGTGAACACCCAAAATTCCTCTGGGATATCTTCCGTGAAGCCCTCTTTCCATTGAGGCAGCATGTACTCTGACAAGTCACAAGTTGTGAGATAACGTTTCAGCATCATTACATCACAAGGTGTCTCAAGTTAGATGTGAGTAAATTATGACTAAGTTGCAATGTATTTTGTTATTGAAGAAGCACAAATACAATGAGCATCTATAGCCTCACATCCTATGTTTTGAGTTCATATAGAGGCTTGATCAGAGCCTTAATGAATTTAAAGATTTTGGGGCTTATTTACAAGCCCCTTGCGCCACTTTTGCGTCAGTTTTAACATGGGAAAAGTGAAGCAAAAGTGGCACAAGGGGCTTGTAAATCTGCCCCTTTGTTTTACTTTTAGTTTGCCTGTCTGTGAGCAAGACACTTTCTTTGGGCAGTATTAGGTAGTAACTGGCTTCATATACCAGAAGAGGCAATGAAATGGGCTGAATAGAACAGTGTTTCAGATGGAAAGCTATCAGTCTCATGCCTCCCATAAGGTAAGACTGTTTATTTGTAACAAACAGGCCTCGTGTATTTACATTTCAATGATATTGCTGTTACACACTTATTTGCATAAACTGAGCACTGATCTTATGAAGTGTTAGTTAAAGGCTTGGGGGCATATCATCAACGAGGCGATCTTATGAAGTGTTAGTTAAAGGCTTGGGGGCATATCATCAACGAGGCGATAAAAATTATCGACGCTTTTGCTTCCGTTTTCGGATGAAAAGCGGCGATAATTTTATCGCTTAATCAGCAAGGTCAAACCTTGCATTAGCGCCTGTTTTCTGAACGCCCAGCTTTGCATCTCTAATGAGATGCAAAGTGGGCGTTCCTGCCCTTGCATAACTGGAGAAATGTCGCTAAGCGACATTTCTCCAGTTATCAATGGACACGCTAACCTGCGGAGCGACAAGCAAAGTAGCGACAACCTCTGTCATCGCTACTTTCCTTACGCCTGCTTCAAGACTGACTTAGCCATGATATCCTATGTAAGGTGGATATCATGGCTAAGTATGCCTTGCCCCATCATCAAGCTATCGCCAAACTTTGTGAGATTTTCGCTGGATTTCCAGCGATAATCTCACATTTGGCAGTTAGCGCTTGGAATTTGATCGCTTTTGAGATAAGCGTTGCTAATAGCACGCTATTTCAGCGATAAAATTCCACGTTATCCAGTGATAATTATCCTAGCGCTAAGTGAAATTAGAGATAATTATGCCCCATGGTTTGTGCCTTAATTGTAAAACTGGAGGTGTGGTGTTTTACCATCTTTGGCAGTAGAAAGTGTTAGTTTTAACGGAAAGCTTTGTTTGATATCCCTTTCTTATAAACCTTCATGCTCATCTCAGCTGTACTTGTAGAGGTTGAAGCAGAGACTCATTTCTATACTTCACCTGCCCTTTTTTTCAGTAACAAGTGCTTCAGATACAAGCAGCTGTTAATTAGTGACCTCATGTGCAGCAACATGAATGGCTTATGAGCTTATTGTAGGAAGTTTTATTTACAATCATTCTAGAAAGATCTTTTAAAGGTAATATTTTCCATAAAGCAAATGCCTTTGGTGTGAAAATGCATTGCATTTTTAATCCTTGCCCCTCTAGAGAATTGATGATGTTGTAACGTTCATTTTTAATGCAGAACTAACAGTCCACTTGAAGGTTAGTGGCGTGAGATCACTACAGGGATGCAAGCAATCATGAGTGGATGAAACACTTATAGATTTTGTTGCATTCCCAAAAAATGGCAATTATTTTGATTTTTTTAAAGATGCACATGTTGGACATGGCACTTCTTAGGGGGATTTCCTAAAACCTTTTGCTTTTTTCCTGACCGTATTATTCTAGGCACTATCCCCCTGTACTGCAGTGGGAAAGTGTGTGTGCTCTGCCTGCACAAATCAAGATAGGGTGCTCACTTGATTGAGTTAGCGGTCGTACCTGTGAGTGCCCTGTAAAAATGTACACCACATACCCAGGGCGGGTGCGACACTGGCTAATAAGGAGACGGATCACTGATTGTGCACCCACCTGAATAGCCTGCCAAAAATGTCTCATATTCAGGATGGCCAGTCTCACTCTATAGCCCCCCCTGAGAAGGCTGTTCACTACCACCAAACCTGGTAGATGAGTGGCAGGGTAGGTATATCGGCAGATGCGTTGCCTGGGTAGGAATGAACCCCCATGAGGGTTCTCTCTGACTAAAGGGTCGGCTCTCCCTACGGGACACTTCCTGGGGGTGGCTGAGTCTCTTGCTGAGGCCTTAGGGCCTAGGCCACTTTCCCCCTGTAAACAAGGTATGAAAGTGTGTGCGCCTTCCTGCACACATTAGGAAGTGGTGCCTACCTCGTGTCTCTAAACTATGGATCCAGCCTGCCATTTTAGGCTGGGATACACTTTACACCGATGGAGCTGCTAAAATATATGTCTAACCTGCCACTGCAAGCTGGTATGCGCTGGCACCAATGGTGCTCCTAAAATACGGGTCCTGCCTGCCAGTGCAGGCTGGTGTGTGCTTTGCGCCAATGGTGCTCCTAAATGCACGGCCAGCCTGCCATTGCAGGCTGGTGTATGCTTAGCACCAATGGTGCTCATAAATATGTGTCCAGCCTGCAAATGCAGGATGATACATTCAATTGTACTTTTACTCAGACTGGCCTGTGTGAGTCACTAGCCATCTGAGAGGAGCTTTCACTTCCACCCGAGTACCCCAAGGGTATACGTCCTAAGGGCTGAAGAGAGTGGGAGGTGAAAGGCAGGGGCAGGTACACATGTATGTCCCCTGCCCAAGTAGTGAAAAATACCTATGCGTATTCTCACTACCGATGAGGTTTGCTCTTCCCATAGACTAACATGGGGAAATGGTTGAAATCACTTCAGGCTGCAATAGTGGATTGCAGTGCAGCAGCCTCATGATGCTTCCTATCATTGGCTTTGCAGCATCATCCCCTTGTCTGCGGTCAAGGTGGCTTTGTCATGATTCACATTGAAATGCCACTACTAGAAATTCGGCATTTCTGTTCTCTGAAACTCTTTGTGTGCCTTGGTGCTTGGCTGCAGTCCACACTGTAGGTCGGGGGAGCACATTTGGGCATTCCCCAGCGACAGCTATAAAAGACTGGTCATTCAATTGGAACAATCAACCTGTGCCATTTGCGAGCCTGGCTGTAGAGATTGTAGGAAGAGGCTGTGACACTTGTCCTCTGGAGCAAGATCATGGCCCCACTAAAGATTAAGAGCTGCATTCCACTGCCTCACGGCAGACAGCACGAAACATAGTGAGTAATTTGTGGTTTGATCAGCGACTATTTGAATCACTCCCAACTTCAAAGGCTCATTCCAGTATAACTACTGGTGCCATCCTGCAGCAAAGGGTGGGATATACTTGTGGGGAAATGGGCCCATAGAATCTGGAACTGCGTGGTGCATATTGCCAGAGGACTCTGTTGTGCCTCGGCTGACTACCTGCTGCTGTGTGGCACCCTGAAGTGTGCTCTCCAAGGGCTTGTCAACCTTGCCCCCTGTTCTCTTGGAAGTCTCATGACATCAAAGATCTACTTAGAGGGACCCAAACCATCTACCTGTGACACCTGAAGTGCTGTGCCCTCTCAACTGCCCACATTCTCTGCTGGATTGTAGATGGTAGTGCGGCAGGCGTGTGTGGAACTAAGAATTGTGCCCGGAGCTCGGAACGCCTGGGGTAGAGCCACTAAGCCTCGCCTGTGTCAAAGGGATGTGGCCCCCGCATTGTGAAGACATTGGAATGCATAAGCGACTAGTTGGTCGTGAGCAGATTGCTGGACCCAGCGTGGCCCATGTTGTCGATCATGCCGCATCGCTCTTGTGCGATACGCCTACTGCATGCTGATTGCATGAGGTGTTTGATTCACAGGTTGTGACCCTAGAAGGTGGGGGGTAACCTTTGTAGTGTTTCATTCTACCTCATGAGGAACTGCTGAAAATGCACCCGTGTGTGTGACTGGGACTGCCTGGTGTGGCTAATGTCGACATGCGCCAGACTTTGTGTCTCATTTCCAGGGAAGTACAGAATTTGCAACTCTTCGATCATGTGAGTTACCAGAATGGCATGGTGCAACCCGTATCATTGCGCACCCGATGTTGTGCCCAGATTGTCTTGGTGCAACTCTGATCAATGTTTACCTGACGGAGTACACCATCCTTACAAGATGCCCCCCTGCTTCATGCTCCATTCATCTTCTGTTCCCTTACTTGTCCATCATAGTGGTGGACAAACTGCCCTCTCCTCACCCGGCCTTCCCCACATACACTGTGTTACGAGGTAGCATTGCCAGCCCGAGCCTGGCTGGTGAGAGTGACTGACAGGGCAGGAGGGACTCCTCTGAGAACTATTATATGTGGGCCAAGAGACTGTGTGACCGTTCCCTGTGCTTCTCAGAAGGCCTTGGGCAACCCTTAGATAGAACCATCTTTTGCCCTCAGCCTGTGTCTGCTCTGCATTCTGTGTGTGAACATCTTGAGTCTCTGCCAAGCCACTTTTGCTGTCTGGGATTAGGAATTTGAACTATTTTCCGATTAGGAAATTGACCTTGATTCCAACCCCCACCTGCTTTTTGGGATCCTGACTAAGAGCGATTACAGTTGCATGCAGCCCAGGGGGAGGACAGCAGTGTCTCCAATCTGTGCTTGTAAGATAGTTGTGGTGGTTTGGATGGCAGAGGGCGGCTTGCGGCCATGGGTCCTGAAGAGTGTAACCAATTGACCTGCTGGGTATCAATTGCACTACATAAGGGTGCTTAGTGTGCATGTGTCCAATTGCTTACCTACAGACTTGTCTGATATCCATGGCACCGCATAGCGGTGCACAGTGAGTGTGTGTGTATGAGAGTGACAGTGGGGAACTACTCGGGATTCACAACACTGGATGGCGGTTTGCCCGATGAGTTGATTTCTTACCAGAAAAGCATTACATTTGATATTTGCTTTCCCCGGCGACCTCCTCCACTGGTGCTGCTAAAAAGTGGTGTATTTTGTGTATGTACATATTTCTGATATCATTGTGGCCCAGGTGTCCCTTCGAACTGTGTGGTATTAAAGAATAACAATTGCGAGGGTTGGCCTGGGGTATACAGCGTGTATATTAGGATCCTCCGATGTGTGTATATTGCTAATGTAATTTGAACCCGACGGGGTCTAGTACTGCTAGCAAAACTTTCAAGTGTGATTTATGCCCAGAAATTCATGATGTTCATGCTTTGTTGATTATTGTGTGTGTTGAATTTAAACGTTATTTACAAACATCACGTATGTAGTCTCTTGTCACACTCAAGGTATTTATCGTGAGGGAGTGCTGCAGAGATACTTTACACATTGCCTCTGTGGAAAGCCTGACTGTTCAGTGCCACGCTACCAAAGGGTGAGCTCAGGTCATACAGTGTCTAATCATCCGCCCCTGACGCGAGTGGTAGGTTCTGCTTGGCTGGAGCTCACCCCAACCAACCAGAAAGTGAGAATTCCAACAATACAGTTACAGCAAATGTTATCAAAAAGAAATAATTGCACTGTATATTAGTACCGTATTTAATGATTATTCATGAACCAATGTCTACCCGCTTTCTATTAGTCAGAGAGATGCATTTGTTCAGAAGTCCAACATGCTTTCCCCTGAATATACTAATATACATGGTTTAAGCTTTTAACAAGTAAACTAAAATTAGAAGTTTGGATCTACCCTTCACACTGTCATATTTTAATGTTTTGCATGTTTCTTTGGATGGGACCTATAACTGCAAATAGATTTCTTTGGGTTCTGGAAGCTTCTTCTCAGGCAGAACTAGAAACCTAAATTCCGCTGCAGACAATAATTATCAAATGTTGTTCTTCAGAATATCTTTCAAGACAGAAACAAGCCATTTTTACATACCAATCAGCAATGATGCACATGTCTTCTTTAAGATATGTTTTACATTTTCCACGAACTCCCACCCATCCATCATACAAGTAGCTACAACCTGTTTACGTGCAGGCTTAAAGTGTCTGGGATGAATCCAACTTCCTATGAACGTATTATAAAAGGTCTCCTTACTTTTTATCTACCTCAGATCCACATCAGACTTCTTTTCTGCAAGAAGCGTTATTAATAATCTAGGTGTAATGAAATTGTAGTGAAATGTGGAGTGTTTACTCTACTATCAGACACCACACTTAGTCAGTTTTACTGATGTTGTTCTTATGAGTAATTTTAATAATTCAATGACATTGAAGACAATATGTGTCAAATTCAGATATGATTTGCTATTTGTTATACAGTTACAATTGTAATTTTATATTTCTTGCAGGCATTCGCAACAATTTCCTGTGATGTAACTTTTTGTGATAACACTGATAATGCTAATTACCAGCTAACTGCTGAATGGCTACCTCTGTCCCAGAAATGTAGTGTCTTCAGTGCCCATGTAAATACAAATTACATTCTATTTAGCTATCACATCTTGGAAACGAGCATCAATCAATCAATTAATCAGGATATATATAGCATAGCTAGTCACCCGGTAGGATATCCAGGTGCTTGCAGGTCCGGGAGGCTCATTCAAACATCCAGGTTTTGGGGACACTTCAGGATTCCATAAGATAGTTGATTGGCTCAGAGCTGCACGGAGAAGCTGTACCAGCTCTTTTCTGCAATGTAGGAGAAGGTGTGTTGTAGGAAAGTCATCCTTTTTGCCCCGATCAACCGCATTGTTTGACTGATACAGGTGGTTTCTGGCTCTAAATGTGCCCCAAGCTCTGCTAACCAGACCCAATGCTCTGCTTAAAAGGTATATGGTAGTGGTTGTAATTACGAATGATTCAGACACCCCAATGGTAAGTCCCTAGTAAATTGTAGAGCATGTAGGTCTAGAGACTCCAGTGGCCTTCATTCACTTAAATGTGCACTGCTATGGTGTCTGGCGTCATTTTGAAGCCAACCCTGACTTGCAGGGTGGTTTTAAAATAAAACAGTGTCCAAATTCGACTTTGGAATTAAAAGTACTTCCAAAGTATAAAACTAACTTTTATGACATATAAGTCAACCCTAAGTTCTGCACTGGGTGCCCCAAGGGTAGGGTGCCTTGTTATGAAAAGCAGGAACATTATAAAAGATGTTTTATATGTACTGATGAGGGAAAAACAGCCAAAGTCGTTTTCCCCTTTGTGGTGCTTCTAGCTCCATAGGCTAACATGGAAAGGCTTTTTTAAACTTTAATAAAGCCTAACTTTTGACAAGAGTGAGCTATCAACTAATTCAATGTAACAAAATAATAGTTACAATTAATCCAACAACTTGCAAAGTTCTGACTTATTATAACTATTGCAAGAAAGTAGTTTTAGAACTTACTTTCCTGAAGTTACCTAAAGCAGCCCTGTAGCATATTCTTCTGATTGGCCAGACTTTGACAGCCCGAGCGAAACTACTCCATGATTAGGTATGAAGAGGCCTGGGGCTGAAACAATACAGCCATTTGTTGGGAGGAGATTTGGTTCCCGGAGTTCCCCACTGCTGCCGCCTAAGACAAAGACTCCCAGGACTCACGAAGGCATCGCTCTGCAGCAGACTGGCGTCGTTGAATCAAAATCCATACCCAAGGATCCGATCATTTGACCTTGAGAAAAAAGAGCCATAAAAGTGACTACGTCAGGAGGTTAAAAACTTGACTGGGCAAAATCAATTATCATTTCCGACCTGAGCTCCATCACGGTTGGCCTGAAACTTTGACTTTGTTCCCGTCTAGCACGACCAGATAGCCGCAATTGGCACTTGACACTTTTTGGCATTAGAAAGCAAATGTTTTAAAGTCAAAATTTTAAAAATCATATCTTCGGTTCCCTACATTGAATATTTGTCATTTTGATGTCATTTTAAATATAAAAATGTTCTCTGTTTCGATAAATTGGTGTTGGATTTTTATTGTGTTGTGTCTCTTACTTTTGTACTGTTTTGGTGATATTAAGTGCTTTACACACCTGTCTCCCGAGTTAAGCCTCACTTCTCATCACCCAAGCTCTCAAGGTTTGAGCAAGGATTAAATTATTGAGACTTGACTGGACCTTATTTGTGATTGTGGTGGTATTACTAGCCATAGGTACCTGCCTGCACCCACTAATTAACTACCTTCCAATATTATCCTCCACTACCACTTCGGTGGGCAATTGATAGGGAGGCTGAGTGTAAACTTCTTGACAGTATATGGAAGTTCAGGAGGTGGTTGATGACAATCAGATATGACAGCAATTGTCTCATAGAATGTTTCCAAGTATATATCTGACATAAGCAATTCTCTTGAAAGCAATGAACAATGAAGAAGATACTTTGGAAATGAATAGCGTTTAGGTTAATATGGGGCTTGTTAGAAACTGTCCTGCCTGCAGGGTTATCCCATACCATTTTATCTGCCTCCTTCTCTTTCTGCTGAATTTGTTTTTGTTGGCTTTAGGACTCTGAGCTTGTCAGAAAAACCAGTGCACACATTTATACTAATGGAGTTTGAGCACTCATGTGAGTCAATTGCAGTGGGGTTAACTTTTAACAGGCCAAATCATGAGGCACCCTTACATCGATGGTTTAGTGCCACCTGCACTGCTGCTCACAAACACTTGAAGTCCACAGTCAAATCATCCTCCCATTGTTTAGTAGGTGTCCAAAATGATATGTGTGAATACAAGGCTAAATTAGAAGAAAGGAAATGGAATTGAAAAATTAAGCCTGGGAGGACTTATCAACTGCCGCTCTATTCAGGGATAGCACTAAGTGTTGAGAGGTAATTAATCACCCTTTCTTTTCTTACCAAGATACTCCCAAGGTGAAAGTTTTGATAACAGGAGATGAGTGGAGTCTTTCAACCCATCAATAGAAGTCTGCAGCCTAATGACCCTCTAACTAGGCCTGCCATTACAGATTTAGCCCCATTGCCCCTTACCATGTCCGTCAATTTAAATTAAGTGTCCACGGCTATCAACAAATCTTCCCTAGGGAATGCCCCAACAGGGTACAAGTTTATCTCCTTAAATCAAATAAACATCTGTGGGGCCCAGTAATAACAAATGTGTTAGAGAGTGTGGTTGAGGGTGCTCTTCTTGAATTTTGGAGATTGGCCATTTTAGTCCCAATTATTAAAAAGGGTGACAAATTAATGCAAGCTTGTTATAGACCAATCTCCATCATTGATTCCATTGCAAAAATTCTAGTGTGACCAATTCTGTATCGCGTGGAGACCAGGGTAGAAGAGAATAAGATCTTGACACCAGCTCAGTTTGGATTTAGACCTGGCAGAGGTACAGAAGAACAAAAACTACATCTCCATCTTATCACAAGTAAATATTTGAAAGCAAAAAGGGAGCTATTCATATGGCATTCATTGACTTACCAAGAGCTTTTGATTTAGTCATTCATGATAAATTATGGGAAATTATGGAGAGCCTGAAGAATGAACTTCACACTTTAATAAAACTCTAGCATTTAGATCTGAAAGTCTCAGTTAAATATGTCCCTCAGGGGAACAAACATCATAAATATAGTTCCTAAGAGGAGTGAGACAGGATGCATAGTAGTCCCATTCCTTTTCCTGATTTACATAAATGGAATAACGGAGCATCTATCACGGCTAGGTAAGGACTTGCCAAGGATGGGAGGGATTCCAATACCAACAATTTAATATGCAGACGATGAGGTACTGATTGCCTGCACAGCAAATGTTCTCCAGGGACTTTTACATCACTTTGCGAACTATATGGAGGGCTTGGACCTAAAAGTGAATAACTCAAAGTCCTACATAATGATGTGTGGGCCATTAAGTACTAAAACTAAGCACTTCAGTATGGAGGGAATCTCTCTTAAAAAGATAAATATTTTTTGTTATTTAAGGATAATGCTCAGTTCCTCCCTAATGTGAAAATCATGTCTCCTAATGAAATCACAACAAATAGGAAGGAACATGGGAGCCATTTTCCGCTCTGTGCAGAAATAATGCAAACCATTAGCTGAGATGATAACCCTCTACAAAATCCAATAGGCACCTTAGCTGCCCTATATTGGATGGGGGTATCAAAATGCAGACAAAATGCAGACTTACTCCAATGTTTAGAACATAGCTTTACACGTAGGTTGCTTGTGGTTCCCAAAAACAGAGCCAACTTTGTTTGCCATGAGGAGTTCTGCTTACCATTCATAGGTGACACATTACGATTAGCCCCACTTCTTCTGTGGTTTAAATGTTGGCAAAATCCAGAGGCTGGTTAGGTAAGAGTGTGCATGTCTGATTGTGTATCCCTAGAAAAGATCATAAGAACATCCTGGCTTGCATACCTAAAATCATCCGTGCAAAAATTAGGACTAAATGAAAGGTTCTATGACCCACAAAGTGTTGGTGCAGATGCCAAAGAGATTGTGAAACGTCGTTATATAAAGGCCTATCTGACAGAGAGATTACTGGGTGCACCTAAAATGAAGACTGTCAAGTCCTATTTGCAGCTATCAATTGTTAAAAATGCAAAATTATATTTACTATGGAAAGAGAACTCAACTTATCGATGTTATATCACATTTTAGACTGAATCTAATTAATTCTAAATTTGCTTTTCCAGGACAATGTGTTTCACAGTATGAATTACCTTACTGTCATCATAATAATGTCACAAAACAGAGTATCTTTCCACTATACTCTGGCCATAGATCCACTTTTTTGGTACCTCTGTTGCATTTATCAGAGCTCAAGCAACATCTGTTAGTCATGGAATATTTAAAAACACTATCTTCAATAGATATATGCAATGCGTTTTTAAATTTTATAAGGAGTCCACTAGAAGTTAGAAAACATTATGAATTAACACATTTCTAAATGAATGTTTTAGGAAAATATTACGCCTTTCACTGAAAAACAAATCTTCTAAATATGTTTGAGAACAGATTTTAGAATATTACAGACAGGGATTGAAACCAATGAAATTACCAATAATTCTTTTTTTTAAATTACATTTTCATTCCAGTGTTCATTCCATTATTTAAGTGGAATGTATACAGGAAATCTTATTGTTGTAAACATATGTTTTTATATGCGTTTATTGCAAATGCTGAATAAAGATAGATTGAATTGACTATGATCACTTTACCACTGCTAACCAGTGCTAAAGTGCATGTGCTTTCTCCTCTAAACTTTGCAATATTGGCTCATATCCAATTGCCATATTTATTTACTTTTAAGTCACTAAGGTAAAGTGCACTACATGTGTCCAGAGCCTATAAATTAAATGATACTACTTCATGAGTGGGTCTGCAGCGCTGATTGTGACACCCAATTAAGTAGCTTTCTAACCATGTTTCAGGCCTGTCATTGCAGAGCCTGTGTGTGCGGTTTGAAACTGCCATTTCAACCTAGTAAAATAAACTTTTTGCCCCAAGCCTAAACTTTTTTTAATACATATAAGTCACCCCTGGGTTATGCCATGGACAGTGCAGAGGGCAGGGTGCAGTGTATTTAAAAGGAGGACTTGTTAGTATAAATTGTTTACAAGTTCTGGCAGTGAAAAACTCTAAAATTTATTTTCACTACTGAAAGGACTAATTCTCCCATAGGATAACATTGTGATTACCTTATTACATTTTATAAGTGTAATTTCCAATTGGGAAGAGATAACACTTCAAGTCTGTTGTATCTGAAATTACAATTTAAAACCCAAACTTTTGGTGAAGTCAGATTTTTAATTCCAATTCTGAAAATGCCACTTGTAGAACGTTGGTATTTTCTTGCTTTAGCCATGTGGAGCCTGTCTCTGATCAGATGACTGAGTGTGAGTGGCAGATGTTTTTTGTGTATTCCTCCTAGACAACCAAACATAATGGGAACTTAGGTGTGTCTCAATGGGCCATCTCTTGCAGGATGGGAGGGAGGAGCTGGGCACAGCTTCACTTATGCCGGAATAGGCTTTGTCCTGTCCACACACAAAGGGCTGCATACTCCCCTGAAGTGAGTCTAGAGCCAGGTACGAAAAAAGGACCTCTGTGTACTTCAAAGGCATGTATTTGAAGTCTCCCCCACTTCAAAGGCACCACTAGGTATAAGTTCAGGACCTCAGACATCACCACTTCAGCACACTTATGGACCTATGGATACTATGCCAGGATGAAGGACTGCTGTGCTGCTGAAAGGACTGCCACTCTGTTGGACTGCACTCTGCGGGACACTTGCTTTGCTGTGCTGATCTGCTGCCTGCTGCCCTTTTGCCTGCATGGGAAGGACTGGACCTGCGTCTCATGACTTCAGACCACAGAGTGACTCTAAGGGCTATTTGACTGGCCTCCTGATCTGAATCCCAAGGGACATAAAAGGGTACTAACTCCAGCACCTGGACACTGCCATCTGTGAGTCTACACTGCGAAGGTATGCCACCCCAGTCCAGAACCCTTAAAAGTGGGCCTAAGGCGCCTGCCAGTGGAGCCACCGCATCCTCTCTGCTGGATGATGCATCCCTGAGCAGAACCGATCGATGCATACCCGCTGCTAGGTAGATTGGACCTGTCTCACAAAGACTTGCACAAACCATTCCAATCCATCTTGGGACCAGTGCATCACCTTCAGAACCGTTACTGCACAATGCTTTACCCGGAGCAGGTCCCCGCATCTCCCATCAATGGCAGCCTCGATGACTCCTGCGGAACTCCCCATCACAGTTTCACCGCTCATCAGAATCGATGCATTGCCCCAGCTGCAAATCGCATTCCTGACACCGGACTTTGCATTGCAAGCCCCACTGACAGGATCCTCAATGTCAACGCAATATGACTTTCCACAGTAGCTTTGCCACATATCAGAACGACTCATCGCCTTGGCTGCATGAAATAACTTTGACGGGGATCCACGCAATGCTTCGCAACCAGGATTTAAGGTACTCTGTTCAGTGGGCCTTACTGGGTGCCTGTAGCCGGCCCGTGCTCCTTCGTGGTCGGCCAGAACTTGTGGCTTTACAACGGTCCAGCGCAACCAGATTTCCCCAATATCACTTTGTGCATTTTGGTGGTATTTCTCATTATAAACTCTAAAATTCAATAACTTCAGTTCTATTTATTATCTTTTTATGCCATTTTGGACTTGTTTTATTGATTAATATCACATCTATTTTTCTAACTTGGTGTGGAATCATTTTGTATGCTGTTTTCGCTGGTTTATTGTTTTAAGTGTTGCGCAAATACTTTACAAACTGCCTCTAAATTATGCCTGACTGTTCTGTGCCAAGCTACCAGAGGTTAAGCACAGGTTAATTTGCCTGATCCCTACCCTGACTAGGACTGTGGTTGCTGCATGACCAGGGCTTACACCTCAGTCAATTAACAACCCAGTTTCTAACAGGGACTTAGTCTCATTTTGCCTTATTCTCAGCCACTAAATGTCATGCAAATTATAGTCACAATGTACTGCTCAAAAATGACTTGTGATTCATTCATGGAAATAAACAGCATTAGAAGCTGTGAGATGCATGGATATCTGCATTTTATCGCTAGTTTTTGGGGATAGGACATCTTAGCGAAGGGAGTTGTAGTCGGAAATAAATTGGGTTGTATCATGCACAAATACAAGAACTTTATTATTCGTCTCCCAAGAAATTCCAAAAGGTGACCCACCACATCTTTGCATCAAGCATGCCTAAATATAGTTCACAAAAAATGTAATTTATGAAATATCGGGGAACTTGCTGAAAACAAGTCCAATTGATTGGAGAATTGTTGAATGGGAACTTAAAGTACCCTGCAAGTGTTAATGACGATGTACATATTACTTATATGATCTTCAAGCTGTGAAATTATAAGGTCATGGTTTTAAGTCAAGTACCTGACAGAGGTATTGACGTGTATTTTTATATTTATTTCTTTAAGGCAAACATTAAAACTGGGATAGACACAGGCACATTTAATTTCAAGTAGATGGTTATGTAATGCAATTTAAATGTACATTGATCAATGATATTATCAAACTAGGCCACCAGTGACACCAGTCTAGCTATTGGAATAATGTTCAACTTACACAAAAGCTTTGTAGAGTCATGCAATGAATGAATATAGCACAGGGTTGCAGATCACTCACGCTAAGCTAGTATTTGACTTTAGCAAAGGATTCAAGGTCACTCACTCAGAGATGCTACTTTTATTATACTGCCAGAGAAACACATTTTTCAGAAGTCCCATAATTGCTTTTAAATGTGTCATTTAGTAGCGGCTGCTATTGGACCTAGGTGGTGAGGGGGGGGGGACAAAAAAACAAACAAAAAACACTTACCTGAATCAGCCGCTGTCTCTCCTTTGTCCTCCGTCCCTCCTACATCTCCCTGCACTCCCGGCCAGCAGCAGGAAGCACCCACCCTTCCAGCCTCCCTATAGCCAATCACAACACTGTGATTGATTTGTCTAAGCACCGTGGATCGGCGCTGAGACGGGTACTGGAAAAGTTTGCATGTTCCTCACCAGGCTGTGTAATGCAGCCTGGTGGGGAAGATGCAGAGTGCGCATGACTGCTTGACTAGCCCAAGGGAGCCGGCCAAGCAGTTGTGCGCACTTCAGAAGTGAAAACCACTCCTCTCCCTACTCTGACAGCCCCCTGCCCGAAAGCCAATGAAGTATACATGAAAAATAAAATGATAATAACAATAATTATTATCATTTTATTTTTCCTTTTGTTCAATCGGGCGATGCTCCTCCATATTAGCGGAGGAGCCGCCACCGGTGTCGTTCCGTACAAAGATGTGGATTAACAGCTTTTTGTACAATAGTGGAACAGCTTCATGGATGTGCCTCTCTGGCTGCACATGGTGAGCATTTTTTAGTGCTCTCATTGTCAGAAATCAATTAGGACCTGTGTGAGCAATCTCAGAATTTGTATGTATCAAAATATTTTATTAATATTGAAGGTGCAATGTTAAGTCACCAGTTGCAAGTGGTGTCTAAACTATACAATAGTGGCATATTTCATTGTAGACATCCCTCTATATAATTCTAGAACTTTCGATATTCTAATTGTTGAATAAAAAGAAATTAGAGCAAAATACACTTGCTAGACACCAATTGTATGTTTCAACTATAGCAGACATCAAGTGGAATGTTCTCTATGTATGTTCAGTTGATTTCAAAACACGCATAAATGAACACTGGGAAACAGTACAAACCACTGCCCCTCCTCACATAGAATGCATCTCAGTATTGGCAGCCCAGAAACATTCGACCAATTTCTTGAGAACGAGAAGAAATCACAAAAAAAAGATAAATGCATGATTCTTTGCACAAAGCATTAGAAAATACTGTGATATTTTATTTTTCTTTAAAAATGCTGCTGCAAAGTTTATACATATGTGTCCAGCCATATATATCTTCCGTCATTACTTAAGGCAAAACCAAAAATGCAAAACAATGAAATTAGAAACCATTCAACCCTGCGCGCCTCTGAAGGACAAGAATATAAGGCTGGGAAAATATTATTTTTTTCTTTTACAGATCGCAAAGTATACTGTATTTTGCTATTATTATTATAGAATTCTATGAAGAGCCTAGAAATTCGCTTTGCTTATAAACCCTCCACCGTTCCAGATGTAGTAAATTGTCTTTGACCATAAGTATTTGAAAAAGCTAAAATCATTCACTTACAGGAACTTTGTTTACCCAAATGTCACAAGCCTGGCACAATACTGTACAATCATATTGCTAGCAGAAAACAGTTTGAAGTACTAGACAGATACCGCAGCGTTTAATAACAGACGCCCCCAAGAGCGTAAGATGGCTGGACATATTAGCTCTGTAGGTTCCATTCTAGAATCTCTGAGGCAACCCACGGTTTGTCCAAAAATGGGCCGGCACAAAATAATCATTAATAATATGTGCTGAGTGAACTGGGGAATAATGCAGACGTTAGAGTTCTAACTGTTGGAGATTGGCCAACCACCATTTGTATATATGTAGAGTGCTACCTGCTTACACATCTTTCAGAACTCCCTTTCCATTACCGTTTCGTTGCTCCTAGTACTCTCCATATCAATATAAAAATAACGTATATCTAGCCAGAGAGGTTCTTCATAAAATGCCGGGAAGATATCACACTGTTAGAAAGTTGTACTCCGAAGGCCGGGCCTTCATCCTAGGCCTTATTCTTGTATTGGGGGTCAGCCACATAGGGGTACCTACGTCACTGGCGTAGCGAAACTTGAGGAGACCCCTCCCCCCAATGTACGTGGAGGAGCCCCCTCCGGACTCAATCGGGAGCTCTCCTCCGGGCCGCAGTACTGTGCTGAGGGGGGCCCTGGAGTTAGCCCCCCCTTGCACCGTGGGGGTAGGCCTGTTTTACGCCACTGCCCTACGTCAGTATTAACAATACTGTATGATAGTTAGAAATCTGGCAATACCGTTTGTTAATTTAAATATGGTATGACGATTGAACCCCTCCTACCCGTGTCTCTTAAAATGTCCGCATCGGCAGCGCTACAGACGCTTGTGTAACGCCACATAAATCACTTGTCTTTGGTTACTATCTTTTAGTGACGCAGTTAACAATTTTCAGGACACAACAGAAGCGGGCATTAATCAGTCAAAAAAAGTCTTTTGCAGTGTTTACAACATGGATGGTTTATGGTCCTGGAATTCAAATCATGATTTGAGCAATAGCTGCGCAGTGTCCATTTCTCTATAGAGATAGAGCAGATCTGGAATGACCCTTTTGATCCATTTTCAAATGAAATTGTACACGACTATTTTTAAAATCCCGTGTAAGGTGATATTATACCTTTTCTTTCTCTAGCAATGTGCATTAATTGAATGACAGTTGCAGACTGTAATTAAGCAGCAGTGATTGAACTATTTTTCTGACATTTTTAATCTTGATGAAATGCATGAAATACTTGCAGAGAAAGTGTTTTGCATACAGATAAGGGAAAATGCTCTACTTAAAAATAAAATGTGAATTTCTCTCTGTAGCACAGAGGAACAGGCACCGTGGTCATCTGACGTCCGATGCAGCTGCTGATTGGTATGCAGCTAGCTCACCCGATGAAAAACCTCCAAAAACGGACTTTCAATGTTTGTTGGCAGAGCACTACATTTTACAGAGAAGGGGCGCTTCCTAAACTGTTCACAAAATGTCGGCGCTACATACAATGGTCTGTATGTTTGACTGCGATTGTGTGACTCGCCGAACCTCTTCAACAATTCTTGTGCTGCAATTTAACACAACCAAATTAAATTAAAAAACGAATCTTGGCAGAATTGGAACATGCACTTCTGTAAAGAGATGTTGGCATGTGACGCACTCAGAGTGGGCGGTATGCTCTCAGTGATGTCATGGCATTTCCTACAAATGACTTAATTTTAAAAATCCAAAATCGTCTCTGTTTACCTCAGGTTTTTAAAAAGAACATTCTCCCCCATGTTCGGAGGGAACCAGGGTGAGCATGACTAATATATGTACACATAGTTCACAACTGAAATCACAATCATTCTAAAAGCTCTTTTCAAACTGAAAACATCAATAAAAGCTTATTTTTCGTTTCAAACCAGAGTTCTGTACATTTTTTACAAGGTTTCTTAAATACAGTTCAGGCTGGCAAGTCATCTCTATGCACAGAACTATACATGTTATACTGCATAGTCAGTCAGTCTTCTCTTTATTTTAAATACGTTTCTTTTTTTCCTGGATTACAGCTCAAAGTAAGTCTGTCAGACAATCTCTGCCGCATAAAAGCCATTCATGGCATGGCACATTATGAACATGTTTAAAAAAAAAAGTATTAAACCGTAGGTCATTTGCTTTGTTCCAGAACTTTCCACACACAGTGTCTTTACCACTGGGAACATTCACTCCTTTCCAAATGACAGTACTTCTTGCCTAACAATAGCTTGCCCTGCTGCAATTTTAAAAGTATATGATAGAGTAACAGCAGTGACAACTTTTCACATTTGGCAGGGGTTGAAGTTGCTGTTATATCATCACACAGTTGCTTTTGAGGGATCAGTAAGAAAATAATGACTGCCTTCTTTTTTGTTGCTGTACTTTTTGTGTTTTTTTTCCCCCCAAGTGGCTGGAACAATATAAAGTGGCAAAGCTATACTCTAGTAGTTGAGTGTCCATGTGGTAAATTAGTACTATTTTGGCCTCCACTGAAGGTGTTGAATGTATGCAAAGGCTGCATTCCTGTTAATGTGTTAGGAATCATGGTGATGGTGTTTGGCGTCATAAGTGGGATGTCATCCGGGGACCTTCTCAAGGTCAGGGTGTAATCGGGTGGACATGTTAGTCTCATGGTATCATGGGCTTGCAGAGACTCACACTCATGATCATGTTCCATCTGTTTCATCTGCAAAGACATCATTTCTTCATTTTGGATGTGGGCAATGTCATTAGTCGTATTTCTTTGGGGGCTTGGTCGCCGGTGTGTTTCATGCCGCCTTTTGTCTTTCTTGTAATATAGCGCAGCGAATGCCAAAATATTGAGAAATAACAAGGATGCTCCTACAGCAATGGTGACGCTCAGCTCTGTAGAATAATCCCGCTTGTCTTCAATAATGACAGTTGGCTCATCGGGGCCAGTTTTTTGGTTCTCTTTTGATTGCTGAGGGTTGACGGCTGGTGTCATTGCTGGTCTTTTTGTGGTTGGCCAGAGCTTTCCTGAAGATCGTCTTGTGGAATATGGGAAAGACGTCATATCCGGAGGTGGGACTTTAGTTGTTGTGGAAACATACTGGAATATTTCATTCAGATTGTGCAGATGGGGAACAAGTTCCAACCAGAAGGCGACTTTTGTTGCTCTGTAATGATCTCTCACCCTGGGCTTTAAGCCAATGTGCAAATAGAGCTGGTCCTTGGGGTTGTATTTGGACCATGCTACTTCTTCAAACCGATTCGGTTTCGTGTGGATGAACTTTGTGTCCTGTGGGACGGGCTGGTTTGGATCCCTGTAAATGAAGAAAAAGAAAAGGCATCATAAATCAATGGATAAAATTATAAATGTGTTCTTCACTTTCTTACAAAATCTTACAACAAATATTTTATATTTCGAGAACAGTGCTAGCAATAAGAAAATAAGCATTTCCTTCTCATATTTTAATAAGTAGGCGTTAAATTATGCACAAAAAATAGAATTCACATCTCAAGATGTAAAGTAATCGTGATAACACAGGATAGGCACAGCACAATTATATTATTCATTACAAATCTCATAAAATGTGTTTCAGAGAGTGCAGGGGAGACATAATGTAGTGACTGTTTTGCAAAGTGCGAATAGCTTGAGTGAAGCGTCAGTAGCCTTTTCTTCTAGGTCCACTCACTGGCAAAATGAAGTCACAGTGCAATAAGTCTCCCTGAGCAAAAGGGTCTAATTTACATTAAGTAATTGTGATTTGTAATTACTACCTAGAAGTCTGTCTCAAAACCTAGATTCATTGGTGCAACAGAAGGTAGATTCACGGTTCAAAATGCCTTGAAATAGTTACTGTATCTCACCACTAAGTCAAATGCAAACAATAAAATTAATCAGTCTGTTGGAGGTTATCCAATGTGTCCTAGAAATCACATTAGGATTAGACGAGGCCATTGCTCATGCTTTCATAAGTTATAGTGAAGATGCTGGCAGTACCAAACATACAGAGATGGACTGATTACAAGTTGCACAGCACTATATCACAGTAAAATAGAAGAGTTTACCATTCCCAAAGAAGCAATTTCCAGCAGGTATTTTTTTTTTATTGACAGAGTTTTATATAGCGCGAACTTGAACCAGTATCGGGTATCAGAACGCTTTACATAGCACCAGTTGCGTTAAATGAGGAGGCATTCATTTTTTTTGTTAGGCCCGGGGAGATTAATCCCTTCAGTGCCACGCCCTTTCCCCCTCCTGTGCCGGGCGTTGCACTAATGGGTGGGGTTCATGACGAGATAGTCTCGTCATGGGCACAGCGCAACCGTGCTCCATGACGAGACTATCTCGTCATGGGCACTGAAGAGGTTAAGTGATTTGCCCAGAATCACAGGATGTTCAGCATCATTGCCAAGACTTGAACCTGGTTCCCCAGATTTGAGGTCGACCGCCCTAGCCGTTTGGCCAACTCCTCTCCCCATGGTATATGCCTTAACTAGTAAAACCCAAGCTGCTATTCCATGGGGTTTTACTGTATACATTTACCCTCCACTCTGGGCTGGTGGCAAATGTTTGTGAAGGTCTGTGGGTGGGGTTGGGGACATGAAAGGGGTGGAGGGGTAGGAAGGGATGTAACAAGTATGTTCTGGCAGTGCGGGGGCACAGTAATCTTCCTTCTCTCAGTAAAAAAGGGGGTGAGACTTCACTGACCACTGATGCAGTCAAAGCTCATGGGCTGGTTGTGGCTGAAAACAAAGGTGTGGAAAAATCTAACTACTTGGAATCAAGTGAAGAATCCCATAAGGTCATTCTATCTAACTGATAATCAGACCCATTGTGTTTCATATCCTTGATCATGTGTCCAGGAAGATGCGTTTCTATTGTTGAAAAGTGATATGCTTAACTGCTCGATGGACAATAGAAGCAAACAAACATACCTGTGCAAAATGTAAAAAAAAACCTTAATTAGAAAATGAACCAATTTTAAGTTACGGCAATATCCGCAGTGCCACAATTACTACCAGAGGAAGCATCTCCAGGTAGCTAGTCATGATCCACCAGAAAACAAATTCCTAGGACAAACAGGAGAATCCAATGAAAACATATAGGGGCATATTACCAAGCGGCAGCGGTAATTATCGCTGGCCGCCCATAGCGTAAAAATGTTTTATCACCGGCTATCGCTGATAATTATCGCCATGCTAGCGCTGTATTAACAACGCATAGCGCAATGGTGATAATTATCCCAGCGATAGTGATGTTTTCCATGGAACATCGCTGGTTTTTCAGCGATGTTCCATTGAAAACAGCGATACCTTGCTTATACGACCCTGTGGTCGTATCAGCATAATCCACCCCCAATGGTAAGTATAGCTAAGTCAAGATTTTAGCAGACGATAGTTTTTGGCGAAAACCGCGTTTTTTGCCAAAAACTAACGTCTGCTAAAATCCTGAGGGCCACCGTGTAATCATCGCGATGTGTATTTAGCGATAATTTACAAGGTAGTCCGTCAGGGGTACGCCCAGTGACGCCCACTTTGCATCTCATTAGAGATGCGAAGCGAGGCGTCGGGAAAACGGGTGCTAACATGCGCTAATGCATGTTAGCATCCCCTTGTAGATAGGGCGATAATCTTATCTCCGCTTTTTTAAGGCCAAAAAAGCGGAGATAAGGCCCTTGTTAATATGCCCCATCGTTCTGTAAAATATTTATCTCCCGATCCCAGAGTGTGACATCTCACGTTGTTCTCCCAGGTTTTCCTCCCTGTAATATCCTAAAAGACACAGCTTATTGCACAAATCTAAGCTTTTCTTCATGTTTAGTATGAAAAGATACCAAACGCCATCTATCTGTTCATGGGACTAGAAATGAACCTTTGTACCGCGCAGCGTCCCCTGCGAAGTGTGAGGCAGAGTGTTCCCATACATTGGATCACGGTTCTTTTCACAAACGTTTTATGACAAAATACTTTTAAGCTCAAGCTTTATTGTTGTATAAATACAGAGGCAAATTCATTTATTTTCTGCACTGCCATTATGGCTGCAGTTTTAACCACATGCTG
Source organism: Triturus cristatus (assembly GCF_964204655.1). Classification (NCBI taxonomy): domain Eukaryota; kingdom Metazoa; phylum Chordata; class Amphibia; order Caudata; family Salamandridae; genus Triturus; species Triturus cristatus. The sequence continues at coordinate 1,044,180,033 of NC_140591.1, read as the reverse complement.
CTACCACAGCCCCTCTTGCTTACATCCAGCAAGAAATATTGGAGCACTCACAGTAAAAGAAATACCCAATGTCAGCTCCCATCACTGTTATTTATACAGATTCGTTCACATCAACATCATGCCAACTATCTCTGTGAATATATGAGTTCCAAACAAAAACTGACTAAAATGTGAATTAGATTATGTTCATGTTTATGTTAATTTTTCTTATGTCTCACACATTGCATAAATGGATTGCTCCTAGGTTCTAGGGCTGGAATTGGTTCACATAACAAAAGGAGGTTATTTTTTAATAGTGTCCGGCTGTAAAGGCACCAATATATATGGGTCAAGTTGGTTTATAGCGGTCAGGGACCTACCCATGTGAAACCATGGCTGAGTAGTTGCAGTTACAATGACTCAGTCCAGTAACCTTTTCTTAGACAGAAGTAGACAACATTTTTGGTAGATGGATATACGGGGTTAGAGCATATATGTCTTGAGTTTTGTTCTGAAATGCATTGATTGGTTGGCCATGAGAATTTCCCTTGGTAGATTGCTCGTGGAGCCGTATTACATAAGTGCTGCAAGAGCGCAATGGGCGTTTGCGGCCACTTTGCGAGTCCCGGGGCACTTTGATATTACAGAAGGGGCCACAGATGCTTGTGTAGCCCCTTCTGAAATACCGTTTGCACTGGCGCACATCAAGCGCCAATGCTATCTTCATGGGGTATTCCCTCACTTACATGGGGGCGTGCCCCATGCAAATAGGGGAATCCCTTCGCCTCTTCACCCATGCCGCATGACAGACGTGGGCGCAGAGGCAAAGAATCTCTCAGGAGGCGCACTGACATGGGGCTCAAAGGGGTCCCACTGATACCCCTGACATCCTCTTGCAGGCAGGTGCAGTCACTGACTGAACCCGCCTGCAACGTGATCTCTAATCCCCTTTAAAAGTGAAGGCGGGTTGCCTCCTGCACTGTGAAACACAGAGCGGCATCAAAGCAGCTGCTCTGTTTTTCACAGGAATGAGCTGCCCCCAGGGCAGCGCGAGTTCGCGGCTGTCCTGGGGGCACCACATTCCATGTAATAGGGCACACTTTCCCTGTTTGCGCCTGGTGCACCTGTTCTAAGGTGCACCAGACGCAAAAAGGGAAAGTGCACCCTTTACATAATAGGACCCCAAGCATTGGTTGTCACTGAGCCACCTCAGATACTCTTGATTTCCCATCTGACTCTAAGGGTGATAAGGAGATGCTTTTCTGATGATTTTAATTTGCATGCAGGTGTGTCCTATAGGCATTTGGATAATGTGCCTTTAATGCATTTGAACACAAAGCAGAGAATCCAGAATGTGTTATGTCGTTTACTGAGAGAGAAGAAGATACCTTTCACGAGTGGATAAACAAGCTTGACAATCAGAAGTTGCATAGGATGTCCATACAATATGCTTTCCCATCTATAAATGTTCCAAATCTTCTATACCCCCTGTAACCCTAAAGGGTGGGGGGTTGGACAACAGTGATATCGTTTCATGAAGGACATTGTAAGTGTGTTCAGTCAACATAAATTATCTTAGATTACATTAAAATAAATGAGGTTAAATCAAATTTAATTAAATCACCTCAAATCAAATCTTATAAATTAACTCTCTGTGTCTTCGACAGTTATTATACTAATTTCCATTTTTACAAGCAGATCGTCACATCATGCTCTGGTAGGTGGCGGCGAGCTATTCACTGTATGATGTACTGTGATGCTAGCCATAGTATGAGAAGAATGGACACTGCATTCAAGGGAGGTGCGGTGGGAGGTGAGCTCCAGGCTGACAGCTTAGCCCTATATTATTTAGATTGATGGATATCTGTTATTTTGGTATTCAAACTACAACATTCCGCACTGGAGAATATGTTACATCAGGGTTGTGCATAATAAATGCATCTACTTGCCATAGTCGCCTATCGCCGTTCTTAGTTCATTTAAAACTCTACATCTGTCGGCTCATGTCTTATTACTTCATGCTTTGCTTTTTTACATTTTGTAGTTCATGGACCTTCTTGACGTTTATACTGGGATTTATGCCACCCGGTCTTCTGCCTAATGGAATATAGAGACTTAATCAGAAGTATCTTTGACATCCACAAAAGTTAGGTATTTAAGCATCACACTACTCTGTCTCATTGACTCAGTGCTCTGCCTTCCACAATGAATTTTGAGCAACCTTTCCATGCTTCACCATGCACTTATATGACCACTTCACTGACATTTTTGTGTGTCTTGAATAGCCAATATGGGATACGCCTAAGCCATGATCTCTTTGGCATGAGGCTCACTAATCCAGCGGAGATTATCACCATTGGATGACCCATCATCGCTGATCGGCCAGACAATCTTGGGGGACCCCTCCTTGTCATGGCCGGATGAGGTTCTGAGGGATTAGGCATCCAGACAGTGGGCTTGGACAGCTTCTGGGACATAATGACAGTGCAACTCCATGGATTTTTATGTGACTCCTTCATGACGTCTGTGCCCCTAGATTTTGACCCGAGATCCTGTCCCCTCTTCTAGAGTCTTCTTCTCCTGGTTCAATAGGAGTGGAGCTTACATCAGTCAACCACTTATGGGTGTGCAGCATTCCTCAGGGTGACTGGGCCCCCTCTCACAACTGTGGTAAACTGATCACGACCGTGTGCTACACCGCCCCGGGGGTACTCTAGAATGTGGCTTGCCAAGCGTGCCTAGGAAAGCCAAACTCATGATAGGTGGTGTACTTGTTGCAATGCCTGCAGCGGCAACACACTTGGCCTCAATGTGAGGTCTTGAGGCCTTCACACTGCCTGCCTGGCATAGAGGTTAGTCCCAGCCTGCACATGTGGAGCAAATTTGACTGCCAACACAAAAATTCAGGAGAGCACCAACAGTTAGGAGCCAAGGGGTGGAGTGTTCACTGTCGCTTCCCTGAGTCTGAGTTACAATGGACCACAACAGCAAAGAGACCTTGGGATCTGGCCAACCATGCTGCTCTTGCTGCCCTGCCCCTCCATGAGCCTATGGGTTGAGGGAAAGGCAAGCGTGCTTAGTGGGTCAACAGGAACTTCCTCACACCTAATTGGTCACAAATATGGGGAGCACAAAATCACTCAGGAATGACGTCCCCATCCCAGCCCGCTTTGGACACTCCTTACCCCACCACTCCACAATCCTACAGTCAACCAAAACCTCCCAGGTGCACCTGGAAGTGAAAGTAAACATGTGGACGCAAATATTGACCACTGTGAAATGTTCAACAAAAGCTGGCAGAGCAGGTCGCTCAATCCGAAAAGACTCTTGCAGACCTCTAACCATATTAGGCCCATCTACAAAAACTACTTTGGGACCTCAGGGAGCAAGTTCATTTCATCAAAGATCACATGGAGGATGCTGAGGGATGGGCCTTGTGCAGCAATATCAGGGGTGTGGGCCTTCCTGAGGGCAGAAAAGTCCCTTATAGGGTGAACTAGTTAGAGTCCCATAAGAAATGTCAAATGAGAGGTTTGTAAATAAAAAGAGCAGTGCCTGGTCGAAATCTGGTTATAGTTAGGAAACATAAAACATATAAGTGCAGCATTATAAGACATTATACAGTCTTGTACTTCTTTTTATTTATTGACAATTTAAGACATGGTGGTATAGTGATTAACTTAGAATCACACATTGCCTTGGTCATGAGCTGAGGCTGGAGGTATAACCAATTGTTTCACATTGAAAGACCATGAACGAAGCCACTAGACCGCATGTCCTACAGGCCTTGGTGCAATATTGCTTTCACTCAAAGTCAAATGCCCACAATAAAATTTGGTTTCAGATGCTGCACTCTTTACTGAGCTTAAAAATACTATGAGGCTGTTTATCGTTGAGTGTCTCATCTAAACTATATTATAATTGAAGTATTATTAAGGTATAAGCATCGGTTGTGTATTCACCATACTGTGTGCCTTTCGTTGATCTTTTAGATTGATTCACGGTAGAAGGTAGATTATTATACATTTATAACAATATTCATGGTTTCCTATTGTTTAGCTATTTAACTGTGATATAGGAAGCTTACATTTAATAAAACAATTTACTTGACTAGCATTTAGGAGAAATACGGTCTCTGTCAATCCAAGGGGTCTTAGACGAAACATAAGAACAAGGTCAGGACAGGAGCAAGGGGTGCAGTACAAATCAGAAACATTCAGCAACGTTCAGATTGTTACCAGATTGTGTGTGTGAGCTGTAGGAAAAAGAATATATGTGATCATTCCCAAAGCAAGTTTTAAAGATTTCATTAAAGCCTCCAGAAATACTTTCTACAAAACACGCCATTTATAAACAGTGTGAGAAAAAACAATTATTTGAGGTAGATGGAAGCCCAACTCAGGTAATAATGGCACTATTCATGTTAGGTCCAGTAAAGGTTTCAGTAATTTAAGCATGAGTTCAACTAGGAATACTGTCAAAAAGTTGAAAACACCAAACAATAAAAACATTACAAATCCCACTCTAATTTATAAAATTATAAAATAATTAAATGAACAAGATCACACTAAAATGACATAATCCAATAAGGGCAACTGGAGTTCTGAATATTTAACGTTTTAAATAGAGTGACAAAAACTTTAAGCACCAGCCATGCTCATCTGGTTGAGCTTGACCGGTAAAAAGGCATGATTTAAGGCTGACTATGATGGAAAACTGGTCGGATGCACAGACCAGGTATGCCCCGGTTTGAAGTTTTACCTACCGACATAGACTCTGAAATGGAAGTCTAAAATCCTTCACGGGGCAAGGCAGCAGGCTGTGGCTGAAATTAGTTTCACAAGACTAGATGGCAAAGGGACAGAGACCCGGTTAAGCGGTTACATTTTAGGGGAAAAGCTCAAAAGGTCCTTCAATAGTCGTTCACTTTTGGTGCCTTTGCCGGGTTACAATTTCTACCTTCAGACTAAGTCACATTTTTGGAGCTCAGTTTCTTCCAGCAGGGCAAGGCTGAAAACGGTAGCCGAGCAGGGATCCTTGAGGCTGAATACCTTCTCTGCAACGTCCCACTGAACTGGATTTGCTGCTGCAATAAAGCTTCACCTGGGAGCAACCTGAATCTTTAGCCCAGTGGCACTGTCAGCTAGGCATGGCAGGCTTGTCTGGTCCTCTGAAAGTCTTTGAAGCCAATATGTTTCAAAGTCCTAGGTTTCTCAGGATGTTAGGAGGAGTACACTTTGACACACCCAAGTGTCCCAGGACCTAAGGAGCAGCACTTCGGGGTCAAGAATCACTCCAGCAGAAGAAACAAGCAGGGGCTAGAGCAGGTTTAGTTGGAACTGGTCAGTTGGAACTGGTTAGCTGGGAACTTCAGGGAAAGGGCTTCTAGCAGCTTGTTGTGTCCGTGTAGCTTAAAAGGAGGTCAGCCAACTGAGCCTTGGAGTCCTTTTCTTTATCCTGGGTACAAGTTGGAGCACGTTCAGCCTTACAGGTTTCTTCACAGGTTTTAACAGCAGTTGCAGTCCTTCATATGTCTTCCACAGGTCCAGTAGGGTTCTGAAGAGGGTGCCCAGGGGTGTCACATTTATGCCAGATACTCGCCTGCCGGTGGGCTGATTCCTGGCCCTCCCTAACCGATAGAGAAAAAGTTTCCAGGGTAACCCTACCCTTTTTCGCAGCAGTTCCTGTGAGCACTACAGCAAAAAATACCACAGTGCCCCTCTCCACCTAAATCCAACATGACGGATCCTTCCATCACTTGTACAGAGCTCTGGTGTTCAGCCCACAGATATGGCCAGAGAACTTACCCCCTCCTCTCCGGTCACTCAAAACTGATTCTAGGGGCAACTCCTCTCCCACTGTTATTCGTGGCAGGATAACTGGAGGGACAAGGAAGGGGTGGGTCCAGGTGTTCACTACATCTGCGTATGATAAAGTAAGACTCTGTGAAGTTACATTTCTGGACATAGCTCAGATGGTCATCCTGTTATAGGAACAGAACACTTCCCACACCCAAGACCTTTGTCTGAGCACTAGAAGCAAATTCACACCTCATCATAGGGGCTAATCATCTCTTGGGTGACATTTGGAGGCACATGCAAATAGGCTTCTAGAGGCGTTAGGTTATTACCTAATAGATAACTCTTATAAGTACACTTTCTAAAATATTCAGTACAAATCTGATGTTAAGAGTGAATCAGGCTTGTAATATATAGTTTAAAAGTCACAAATAAACTTTGTAACTTTGTAGTGGAGATGGCATAATTTAATATTAATATTACCTCCAAATGCTTTGCTATTGAAAAGCTAATCCCACTACAGTGAAAATGGCCTTTTCACTAAAAAGGCATGTTTAACATTGAACTTTTAATGTCCTAAATTGAAATTCTAAATTCCATATTTGTAAAGCGCAAATTTTCACACCTAAGGGTATCCATGCACTGAGGGCCGTCAGGGAGATTAAGGGCCTCATGTAGGTGGCATACACTTTACCGATTCTAAAATACCGAATCATACCGATTCGGTATTTAAGAATCGGTAAAGTGTATGTAGGTAAAAATTCGGTAAATGTTGCCGAATCGGAGTGAGTCGGTAATTACCGAATCGGTATTACCGATTCGGTAATGGGGGAGCACATGCAAGGGTGGCAGGGTGTCACATTGACACCCTGTTGCACCCCTGATTCGGCCATGTGTGCACATGTGGCACACATACATGCCCTAAGGGCATGTATGTCTGCCACATTGCACACTTCTAAGCGCTATTAAATGCGTTTACACATCCATACTTTATTTACCACCAACTATTAGTTGGTGGTAAATACCGACTCCAAACAACACACACACACTCCCCCTACATCTCATTTCTGTATTCGGAATTTACCGAATCGGTAAAATTACCGATTCAGTAATTTTACCGATTCGGTAAATTACCGAATACAGAAATGAGCCCCCTACATGTCACAAGCCTAAATACCGGTCGGTAACGGTATAATTACCGAAAATCGGCCGTAACCGACCGGTATTCGGCTACGTACATGAGGCCCTAAGTGAGCTATTGCCCAGTGTCACATGATGCTGAGCTGCCACCAAGGATCAAACCACTAGCCCCGTGCTCCGGAGTCAGCCGATCTGGCAACTGCGCCACACTTCTCCCCTATTTAAATACCCTTCACTCTGCCTAATGATCATTGAGGCCTACTGAGGAGTTCCATATTACTATTTAAAAGGCAGGTGTAGGCATGTCAAAGAGGGTTATTTTCACAGGTCGAAATTGCAGTTTTAAAACTGGACAGACAGGCTACAGTGAAAGGCCTGCAGTTACGTTTTGCACTGTGGTGGCACAATGTGTGCAGTAGTGCACTAGTGACATTTAGCTAGTACACTTTGTAACATACATATAATAGGTACTTATAGTTAAGTTAAACATGCCAGTTAGGAGTATAGCCAATTTTGACATATTCTAAGGGTCAGAACTGGGGCCTGGTTATCAGAGTCCCAGTGCACAGAGTAAAACAAACAGCAGCATCAGTCTAAAATAAAAAAAATGGGGGCGATCATGAGAAAACAGCCATTGTTCCACAAACAGGATGTAAAATGTAGTGCTGTTTTATACACAACTCTGATAAGCATAACAATAGTGCTATTAACTAAAATAATTAGGGAAACACCACAGTTGGTACACCATGCCTTTGTCTGTGCATAACTAATGTTGATGGTCATTCCACCACCAGAGAGGAGACAAATACTGTGTAACCCCAGTATGCTTTGAGAGTTTTTCAGGTACACAGTGAGCATCTTATAAACCATACATTAATGCATGCAACTTTTGAAAAACACTTGTATAATTGTATACAGTGGTTGTCATTAGCAATACAAATCTTTTCTGATAGTGAATATATTTCGGTACCTGGTATGTGCCTCTGACTTCCTGCCGCCACCTATCAAGTCAGAGTCCATGTACCCATTATCAATCACCTGAGCTTGTAAATAATAAATAAACAACCATAGTGTCAGCAGTCAACCATGATTTATTGCCGGGCTAAATCTTAATGTGGAAGTCAGTGCCTTTGCATCGCTCCTTGCTAGCAACAAGCAGCGGACAGTAGAATTATGTTCTGGTTTTCTGACCACATGACTATATCTTTAAGCTTAACCATATCCTAAAATTGTTTTCATGAGAGTGTCTTTACATCGCAGAGGAATATAGGATCTGCACTTATATCAACACTAATATTCATATTATACACGTACATTAGGTCATGGAAAGTGTATGCACTGGTGCGTGTGGTGTGGTTTTCGATTCTTTAATGGCAATGTTGCGTTCAGAGATAACCCACTTAGGGACTAATTACAGCCAAGCTCAGAGCAAGAGGTAAATGTATGCTCTAAAAAGAGATGACATGCAAAAATAGATTCTGTGAGATTTTATTGTTGGAAAAGTCAGCATCACATGGTCGTTTCCCATTCCATGGGATTTTACTTGTAAGTGCAGAGTATTGAGGTGATTTTACCACACGTAAATAGTAACTCATAATTCAGTCTATTGTCTGCAACAATCAGATGTACAAATCACAAACGCTCCACCCTTTCTGTATCTGCAAAAAACAAGCTCCAGGCTCACCTATGCCACAAATCATTCTCATGAGCTTTTTAAAAACATCTTTCAGTCTCTAAATCCAACCTACTTAGATTCAACAGTGGACTAATCACAAAAGGTTCAGCATGTCCTTTTTAAACATTCTTAGCAACAGAATGGCAAATAACTGATGATGCTGGAACAGAAGCAGGCCACTCTATAACACTCACAAAATGTATCCCCAAAAAACCAAGACAAGGTCTATTCCATCTCCCTCACAACAATACTCTACACAGGTGTATCTAGAGTGCCTGGGTGACTTTAAAGACCCTCTGATTTGTACACACAGGCACCCAAGAAATATCCAGTAGTATTATAAAAAAGAACAAAGGCCAGTTACCTTCATTCGCCTTTTTTCCTATTCATTAGAATTAGAAACTTTCTCTGGAGTTTTGCCGTCTCCTGCAGATTGGCAGAAGCTATAAACTCAAAGGTTATGGTACATTTAGGGACAAAATTACAAAAAATCATACAACACAGCTCAGCAAGTAAAGTTGCCGAGCTGGATTGTGTGAATGGGAGAGTGCAGAACAGGGCCTTTTTCTGCTAAGAGGTGGCGCTGTTCAGTTCTGTGCCAGCGCTGGTGCACTTCTGGCTGCCATGCGCCAACACAGACACCCTTGCACCCTAGTGCAATGGTATATGTATTGTGTTAAGTAAAGTTTTGAAGAAGAAGGGTCACTTGTTGTACAAATCCTTTACTATAAGGTATTTCTCTCTTTCTGTGTGTTGCATAATACAGCACACTTGCAATGAGGGACTGACAAGGCAAGGAGAAATGAAAACATTTCTCCTCATTACCCCTGCCTCAAGTAGACACAGAATTTTGAGTCAAAACCCATGGGTGGTTGCATGGTAACACCCATGCACCAACTATGAAACGCCACCTTGAAGCAAAGTAATGCAAGTCTGCATGTTGTGCAGCATTACATTACTTTGGGTTACAATCCTACGCAAATTGAGATTTTTTTAAAATGATATATTAGACCACCAAACCAGTAGACTTTGCTTTAGGATTTTCTTTCAAAAGTAACACAAACTTCAAGCAAAGTAAACCCCGCACTCTGGAGTCAGCTGCTCTGGCTGCTGCACCACACCTCTCCCCATGAATGTGTTCACCTAAAAGCAGAGCACACCACAAAATCCTGACAGAAGTCACTGAAGTAGAAATTCTCCATTCCACTCCTGCTATTCCCGGTTGAAGAGGCATACACATTGGGGCAATAATCATGTTTATCACCATGCCCTCTACTTAAATGACTCTGTAGTGCCTAAAAGAATGCAATTGACAAGGGTAACTCTATGCCTGCAGGCCCTAGATGTCCAGCCAGTTAGGTTAGGTTCCTTTTCCTTAAGGATTGTAGTCAGATAGGGTCTGTGGTCGAAGCTGTTGTATCCCAATTGGTGTCACTGTGACTATGAAATCAGGTAAGGTCCCTAGGCTGAATGACAGAGAGTGATTAGATTGCAGGTTTTTTGTATTATTCTCTCTTTTATTCTCCCAATAGGTCACAATGTCGTGAGTGACAAACGTTTGAAGATGTATAGAGTCAATGCCACCCCTGAAAGCTTGGCCAGTTCAATATTAGAAGACATAGATTCTTCTGCCCTGCATCCCAGTTGGAATTTTGCCATTGCTGCAGATTCATTGCACATTTTCTGGCCTTTTTGCTGAACCTTATTTCTGCTGGTTACAGAATTCTGCGCACTTTATCCCTGCTACCCGGTGGTAAAGTGATTGTGCTCCTCCTTTAAACATGATGAAATTGGTATACTCTTGATTGGCTCATGTAACTTACCAACACATCCCTTGTATATCATACAAAGTGTACCCAGGGCCTGTAAGTTAATTCTCACTAGTGGGCTGCAACACTCCTTGTACCAACCACTACAATGACAGATTAAAGCATGTCTCCAGGTCGAACACTGTAGCCTTGCTGTGCAGTTTTAAACTGCCAATTCGACCTGTCAAAATAAACCCTTTTGACAGTCCTAAACCTTACATTTAAGTTTTATTAAGTTACCCCAAATGTAGGCCCTATTGCCCTTATGATAGGGTGCATGGTATTTAAAAGTAGGGCATGTTGAAGTTTACTATTGCACATGCACTTACAGTGAAAAAGCATAGAAGCTATTTTCACTGTAGAAAGGCTGGCTGTTTCAATACGTAAATGCTGGATTACATTAGAACAATTTTGGATTGGTAAAAGCTAGAGATATATTTCCACAGCTCTTTTTAATAGTTAAACAATATCCTATTCAATGGTAAAGTTTAATTTTTCTAGCTATTACAGGAGAGGTACTTTTGAAAGATTACTTTTTACCAGCCTAAAGTCTCTGGAGGTCTTTCTGTAAGTATTCAGCTGTCACCTGGCAGGTTGATGGCTCTACTGTGGTGAGGTGTGAACTGCTTCTAGGACAGGGACAAAGGGCTTTGGGTGTGGTGAGTTGTTGTTCTCGGTTTGTCAGGATGGCTGGTGGGCTGTGCCCAGACCATTGGTGCACTTCAAAGGGGCTGCCACTGTCACAAGCAGATGTAGGTAACACCTGGGCCTGCATCCCCTTTTGTCCTTCTAGTCAGCCAAGCACTAACCCTAGTGGGAGGGAGAGCTGCCCAAGTACTGGATTAGAGTGACCACTGGGTAGGGCTGTAAACATCCTCTTTGCTATTCTACTGTCAAATCCTGTTTGAATGTCATATTTACTAGACAGGGATGCTGGTGTTATATATACAACATTTGGGGTAGACTTCAAAGGCAGCAGAATGTTGTTTGCCCTCTCTTCGGGACCACCCTCAAACTTTATGCCTTCACCCCTCCTGTTTTTTAACCCATAATTGGTAGCTTTTAGGAATCTGCTAACCAGTGCTAAAGTGCTTATATTTTCTCATATAAACATTTTAAAATGGGTCTACGCCCGATTGGGACATTTCATTTTCTTATAAGTCCCTAGTAATGTGGTACTACATTTACCCAGGACCTTCAAATTTAATGTTATTAGTGGGACTGCAGCAATTAATGTGCCACCCACTTAAGTAGTCCCACTTAAGTAGCCCCTTCTTAATATGTCACAGGCCTGCAATTGCAGCCTCTGAGTCCAGGCAAAATAAACCTATTTTTGAGGCCTAACTTTTCTTTTTTTTAATATATAAGTCACCGGCAATGCTAGATCTGCACTTTGTCCTACAGCGTTGACAGCCCACGGTGACCACCAATGTGAATTTCCAGCAACAACTGACAGGATCTTTGTGCTACAATGAAGATAATTCATGGCGCCTAGCCTGCTCTTCGCGCTACATCAATTTCCATCCGCAGCGCTCTCCCTGGTCCTTGCGGCCTCCTCTACCTCAAGTGGAATTCTTCGTACTAGACTTTAAAAGGTAACTTTTTCAGCGGGACTAACCTGGTCCCTGTATCCTCCCTGTTCAGTCTGCCTGAACTTTTGACTTTTTCCCAGTCTTGCAGTTACCTCGAATCTTTGAAATTGCATACCTGGTTCTACTGATTGGTCTTTTGGTGCTTTGATGTCAACTGATTTATTAAATGTCCATCTATTTTTCTAAATTGGTGTGGGATTTTTCGTGTGTGGTATTTTCAGTTTATTGCTGTTTCAGTGTTGTATATATACTTTTCACATTGCCTGTAAGATAAGCCTGACTGCTTTTGTGCCAAGCCACTAGAAGGTTAAACAAGGATTAATTTTGCAACTTTTGTAGTTCACTCTGACAAGGATAGTGCTGTTGCTTCGGAAGGGCTCACAAGCCCCTCAACAAACAACCCAATGCCCCTCAAAATGCCAAAACACTGTGTGTATTCAGTGTCTGATTACTGAAAACTCATCTTTGTCTGGTTACTGAAACACCAGCTTTGTCCTGCCATACGTCTGTCTCTGCGGTTGGTGTGAGTGTAGGGACCACCAAAAAAGTGTTTTTTATATTAAATGTAGGAGGACTCAGGGATTACCATAGTACATTCTCTACACACATCCCCAGCGCCCAAGTTTAGTGTGGCTGAAGACTGTGGCCATCTTGAAAATGCCCAAAGTGGGGGGACTTTGCCCTGAGAACCTTTTATCCCATTGGTTAGGGCATCCCCAGGTGTCATTCCCATCCACTAGTTTCTGCCAGGCATCAATGTGGCATCTCCAGGCATCCACTTCAGAACATTTCTGGAACTATGGAAAATCAAAAGTGGACTGACCTGCTGTTTAGTGACGTGAGGAGACTAGACCTGCCTCCTTCTTGTAGCAAGGACAAAGAAGTGGAAAACAAGGGCCATAAGACTGACCTCCTGTTAAAGCTACAGGGACACAACAAGCTACAAGAGGTCTCTTCCTGCAAATGTACTCCATTGGTGAATTGGGACTTAAAGGACGAAAGTCAGAAGGTAAAATCTTTGAGCAGGACGAATCTGGTTAGCGTATCCCACCTGCACTCGATTACGATTACCGACCATTAAATAGTGCTTAGTTTCATTTCAACCACAACCATTCACTATCATTTCACTTTGTGCTTCTTGATGTTATTTTTACTTAAAACAATAAAAATTCATATTTCCAGTTGCACTTATTGGGTTTTTGTGATTTTGGTGTCATTTAGTTTTTTACATTTTACTCTGTGTTTCATTCACTCATTAATTTTGAAATTTTTATTGTTTTACATTTTAACTTTATTACTGTTTTAGTACTTACCAAATGCTTTACACATTGATTCTAAGTTCCATAGCTCCGTGCCATAGCTACCAGGGGTTTGAGTCCAGGTTTATTTAGTGGTACATCCTGAACATGATTGCGATTATTACTTGCAGTGGGTCTTTAGCCTCTCAGCTATTAACCCTCCCACAATCCTGAACTGTGATGCTTCTCTGGCCTGCATCTATCTCTACCACACATTTGAACTGTTTTTTATTAAACCTTGAGTACCCAGTCGTTGGTCTATAATGTCCATGGTCATTTTCTCCACAGACTAAAAGATGCACACAGATTAAAAAGATAAAGCCAAGTAAAGTCACAGCACAGCTTCTACTGGGCCACAAGGCACCACTGGCCAGAACTGTCTACATTTGGCATTGGTACTTTAAACTATGTCTCATTTTTTACAAATATTGTATTCAATGTAGCTTCAAATTTGCTGTGCTACACTGCTCTATGCAAAGGGGAATACAAATCAACACTATACAAATGAAGATTGACCTTGCACTGGCGTAATCCCCTGAGCTGGCTTACAAACATTCTGCCTGAATGTACATCAGCCATGGCACAGAGTGCAGTGTACACTGTCTTGTGCAGGATTTGTAATGAAAGGATACTCTTCCAGTACACATTCCTTGTGTCAGTAATTACAGAAGCATTAGTTACATTGGATGTGTGCTGTGCACTTCACCACACATGCAATACATTAGTTTCTAGGGGACATCAACACCTTCTTCTTTTTTTGTGCTGCTTCTCACTATCCATTTGTTTTTTAAGTAAACTCTGGTCGGGCAATCGTATCAGATGGGCTGATCCACCCCTGGTAATATCTGTTCTCTTAATAAAAAATGATGCAATGAGAATTTGGTCCTGTAAAAGGCCACCTTTCAAGCACAAAACACATTTTGTGCTCAAAAGTAAATAACTGCTGTTGCTTTTTGCCACTTTGCTTCACACTAGGGCCGTACAAAGCATTAGCACATCTGGGGTGAAGTGCTTTGTGGCATAATTAAGTCAAAGAACATCACTTCACTCAAGATTTCTCATGTCACTACCTGACGCCTCATCTTTATATGTTACTACGTATGGGAACTGTATAGGATTTATAAATAGGACGGTAATGAAAAGCTGACACACACATAATTAATGATATCTTCACATGCTCAATACCCTGAGGGCTTGGCCTGGTGGGTTTGGTCACCTGGGAAGAATCCACTGGGGAGAATTATAGGTAGGGTGAAAAGTGTGAGTAGGGCATTGGAAGGGAATAAACAGTTGTGTGAATGGAACTTGGGGTAAATTTCCAGAAGTCAGGTGTCCTATAAAGTTGCACAGTGGTACCACTTTCTAGTACAAGCAGACCTTTATTTATAATTCGCAAAGTAAAAACTTATAAGAACTATAGTGAAAAGCACTTATATATGTGACAACAGGAGCTCTTTGTCTGCCTTGTGTATTAACCTTGCTTGACTACACATTAATACAGAGGCATGGGTAGATCATGTATACCCCTATCTTGCTTTATATGATCTCATCAATCCCCATTGTGTCTACAAGCATGTTCAACACCTCCTTTAAGTGAGTAAATCTGTGTTCATATGGATGCAGAGTGATGTTGCTGTCTCAGTACCCATGCATTCTAACTGTGCTCAGAAACACTAGGCACTACATGGAGAAAATGGTCAGTTCTGCAAACATCTCCATGCAAAGTGCTGGCTGTGAATGCATGTGCATGATGTTCGCTACACGGTAGTTATAGAGAAGTGTTCCTTTTTGTGTAGTGCCACTATTATTTAATAGCTTCTGCTTGTATTTTTTTACTTAGGGCAATGTGAGACTGCAAGAGAGCCCCCGGTGCACGTCCTCTCACCCCTAAACATCGTGAACAATTTGCTGAGCAAAATCAGTGTGGAAATAGCAAGAGGGCTGCAGTGTTAATCTACCACACCCTCATGAGGTATTTTAACAGCAGGTCTTCAGGACTTCCCTTGCAGCTCTCAACTTCTGGGAGCAATGGTTCAGAAGACCCATGTCAACAGAAACTATTTTAAACATATTTAGGAACCTACGTTTGACATTAGCTAGGTCATCTATCAGTAGTGTTTTAAAGTCCACAAGATCTGGGTGCATAATGTGCAAAAATAGGACATGCCTACTTTTTACATTGATATGCACCTGCAGTGACAGGATACAAATGTTCTCTTTCACTGGATAGGGTGTGATTTTGCGTTCCTAATACCTAAAGTAAGCATTGGTGCACCATCATACTACGTATTACAAAGGAAATTCAATAATGAATGCAGATTTATGCTAAATATATTGCAAAAGATAATTATTTCAAAATGTGCTTCATCTGCCTCACTGCCTGTACAGGTAGAAATTCAGATATGACTACGCTTTCCCTCCTAAAAAGCAGCAATCAGTTCTATGATGCAGTGTAAAGTACCTTTCCTGGGTGAGAGCATTACGCTTACCCTGCTTGTAGGTTTTAGCTTGATAAATTTACTCCCTGAATGTAGATACAGAAACACACACACACCTATGTAAGGTGTAAGAAATTGGATTCTTACTTGTAGTAGGTGACTGCTCACCTCGAGTAATAACCAAAGCTCTTATCCGGCTGAACTTTCAAAGTCATTAACTGAGCCAGAGCTCAATCCCTTGGTAGATATGATACAGAGCAGACAAGCGTAACTTAGGGAAATGGGTGAAGTATTTATGCAGTACCTAAACAGCAATGATGTCAAAATACCAGCAATAAAAATCCCAAACCAAATTAGAAAAATAGGGTTAACCTTAAAAAATGAAACTGACATAAAACAACAAAAATCCAATAAGGGGAACTGGAGATAAGCAGAAATAGCATCAAAAAGCTCAAAATGCCAATGATAGTCAATAGCCAAGGTAGGACGGGGCCTAGGCACTATTTGAAGCCGAACACGATGGTGCTCTGGTTGGATACAACAAGTAGATTGGTTGTGCTAAAAAGTATGCAGTTCAGGTTCAAATGAATTCTAAAGGCCTAATTCATAAAGGGATTCTCTCAGTTTTTTGTGCTAAAAGTTTTTCTTGCGCTGGTCAAAAATGGAACTGTGCAGCCGCCAGCAGGTAAGATACTAGAAGAAGGTTGGCCCTGCTAACGCTCTGGAGCTTTTCAATTTTTGATAGAAAACTCTTCTAAGACGCAACACACTGTCATTTTTTCGGAGATGAAGAGAGCTCCACTTGAGGCAAAGCTGATATTTAATCCAACTCCTTGGAACTGCCTGTCAGAAACATTTCATGGCAGGTACTGCTGAGACTCTGGAGAAAACGTTGTTCTAAGTTTCCAAACTTTGTTCTCATGTGCAGACTAAATATAGGAGTACACCTCTACAGCTACAAAGCCCTCAAGGTAGGGCACTTGAAGACTTGCAGGATATCAGGCAGAGGCCAGCAGGAAAGTCCACTCCAAGTCCAGATGCTACTAGCCAGCTAGGCACTTCAGGAAAAAGACTTCTTGAAGTTTGTTGTGTAAAAGTAGCCAATAGTAGGTCAGCCAACTAACCCTTGGAATCCACTTTTTTATCCTGGGTACAAAAAATACCCAGTTCTGCAGGGCTGCTCTCAGACCACAGTCAGCAGGCCCAGTTCTCTTCTGTTCTTCTGCGGGTCTAGAAAGAGTTCTGGTGGGTGCCTTGTGGTGCAACTTTTATGCCTAGCACTACTTAGTGGGCAGGGGTGACTCCTGCAAACAGGGCCAACATGCAACGTGTCAGGTCATTTTAAGATGGCCAAAGTCTTTGGCCACACTTAACTTGGGCTCTGAGGGTTTTTGATTTGTAAAGAGTGCACTGTGGTAAAAACTAATCTCCTCAGAGAAAGACATACTGACACCTTGCAATGTTAGTATTTACTTGGCCGAGTAAATTTACAGTATTAACAGTATTTACTGGGTCCAGTAAATACTTGGTACACCTCCATTCCAATTGTGATTGGGGTCTTAGCTTAATTTGTTTTTACATTTTCAAGTCAGCTCTTCATACATGTGTTACTAACACACCTGTTTCGTCAGGCGAGAGTGTGCACAGCATTATCCACCAGTAAGTACCTGTATTTCCTACTATACTGTATAAGCTAATGTAAAACTGGCTACTATGGCAAGTAGTTAGGTAAATTCTGATTTTGAGTGCAGCCAAGTGTTTGCACACAAATCAGGATTGTGAATTGTGATGCAATGATCTCACAGGATGAATACTACATTGGTTAACTGCCTCAAACCCATAATATACCCCTGACAGACTTCACCTGTAAAAATAGGCAACATCAATAAGGAACCAGAAGCAATTAGTATTTTCTTTAGCCTGAGAAATATTCAATCCATATATGTCTCCGTCCTGACAAGCAAACACACACTGGCTTGCATCTCAGCAAGGAGCCAATTGTCGGGGTTTTTTTTCTAAGAAAAAAATCAAACCACATTTTGCTTCTTGTCAGGGCAAAGAAAAATACATCTGCGCCCAGTGAGAAGCCCGGATGATATTTAGATTGTTTCTTAGCCTTAGTAAAACTCCAACCACCTAATGAACTTCCTTGGGGTGAAGACATTCACATTGGTGCAGAGAAACACACACACATGTCGGCCCCATACAAGAAGCTTAGATGTTGTTTGTTTTTTTCTTAGTCTAAGAAAAAGCCAAACAGCACCCTGGTCCTCGCTGAGGAAAAGAAACACATGCCTGTGCCCCAGGCTGTTCAGCACCTAGGGAAACCTACCAACTCCAGACATTTCTTAACACTCTCTGAACACTAGACACATAAAGCTGTTTTGGGTGGTGTGACGTTAGAGGATGCCACCACTTTTTCATACCAAGAAATGTGTGCACAGGTCAAACATGAAAAGCGTAGAATGTCACAATTTTGGAATATTCCTAACTCATGCAATAAGTCCACCGACACATGTAGGCTATTGATGTTATTAAAAGAACATTGAATAGTAGGACTTTTGCCATTTAGCTGCGGTTCTGAAGTTTTCCTCATTAGGATTCATGCAAAGAACATCATAATTTGTTCCATTTCACCTCTTTTTCAGAACTACTCGTATTGGTAGATTCCCCTGGATCCCGGCTAACCATAGGCCAAAATGTTGAAGACATCAAGAGTAGTATCTCCCCCACTGAAGCATTTCCTAGTATATTGTGTGGATCCTTGCTCAAACCCATGGAAAACCCAGTTAGGTCTGACAATCCCGCACTCAGAGGTCCTAGCATAATTCAGATTTGGGTCAAGTCTGGGCAGTATATGTTCCTGTGTGACTGAAAATCAAACGTCTTGACTACCACTTTGTCACAGCCAGTCAGCCAGGGTGAGGAACACATGGCACTCAGCGATAGAAACCTTAGCATAAGTATATGTTGAAAATATATTGTATATGTGGTAAGCTTCCAGCCTAGGCAGTGATATCTGTGACTGAATCACAAGTACCTTAAACTGACATTTTGTTCACAGATGCTTTCCAAATTTCAAAATGCACTCTACCTAGTTTCTGACCTTTGGACTCATTAAACCAATAGAAAGCCCATACACCTCTGATACATGTATGCTCAGGATACCCAGAGGAAAAATATCAGGGTCAGGCCTTCGCAGGGATATGTTCCTGTACAAGGAATACTGAAGAGAATTACTAAATCTTAGGTATTTTGTTTTATTAAAATCTGACAAACTTCATTTTCAGTGTCATCTTGCGGCCAGCCAATCAGGGTGAGGGAGAGAAAATATATTGTTGTGCTTTATTTCTATACTGACCAGAGTGATATATGTGACCAAAAGGGGAGGAGTACCCTAATTGGAATTTCACTTGCAGCTGCTATCCAAATTTCCAAAAAGCACTGCACTCAGTTTATCAGTTGTGGATACCTGGAAATCATACAGAATCTGTATAGCCCACCCATCCCCATCTTCAGATGACACAAAGTAACAAAGTTGGGGGTAATATCTTGGCAGGGATATTTTCGGTTGTGAGGTTAGACTTAAGGAAAATACGTTGTGTTGGAAAAAAGTGCCTATGCTGAAAATATATGGTTGTGGCATGTTTCTCTATAGGCCAGGAGCTGAGTAAATGACAAGGGGGCATATTATCAAGGGCCCTATCTCCACTTTTTTGGCTTTAAAAGCCAGAAAAGCGGAGATAATATTTTCGCCCTATTTACAAGGCGGTGCTAACATGCATTGGTGCATGTTAGCAGCCGTTCTCAAAACGCCTCACCTCGCATCGCTAATGAGATGCAAGTAGGTGTTTCTTTCCAAAACAACACGGAAAATATCGCTAACTGCACTACTCTGTATTACCAAGGCGGCCCAGGACACCCATAGCGATATAAAAAGCAGCGCTAACCGCAGTTATCACCGTAAGCTAACGCCTGCAAAATTTCTGACTTAGCTATATTTATAAAGGGAGGTGGATTCTAAGGCTAAGTCCACTTCTCCCTATTACCAAGGATTCCCTTATCTCTGCAGTTATATCGCTGGATTTCCAGCGATGTTCCCTCATATCGCCACTATCGCCGGGGATAAGCGTTGATAATACCGCGTCATCTCACCGAATAAATCCTGCGATAGCCGGTGTTAAACAAAATCGAGCTAAGCGCGCTCTGCGATATTTATTTGTTGTTAATATGCCCCAAGAAGCCTAAACTGGCATTTCTTTTGCAGTTTCATAGTATCCAAAATGCACTTCACCAAATAAATTGACTATGAGCATCCAGATCCCATGGAAAATCCATACATGCCTCATACCCCCTTGCTCAGGAGACCCAGAGGTAGGAAGTAATGGGTCAAGACTTGGCAGGGAAATGTTCCTGCCTGAGAGAGACTGGACGTTTTAAGGGAGCCCAGGAAATATATTTGTGACCAAATGACAGGTACTCTCAGCTGGCATTTTCCTTGCATCTGTTTACCAAATTTACAAAAATGCATGTCACCCAGTTTATCATCTGCCAGCATCTTGAATCCACTTAAAAACCCATAATTGGCTTGAACTCCCACACTTAGGAGACCAGAGTAATGAAGCTGGGGGTAAAGTTTGGCAGGAATATGTCAGTGGAAAAGAGAGTGGGTGCAATTACCATGTTTTGTAAATACATTTGCTAAAAATCTGCAAAACATCAAGTTCAGTCTGTCAGTCAGGACAAGAGAGGTTTGGCTTTTCATCGATAGATTCCTTACTTCATACAGAATTAGGTAATATATCGGTTTTATCCTTTCCATAGAGTTCTTACTTTTATGTCTATGATGAAATGAACTGTGAGCCATGAACAGTGATTCTGCCACAATTTTGTGATCTTGGTTATTATTATACAACATACCAATACTAATTTTATGGGTTTTTAAAAATTTTCTGTCTGTATTTTTCTGTATTTATTTTCTGTTTGGCATGCAAATTAGGCTCCAACAATTATATTTTCATATTAATTCAACCAATGAATGTACCCTTACTCTTGAATGCAAGTTTCAGCACTATAAGCAGCCATGAACAATACAACACACTCATCTGAAAACATTAACATTCGTGAACAACTTAAACAGCTGCATACATGAAGCTATGTAATCTTCAGTAGGAAAACGTTTCCTTTTAACTCTCCTGCCTGTGAATAAGCAAAGCTTGTGTCCTAGCGGTCATGATTGACAACACTGATAATAATTTTTTTTAAAGTCATATTTTTTGTAATTTTCTCTATTTAAAAATATGTGAAGACAGGAAAAGAGATGGCATTCTGCCTGTAGTGTCTTCAGAAATGAATACACTTTCTCATATGTCACATGCCAACAGTGCTGTGGTGTATGGAGAATCACAGACATCTGGATTGTCTAACGGCTAACCCGCTCTCTGGCCCCTCGGAGGCTGTGTCTTTCTGCTCCGCGCCGCCTGTTTTCACCTTGCCCCACTTTCATCACTTTTATTGTGTTGTGGCCTGTTTTGTGGCCAACATTGGACCACTGGGGATGTCATAGTCAGCTCAGCTGAGGCCAACAGAGCTGCGGGTTTGGGCAACACCGTTGTAACTGTTCTGTTTGCCGCCACTGTACCTAGCTCGCTCACGGAGGTGGGTGGGTGCGGGTGTACAGCAAGGAGATGGGGCGGTGGGGGCAGCGGGTGCACTGCCGTGCCGTATTGTACTGCAATAATTCCAAGTTCAACTTCAGCTATCATTGACATCTTTTACAGTCTGGTGTGGGTGGAGGCGGTGGCTCCAGTACGACTAGGGGGAGGAGGTAAGTGGTCCACCACCGCTGCTGTTCGCTATCATCAAGTAGTACTCTTCTTCTCCTGTCTACGCCATTGACTACCACTGACTACCTGCATTACTTGTCAACAGACTGTTGTGTGTAAGGCAGGGCAAGGACAGGACCAGGTCAGGGCTGTTCCAGAGGTACTTTGGTACTTTGGCATCCCCGTAGGCTGCGGAGGTGCAAGGACCTTTGGAGGCGATCCTTGGGTCCGGCTACACATCCGAAGATCTTGTACCCAAGGAAACAGCTCCCCTGTCACATTATTGCACCAGAAGATTAGTGCTATTAAGTGCACTGTATTGTCCCACTGCCCGGGTTAAGAGTGAGCCTGCCTGAGACCAGGGGAGGCGAGGTTCTAGGCCAACCAGAGGAGGTGAGCTTATGCCACCCCCTTGACATCAGCATAGTCAGAATCAGTATCCGGATTATAGAACACTATGGGGAAAACAAGACAACAAGGAAAACCTTGCTTCCACATAGGCCTATAAGCGTAGATACCATGCTTGAGAGAGCCATGGAATAGTTTCTATGGAAATAGCTCTGACTGAGTAAAGATTGTCCATTGGGCTGGGAAAAGCTTGGGGTGGGCACAAGAAGGTTGTGAGGAGATGTCAGCATGTGGTAGCATGTTGGGGTTACGCATTCCCAGTGAAGGAGAAAGATTGTTCTGTAAGGGATGCCGACAGGGTGGATACTCATAGTACTGCAGGAACTGCAAATGGGGTTACGGAGGCAGAGATTAACCCCTGCACTTGTTTGGCATCGCAAAGTCCAGACATTGTTAACTCCTCCCCAGAAACCCCTGCCAAACGTAAAAGGCCTAACAGCATATAGCCCCTTACCACCCAAGCAGCCAGAAACGAGAACTGGTAAGGGAAAGATCGGGATGGGGGAAGCTTTAACCTTCAATGAGAATTATGAGAAATATACCGAAATCCTGCAAGTGCATAAGGAAAGTATGACTGCCATGGAACCCAAAATGATTAACCATATTAGAGGCCAAATGTCTGTGAATGCTCCCAACACAGGTGTAGCTGGACATACCTGCAGATGCAAACCTTGTGGGTCAGTATGGCAAAGTCAAGTATGGTAGCCACCTTTCCACAAAATGAGAGGACGTCTCCACACGGTCAGGCAGGAAGGAGCAGTGGCAATGGTATGAGGACTGCAGAGGCAGTACATGGGGAGCGGCCCCCACCAAGGGAAATCAGGCCCCAAAGAGGGTGATGGACATGGTGCAGGAGCAAATAGTGGAGGGCATGCAGATCCCAGCACTCAGGTACAGAGTCTTCCTCCCAGGAGTATGTGCTTTTTCAGGTGGGAGTTCCACTATTAAAGCCCACCAACTCAGATTCTGGGGAACAGGCTCATTTCAAAGTCACACATTGGCTCTGAATACATAAGAACTTCACTTCAGAAGAGAGAAATGAGATCTTAACAGTTCGTAGCGTCGGTTGGATTGTCCCCTTACCAAAGCTATTCCGTAGAGATTGCCTGGGAGTGAACTTTTGTCACCCAACAGCAGTGAGAAGGCTGTTAAGGTATCATAAATAGAGGTCATTAATCCCCAGTGAAATATCTGCTTTTCCTTTGGGCTATTTTTATAAGCCATCCTCCCAGCCATCATTTGCATACCTTCCCAACTCCGGTCATCAGCTGAGACAAACTATGTCAGTTAACAACAGGTTTGCACCTCTTTATGGCCGCAATGAAATTGACTGACTGTGTGTATCCAGGCCCCAAGCAAGTAATTGCCCTTCAGTTGACTGGGTGGTTGAACCGGCCCCATCTAAATTTAATTACGAGACTGTTAACCAACCTATCCCAATGTTGGACTGTACTGAATGTCCATCTAACCTGCGGGTCCCCAACTCTAATCAATGTAATATATCAATCAAACCTATTAGTCTGGACATTTCTGATTACCCTTACCCACCAGTGGTACGTAATAGTTATGATATTAGGGGAAGATGTCAATTTGTAGCTTCAAAGCAAACTGAACTCCCCAGATTGGTGTTGTATTATTTTAGATTATGATGTAATCTGTATTCAGGTGTCCTGGTGCATGGAATCTATCCACGTTGAAGGGTTTACATCGTTAATCCTGGGAGCTGTACCATCTAATGCAGGACAGGCCGAAGGGAGGCTGCAGATCCTGGTCTCCATTTTGCTATCTGCCACCACCAGAAGGGTTGTGAGTGCCCTATCCTATGCACGTGTACTGTGGTTATCATTAAAAAGTGGGACTGATTTGGTAGTTTTTAATTTTTTACAATAACATCTTTGATTCATCTCATAACTCCATTGTGTATGCCTTAGATGCAGGTCTGGAGGAGTTTTTGCAGACAATTCACTCTAAGTACACAATTCTTTGGTTGAGTGATTTTAATATCCAGAAATGTCCTCTATCAGCAAGACAGGTTTGTGGCCTAATTAATTCCATGGGGCTAGAACTCTGCACTTTTACCACAATTACTATGGGAATGTTTTGAACTCCCTGATCTTTAAGTATGATCTTATGCTCTTGAAAAGCAGCTGTGCGGGTACCAGCATAACAATCCCTACATTTATTGGCAGAGATGCACATACCACCATTGATCATGCTTTGATATCTGCTATTGATAAGGACATGGTTCGCTCTGTTAATATGTTCCAGACAGTGAGCGACCATAACCCCTTAATAATTTCACTCTCAATTATGGCCCATGATACCGTAAGTAACGCAATTGTTACCAATGTCATTCCAATCAGGTATAATGGTCTCCAGATTAAATGGGCAGGTATTGATCCAAGTAAACTTCTACGAGATTTGTCAATTTTGAACCCTGATTAATTCAGCTATTGTCTAGAAGAGGAGGTAGATCATGTTGGGATATTAAATTTCTATGAGAAGATCACCGGAATGCTAAAATCATTGCTTACAAGACCTATTAAATATGGGAAGGCAGGGGTGGTTTGACCATTCATGCTCCCAGGCATCAAACCTCTAAGGGGGGCTCTCCATGTTTCTCCTAGGGATAGCTCAGCTATTAGATACCTATCCAAGAATTATAATCAGATACTTGCTGACAGGATGAGAGCATTGCAAGAGGAGGCCTGGATTAATCTGGCCCAGGCCTCTGAGACAACGGAATCACTTTTATTTTGGCGCACAGTAAATTCCCCTTTTTAAATAGATGACACTTTGCCTGAGTCTCCTGTTGGAAAAGGCCCTTATTGCAGGGTTATTTCCAAACCTTTTGCTTCTTCCTCCTATTTTTCCTGACCTGTTTTTGTTGGCGATAGGACTCTGGGCACTTTACCACTGCTGATCAGTGCTAAAATGCATATGCTCTCTGTGTAAATTGTTATTATGATTGGTTATTCATGATTGGCATATTAGATTTACTGATAAGTCCCTAGTAAAGTGCACAGAGGCTGCCAGGTCTGTAAATCAAATGCTACTAGCGGGCCTGATTGTGCCACCCACATGAGAAGCCTAGTAAATCTGTCTCAGACCTGCCACTGCAGTGTCTTCACTCACAGTTTTAAACTGCCATGTCGACTTGGCAAGTGCACCCACTTCCATTGGAAGGGGATAGAGAAGTTGAGTTTAAACTCTCTGAACTCAGAATTTAATAACACATCTTTTTAGGGAGATGGTTTTCAAATTGTGGGTTTGAAAATGTGACTTTTAGAAAGTAGGCATTTTCTTGTTTAAACATTCTCTTTGCCTCTACTATTTCGGTATTGACGGTCTGGTTTTGGAGTGGGGATGTGCATTCACTGTAGACAGCCACAAGGGGGGTTGAGGTGTGTCCTGCCTTTCATGAGTGACTCATAGCTGGGCTTAATAGACCTTGACTGCATTTAGAGTGGTGGGAGAAGTTTCACCTGCACCTGAATAAGCTGTGTCTCCCTTGCACAATGCTGTCTCCACCTCTTGTGGTCATGCTGCACCACAGAGGATAAGACTGGTTTGTACTGGGCTCAGAGACCCTTGCCACAAAAAGAACAAAGAAAATGTGGTATAAGTTTTGGACCTTAAACCCCACAGAATTGGATCACTTCTGGACTCAAGAGGAACCTGTGCCAAGGAGACGAGTTGGAGAGCTGTATGGAGGAGTACTCCCCCTTTTGCTGTGTGTGCTTAGCTGAGTTGGCCTGCAGTTGCTGCTTCTGCCAAGGAGAGGACAAAGACTGGAACTTTGATGTGAACCTGCTTGAAGAAGAATCTCCAAGGGTCTGTGTGTGCTGACCTCCAGTTCTGAAGTCTCAGGGACACAAAGACTCTACCCACAACCCTGTGACAAGCCCCTAGACTTCGCTATGGACTCCTGCATTCAAAAGGGTGCCAATTCCAGTCCCTGGGCCCTGAGAATTGTGTGGTAGGTGCTGCATAGCAAGAAAAGCAACACCCCCGCCAGTGATGCAGCAATCTGCACCGAGGTCGGGGGCACCACTCTGAAGGGCACGATGCACCAGCCGCCTGCACCACAGTTCTGATTCCCTTCGACGCCTGCAGTTATCAGCTTTCTTGATGCCAGTGCTTGCACCAATGCCATCACCACCAGCACCTGCATCCCGTTATCGCAGAGCTGATGACCGACTAGGGTGATGTCACAAACTCTGCGATATCGCATCACCTCACTGGAACCAGCACCTCACTGCTGATGCTGCCTAACTTCCCTGTCCTTAACGCGACGCCTCGCCTCCTCATGGACTTGACGCCGAGTTTTTTCCCTCGAGTGGCACACCAACGTTAAGTTGGCAAGCGCTCATGAGAAAGAATTGCAACCGATCATGTTGAGAAATCTGCTACTTGCGTTGAGGAACATGCTGCTCAAGTAGAATGGCTACTCAAGTGGCAGAAAGCAGTAGCACCCCTGGCGTGACACAGAGTTTAGTTTGTGCTGATTTTACAGCACAAGACAAACTCCTAGTGCTAAAAAATCAGTGAGAGCAGAGCGACTTAACATACTCTGCAGTTGGATGAATTCCGCGGAGGCGGCAGAGTTTTCCAGTACTTCACTGAATTCCAGCGAGTAGAACTCTGTGAACTCCGTCCAGTCCAGTCCTTCTTGCCATAAGTACGAGTGCTGGAGGGGACATACCAGGGTCAGATGGGGTCCCAGTAGATGTTTGTAAATCTGAGGGGTATTATGGGGTCTTGTTTTGACTAGGGTACCCAATGCATCTGTTGTGAGTTCAATTGCCTGCTCCTGGGCTAATTCAACTGTATTCCCCAATTTTTAAAAGGGGAACAAATCTGCCCCAAAATGTTATTGGCGTAATTCCCTCCTAGATTCTTCAGCTAAACTGATGGGAAAGGTCCTTACAAAGACAGTAGAACTGGGCTGGAAGTAATTCCATCAAATCCGAGACACAATACAGGTTTAGAAGAGGGTAGGGGACTGTAGAGCAATGTGTAAACCTTGAACTACTTATAGGGAAGTACACTAATGCTAAAACTGGGTCTCTCTATTCATGCTTAATCAACCTATGCAGCGCCTATGATCTGGTGGACCACTGAATACTCTGATCTACTTTGATCTCTCTAGGTGCCCCGGGGAATATTATTAGCTTCCTTGCAAACGTATATGAACACCTACTGACTATAGTGTTGTATGGCCCCAATGGGGAATGGTCCCATGTTTTTAAAATCAATATGGGTATCAGACAAGGGTGCATACGGACACCATTCTTGTTTTCAGTCCTCATTAATGGGGTGGATGACACCCTACATACTTTTCAGGCCGATGCGCCTATTGTCGATGGCCGTTCGATGCCAATACTAGTGTATGCTGATGATGCCGTCCTGTTATCCAGGCGACCGGTCAGACTACAAAGATTAATGGATTTTTTGGGGTATTTCATGGCATCTAGGAGAATAGAAATAAACAAGGAAAAACATTCACAATGGTCTGCGGGAAAAAAGTGAACAAGTGCAGGATCTTTTATTTTGAGGGTTCTCCAATTGCCAGTGTAAAATCTTTTTGTTATCTGGGGATTTTATTTTCTAACATTGGATCATGTGTGCAACACGTTTCAAATACGCAGTTGAATTGAGTCAAATATGTGTGAGAGTATTTAGGTTCTCCCATGAAATCAGTAGTCTACCAGCTAAGGAGATGATTGAAATATACAAAGCTAGAGGTGTATCAACTGCTAATTATGTGGAGGGCTATGGGGTTATGCACCAAGTAAATCCATTCAGACAGAGGTGACTTGTTTCCTCAAACGTTTGTTGTGTGTACCTAGTTCTATGTCATCTTTTATAGCTCAGAAGGAAACTGGCCTGCACTATATGGAGGACACTTTAGCTTTAAAACCCTTATTATTATGGCAGTCTATTTTGGTTAAAACCGAAACCAGTTTTAAAAGTCTATCATCCTAGATGGCCGCTTTAGACCATGCTCTTAAGATTTCCTGGTTGTCTCATATAAATGATTCTTTTAGTATATTATTTGCTCTATCTGTTTTGAGTGACCCCGAAAGTATCCTTTTAATGAGAAAAGTGTTAGTTAAGGCCTCTTTTATGAATTATAGACTGGAGCGAAGACTGTGTGAAGAATCCAGGAAGCAAACAATTATGACATATTTATTGAATGCTTTGCCAGATGGCTGCCAATCATACCTGATCTGGGTAGCCAATAGCCAGCACCAGACTGCAGCTGAGCACCGTTCATCACTTGGTTGCCTTTCTTGATATGAATAAATGTCCTGCAAGTAATACCCCCTGTCCCGGTGATGGTGTTTCGACACAAGCATGCAGCACTTTATTTTATTTTGTGTTTTTTTAGGCTGGTCTGAGAAGGCGTTACTTAAAACCAAGTTTTATTGTACAAAATATCAAGGATGTCAACACTGCTGCTTGCCATATATTTGCCCTAGGGTATCCTTTTATATATTTTAGATCTGCAATTAATTTGTGGGGCACTATACACCTCAGGAAAAGCATTGTATTGTATGGCAAATTAACAGGGATGATTTCACTGTTTTGAATTTTTATTGTTTTTAAATGTTTATTTATTGGTGATTTATTTTATGATGTTTATGATATCAGTATTTGTGCCGAACAAAGAATTTGAATTGAACTGAGTTAAAAAGGGATCCTCTGACTAAGCTTTAGTCATAGTTTATTGGCCAGACGGTATTTCCTAGGAAAACACACTCATATTTGATCAGGCCAACATTGTCTTTGTTACCTTCTGGGATTTAAGTTTTTCCTTTTTCAGAAATGCAACAAATATTGAACAAATTTGTTTACAAAAAAAATGAACTAATCTCCACGTTTTTGTTTATATCTAGGCGCTTCACTGACCCATTGATGTACCAATACATAGCTTTCGGGGGGAAAAACCGCAGCACCACGCAATTTTAAGAGATATTTCAAAATCACAATCAGTAAAAAGCTTCTGTTCACAGGATGTATTACAATAAATTAAGAAAGATGAAAGGAAAAGAAGGAAAGAGGAGAATGTGGTAACAGGCTTGGCCAATAGGTTATTTTAAACCTTGTGTACATCAGCTTTTCAAGAATATCCAAATATCGTTTTTTCAGTTTATTTGTGTTTTTTCTACTTGCTGATTAAATTCAAATAGATCTTTAGAATAATTATATAGGAAGAATGGAACACGTTTTCTCCCACACACATATACGTAACTGAATGATTCCTGAAATTTCAATAGCCACAGCTGTCCTGTTTGGCTGCAATAAACGAAGCCATCCAGTTCTTTGGCAAAGTACATCGTGGCTCTGTGTTATGATGAACTAGCTACTTGAAATGCAACCACGCTTGAATCATTTGGCTAATAAGGGAATGTAATTGAAACAAATGACAAGTCAATGATATAATGTGTTCGTGGTTTTTTGTATGCGGTTTCAAGCAACATGTTCGGTGTTGCCTTACCATCACAGTTGTATTTCATTTCTCAGCTATATTTATCCATTATTTACATTTCTGTATACATTGTATTCCTGTCTAAAAAAATGTTACAGTGCTTGCTGGAGAGATCGTCGGTGGTGCAATGGTTATTGAATAGTTTAGGTACGTTTGTATGAATAGGTATTTTTTTCGCAGAGTTTTATGTAGCGCAAACTTACCCGAATCCAATAAGGGATCAGAGTGCTTTACATAGCACCGGTTATGTTACATTAGGACACACATTCATTCTTTGTTAGGCACGGGGAGATTAAGGGGCATATGTATCAAACGATTTTGTATTCGCAAACGCTGCGATTCGCAAAAAAACTGCGTTTGCGAATACAAAATCGCAAAATGAGATGTATGAGCCATTTTCGCATCGCATTATTAAGGATCGCTAATCTTGCGATTCCTTAATTTTGCGTAAGCATTTAAGGAATCGCAAAATGCGATTCCTTAAATGCTATGTAACACGCACCCAAGTTGTGCGATTCCTCCTTAAGAAATCGCAAATTACCACCAACTTCAAGTTGGTGGTAATTTGCGATTTCTTTGAAAAATGCACTTTTTGGCATTTTTCAAAGTGCCATATGCGCACACATGCTAATTTCAGGGGTGCATCAGGGTGTCATCATGACACCCTTGCACCTTTGAAATTATTCTCAATTTGCGATTAGCAAACTGCGATTCGCAAATTGAGAATGACTTCCCATTCATTGCTATGGGCCTCCTGGCCCATAGGAATGAATGGGAAGGTATTCCTTAATTGCGATTTCGCAATTTGCTAAGCGCAATTAAGGAATATTAAGAATTCGCAAAATATGTGCGAATTTTTAAATACATCCCATTTTGCAATTCTCAAATAGCGATTCTCAAAAAATCGCTATTTGAGATACGCGGATGGAGATTTTGATACATATGCCCCCAGGTGATTTGCCAGAGCCACAGGATGTTCAGCGTCATTACCGAGACTCGAACCCAGTTCCCCAGGTCCAAGTTCGAGCGCCCTAGCCGTTAGGCCAACTCCAAAGACAAACCTGAAGAGACAGTATTGAAGCATTGATCATGGGCAGTGTCCTGAGATACTATTAAGGATCAATTACACTGATGCAGAATATTCATGGGTGATGATTCTTGTCGTGCAGTGGCAGTGCAAAAACGGTTACTGTTTTACGTTGTCCCGGGGGCGAGCATTGCAGAGCCATATCTACCAGCACCAAAACAGTCTGCTTAGTGACATGCAAATACACTTTTTCACAATAGTGCTAAGGTGTGTGTGTGATACCTACAATAGGTTTTCTACTGGAAAGGTATGTGCTGTACAGTGTGGCACAGATGCAAAATTGAAAACTATTCTCCTTGTTGGCATCTACCTTAAAGAAATATCATATTTTGGCAAAAATCCTGTCTATCAATTTTAATAGGAAGGGCTTTGTCCCCAAAAAATCAAAGGAGGCATCATGGCAACGACACTGTACACCCATGGGATGCTTCCTTGACACAAAGTAATGCAAACAGCGCAAAGCGCTACTGACATTAATTTTAGAAAACTTTCCAGCGCAAACAAAAGTTTTGCTCTGGAAATTAAATACTTTCTTTGTACTAGCATAATGTCTTGATAAATCTTTGTGAACTCTGTGAATACTCCACCACTTCTTCAAACCTCACCTCAACCGAAGTCTGATAGTTTGTGATTACCCCATGTGAGCCAGTTGATATACCGTTCAGAAAAAGCAGAAGATGGAAATTGCAAACATAATAATGTAATTATTACTTCAGCTGGCGGTATGATAGCGAACAAGAAAAACAACCTACCCAGTTTTGGCGAAGTTTGTCCAGTAGGTCATCACCACTGCACTGAGCATGACATCATTCCTGGAGAAGTTGCAGTTGAACAGCTCAGTGGGTCCTATCATCGGGATGCCAAAAACATAAGGAACCTCGTCACCATGTGCAGAGTCGGCCCAGGTTGGTTTCATCTCACTTTGACAATGGTGATAAAAAGCATAAAAATATGTTGGCGAGCCATACTGGGCATGCAACTCAGCAGTTGCAACAGCAGGTGCAACCCACTGATGGTCAGTGAACAGGGCTACTAATGTCTTCCTTCGTGTTTCAGGGTTCTCCTTATCTGCCCAATCAGTGTACATAAACTTTATAGTCTCCCGAAATGTATCCTTGCCCTCTGTGTATCCATACAGGTTGTCGACAAAGTTGGAGACAGAAAAGTCAAAGTCATTTGGTGAGACACCATCTTCATTGTCCACAATGCCATCCACAAACTTTAAGCCTTCTCCCTGATTCACACCAAGCATTATATCATAATTAAGAAATTCCCCCTGTTCCATTAAAATCTGAGGGTCATCCGGAATAACGTCACCATCGATCACTGGCCCGAATGCAATGTGATATGTGGCTGGGGTGATGGTCTGCTGGATGAGCTCTTTGTAGTTCTTATCTCGAAGACATTCAACCACATCAATGGTATCTTGCATGTCGCAGCCGACTTTGTCTGCTAATATCCGTGTGTATTTGCCAGGCTGGTAATTCACAGCCCAGCTGGACAAGGCCGTTCCACTTTGTATGATAGCTTTTTGAAATAGACCTGTGGGTGCAAATTGGAAAAATACAAGAAGAGAATCAAAATACGCAGATGAAAAAAAACACAGCTCATAAAGATGAGCTCTGTTAGGCATACAATACACTTTCGTATTTCTGAGCTCCAGACATATTTAATTTACCCATTGCTTATATTTTCCTTCCAACAAATGATGTGTGTTGACAATATAATTGTTTTTTCAGTGTTGTAATTGTAAGAAGTTGGTTCGAAATACCTAAAAAGCACCCATAGGTAACAATATTTAACACACCCCAGTTAATGTTATATATTTCTAGATTTCCTTTGCAATAAAGTAGTGTCATCATAATTGTTGCACTACTATGTTCAGGTAACTATATTGCATTATATTAAGATGGTTAAAAGGCAGTTGTCACTTGCACTTGCTCTTATGCCTCACAGTAGGCATGCACCAAAGTGTTTAAATATGGTTAGATACAATACATGTTCACCTTAAAGTATTAGAAAATACAGGAAGTTAGCATCAGACACACAGCTGAAAAGTCACAGATAACTGACAGACTTTGGGGTTCTCTTGAATCACTTTAACTGTGATTCAGAATTAAGGAGGGATTGATAACTATGTTGCTTGGTTGCCTGTTAGTTTGAAATAAGGGTGTGTAGTAACACGCAGGGTGAGATCTACAGATTCAGAAGAGAAATGAAAGAACAAACCCCCCATATGTTTAGGTGGAAGTAGTCTGAGTTCCTTCACACTTTCTTTTCAATAAAGATGGTGTTAGAAGCATCAACCATCTTAGGAAGGCTTTTGCAGAAGCAGCAGCTTCACAACAAGATGTGGATGGGGTGTTAATACGAATGGGAAGAGAGAATGTTCTGGAAAGGAGAGGCAGGAGAGACCATCACAAGAAACAACTGTGAGTGGGAAAGAAGAAAGAGATTTTTTTTCTAGAGAAAGAGAATGTTAATTTAGAAAGAATTAAAGAACGAAATGGAAATAATTGAAGCAGTGGTAATACAGCTCGACAACTCTAGAAAAATAGCCGAAGAGACAATATATTTGCCACTTGCACAAATGTACGAAATGTGAAAAGGTTCACTGTGAATTTCCTATATGTGACAAAAATTCGGACCCTCCTTTCACCTCATACTATTACCAGTGCTGTTGTACAATTACTCAGACTTTTAAAATCCATATTTTGTACAGTGAGAACAGAATACTTCTGTTTATATACAGCAACATCTTACAGGAACATTTATCTTGTTGTACAGTACATCATTTCCTTTCTTCCTTACACTTCTTTTTTGCATCATTTCACTTTCATTGTTTCATACAGCCCATCGAAATGAACGGAATGAACCAACTGATGCAGCCCACTGATCTCCATCTGCCACCGTCCAGGGAGTATGACCGCCATCTGCCCAATATGGCGATCCACTTAGCTGATGTGTGTTGTTTTTTTCAGTGGAAATCTTTCTTACTTTCATATTGATAGACGTCATTGGTAAAGTTTAAATATGAATCATATATATGAAGAGATAACTGAGTATTTTCTACCTGATGTGTGGAATAGTTCTCCCAGGAAGTGCAGAATCTTTAGAAATAAACATTAAAAACATGTGAAAAGTGATTTCAAAAATAAAAAGAATTCAACTAGTGCCTTCCTATAAATTGTAAGAGGAATGCGATCTGAAGTTGCTGTTAGGTGTCATGTCATATAATACAGTAATAAATATATCAATCCAATAAAAACATAAGCAAGGAACATTCTGGAAAGGTGCACCATGTATTACCAGCACTTGCTGCTCAGATTTGCTTTACTGGAAATGGAACTGGCCGTAAGGTCCCACTTCTCAGTCTGCTTTATTTTGGCACAGTCTGTTCCTTGTGTTCTGTTTCTGTCGACGTGCTCAGCTAGTACCTGCAGCAATCTCAGTAGGCTCACACAATGCTAAAGTAAAGCTTAATTGTCAACAGCAGTTATCGTTACCACATCGCCATTTGTATATATCTCCTCTTTTACAGGTTTCAGACCATAGATATAAAATTTTGCACGTGCAATTATGTGTTCATGAAATAGATATATATAAAACCTAGGGTGTAGAAAAGGAGTGTAAGTTAGAGAGAGGGTGTGCTTGTTAACCCTGTACCAAACGCCTTGCAAAATGTTTGCACTGACCCTGTACATACATGTTGGGGGATTCTCCCATGACATTTCTTGCACTTGACTGTGATGAACATAGACACATCAAGAGAAACATTAAACATAAGTATTTCATCAGATATATCTCCATACATGGAAAGAGCATCTCATCAGATAGATATCTATACGAGATTTGTATTCCTTAGAACATTGAGTGCATGTTTTTTTCCAAAATGCTAACAATGTTTTTACTTACTGACATTGATGCAGCAAAACACAACTCTGCACCTGGGTTGCAAGTTTTCCTTTTCAGCAAATTCCCTCCTACAATGTGAAGCCATTTCATATTGTGGATGGGACTACTTAATTCTGTGTAATTTTTGTGCTGTTTGCTATTCCTGCTTTTATTGTCCAACCCTTGTTTTAAAATTGTTTAGAGCATAATGCTGGTGGATTCCACTTAAGGAGTCAAAATTTTCATATCTACCCGTGTTTCATGTTGGAATGTTATAATGTTGAAATTTGGCTACAGACAGTTTCATATGTCTCGAAGATATAATGTCATCAATTCTTTAAAATAGTACAATAAGAAGTATTGAGAGATTGAGCTTTTGGTCAGTCTCCAAACATTTGCTTTACTAAGTTTTAATGGTGTGCTATTATTTGGTTAGTTGTCTGTCAAGCCCATAGCATTTCTACAATGGTCACAATATTCCATTTTATATTTACAATTAGTATTGGTGATGGGACTCAAAGTAGTTATTTGGTTATACTGCTGATGTTACAGATATTTTAACTGAAGTTATGCCAATCATACAGGCACAATGATTTTACTCAAATTGCAGTTGGTCTTTCAATTGTTTTAATTTGCTCTCATAAAAAATTTGGAACAAGTATGGGTTTATGCACACATACAATCTCCTAAGAATGCAATTGCAAAGTCAATAAGTTTTGATTATAAGTGAAAATGCAAGCCAGTCCTCGTGGCAATGTCAATTCTTGTTTAATACTGTTAACTGACTGATGCGTGGATATTTGATACTGCATTGCAAAAATTGTTCATGTACCTTATATTGTTCATGTTTTATTTCTTAATAGCAATAGTTAGCATCTTGATTATGGTCTCCTTTGGTCATATTGTCATGGATCACTCCACATTTTGTCCATATCAATTTTCAATGTATTATAATAAATGTAGATAGTCATGAGATCTACATACATATAAACAGAAGAAAAAAAATCACAAGAAATAGAGAACAGTAATAATTTTCTTTCAGTAAAAATGTAAACAAAATTCAACATTTTTGAAAATTCCATAACATGTTATTTTCTTTTCTAGAAAAATCGTAAATTGACGATACATGTCAATGATGGACCTGATTGACAAAGGTAAACTTTCACTTTTTTGTAAGTTTATGATTGTTTGCTATTCACTAAGGTGTTTTACTAGTAGTATGTTTACCACTGTGGACACATCATAAATATCTGTGTGTACATTTTCCAACCTTCATATATTATAAAAAATGTATCTATACTTTAGGTTTGGCATTAAACTGCATGATGCAGGAACAAGACTGAATAATTTTATTTCAATAATGTGGAAAAAAAGTGGCATAAATACAACTTTTTGGCCCTTTGGATATGTAGCAGCCAAATGGTGGCCAGTAATTGCAGTCTTTGAGTGACTGGAACTGACCTGGCCAAGAGATGTGATCATGTTAATGAATAGAGGGCATGCGAGTTTATGATTTTGTTTGGTTATTATACGGTTATCTTGATAAATCTGAAAATTCATAGATCTAAAGCGGAGGTAGGTTTTTGATGTAGGAATTTTCAAAGGGCTTGAAGAGGGAACTGGTGATTGATGTGATCACATCAGTAGACACTTTCATATGGACAGAGATCCTATTCAGCTGGGAGCTTAAAGTCAGTTTCTGACAGTTGGCATGGTTCCTCTGATAAATTTGTCACAGTCATGTGCCAGCAATAGAATGCTCTGGGCAGTTTATGGCTATATTATGCAGGTAGTAAGATAAAGAGGACATATCATATTCCAAACATCCTGAAGGACCCCTTTGATTGTAGGTATAGCTTTCTGGTGACATAGTCAGTCAGAGGTATCAGATCCTCACCAACCTCTATTTCGGCATGAATTTTACTTTGAGGACAATTTTACGCCAGATGTATTAGTTAATACATGTATCATCCTTCTGATAATTTGTATGAGCATTCAGAGAGACAATAGATAGATTGATACTTGAAAACAGACGTTCCAGCATAATTAAGCATTAAAAATCACAAATAAGGAGTTATATCTTTATTAATATCAATATTTCTCTACAGCTTAAAAACATTTACCAACAGCTAATACGGGGTAATAGTGTTACAGTAAACACATTTTAATATTACAGTTTAAAATAAACAGCTATAGTACTTATTATCTATCAGCTATTTTAATTAAGGGGAACTCTACGATTTGCTTGTAACCAATTAGATGGTCCAGCATTAGTTTATTGTGCAACAGTTATTGGATTCAAAGCTATGTAAAATTCACAGTGCTAACAAATGATTAATTAAATAATTGAATGAAAAATGCATACATTGACAAAATCCAGTGCCTGGGACTAATCCATTCTAATTCCAAGACTATTTAGTCTGACTTATTTCACCCAGCTTGTTGGTTCTAGAACAGTTGTTTATTTGATAAGAATGAAAAAAATCTAGTAATATCTAAACAAGTTCTTAAAAATAATTATTGAAGTCATATCTAGGTGGGTGAATTCACTCCCTGGATGGAGATAAATGGCTGATTTATTTTTGTGAAACCAATTTCTTTGTGCTAATAAGTGTTGAGGATCTTTATTGGTCATTAAAAGAATGTTTTTTTGTTTTCCTGCAGAGTAGATTTTAGAGGCTCTCAATGTAGGATGATTCTGGTGTGACGTGGCTGAACACTGCTTGCAGACTATGACTCTGAGACTTTAGCTCCTCTACAAATTTGAGGAAACATATTTGCTTTAAGCACAAACTTAAGACTTGTGTTGTGTTTATATTTTTCATGTTACTCTAACTGCAAGTGTTCAAGATAACAACCCAAGTATGTCCAGGGTGTTCAACAGATATGCATAATAGCCTGTCTAGTTCTAGGATGCTCTTTTTGTATATGTAAGAATGTCACTTTCAATTCTTCAGCAACAAAATCATTGCTATTTACAATAACTTCACTCCACAAATGGACCAGACTGACCTCACCAAACACCTCAGAATCTTATTCAAAGACCAGTGCTAACCACATGTCCTTTCATCACCCAAGAATAAGCACCACCCCTTCCCCCGCCAGGCCTACTCCAGAGGACTGCAACCCATCAGCCCCTTGCTCACACCCATTCATCACATCGCACCACATCTGTAGGAGCTCAACTGGCTCCCCATTCTCAAACAAGCACAATTCAAACTTCTCACCCACATTTTGAAGACACTGACTCAGCATACCTCAGCAATCACATCAACTTTCACAAACATTCCAGACTCCACCCCTTGTCGTTATTCCTACTTGCACAAATCTCACATATATGGAAATCCAGATCAGACGGCCCAGACATCTCCTATATCACACCAAAAAGGTGGATCAACCTACCACTACACATTAGAACCTGTTCCTCACTTCTTGAATTCTGAAAGAAGCAGAAGACCTAACTTTTTGAGTAGTCCCACTAGGCCCTAGGTGTGGCTAGACTCACACCTGAACACGTTGGGGTATCCCCCACCCAGTACTATGCTCTAAAATGAATACACAAAGTATTACACCCGCTTCAGACAACCAAACGATTTTCTGTGTTAAACCCTCGCCTACTCAACTAGTGGTATTCTTCATTAATGGGTCTCATCCTGGCCCCTAAATACCAGGATGGCCTCAACTTTATTGCAGGGCACAGCCATATTCCAGGGAGGACCCTGTAGGATGAAATGATGTTTTCATGTATATATATTTATCTGATGAAATGCTGTTTTCAATGTGCACCTTTATGTGCATATGTGCATCACAGTCAAGTGCTAGAAATGTCATGGGAGAATCCTCCGACGTGTTTGTACAAGGTCTGTTCAATATTTTGCAAGACATTTATTATAGGGTTCGCCAAGCACACCCATAATGAAGTGGTCAATACAATAAATATTATCTCTTCATCACAAACATAGGTAAACTGCTGACACATGGGACCATCTGTGTTGCACATGCCACCTTTGAGTGTGACTATAACCTGACTACAAAGGCACTACATGCCATCTCCCCTGATATTTTTACTATCTAAACAACAGTGGTGTTGGTGCTTTGCTTTCCTAACCTTAATATCTGCACCGCATAAAATGAAGGATTCTCTTCCTCCAAATGTCTTCCTCTCCTCTCAGGTGCACTTTCACATTCTCTTATCTCTCTAACTTACACTCCTTTGGTTCACCCTCAATCTTATATATATATATATATTTCAGAAAAACGCAATTGCACAATCAAAATTTGAAATCTAGGGACTGAAACAGTAAAAGAAGAGATAAATACAAATGGCGAGGTGATAACGGATAACTTCTTTTGACAATAAGGCTTTACTTTAGCATTGTTTGAGCCCCTTGAAATTGCTGCAGGTAGAATGCTGAGCACATCAACAGAAACAGAACACAAGGAACAGGCTGTGAGAAAATAAAGCAGACTGAGGTGTGGGGCCTAATGAGCAGTTTCACTTCCAGTACAGTTGACCTGTGCGGCGAGTGCTGGTAATAAATGTTTCCTGCTGATGTTGTTTATTGAATTGATGTATTTATTACTCTTATTTTATTGTATTAAGTGACATGACATCCAACGGCAACTTCTATTCACATTCCTCTTACAATTTATTTGAAGGTACTCTGTTGGCACAAGTTCCGTTCCCTAACTGAGATAACATTTCTCCAATAATGTGGTCGACAACCACATAACTTTCATTTGACACCTTCTTGCATTAGAGGCTTTTATTCATGTCAAGACCACTTTACTAAGCACTATAGTCTACTCCTCTATTAATAAAAGCTTAATCTACCCATAAGTTACCCATAACGTTTACAATTTTGAGTGACCTGAGTGCAGTGATTTCTTCCACAACAGGATAAACCTCTATTGCACACCAACCTAGCCCACTCCAGACTTGACTTATCCTGGCCTATGTTTGAAGTCAAAGTAAAAAAAAAGCAATAGAGACATGTAAAAACTGACTTTTGAGAAGCCCCACAAGATCAGAGCACCTTATGGGGCCTCCCCAGAGTCACATGCCATTTTTCTTGAGGGCAATATACAATATGCTGAAGGATGAAGCACAGCAAATCCCTAGGTCTGCATACACCTAGGGAGGAGAGAAACAATACCGATCCTAATTCAAATAACTCGATTTACATGATTGAATGTCCTCACGCTACATTGGCATGACATCAAGGAAAATCAAGATAAAAATCCATGAGCACCAGAGCAATATTCATTGCAAACAGTCTTCAACCAAACTGACTGCATATTTTGTTGAGAAGGAACACATCGATACAAGTATAGAGGAAGTGATTCTGAGCAATAATCTGCCACAAAACTGTCAGACTGTGTACAACCGTGGGTATACAGGTTTGACACTCATAGACTAGGCCTCAATGATGATATTCCTAGTAATCAGCTCTATTCCATACCTTTATTGTGTCTGTGTACCTTTAACCTCAATATAGTAAACAATTCTTCCTTAGAATTCTGCCTAAAAGGTTCCCTGTGAGGTGAATTATTATTGGTGCATGACTCCTTCCGCTCCCTGCTTATGTGCGCTACTTTTAGCTACTACAGAGTAAGTTCCAAAAGTCGGAAAATAGAAGGAAATGCTCACCTCTGGTAATTGCTTTGGTCAAGAACAAACTTTTTTAATTGCATAAAATTGCCCTTCTCATTTTGCTATTAATTACCATCACAAATAAATAACAAGACATGTAAACACACTACATTGAAAACATGCATTTCCTACTGAAATGCTCACATCTGATAACTGCTTTTGTCGAGACAAAAATGTTTTTACATTGCATAAAATTGCCTTTCGCATTTTGCTATTAATCAAAATCACTAATAAATAACAATACTTGTAAACACATCACAATTAAACCATGGGTTTTTAACTGAATATATTATCCACTAGACCTCACCTTGGTCATATAATTGTTTTCTCTTGGTAAGAATTTGCCAAAGATTATAATGCACAAATATTTTTTATTCCAGGATCTGCCTCCACTATACAGACTCCATTTTCAGTGAACACAAACAATTCATGCAACAGGGACTCCTTGTCCCATGAGCGCGCGGGCCAGGCTGATGTATTGATGTCATTGTGACTAATCGTGCAAGCGCATGGAGACATTCTTGGTTCACAGCATGGGACTACTTATACCGGAGCTCCTCCATGGTAAAACAGAGGAGTCACTAGGAGAATGAGGCAACAATTGTTTCCATCCTATCTCTGGTTAGAGAGGTACTCCCATACTATAATATTTCTCTTTTTTTTCCTTGCTCACTACTCCTGGTGGGACCTAGATACGTTCATGCAACTATATTACCTGCATTGGCACAATATCTGTGTGTGACTACAGGGGCATTTCCCCTCTACTCCCATGTGGCAGAATTTTTTCCCCAAGTAGGGTAAGAACCAATGTGTCCAATAGGCACTCGACCACACAATGTCATGCTTGTTCTACAGTGTTTTGTCACAGTTTGTCCTCAGCTCACATGTATCTCAGACACCTGATCACACATCAAATAAGTGTTTTCTATTATCTTGTCACAGCATGCTTTCACTTACATTCGTTTTGAGTGTTAACTTGAGTTATGTTTTAGAGAACGAGAGCTTTAACAGTTCCCTCAATGAACACTGCATAATTTGCACAATTTATTTTCTAGAAACATATCATGTATGGAAGAGATTTTGTATCAAGAGAGGGTAATGTTAACCCTGCTTCTAGCCTAAATGCTTTTTCTTGTCTTCTATAGGTATCAAGACAAAAAGTACACACAGTTTGGCAAGTAGAACCTATCACTGTATGTTTTTAAGTTGTTTGTCTCACCTGATTACACAGGTTAACAAGAGGTAAAATCTAGGGCATCTTGTTAGTCTCGACGAAAGCCCTGGACCCAAGAGCCCTTCAAAATAGGATTGAAAAATGTTGACAATTAAATAGAGTAGAGGGCCATTATATACCTATCTTACCCCCTTATTTATTTGTAGACATACTTGAACAACCAATTTTAAAGGGATACCTAGGCTGTTCAAAGCATTTGTATCTTCTTCAAAAGACCCCAGTCGTGGGCATACATGTCCCACTTAGGGCAGTCCACTATCCCTCAAGCTGCATCCCAGTCCATTCTGACTGGACTGTTCACATTGGAGCAGGTTCAAGACAGATTTGTATATACAATCTGAGGTGGCATGGTATGCCAACAGAGATGGAGTGGGATGCAGCCCGAGTAATTAGCAGTGGCTGAGATTGAGTTAAGCATTCCATCCATCACTTGACTGTATACTTTAGTGTGTCAGCCTATGTGAGTCTGATATTCCCAGAAATTGGTCCAATGCACAATGTCATTGGAATCAAGCTATACCTGACTGATGAGCCTTAACTAGGGTGAATCCAGTCCTGGGTTGCATGTATTACAGTTCAGTGAGGACATGACTTCTCAATTCAGGCTGGATTGGTCCCAATAGAGCAGGGTACAGACTGATTTGCAAATGTCTGAGTCCAAACTGAGGTGGCATGTTGTGCTAAACAACAATGGACTGGAATGGGGCCCTGAGAAATTACCAGTGGCTGAGATTGATTCAAGTATTCCATCCATCAGTTTTTTGTATACTTGGAGGTTCGAGGCTCAAAGTGGGGGCTTTGATGAAGGCCTCACTTCCAGCCTTGGTGCTGTCAAGGAGTTCCCTGCCAGCATCTGTGGGGGGCACTAGCCCCGGGTGTTAGGCATCCTACTTCCACTCTCCTTCCCACAAGTTCTGGGGTGATAGCCCGAAACTGGCCTATCAGACCATGGTCTG
Source organism: Triturus cristatus (assembly GCF_964204655.1). Lineage (NCBI taxonomy): Eukaryota > Metazoa > Chordata > Amphibia > Caudata > Salamandridae > Triturus > Triturus cristatus. The sequence goes on along the minus strand of NC_140591.1, from coordinate 1,044,137,753 downwards.
TAGACTGAGGCTGACCAGATGACTGGCAAACCAGGACTTCCAAGGGGGAACCACCACCCCCTCAAAGGTGAAAATCTTTGTCTCTATCATGCAGGGGTGTGCATGGTACCGGTGTCTGGCACTTTACTTCTGGGACTGTGCAGGGAGCACCTCCAGGTCAAAAGTGGACTCACAAGGGCCAGTCTTGGGGTGCTCTGTTCTCAGAGCAGGCAACCCCTGATACACCAAGGCTCCCACTGAGGACTGTCTTCAGCGTCTGCCCCTCCATATGGACCTCTGTACTCTCCTTGTGGGAGTAAAACTCTAAGAAATCTAGGCTTTTGGGGAGCCCTTGTTGGCCACCCTTCTGAGCTCTTATAACACCGGTGTTGACTCATTTGCCTAGAATGCAGTCAATAGACAGCTGGGGACCTACTGTGACCTTCCTCTGGGCCCCTTCCACATCCCATTTCAAGGGTATCAGAGCCATAGGGTGGACAAACTCCGGCCCAAGTGCCTAGCTGACCCTACACACCTATCCCGCAGGTAATCCTCTTGAGAAATCAGCCTTTCCATTACCATGGTCTCGATATCACTGGTTGATACCTCCAAGAGCAGTGACAAATATCTCATCCACTGTGATCTGATAGAAGAGATGACTCTCACCCTCAAGTTCACAAACCTACCCTCTGAATCTCTCTCCCAACTAAATGGGACTTGGCCATGTTCTACCCTCTGCTCTGGGTTACTTCCCCCAAGACCACAATGGAAAACCCTGTGGAGTTCCCACCAGCTGGTGGTTTCTTGGGACAGACAGAGCCCCCCTGCTTGCATTCTAACTTGGAACTTTCAAAGCAATGGAGTTTGAAATGGGGCGCCCTCGGCCACCATAACCTCCCCCTTGTTTCTCAGAAGTTGCAAGAGAATCTTCCTCCCACCTTACTCTGGGACTTGTCTGTGCTATTCTGGATCTCTGCCTCACTCCGTTATTTGGAATCTGAACCACCCTACTTGGAGTCACTCTCAAGTACCTTCTTTTGCCAGCAGTCCACCTTCTTGGCAAGTTTACTGAAACTAGTGAGCTTGCTATTAATTAGGTGTTGTAGCTGCTCTGGGAAACAGCATCTGAACATGCACACTCTGAAAATCAAATGCTGCACCTCATTGTAATCCTTCACATCACTACCTTCACCGAACGATCTAGTGCCTTGCAAAAGGTAATCCCCATAATCTACTCAAGGCTGGTGGGGCAGCTTCTGGCTGTCTCTGAACCTCAACCTATACTCCTTAGGGGTGAGGCCATACTTCTTGATAAGTGCTTCCCTCAAGAGAGGATACATCACTCTGTCCACCTTCTCTAAGGCCAGTAGTGAATCTCTCCCTTCAATGGGAATGTACCTCCAGACATTGGTGCGCTAATCCCCTGTCATGAACCCTGTGAGTCTCTAGGGAAATCTCATCAGCCTTGACCCACTTGTTGAGGTCATCCCTCACAACAAAGTTAGGCATCAGATCCTTAGTGTGGGTACCCTCCTCTCTCGACTGGATAAAGGACCCCTAGTGTTGTTTGGCTTTCACATCCAGCTTCTTCAAACTAATTTTATGAGCCAATAATAGTTTATTTTCCTCTTAGCCCCTATTTATAGCGGCCTCCTCCTTGGGTGCCTCCAATTTCAACTTGGTCAGCTGCTGTTGAAACTCCCCCTCAGCACTCCTGTCCTCCATCTCGTGGGGGACAGGTTGTGGGAGAACACACTTCTCTCTTCACTGGTAGGGGACCTTGTGCCTGTGGACAAGTAGCCCTCCTCCTCCTGCTGTTGAAGCTCAGGGACTATAGCCAGACCATTTATATCCTCTTCCTCCAAGTACACCTCCTCAACCTCAGGGCCATCATCCTCTTGCTTCTCTGGTATGGCCTGCATCCTCTTAACCATCTCACATAATCTGAGGGTTATTTGGAGGTCCACTATGGTAGCCATCTTTCCAACAATGAGCCCTCTCTTCGTGCCGACATGCTGCAGCTCTACATTGCTGAGGTTGTCACTGTTGCTCAGCTCCAACTCCATTGCAGCAGACAGGATGACAGGTAAAGATTACATTTGGAACTAGGAAAAATGAACATTTCAGAAACTAAGAAGATTTTAGGAAAAATATCGAATTTGATGTCACATTATTTTGGGGATTTTTAGTTTTACACAAATCACTGAGTGGCACTGCATAAACACAAGTACTGGGTCTCAAGCTGAATACCAATATATGAAATTGGATTTTTGTTTGAGAGGGGTTGAATCCCCAATCGGGCAACAACCACAATCCTTGTCAGTGTGAACCACAAAAGTCACTAAATTAACCCGTGTTTAATCCTCTGGTAGCATTGCACAAAAGCAGTCAGGCTGAATTTAGAGGCAAAGTGTACCTTATTTATGCAGCACCCAGACAGTAATCAGTAATCAAGTGAAAATACAAAAAAGAAAGCTCCTTAACCAATGTAATAAAAAAGTACATTATAATAAATAAAATGAAACCAGAATGAATAAAAGACAATCAGTAGAGACGGGTAGATTTAATTTAAAAGTCTTTTGGTAAAAAATAGCTTTTAGAAACACAAAGCAGCAACTGCAGTTATCTGGTCAAGCTGGACTAGTACAAAGTCACAAGTTCAGGATGACTACGATGGAGTGCGCGTCGGATACAGGGACCAAGCTAGACATGTTGAGAATTATACCTTATATCCTTGATGCAAGGTTTTGCTTTGTTTTGTATCAGTTCCGATAAGAAATAGCGAGGGCTGCAATGCAAGGCCCTGTGTCGAGTTGCGCCATGCTTCATCAGTTCCAAAGAGGCTGACGATCAAAAGCTGCATTGCGCGGTCTTGTATAGTGTTGCGTTGTTTTTAATGAGGCTGCTGTTTAGGAGCTGTGAGGTATTGTGATGGAGGTCCTGCATCAAGTTGTGTCAGGCTGCGTGGGTTCTGATGAGGAGCTGCAAGGGCTGTGATGCAAGGTCCTGTGTTGAGTTGCATTACGCTGCGACCATTCCAGTGGAACCCACAATTAGGCAGGTAGGAGTGCACTCTGATGACAGCCTAGGGTCCAGGACTTAGGGGCATCTCTTAGGGATTAGGGCTTACTCTGGGCAGAGACCAGCAGAAGGGCTCAGGCAGGCCCAGTTTCAGCATGTCAGCTGGGCAGTTACAGAGAGGCCTGTGGAGTTTGTTCTGTCCCTCTAGCTCTGACAGAAGGTCAGTCAACTGACACTTGGAGTCATTCAGGTTAGGCTGGGATGAAGGTAAGCAGGTTCGATCTTTCTTCTCAGACAGCAAGGAAGTCCTCAAGCAGCAGGGCAGACCTCTGGTGGTAGGGCAGTTTTTGTGTAATGTCCACAGTTCCAGGAGTGTATGGAAGATTTGGCTCTGGAGGTCCAATGTTAATGCAAGGTGCCAGGCTTAGTGTGTGTTGGAACACACTGTCCTACTCCCATACCTGGTTCTACAAAGTTCTTCCTTTCCCCTTTCAAGGCTCCAAACATCTGAGGTAACAAAAGGCTGGTATCAGGTTCATTTATGTGTCCTAGAGGCAAGGCCTTACATGTTCAAAGGGGTCAGGCACAGCTCCACCACCAGCCATCCTGGCAGGATAGCCCATGCTGCCCACGCCTAGTCCACTTTGTGTCACTGTCTTGGAGGAATACACCAACCCCAATAGCCAACCATTCACAGTCAATGTGCCCCAAGACACTGGCAGAAGGCACACATGGTTAGGGCAAGAAAATGTGAATGTTCTAAAAGTGGATTTTTCAGAATTGTGACTTAAAATCTGATTGCAGCTTTAAAGAGGATGTTAAATCAAAATTAATTGGAGTGTAAACAGTATGTCCCTATCTGCTCCCAATTCAAAGTTATCATTTCTTAAATGTAATAAGGTAAGCCAGTGTTAGTCAATGGGAGGGTTTGGACTTAAACCAGTGAAACACAACTTTATATGTTTTTCACTCCCAGAACATGTAAAACTTAAGTACACATATCCTAGTTTTTAAATACAATGCACACTGTCCTATGAGTCTTTAGGGCCTACCTTAGTGGTGACCTATAAGTATTACAAAGGCAGGTTAAGGCCTGGCAAAAGGTTTATTTAGCCAAGTCAAGATGGTATTGTAAAACTACACTACAGGCTGCAGTGGCAGGCCTGAAGCATGTTTTAAAAGGCTAATTTACTGGGTGACACAATGAGTGGTGCTAGCCCACAAGCAGCATTTAATGTACAGGCCCTGGGTACATGAATTACTATTTACTGGGGATGTATAAGTAAAATAAAAGTGCCAATCAGGTGTAGGCAATTGTGTTATGTTTTAGGACGATTGCACAAGCACATTACCCCTTGTTAGCAGGCAGAAAAGTGCACAGAGTCCTAATGCCAACAAAAAAGGGTTCAGCAACAGAAGGCACAAATCAGGGGGAGACCCTGCAAAAAGGGCCAGATCCAACACTAACACCAATGTAATCTGCTATCTGCCTCACTAAACATGGTTGATAAACTGAAAGATGACTTGTGACTGTTTTTGTTGCCTGCCTTGGCCCTAAACAGATTACCTTTTTTGTATATAACATCTAAGGCTGACGGATAAACTGTAGATAGTTCAATGTTGTCAGCCTAAATGGAGATTTTACTTGGATGAATATTGCAAAGAATTGCCTGAATAGTTAGGCAGGATAGTTTAACTCTAGAAAAGGCGTATTGGCATCAAGTAAAATCACAGGAAATTATCTAGATTCACTCTGAGCTGCATTGAAAATTATCAGTGCTAAATCTGTAGACTGTATTAGCAACAAATGTAGCATCCGTTTTTCATCAAAATATGACATAGGCCAATATAATTTATTGTAAGGTGGGAATTCTCTTTCATGAAAGCTAATACAGTATTGGCTGGTTGCTAAGTTCATATTGGTGTAATATTTGTTTGATCTCAAATGTAACAAATGTGAGGCTTCATGCAGGCTTAGTAAGGTGTTGCTTTTAGACTTTGCCCTGTATCCTATAATTGCCTCATGATTTAAAATGTAGGGGCAGTTGAATTACTAAGCAAAATTTGGAGACTGTCAATTATACTTTGCATCTTATTGCATTATCAAAATATTGCCGAGAAAGAAAGAGATTGAGTTATTAAAAGATGCTACAGTTCCACAAATTGCTGTATAAAAGTATGGAAATGCTTCTAAAATGTTTTCAGGATCATTTGACCAGGATTCTATCAATATTAATAATCTTCAGAAGATAGACCATCCTTGAATTTACTGATTCTAAAACATCAAAGCATATATAAACAGTGCCATCCCTATCTGACTCATCACTGTTCACTATCTGGTTAAAAAATTCTACGGAGATTGAGAACACATCACACTCAGTGGCCACAATTGTACCCAATAATATACACAATTCTGCATTACTGGCCAGAGCACTATATGAACCTTCTGCTAAGGATCATCAGATACTCCAGTATCTATAACATAGCCAGGGAATAATCTACAAAGCCTTCAAAAATCCAAGTTGATAATGCTGCAAATTTTCCAAAGATAAAAAACTCTTTTGGTGACATAGACCAACATTAAATGCACATGGGTAGCCGGGATGATGATATTAATATTTCACAATAAAGAACAAAAAGCCATAATCCATCTAAAACAGAGCACTTGGAGACTAAATATCAAAATATTGGGGTGGCCTGAAAATCTGGCTATCACTTGTTTATCAAGGGCACACTTTGTAAGGTACTCTCAGCAATGCAAACTTGGACTTTTTTTTCTACGTGAGGTAGAAGCCATGTTGAATATCCTTTCACTCAAATCCCAGCACTACAATGTTTCATCCAATCCAGTATTATTTTGGCAATTTCAATCAGCTTAAGTGATGATGGCCCTAACTTGGGAACCCAGTAATGTGAGAATGTCTCACCATTGTATACCTCACCAAATTAACTACAAATCAATGGAGGGGTAACAGGGAAGGTTTGAAGTACTTTTTTGAGTCTGAGTCTGGGTAAAATGCCTTTAGAATCAGCTAGACTGAAAATTATTCATGATGCTTCCAGATACTTTTTTGATAATAAGAAGATGCACAGAATCTATTCCAGTGATTGACTGGAGCTTCAAAAGCGAGAGAAGATATTTCAGGCTGTTTGGGGTCCGGACATAGTACTCTTACTTCAAGACTACAAAAGATGTGCTTGCTCTGTATAATATTTGGTGTTGGAAACAGTGGCCCAACAGGGGACAAAGGAGAGGCGGGAGTCTCCTGCCCATGAGGGAGGCATGGATCAGTTTACATTCCCTGGTAAGGAAGGAAAAATCCCAATGACCTTGTGGACCAGCTTCAGATTCAGTTATTGCATGTTCTCAGATTGAAAGGATTGATATCTTCATTATCAAGTCTAACATTCATATGACTATCAGAGATAGTGACTTCAAAGGTTATGAGGAGTGGCTAAGCTTGCCTGTATTATCCTCCATTCATAATTGCTGCAGTCTATGCTTCAAACCATGAAGATTCAGGCGCTTGGAATCATTTTGTTTATTTAGAGAATGGGGTATTCTGCCACAAATGTGGCAAGCATCCCATCCACTGCATCACAAATCCTATTGTATATAATGAATTTGTAATACAGAGGATGGCATTTCCATCACATTTGTGAAGGAGTATCATGTCTGCCAAGCTAAATTAGGCCCATCAACATAACCATTTATAGTAGCTGGTGAATTTATTCTATCTAAATTTAAATTAGACTTCTTCAACGTTAGATTTACCCAATCCTCAATATGGTACATTTTAAATGTAGTTGGTGCATGGAGATTTGTGATTAAAATTTGCAGACAATAGTCAAACTTTTGTAATCAGGATAATGTTTTTATTCAGCTAGATCTATCCTAAGAATCTCAAATATTCTTATTAAGCCTCTCTTTAATGGTTTAAGTGAGGATTCACTCAGATCCTGCCCATATTCAGTTTCAATGTTGTCCTGAAGTTATCAAACCTTCACCTTATAGGTTGACATTTGAACTGACATTGTTGGCAGATGAGGTGTTTTATGACTTAATCAATTGCAATAATTCTAGGTCTAGGAAAGTAAAGTGTCCACATCTTCAGTTTTTACTGGTTGGAGTACATTAAAAGCTGCCATTGGGGACAGACCGGCTACCAATATGAATTCGCAAAAGAGTCAAAAAAAGCTATGGACAAGGGATTTGTCAGGAACTCAAAACTTTGAAGGCTACAATGGGCACAGTTAAAAGTAAAAGAATAGCAAGCGTAAAATCCTTAGGATGGCCTGAGGGTAATAAAACAACAAATTGTTGAGAATATAGTAACACAGATTAATGGAGAATGGTGCCAAAACAAAACATGGTATGTGAGGATAATACATTTATGAATGAAGTCTGTCAATAAATGAAACATGGAAGCAAAGACCAGAGTCCAAAAGAAATGCGGTTACAGTGTTATTTATTAAACATAACATTACTTCACACTGGTGAAGGTCCTCAGGGAATGGAAACATGTTTTTCTTTGAAGGTTTGGGGGTTCAATGTAATCTGTCATTGATCTTCTCAAAGGTGCTTAGGAATGTTCATATTCCAAGCTTATTCATAAGCTTTTGAGTACACAGAATAAAAGAGGCATCCCTTTGGAGACATAGGAAGCTCATGTAAACCTGCAGGTCTTTCAACCAAATTTTAGGAACTAAATAAAAAAGTTTAGTTAATGCACCATAAGACATTACAGTCCATTTTGGATATTAAATAAGTTGCACATAAATACTCCCTAAATTGTATTAAGGCACATACCACTGTAAAACATTTTGGGCAGTCCAGCACCATATAAATGCCATAGATTGTTGGTTCCAGTTCTGATTGAGTAGGTGAGATCTATGGATAGTCCAATGATGTTACCCCTATGAACCTATACCCACAGTCCAATCCTGTCATAAAAATAATTTCAGAATTTTTATTTTCATAAGTTAATTGAAAAAGAGTCTTCATAACACTCCTCTTTTCCCTTACTGTATATGCCAAATGCATTGTATCTCATATGGTCATGTGAGGTTTGTAGTTGTATTACATTAATGGAGCACTATCCCTGTTTGCCCCCACAGTATACCCTTAACTAGGTGCACCGGTACAAACAGGGACAATGCACCCTATTACTGATAATGCATCCACATGCAGTGTTATTGAAGGTTGTACATTTTCACATTTTGCAAACTATAACATCACTTTACGTTCTGGCAATTGGAAGTGGGTTTTTGGGAGAATAATGAGTTCAGTGTTATATTCATGAATGACAGCTCCTCCTCATGGATGTCTTGAGCTTCCTCAGGGAGAAGTCCAGCTGCCTGCTCATTAGGTTTTTGCTGAGAGTAACACATTTCTGATGCTTGATTAGATTCCATAAACTCGTCTCCAGAAAAACATATATAAACTGCCCTATATTCATCGCATTTTACCACGATGGTCTAACTGACCCTTTTTTAGCGAGGGCTCTGGTCAGTTGAAATGACAATTGTCTTTTAATAATTTTCCTGCACTGCTATTTTGTATTAAACCCAGTTTAGACTTTGGCCTTCCCAATGTGTTGTGGTTTATTTTTAACAGATGCTGCATGTGGCAGCAGAAATTGCTTTCGGAGAAAGAGGGCAGCAGAGTATTGGAGTGATCGCCACATGATGGCCCCAAGCACCCAACCTTTTCCAGGGGAACTGGGTTTGAGAATGACCCAGAGGTGGACCTGGTAAATTTGCAAACATTATGGGCCTGATTACGAGCTGAGGGAGACTGGCACAGTCCTTCTCAGCATATTACGAGGTCGCCACTGCCAGCCATTTCATAGCAGAAGCCCCGTCATGAAAAAACTGGCAGTGGAGGTACAAAGGGGGCCACACACGGCCCCCATTTCCCCCCGGCCATGGAGACACATTCAGGGGGACACAACATGTGCCCCGTCAGTATTCCCCCATAGTTCCAGCATGGCATGGAGGTCACCGTCCATTTCGTGCTGGAACTTTTTCGCTGTTCCATGTGTGAAGACTGGCACCTCCAGGGGAAAGGCGAAGGACCGTCCGCCCTATAAGAGTTCAACTTGTAATAAGGCGGTCGGTCCTTGCGCTGCTTTGGTGCATCTGTGTCGGCGGGGAGGCGGCACAACTGCGCCAAAGTTGTAATCAGCCCCTATGAGGGCAAAATAAGACAAATCTTTTGGTAGAGGCTAACTACACTTACAGTTTGTTTGTTGCTTGCTTACATGGCTTATTTGTCTGTGGTTAAGGTATTGTTAAAAAGGGTGCACACAAATGTCATCTGGGTAGGAGACAACAGAAAAATAAAAAGACAGGGTTTGGGAAAGTAGGATTAGAAGGACACCAGAAAACAGAAATGAATATGAATGTAAATACATAGTATTGGGGGAGGCTGCTCTAGAAACAGTATGATAATGGGGAAAATCAGCAGGAGTGCCAGGACCATAAGCACAGACCCTTGAAGGATGGATGTTTGAGAGAAAGAGACCTCTGATCTAACCATCTGACCTTTGCACAAATCCCTCCAGGTGTTTTCCGAATTTAGGATGCAATGCTTGCAGACCTTTTTTCCTGTTACTGTAATTTGAGTGATCTGCAAGGAATGGGGATGGAGTCGGCCATTCATTCCAAACATATTTAGCGCCCACTAAAAGGGACTCCTTCCTAGACTGTGAACAAACAATATCGTAAATGCATGTGCAAATTTTTGTGAGAGTGGGTGGGATTCACTAATGCGGGTGAGAAGAAGTCCTTTTCTGAACACAGCCCCTTCGATATTGAAAGATTAGCTTATTTACAGAAAAAAGGAGCAGGGTTAATACTGATTTTCTTATGAGTTGGTCTAAACTGAGGAGGCATAATGGGAAAAAGAATAATGGACTGGAAAGCTACCTTAAACAGTTGCTAGTGGTTAAACCTTTTGCAAGCTTTCCTATAATCACATTTTGGTGTCATGTAATGTCCTAAGTAGCAAGAGTATGCCCAGGTGTGGGTCCCATGCTCACTGTGCAATTGGAACCAAGCTATATGTGACTGAAGAGCCCCAATCAGGGGGAGACAATTCTTGACTTGCTTGTGTTCTGAATCAAGGTGTTCCTGGCCTGCCAGCTCTGGCTGGACTATCCCTATTGGAGCACGGCTGAAACTGATTTGCATATCGCTGGTTTCAAACTCAGGTAGCATGGTGGGCAAAAGAACAATAGATAGGAATCCTACCCTGAGTGATTTCCAGTGGTTACATTCATTGTAAGTATTCCTCCCATCATCTTTTGTGTGTTTCATGTAATGCCCTAAGTTGCAAAGGTATACCCAGATGTGCGTCTCTTGATCACTGGCCCACTTGAACCAAGCCACAATCAGCTGATGAGCACCAACAAAGGGGAAGCCAGTCTTGGGTAGCTTGTGTTCTAATTCAGGGAGGACCTGGCATGGCCTGACAGTTCAGGATAGACCATTCCTATTGACACAGGGTCAAGACTGATTTGTATATTGTTGGCTCCAAACTGAGGAGGCATAATGGGCAAAAAAACAATCGGTTGGAAAGCTACCTCAAGTTAATGCCAGTGGTTAGACTTCTTGTAAGCATTTCTCCCACCACCTTTTGTGTGCTTGATGTACTGCCCTAAGTGGCAAGGTTCTGCCCAGATATGGGTTGCATTCTCACTGCACCACTAGACCAAGCTCCATGCAACTGATGAGCCCTAATGAGGGTGAAACCGGTCTTGGGTTGCTTGTGTTCCGGTTCAAGAAGGACCTGGCCTGGCAGAACGGGCTGGACTATTTCTATTGGTACAGGGTCAAGACTGATATGCAAATGGGTGGGTCCAAACTGAGGTGGCATGGTGGGACTTATTGCAAGCTTATGAGTGATTGACTCATCTTGCAATGAATGAGAAATTAATTTTTTGTGAAGACAGAAAGGCTAATATCTCTAGTGTTTTGGTTGGACATGGTACGTGTGGAGATCATTCCTTTAGAAATACCTATTTTTGTATACTATCTTTCTTATGTAGTGCTGTTTCACAAGCACCACTAGCAAGGAGGTCATGCATATTTCACTTATAGGTCACAAGCATAAGCTTGGCTGCCCTTAGACTGGGTTGGGACTTGTTATTCAGAAAACGTTGTTGCTGCTATGAGAGATCTTGATGATCATCGATTAGAACAAGAACAAGCATTGGCATAGCCAATAGGTCTCGCCTTTGGGACCTTATAAGTGTTTAGCCATGCAACAGTTGCATAACTAAACACTTATAAGGTCCCAAAAGCGAGACCTATTGGCTATGCCAAGCGGCCGTGCGGCTGCTAAAGTGAGCGCGATCAAACATCAAAGCGGCGGTGCGGCCATGAAAATGAAAGTACTCGCGTCAAGCGCGGCGCGCGCAGCCACGCACATGCTCTGTAGGTCTAGGCTGGCCTGGTAGCACTTTTTGGAGCCCTCTCAAAAAGTGTCGCCAGACCAGCGCATGCGCTGGGTCAGGCGAGACCTAAAAAGGGGTAAGTGGACCATCCATTTCACCACCACTAGGTCATTCTCTGCTTTAAATATCTTTCTAAGTAGAATAATAATGATTCTTCAGACTAAATAAAATTAAGAAGAAACATATAGTTTTTAGAAGAAATAGCTAATTTGACAGCAATAACTATGAGGTTAGCTCTGAGGTTAGTGACAGAACAATTAGACGTCCATGCCGAGTTGCTAATTCAAAATAGGGTGCATTAGATTTGCTGCCAAAGGCTGGTGCTGCACCATTGTGGGCGGTTGAATGTTGTACCCATCTTCCCAACATTTGTCTTACTATACATGAACGGATAGATAACGTTAGGGAGAGTGTCGAAAACGACACGAGGTACATCGTGGCCCAGTTTAAATCCCAGTATCATCTGGACATCACTGGGGAATGAAAATAATTGAATCAATTATTGGAATAGTTCTGATTGCAGTTGTTGTATACATAGCTATAAGACTAATACTGTGCATCATCCAACATTTTGTAAAAATAAAGGCAATGCTTTTACACTTGCTGTTTCGAAGTATGATGAAGAAAGGGACAATAAGGATGTGAAAAAGGAAGTAATGAGGCTCTTTCTATTAAGTTGCTGTAAAGAACTTTTCCTCAAGGAAAAAAGGGGGAAAACATAAATAGGTATTCTTTTTAAATCTCTGCATTACTGTTTTATATATGTATGAAAAGATTGTAGTGATATATTATATACCCAGCCCAGATATATATTTTTGTCTCTTATTGGTTTGCAATATCTAATGACTTATATATGATTGGTGTCCCTTCTTATTTCATTAATAACAATATCTTTCACTTTACTCCTAAAGAGTGTACACATAATGTTCTACTTTGATGTTCATGGAGTGTAACATACCTTAACTGCTTACACTACAATAGGACTAGATCAAGCTGCGACAATTTCATTACAGAGTGTGTTCATACAATTGATCACCCGACTGGTTAGGTTTAAGGTTTTCTACTTACCCTCTGAGTAGTGGGACAAAGTGAGCAGACTCACGCAGGATGCGCCTGCTCCAGAACCAAAGATGGTAACTCGCTTAGGATCTCCACCGAATGCACCAATATTTTCCTCAATCCATCGCAAAGCTTGAATTTGGTCAAGTAGCCCATAATTCCCTTTCGCAGCTTGGTCACCTGTGCTTAAGAATCCTGCAAGACAAATATAAAAATGTTGAGTTCAACACTCAAAGAGAGTAAAACACCTTCTGTTTGTTGTACAGCTTTACAAAATATTTTCAAAGGAAACATCATTCTTACATGATAATAAAAAGTTTTAATAGTGATTAAAAATATATCATATGCAATTTGTTTATATTCCTGACATGATGCTTTTCATTCCTGCAGTTCAGGAAATATATGAATTCAAATCTCAAGGCTCTTCTAACTAACTGATATGGCAAAAAAATTCACCTATGTGACTCTATGAAGTGCTTCACCACATCAGTGTGTGAGTCAAATTCTCAGTAGTTTATTGGACACCTCAGTAAAATGTAAGCACAGATTTAAACATAGTTTGTTAGGACAAAATCACATTAATTATTCACAGAATCTGTATTAGATGAATTTCACCCTTGCAAATGGGATTTGCTTAGTTCAAATTTCTTACATTGTATAAATGCCCTTTGAGCAAACATCTTACTAGAGGAACATTTTTACACATTCTTAAAATGTTCCACCAGCAAAAGTTTTACATGTTAATAAATGTTCACAAAAAAGCTGCAGCTAGTTTACCACCAGTAAATAACTTGGTAATTTTCGCTCTTTAATGCCTAAAGAAAATACATTTTGCAGAAGACATGGGAAGAGAAACTTACCCAAAATTAATCAGTGTTCACTAAGGGGCTCTTTACGATGTCAGGCAGAAAGCCTCTGCCTGACATGGTCTTGGACTCTGGACCGACGACCTGGGATCAGCTGGTTTGACCGCCGGAATATGATGGATTCATATTGTTTCCTATGGTAGCTCGTGTTACGCCCGAGAATCAGCCATAACGCAGGCTTCTATGGGAAAATGGGGTGGGTGTGTAAAACCCAATACCCTGTTGCAGGCACCCCATGGTGCCTGCCACACAGTACAGGGTTTTACAGGGGGGTACCTTAGGCCGTAGGCCACGGGGCTAAGGGCCCTGCCAGGCCCCCCTGCTAGGCCCCCCAATTTTCGACTCGGAAAGGCTGTTGGAAACCGACATCATAATCCTGATGGCGGAAACGCCGTCCATAGGGGGTTATGGTGAGGTTCCTACTGACAGGAACATTCTGTGAGTTGGTCGGAACCGAGTCGGAATGACCGGCCAGTTACGGTTCTGACTGCGAACATCCTAATCGGGCGGACGGACTGTAAACTGACTAAGTCAGTCGGAAGGGCTACGACGCAGTAGGAAAGATTCAGACTGTCGGGAACTTAAAAAAAAAAGCACTTAGCTTTATACTAGTACACAAGAGGTTCAGCACTATACACTTTTGCGTGATCACCAAGTAACATCAGCCATTTGATAAAGCATGTGACACAAGATATAGAGATTTTCTTCTTTATTGCTTTTGAATGAAGATTTCTTGTATTTCACATTTCATGTTCACATAGCCATAGCCAACGCGTTTCGTCTCCCATGAGACTTCTTCAGGGCTCATAAGTACGATATGTACGATTCTTTCTTGTTTTGAAGTTCCTATGGTGTAGATTCAGCGATGAGCATTTCTCTAAGTCACCCAATATTTTGTGACGGTCTGATAGCCAGCATATTCAGGTCATAGTTTCAGCAAAAAAAAAAAGCTTTATACTGTCGACCACCGTCCGCCACCTCTTCTTCCCGTGTCCTCCTATCTGCACCTGGCAGGAAGCACACAGCTTCCCAGAATCCTCTGACCAATCACAACCTTACAGCAGCTTTGCAATGGGTCTGAGCGCATTGTTCGGTGCACAGACAGGGGCTGGCAGGCTGTGCATATTCTCCACCCAGACTGTAATGGAGCGTGGGAGGAGAACATGCAGATTTAGCATGACTGTTTGGCCGGCACAAAACGGCCAGCCAAACCATCATGTGTACTTTAGGTGCTGCCACCACTCCTCCCCCTGTGACGCGGGGAGTCCAGCCCCGCCCACCCGGCTTCAGGTACAAGTTGAATACAAAACAAAATGATAATAATGAACATTCACTGCTTTCTCCTTGCTTTTTTACTGTCATTTGAGTGTCTTCTCCTTGCTTCCCCTCATTTTCACTGCCTTCTCCTTGCTTTTACCCCATTTTTTAGTGTCTTCTCCTTGCTCTTACAAGTGTTTTCACTGCTTTCTCCTAGCTGTTCCCCCTGTTTTTTTAGACCTTTCTCCTTTCTTTCCCTTCATTTTCATTGCTTTCTCCTTGCTTTTCCCCTGTTTTTTTGAGTGCTTTCTCCTTGCATTCCCACCTGTTTTCACTCATTTTCACTGCTTTCTCCTTGCTTTTCACCTTAGTTTACATGGCTTTCTCTGTGGTTTTCCCTCATTGCCCCTCCCCTCAGCCGTCTGTTTTTTCCAGCCTCCCCCCTTGCCCTGCCGCTGCCTCCAAGTGCCCCTCTCTCCTCCAAGGACCTACTGAATGGAGGCCACAGCCCAACCCCATTGAGCAGGCCTCAAGCCCACCTCTCCTACTGCTGCTGCATCGCTGTTGCTCTTGTCTTCTCCTTGCTTTTCTCCCCCATATTGAGTGCCTTCTGCTTTCTTTTCCCTCATTTTCACTGCTTTCTCCTTGCTTTTTTCTCAGTTTTTTTAGTGCATTCTCCATGCTTTTCCCTCTTTTTCACTGCTGTCTCCTTGCTTCTTCTCCTGTGCTTTGAGTGCCTTCACCTTGCTTTTCCCTTGTTTTCACTGCTTTCTCCTTGCTTTTTCCCCAAATTGTGAGTGCCTTCTCCTTGTTTCCCACTCACTTTCACTGCCTTCTTGCTATTTTCCCTGTGTTGTGAGTGTCTTCTCTTCCTTTTCCCTTGTTATCACTGCTTTTTCTGTGTTTTCCTATCAAGATCTGGCTGTTCCAATGAGACTCCGGGACCTGCAAGCACCTGGATACCCTGTCAGGTGATTAGCCACACTTTACAAATCCATATTTATTTATTGATTAATTGATTGGCCTAGTGGACCTGCTGAACAAAGTCAACTACCACCTATCCACCAGGAGTTCTAAAAACTGTATTTTCTCATTTTCCTGACCCATCTATTTCCCTTCTCAGTGTTTCTTGTAGCCAAGGCAAAGTACCTAATTCATTCAAGGAGGTTAGATTGATCCCACTCCAAAAGAAAGCCGGCAAAGACCCACTTGAACTGTGAAATTATCACATCATTTCCCTATTATTCTATCTAATCAAAATAGTAGAGGCACATGTTGCTCGAAACCTCTGCTCCTTCTTGGAGGAGTCCAAGCTCCTCGATCCCTATCAGGCGATCTTCCACCCTGCTCACTCCACAAAAACTGTCATCCTCTCTGTGATTGATGAAATGCATGAAAAATGTGATAAAGGCCATACACAGGCACTATTACTCCTGGAACTATTAGTGGCCTTCCACACGGTCTACTTCCTAATGGACCGTGTCTAGGCAGCGGTGCTGCAGGGTACACTACTCGACTGAATCATTTCCATCTTAAAGGATCATTCACAATCTGTCAGCCTGACTCCTTTCAAGTCATCTAAAGTCCACCTAGACTGAGGAGTACCCCAGGGATCTTCCCTCTCGCTACATTTGTTCAACCTGTATATATGCCCTCTAGTCCACACCCTCAGAAAAATAAACGTCAAAGTCTATAATTATGCTGATTACATAAAGCTACTTTTCAATATTGACAATTCTCGTGAATCAAAGGAGGACTTCCAAGATACAATGCTATTAATCCACAACTGAAGGAATAGCAATCATCTAATATTAAACTCAGACAAAACTGAGATTGTCATCAAAAGAATTAACCATATATTTTGTAAATCATCAGCCTGGCACTCTGTGACGGGTATCCTTCTCTCTACCAAGAAATCAGTAAAATGTTGTGGGGTTCTCATCGATGAGGAGCTCTCTTTGAAACCTCAGCAAAAGACACACAATTGATGGGCGGAATGCAGAACAAATCAAAACATTCACCCCAGTAAAGAGATCTGGGTTAAATCCATCATTCTTTTGCTCACCATGCCACCCCAGTTTAGACCTGGCCATGGGCAAATCATCTTGACCCTGTGCCTCATGGGAACAGTCCAGCCTGAACTGCTAAGCCAGGTCCTCCCAAACAAGCATACTAGGACCGGTTTTGGGGTTTCACCCCTCTTCAGCCAGGATAGCTTGAATCCAGTGGCACAATGAGCCCAAGACCCACGTCTGGGCATACCCGGCGCACTTAGGGCATGGAGGCATAAGACACACAATTGATGGATGGAATGAAGAACAAATCAAAACATTCACCCCCAGTCAAGAGATCTGGGTTAAATCCATCATTCTTTTGCTCACCATGCCAACCCAGTTTAGACCTGGCCATATGCAAATCTGTCTCGACCCTGTGCCTCATGTGAACAGTCCAGCCCGAACTGCTAAGTCAGGTCCTCCCTGGACCGGAAACAAGCATCCTGGGACCGGTTTTGGGATTTCACCCCTCTTCAGCCAGGATAGCTTGAATCCACTGGCACAGTGAGCCCAGGACCCATGTCTGGGCATACCCGGCACACTTAGGGCGAGGAAGCAAAAGACACACAATTGATGGACGGTATGCAGAACAAATCAAAACATTCACCCCCAGTCAAGAGATCTGGGTTAAATCCATCATTCTTTTGCTCACCATGCCACCCCAGTTTAGAACTGGCCATATGCAAATCAGTCTTGACCCTCTGCCTCATGGGAACAGTCCAGCCCGAACTGCTAAGCCAGGTCATCCCTGGACCTGAAACAAGCATCCTAGGACCGGTTTCAGGGTTTCACCTCTCTTCAGCCAGGATAGCTTGAATCCAGTGGCACAGTGAGCCCGGAACCCACGTCTGGGCATACCCGGGGCACTTAGGGCGCGGAAGCAAAAGACACACAATTGATGGCTGAAGAGGGGTGAAACCCCAAAACCGGTCCTAGGATGCTTGTTTTCAGTCCAGGGAGGACCTGGCTTGGCAGTTTGGGCTGGACTGTTCCCATGAGGCACAGGGTCAGGACTGATTTGCATATGGCTGGGTTCAAACTGGAATGGCATGGTGAGCAAAAAAACGATGGATTTAGGCCCAGATCTCTGTACTGGGATAAATGTATGACATTGTTCTGCATTCTGTCCATCAACTGTTGTTTTTGCCTATGTCACCCCGAGTGGGACGGGTATGCCCAGATGTGGGTCCCGTGCTGTCCATGCCACTGGACTCAAGCTATCCTGGCTGAAGAGGGGTGAAACCCCGAAACCGGTCCTAGGATTCTTGTTTCCAGTCCAGGGAGGACCTGGCTTGGCAGTTCGGGCTGGACTGTACCCATGAGGCACAGGGTCAAGTCCGATTTGCATATGGCTGGGTTTAAACTGGAATGCTTTGATGAGCAAAAAACGATGGATTTAGGCCCAAATCTCTGTACTGGGGTGAATGTATGACATTGTTCTGCATTCTGTCCATCAACTGTGTTTTTTGCTATTTGAAACCTCAACTCGGAGCACTAACCTTCTCCTGCTTTCTATTACTTCGTAGAATCAGGAAAATATCAAAACGCCTCACCACTGAGGCCCTTATTCAAGTCATAATTGCCCTAGTCAGCTCCAGAATAGAATATGCTAACTCCCTCTGTTGGTGCCTCCAAAATGTCTCAATCACAGGCTCCAAATACTATAGAACCAAGCAATCCGGCTAATCTTCCAACAATGAATAAACTGCCATATCACTCCTTAGATGAAAGAACTCCACTGGCTTCCGGTGGAACAAGGAGCTATCTTTAAAACTAGCTGCATTTTGCTCAAATCTCTTAATGGAAAGGCCCAGCATTCATCACAGCCCGAATCCAAAAGTACATACCCAAATGAACCCTAAGATCCATTCATATGAACTACCTAACAATACACAAATTTAACAAAAGAAAGCTGATGGTTCCAGATTTTCAGTATCTGCCCACCCCAAATGGAACTCTCTCTTTCTCGAAATCAGAAGAGCTCCCAGCCACATGAAATTTAGACAACTACTAAAATGAAGGATTTTTAGACAGGCATATGACTGAAGTACCCCCAGCAGCTATATCAGGCCCTTTAACCCCAGTGCCAAAAAACTGTTGGTGATTGTGTGCTCTACAGATGTCAGTAACTTAATATAATATGCCATAACATAACATAGCATAGCATAACCATAATTAGACTCTCCAAAATCTTCACATCTCCAAAGTCTGGCAAGGTGGGGCAGTAAAGTTCACCATTAATGAAAGAGATACATTTCTCAAGAACAGTCTAATACCATACAGGAAAGCAACATCCTTTAAACAGGGAAATCTCCTCTCATGTTACTAGGAGCATGGTGTTTGAAATTTACATTAAGAAAAAGTGGCCACAAATTGTGGAATGAATTTTTACAAATAGAAAATAATTGTTCAAACCAATCTATAATATTAATAGGTCACTTCACAAAATTTCAAATCATATTGGGTTACAATCAGACCCAACTCATTAAATCTAATGAAGTAGTTGTCAACTTGTGACTCAGTACTATTGGATGACAGGAATGGCTGCCTTCTGGGATCAGAAGACGACCATATCTGTGATCGCATTTAAATAAATAAAATTATTTTAAACACAGCCCTTTTTCCTTACAGGAAAATCCCAGCCGGGTTAAGCAACTGACACAGTCTTCTCAGCCTTTTGCTCTGAACACGATGACTCACATATTTACTAACATGGAAATTAGAGTTAACAATAAAACATTTTGTGCTTCGTGCAAAAAGCATTTTACTGTTGCAAAGCCTGCGATTCAAAAACTTACAGCATTTGTGACAACCAAAAGGCTATTTGCTTTGTACTAAACCCATTTTGTGATTCTGTAACATGTTACCACATTATAAAATAGGTTTAGTTCTCAAGAACGAATTCCTATTTGGAAATTATTTGGAAAGAGTGTGATTAACCTGCCCTTTCAAAATAGAGATTTGTTAAGTGATGCATCAATGTTTTGCTACCATAATCCGTTTGCAGAACATTGAAAAGTTACTGATTCCTGAGTTGGAGTCTTAACACATTACCAAAAGGAAAGGGTTCTCATTGACATCCCTTCCCCTTTGTAAATGTAAATTAAATTTTGTTGGGGAGTTGGCTGTGGTCCAGGGGACCACTGGCAACCATCAAATATATATTATTTTTTTAATAAACGTTTCTTTTTAAATGCAGTTCAATTTCCCTTAAGGAAAACTGCTGCATTTAGAAAAAAAAAATTATTTACTAAAATGCGATCAGATACATAGTGGTCTGCTGAACCCAGCCATTTAGTCCCACTTATTACGAATGGACATTTTGTACATTAGGCCCTATATTCTTTTTTTTTTTTTTAATAATTTTTTATTGAAGTCCATAAATATTGCAATACATTAAATACATTAAGATCAAAATATCCATTTAAAAAGAGAGTTACTATCGAGCCTAACATTAAATTTCCAAACATTTATAAATATCACATAGATTGCATAGAACACTTAAATATCAGGGAAAAATACATTCAAAACAAAACAATAACCCTTCCCAAACTTAAACAAAATAAGTGACCCAGATTTTTTCAAACTTCCTAAGACCCCCCACCCGAAGTGCATAAGTATGTTCACTTCTTCTAACCGCTTGCATCTTATGGGCCCACTCCAGGACAGAGGGAATCGAGTCAGTATGCCACCTTTGTAATAACAGTGATCTGGCTACTGCCATTGCAATGTATAAAAGTTTTACCAATTGGTCACAAAGGAACAGATCTGGGTCAAAACCGAAAATAATTAACAAATCGTTCACTACTAATTGAATATAACATTCAGTTTCCAAATAGCAAAAAAAATCCTCCCAGAACTTCTGAATCTTAGGACATTGCAGCATATTATGCGACCAATTAGCTGAAAGGTAGATGTTACAGCAAAAACAATTCGCTGAGGAATTAGCATACATTTTTGAAAGAGAGAGAGGGGTTTGGTAAAGTTGCCATTTACTAAAAAACAACATCCTTCGCCAGTTCGCCCCTCTTAATGCACTAAAATTCAGTTTATTCATAACCGACCATAAATTTACAGAAATTTCAACATCTTCATGGTCCTTCCATTTTTTAATTGCCTTCTGTCCAAGATCCAATCCCCTAATTGAAGCTAAACGCTTTCTCCATATCCTGGAGTTTCTGCTAGGTGTATCCTCTAAAAGTTCAGTAACCAACTGCTGTTGTTCACCAATTTGGGAAGCATCTTGCTCAGCAAGAAATTTAAGTCGGATGTTATATGGCCCTAAAAGTTTAAAATCATTAATGGTCACTTGTGACATTTCAGTCAAGTCAGCCATCCTCCATTCCTCAGAAAATCTGAGACCTTACAGAAACCTACCGAGGTCCATTTTGCAGCAAGTTCCGAAGATTGCGTAATACCTGCTAATGGTAGAATGCTAGATAGTAGGGTGGCTGAATTGATTACCGGGATGGAGTATCTTTTATAAAGTGCCTGTCGTTTTTTAAAAAACCAATGAAGACTCTTATAGCTAACCAGTTTGGGAGATTTAATAATTAGAAGAGGGAAGTGAATCTGACTTTCCTTACACATAAGATCCACTAAACTATTAATAAAAGGATTTACCTGTAATTCAGGTTTAAATCTAGATAAATATTGTGCAAAATAAGCATAATAATAATCCCTGAATTAGGCCCCATATTCTGTGAGTGTTGTTATCCCACCGGAACTGAACAAGAAGGTTCACAGGTGCACTCTAACAGAGGGATTTATTTATTTGGTAAAAGGTTATATGGAGTAGAAAGATTTACTTGAGCATTTACAACTGGATATGGTTCATCATGTAACTTTGTAGCAACCCAAGTTCACCATAGTTTGAGGCGGAATTGTGCAATAGTCCTATACATCAAAAGGGTACACTATGTAATTTGTTTGTATGAAGAGGAAGCCTTAAGAGGTTATAAGTTATGTTAATTTTGAGTTATTTTGTTGTAATATACTTGATTGTTGGAATTGGATTTGGTGTACATGGATAAGATGAGCATGTATATGTTTGCTATTCTACCTAGGAGATATTTGAAGTTTGTATCATATACTGGCAAGGCCTAATTGAAAAATTAATTATGATCATGATATGATTCTTGATCCACACATGAACCTACTATAGGATATCTGTACTGCTATACAGATAAGAAGAGTACTTTTAAGATTTGGAAAAATATACAATATAAGTAGGGACCACTACTTATTTGGGTTTCTATTGAAATTGTAATCAGCCATGTTATCCCCTGTTTATGTCTTTTCTTCCTGAATTTAAGTTGACATCAAATGCTACATGAAATCTTTTATTTTAACAAAACCAACTGATAACTATAGGAGATAACTTGATATTGTTCAGTTTGGTGTTTACTATTGCAGCTTTAAAGAAAGTGCCAGATATACTTATTGTTCTAGAAAACAGACAAACACTATGGGCCTGAATTCACAAAGGTAACTTACATTTTTGAGTAAGTTTACCACTTTTCATGTATTCACAAACTGCACTTTCGTAGTAACTTACATTTTTTGTAGTAAGTCCAGTACTACACTTGGTCAACCAGGGGTACTGCAACACCTTCCCATAGCAAATATGAGTAAGTTACTACAACATTGTAACTTATTACAAAAGGGACATTTGTGAATACATGAAAGTCGAAAACTTACTCAAAAGTGTAAGTTATTACAAGGTGCAGTTTGTGATTCAGGCCCTAAATGTACAAGATGGTCCCACTTGAATTTGTAAAGTGCAATTCTAGATAGCACATTTCATGCTATTTACTGCTTAAGCTGCTCAGGCTAAACATCTGTAACTAGTATACTTATCGGTTATTTTAAATAATGAATGTGGTGTAGTGTGTTTTAAAATTTGGAACTATATGTTACATGTGGGTCTGTTTGTAGACTTGAAGAAGTTCTGAGCAACCGAAATGTGTTGCTGCAAGAAAAAAAAGTTGTATATAAGCCACACTCAACTTTTATGCCAAGAATTGTTTTTCAAAGAAAGGAAATTTGTATAAAAGCACAACATCAGATTATCTTGCTGTGTTATATTGTTCTGGAGTAAAGTTACTTAGTGCATCACTTGATTACTTTTGACTACTACTGGAGTACAGTCCTGTGTGAAACGACAAGATAATATTTTTGTGTTATACGTTTGTAAAAAGTAGAAAGATTTACTTGAGCATTTACAACTTGATACGGTTGTCATGTAACTTTGTAGCTAGCTAAGATCACCACAGCCTGAGGAACAGCTGTTTGCATTGAAATGGAAACAGACTACCACAAACAGGTTTTTCTAAACCCTGATTACCATTGTGGAATATGCATTACATCATTAACAAGCATACATTTTCAGCCAACATTTTTGGCAACATCTTATAGCCATTTATGTTGTTTGTATGCTAGGATCAGGACGGGAAATCATTGTGATTGTGTGTCAATCTCGTTGACCATTTTTTGGAGGTATGCAAAGTTTTGTAAATGCCCCTCTGTTCGTATTGCGTGAAACCTGAACAATTTTTAGCTTACATTTCATCTTCACTCTTGTGTTTCTGCACATTGCGAGATCATTTTTGCTAATAAAACCCCAGGCAACTTGGAACTCATATGCAGGCCTTTTTTCTGCATGTTCACCTTTTGCAGACAGTTTCTATGTGCAATGGCAAATGCCTATTTACATTCAAATGAAAGTGAACATCTTTGCAATTTCATAAAGCAGCAAAGGTTTCCACAGAACTTTGCAATGTTTGTAGAAAAACAAAAGACTTAGCATCTTGCAATGTTGCAAAATTAAATTCAATTGCACAGATTACATAAAACGTCACCAGGATTGCTGCAACTTTTGGCCAACATTTCCAGTTAACATAAATTACGCTAGTCCTGGGAAGCTTTGTACTAAGGTTTGCACAGCACGACCTCCTGCAAAACGGGATTTGCCCTAGTTGGGCATTTTATATGTAGGAGCATCGCTGCAATCTATGGACCTGATTCACAAAGGTAAACTTACACTTTTGCGCAAGTTTACTCTTTTCACTATTCACAAACTACATGCAGAGTTTTAGAACTCCACACTCCTAATATATATGTGTGCAGAGTTCTTCGCACGCGGAGAATCCGAAGTTGCGAATTCACTTTTTAGTGAGTTTTGTAATACTACAAAAACGTACGAAGTTCAGTGTCTGAATCAGGCCCGTAGTAATTTCACTTCTATTCAGGGCCGGACTGGGAACCAAAATCGGCCCTGGCAAACTGCTCGGCCAGGCCCCCTGGGGGGCAGGGGGTGCAGCCAAACTGTTTGCAAGCTCTGGTTTTGGCCGATTTTGTTCCAGGGGGCAGATATTGCCGGCCTCAGTTAATAAAAACGGCTCCCCAGGGGCCCAAAACTGGCCCCCACCCTGGCGGCCCACCTGGGAAACGCCCGGTGCCCGCTACGGCCAGTCCGGCCCTGCTTCTATTTAAGGAGCAGGAACATTTTCCTGCGCATGAACTAAGGCCAAGATGTTCTGAAATTCTAGTAATTTATACTCCTTGGTAAAGCAAAAAATGGCATCCTTACAAGAAATGAAACATATTTTCATTTAACAAAAAAAGCACTGAGGGATTGTAAAATATGTCACATTTCCCATCTTTAAAAGAAGCAAAGTTTACTAAAATTAAAAAATCCATGTTATAAATGGCAGTGCCAAAGTGAGCAGAATCATTGCTCTTGATACACCAGACACTTTCTAAGGGCATAATCGCCTACTACAGCGTGAAATAAGTGCTCAGAGAGCGTGACGTTTTCACAGGGCCATTATAATCAATTCAAACAGAATCAGGAATGTCTGCTAAGCTCATCAACCAAACACATGTTTGATTGGCCCGCATCTAATAGCAAGCTCCTACGATTTTATTTACAATTATTGTTATTTCTATTAAATGAAGGCCCTTCTAACTTTCTCGCCAGTAACCAAAAACCAATGAAAACAAAAGACAGGGCAGCGTTATTACAAGCACAACACAAAATAGGCAACAGTCCACGGTCTTTTATTCGTTGGTTAACGGAACAGACTTAAGTGCTAACTTAGGGGCATATTATCAAGGCAGGCGATAAAATTATCGCCGCTTTAGCGGCAGAAAACTGCCGCTAAAACGGCGATAATGGGCTTGATAATATGCTCTACGGAATTCCAATTGAAGCCCATGTTAGATGTCCTTCTCATCTAACATGGGCTTCAATTGGAATTCCATAGAGCATATTATCAAGCCCATTATCGCCGTTTTAGCGACAGTTTTCTGCCGCTAAAGCGGCGATAATTTTATCGCCAGGCTTGATAATATGCCCCCTACTCCCCATTTGAAAGGCTCGTGTGCTCAGCCCTAAAATGTTTTGCGTCATACGAGCGCCAATGCAAAATTTAGCAAACAGCGGCCTATATTTTTCTACTGAAAGGTCTTACCACAGTTGTGTCGGTCCTTCCTAACGCGTTTCTTGACTGCCACATTTTGGGGCATATTATCAAGAAACGGCGTTAAAATTATCGCCGCTTTAGCGGCAGAAAACTGCCACTAAAGCGGCTATAATGGGCTTGATAATATGCCCTTGAGAATTCCCATAGAAGCCCATGTTCTGGTGTCAACATGGGCTTCTATTGGAATTCTCTGCGGCATATTATCAAGCCCATTATCCCTGCTTTAGCGGCAGTTTTCTGCCGCTAAAGCGGCGATAATTTTAACGCCGTGCTTGATAATATGCCCCTTTGTTTTTCAAACAAAAACGTTGACCTAGATTCCGCTTGTATTTTGGATAGAGTCTCACTCTGTAGCACTGCAGACTGCAAGCCTTTATTAAAGAGGAAATCTGGCCTCCCTGGGAGAAAGTGACTGTGTTAACCTTTAAAGCAGCGAGGTAATTAGTATTCAGAGCCAAAATTCACATTAGCAGCTCTAGCGTCATCACACCAGAGCTGGGTGATCTTTGCGGTGTCTAATTCGTTCCAAAATCTATCGAGAGAACCTGCCATCAATTAATATATCACGTTAACCACGTGACAGGCGTTGGTCTTTTTTTGTTTTTGTTTGTTGTCTTTAATGAATGTTGGTTCTAATTAGCGGCAAAGGCGCATTTTATCATCTAAAAATAGAAATGAATCAATGACTGCAAGTTGAAGCAGAAAGTGAAGTAAAATGAATGCACATATTATCTGACTGTGATCACTTTATCATGGCCACCTTGTCGGTATACTCTGGGGCAGATTTATGACGACTGGCGCATCCCTGCATATCAGCAGGGATGCGCCAGTTATTATGCGCCACAGCTGCGCCACCATGGATGCGCCGCATTTATAATGCGGCGCACCATGGGGCAAAAACGGCACAGATGCGTGACGCATCTGTGCCGAAAAGTGGCGCATTGCTGGAGTTGCGTCGCAAGCGCGACGCAGCTCCAGCAATGATCTGGGGGGCCCTATCTCTACAATGCTGCGTCAATCCTTACGCCTGCTTCAAGCAGGCGCAGGGTTTTGACGCAGCATGGGTCTAAAAGTGACTGAGTGAAATCTTGTAGATTTCACTCAGCCACTTTTAGGAGGCGTTCCTGCGCCGGAACGCCCCCACCTGCCCTGGAACGCCTACATGTGGCGCAGGGCTTTACAACGTGACGCATCTGGGAGATGCGTCACGTTTGTAAATACCCCGCACCATGGCGCAGGATTTTCGCCGCTGCTGCGTCACAAAAGTGACGCAACGGCGGCGTAAATGAGGCGCAAGTCAAACATAAATCTGCCCCTCTGTATATAGGTGGAGTTTTATGGATGTTTGTGTGACTTTTATGGTTTTATTTGAAAGAACCGAAAAACGTTTTGTTGATGAAGGTACATATTTTATTTCCGCTTATTTAGCATGTTACCAGTTCCACTCAATAAGGTCATCTTTTAGAGCCCAGGTTTAACTTAAATGTGAGTATCTGTGATTGTGCTAAAGTTTATAAATCGTCATCAGGTCCTGGAGATAAAATGTCAATAAGCTGCAGACATCTTTCGCCTCAGTCAAGGGTAATCTAATTGGCTTTTGTTCTGCAGATGGAAAATGGTTTCCATCTGGATGTGCGAGGAAGGTTTATATAGAGGCAGCTGGTCTAACTGTTTTCTGGCCAAAGTGCCTTGCAGTACCTCCAATATCATTAACTAATGCTCATACAACCGTGCGTCCCTGGTCGCAAAGATGAGCCAAATGAGCAGTGATCCAAATGACCAATCACTGCATGTGATTGCCATGCTCTGGGTATTTCTATTTACTTCTTTTTTCTGATTGCCTATAGTGCTACTATGCCTTATGAGTAGGCACGGGTGTAACTCTCGTAATTCAATGTAGCGCAATTACGCAGAATTACCTCAAAATTACACTATATTATGATTGAATTATTCGAGAAGAGTATTTCTGCGTTTAGAACTATTTCCTAGTACAAAACCCCCTATTGCATACAAAATTGATGATAGATAGATAGATAGATAGATAGATAGATAGATAGATAGATAGATAGATAGATAGATAGATAGATAGACAGACAGACAGACAGACAGGCAGGCAGGCAGGCAGGCAGGCAGGCAGGCAGGCAGGCAGGCAGGCAGAGAGAGAGAGAGAGATAGATAGATAGATAGATAGATAGATAGATAGATAGATAGATAGATAGATAGATAGATAGATAGATAGATAGATAGATAGATAGATAGATAGATAGATAGATAGATAGATAGATAGATAGATAGATAGATAGATAGATAGATAGATAGATAGGTGGAATGTGTGGAGATTATTAAAAAAATATATCTATTTTTCTTTAATGGAGATTTCCTTTGTCAAGTCGAAGGGACCAGCATGGGAGCCACATGTGCCCAAAGTCTAGCTTGTCTATATGTAGGAGTTTTAGAGGAGAAATACCTATTTAAACACATGGCCCCATTTTTCAAAAATATAACACATTGGTTGTACTTTAGAGATTATGTGTTCTTCATCTGGCACGGTGAGAGAGCAGACCTGTCTGCTTTCATTGACTGGTTAAATTCTGGGGATCCCAATCTTAAATTTATCTCATCCATCAACAGATCAGAATGTGACATTGCAGGGTAAATTGACAGAGAAGGGTTATCCCAAATGACTTATCAAAAAAGCTTACAGGAGAGTGAAGTTTTACAACAATGAAAGTTTCTTTAAAGAAGGAAATAAAGAGAGTGAGAACAACTAAAGAATAACCTTTGTAACCAATTTCACAAATATGAGCACTAAAAATAAGAACTTAAATAACAGAAATTGGTCATTTTTAAATGGATTGGGTAGTCAGTCTCTTAAGAAGCCCCTGTTTATTTACTGAATAAACAAGACAATAAGGAACCACTTAGTGCACACATAAAGAAACAGGTGGCACCAGGCAATTGAACATTGTAGATGGAACCAAGTTTGCAGGGAATTTCCCATTTGGAACATATGTGTATTTTTTGCAACCATCATAAAGAGTGATACGGTTGTATTGAATGGAGAAAGCACTGTATTAACAGTACGGGTAATTGCAGGACAATAAACATAACTTATCTGATCATCTGCCCATGTGGCAAAGGCTACATGGGTGAGATAGGCAGATAAATGCGTTTAAGACTGAAAGAGCATAGATCTGCCATCAGAATGAGTAGGAAAAATGCGCCCCCTGGTTGAAGATTGGTGCAAATATAAACATAAAGAAACTCAATTGATATGATTCATTGCCGAAAGTATAGAAGGCACAACAAAAGAGGGAAATGCTTTAGACAATGAGAGGAAGAAAAGAGAACAATACTATAGGTGCAAATTTAGCACATAAAAATATAGTCTGTGTTATTTACTGTGTACTTACATTGTTGTTGTGGTTCCTTGGCAACTGAGGTGTGGCTTCCAGAATGCCTATGTGCTTTGAGTCAGGACCTGCAGTTGGATTGGATGCCACAGACAGCCAGGGGTTGTTACTACTATGCTAATAAACATCTTGAACTATACGATGATCCTGCCTTTGTGAAAGTGGCGACGAGTGCAGGATAGACAATTTTAAGGTTATCAGGAGCAGTTGATATGGTGAAGGAGCTGTTCATCATTAACTTTTCTTCTCATTTTGATGTGGACGGACCAAATGAATCAATAGATCAATATGTGGCAGCTTTGAGGCACTTATCTATAGCTTGCAAGTTCAAGGAACTTAGAGATGAAATAATTAGGGACCAACTAATAACTAGGGTACTTAGTACTAAGGTGCAGGAGAAATTATTAGGCCTTAAGGAACCCTTTATGGAAAAATCTGTGGAGGTAGCAAAGTGAATGGGAACCACCTCACGCTACATAAAATAATTAGAAAGGACGATGTCCAAAAGTAATGAAGAATCAGGATCATCACAGTGTATCAGTGCAATAAAGAAAACAGTAGGCAGAACAAGCACTAGTGACAGACATACTGTTGAAGCAGACAACTGTCCGGCTTCCAAAAGCAAATATTTTACATGTAAAAAGTTAGGGCATTTTTCAAGGGTATGTAAGGCAGGAGCAGGAATCAAAAGGTCAGTAAATGTGGTTGGGAATCATCATACATCAGAAGGCATCAATGATTTAATTTTAGTGGTGAAAAAGAGATCAATTTGTTGGTAATGTGTGGAGTGAATCCACAGATGGAACATCAAGAATATTCAGAGGCATTGAAAAATAGAGAAAATCGCCCTCCGAAGTGTATGGTGCAAATTTTAGGCAAAGATGTGCAAGCATGGGCTGATTCATGTTGGCCATTCAACATAATCAACAACAATGTGTGGAACAGTTTGGGGGGATGTAAGCTTGATCCTCCTGATGTACAACCTGAAGGATATTGCGGTGGGAAACTACCCTTATTAGGGTATTTTACTGGAACTCTAGGGTTCAGGGTAGAAGTGCATATGGAAAGATATATGTGGTAGAAAAGGGAAATGATTATTGGGATGAGAGAGCAACACACTCTTGGGATGATCCTCAATCCTAAGAGTCCCAAACAGGTTCTGTCAACAGGATGCATGAATGGTGATGATTTAGTTGCTAAATTTATAAGTCATTTGAAAGACAACTGGGGTGCTTGAAGGGATTCAAGCATTGAATATTTCCCAAGGAGGAAACATGCTCTAAGGTCCATAAGGTGCAAAATGTACCCTAAGTTTTAAGGGGGATGCTGAAGGAAGAATTCTGAAGATTGTTCAATGAAGGTGTGATATAGCCTATAGAGGCCTCTGAATGGTTGTGCCCCATAGCCATCGCAATGAAACCCACAGGGAAGATCCGCATGTGTGTTGACTTGAGAGATGATAATGCTTGTACATGGGTGGATCAGTTTCCCCTTCCCCTCATTAACCCCTTCGATGCGGCGCCGATTCCCGCTGAGCGCTGACCGTTTCTTGCGCGGGCGTGGTCATGACGGAACGGTTCCGTCATGAGCACAGCTCAACCGACGCTCATGACGGAACCGTTCCGTCATGAGCACCGAAGGGGTTAATGAGATGCTTGTGAATGTAAAAGGGAGGAAGTGTTTCACCACACTAGACTTATCAAATGCATATCACCAAATAATGTTGCACAAAGATTCACACCACCTGACATTGTTCGTCACAGGTGAGGGTGCCTTTCAGTTTATCAAAACGCCTTTTAGATTGGCCTCAGCCATATTCCAGAGAAGGATGCAAGGGGTATTACAGAACATGCTCGGTACCTTTGTGCTTCAGGATGATGGTCTTGTGTGGGGTGAGAGCCAACAAGCTCATGACGAAGGGTTGATGGGGGTGTTGAGGAGATTGGAAGATGCAGATCTAACCCTCAGATTAGAAAAGTGCAAATTTAGTGTCAAGGAATTTGAATATCTTGGCAACATCCTGAATTATAATGGGGTTAAACCCAAACTTAAATTAGTGGATGCCATTGAGAAGGCTCCATCACCGCAAGAGAAGGATCAACTCAGGTTCTTCTTAGGTCTGGCAGATTACTATGCTAAATTAGTGGGTCACATTGCAGAAAAAGTGCATGTTTTAAGTAAAATGATGAAAAAGAATGTGAGGTTAGTCTGGACAAATGAGTGTCAAAATGCGTGTGAAGTGGCTAAAGGTTCCATAGCAAAAGCAGTCACGCTTGAACCATTTGATCCTGATGGCTGAACCATTATTGTAACAGATGCTAGCTGGTATACTCTGGGGGCAGCCTTGATTCAATGAAACAGAGGTGGCATTTTCTTCATGCACGTTAAAGGGAGTGGAGAGCTCTTATTTCGTGGTGGTAAAGGAGGCATTAGCATGCTGGTGGGGTGTGCAACATTTCTGGATTTTTGTGTGTGGAATTAAATTTGAACTGCTCATCGATCACTGACCACTGATTGATCTAATTTCCACGGCAGGAGCTGGGAGAGCTACACCCCACATTGCAAAGTGGCTCTCTCGGTTGCAGGAATATCGGTTTATGGTAAAGTATGTTTCTGGGGTTAAAAATGTAATTGCTGATTGGTTGTCAAGACTGCCATTGCAGAATGAGGGAGCAGAGGAAGAAAATGAATGGAGGGTAGTGTAAGTGTCTGATGTATGTAAGGCCATTAGCAAAACAGAGTGGGTGGAGACAGTTGTCAAGATCTCCTGTGTAATTTAATGAAGGTATTGCCTCATGCCCAGCAAAGCAAAATAAAGGGGGATTTAGAGGTGTTTCGAATATCTGGAACGATATGTCATTTGTAGATGGAATGGTGAGGAGATGCGAAAGGTTGGTAGTACCAACAGGCATGCAAGTCAGTTTGATACTGCACAAATGGCATGGTGGAATGTGGGCCATGAAGAGGAAGGCACCTGCTGATTTCTGGTGGCCGGAGAAGGGCAGGCAGATTAAGCTATGTGTTAAGGCTTGCATTCCATGCACTTGTAGTGATAAGTTGCATCGAGTGCAGGAGACTTCCCATATGGCCTGTGTCGTTGCCTGAATGTTCCTGAGACAAAGTAGCAATTGAAATCTCTGGCCTATTTGACTGTTTGGGGGCTAATAAAAGATTTGCAAAATCAATGGTTAAATATTTTTTACAAATGCCTGTAAGTGGCTTTTGGAGGGGGTTATAAAGTTACATTATTGCCCAGTTATTGAGGGCCTGGGCCGGCATTAGAGACAACATGTGCAATAAGATTCACACTACCAGCGTTATGGCATGCCAGAGTTCCCAATAGCCCTTGGATCTTCTGTACTTCTAGAACCTCTTTAGTACCCTTAAAAAAATGACATTAATGATGGTGTTGGCCTGAAGGGTGGCTTGCAATATCTATTATTTTTTATCCATTTTTCTCCAGGAGAAGCAGGTTGCTAAGCGCTCTTACTCCCCTCCCTCCTGGTACCAATACTGTTAATTACTTTCTTGCTATGGAGCAATCTGACCATTTCTAACTCCCCCTCCATTGACAAGCCAACTGCCATAAAGGGCAGCTGGGGAAGCCCTTGAAACTGAAGCTGAAAGTACTACAGACTGAACACTGTTGTCACTCACTGACATCCACACAGACTCTCTCAGTCTGCCATTGCAATCACTGACTCTGATGCTTACAAATATTGCGAGGTCAGGAGTCACATTGCTTCGCAGAACTCCTTTCCAACCCTTGGAATGCATGTCTATTGCTCCCTTTGCACAAAGCCACGAACGCTGTGTCAGCCTCACCTGCTCCAGAGGGGAAACCTCAAAATTGCCTTATGCTCTCTCAAAAGAGCAGGAGCCACTCATTCCTAGATCACAGCAGGCAGACAATATGGGCAGCCCGTTGGGAATACTGGGGCATTTGGGGTCCTCCGTGGCCTCTAATGGATGCTAGATGTGGGTTCCCCAGTTGGGACTGGTGAATTTGTGATGAAAAGGCATTGTAGGAAGCCACTTTTTCTCTAACAAAAAGCCAGTTATCAGTTAATAGTGCCCGGGGTAACAGAGCATCCCAAAAGCCCCTGCTAGCGGCACAAACATTTGCATAATGCTTCTGGTGCAGCACTGGCATAAGCTTTAGAGTCCAAAGCTTTCAAAGTCAGCCACCTATGCATTAGACTGTATATCCAGCTGGCTAATCTCCTTTCTGAGCTTTCTTGGTAAACATGTCCTTAAAGATCCATTTATCAGGACATGTTCAACTATTGTGTATGTTTAGTAAAGGCCTAATGTCTAATTTATTCTAAGGGGCTAACCTAAATTCCATGGGGCTGGGCATATGTATTTAGTGGCAATTACCATATTATTACCTTAACCTGACAAAATTATGTATAATGATAACTTATTATTGCTTGTGGAATTTCATTTGTCTGGAAACTATGGGCCTGGTTCACAGATATGTAGTGAAGTCACAAATCTATGATGAGTCATCATATGCATATCATTTGAATATTTTCCATTTAACCCCTTCAGTGCCCATGACGAGCTGGACTCGTCATGGGCTGCGGTGGCGCTGTTCCCATGACGAGTCCAGCTCGTCATGAACTCCGCCCCCTAATGCAAGGCGCGGCACTGGGCGGGGAAAGGGGCGGGCATGCAAGGGGTTAATGTGGATACACAATAATCCCCAGCACTGTGCATGGAACTCTACTCAAGTTGCTGAATATTATGCCTGCTCCTCTTCTACTGCACTTTTTCATCAATTATTTTTCATCGTGTGAAGAATCCTCAAGAGTAAGTGTACTTTGTGCGTTAGCAGAGATAGCTGGAGAAAATACTTTCCCAGACGAGAACACATTGAAAAGAGTGGATGTTCACTTCTCTGCCCACTGTGCCATAATAATGTTTAGGAATACCCATGAATGAAAATGTTTGTGGCTTATCCACGCTTATTAAATGCACATTGCCATAATATATCCTTTTCCGTCCCTAAACCAAGTAAGAAAATATGGGGCATATTATCAAGACAGGCGATAAAATTATTCAATTGAAGCCCATGTTAGATGTGAAGGACATCTAAACTGAGCTTTAATTGGAATTCCATAGAGCATATTATCAAGCCCATTATCGCCGTTTTAGCGGCAGTTTTCTGCCGCTAAATGGGTGATCATTTTATCGCCTGTCTTGATAATATGCCCCTATATTTGTCATATTACTGAATTTTTTCAGCACCAAGTTTTACCCACATTCCTTTTGTGTGAACCCATCTACACTTCCTCCTAAACTGTACACCTAGAGTCCTACCTACACTTTTGCCACTGGACTTCTCCGCCCCTATTCATCTTCTAAGCCTTTCACCTATATTCTTGCAATAAACTTCTCGTGTGCTGAGCCCCATTGCTTTGTAGTTAGCTATGCGCTGCATGCATAATATATGATTGGTACATCTGGGGATGCAAATATCCACAGATCCTGGTATTGTGAATCAGATTCGTTGACTCTAATTCATGCAACCAAAGCATTTGTGAATCAGGTCATGCATTATCTCTTGAACAAGTATAATTGTGCTCTGCTGAATCTAAGATACAAATCAGTCCCTGCAGGCTTACAAGTTAGTGTTAGCCAAGCTACAAAACAATGATTAAGGAAGGTACCATAGGGAGGTTTGGTTCTTCTCTGTCCAGGAATAGCTGTATCAAATGAATAAACTAAATATTAAAATGCACAATTAAATTGATGAGTTTGGCCGGTGGAGAAAGTAGACTGTCTGACTTATTCGTTTAAGTGGCACTACATACAGTCATGTGAGCCTGACTGCTCACTTTGGGGCAGATTTACAAGAAAGTGACCCATCTGTACAGATGCGTCACTTTCCCTGTGCCACCCTTAGAAACCCTTGCGCAACCATAGATGCGCCGTATTTACAATACGGCGCACTATGGCGCAAGGATTGACAGATGTGTCAGAAATTCTGACGCATCTGTTGGCGGAAAAGTCACGCATTGCTGGAGTCGTGTCGCAAGCATGGCGTAACTCCAGCAATGCGTGTTGAGGCCTATTCCCACTACACTACGTCACTACTTACGCCTGCTTGAAGCAGAAGTGGCGTCCTAAAAGTGGCGCAGTGAAATCTTGTAGATTTCACTGAGTCACTTTTACGAGGCCTTCCTGCGTGGGAACGCCCACCCTGCATACATTATACCTGACGCAGGTATAATGTGACGCAGGGCTTTACAACGTGATGCATCTCCCTAGATGCGTCACGTTGTAAATAGGCCACATTGTTTGTGCCGCTGTTGCGTCAAAAAAGTGACGCAACTGCAGCGCAAAAGTCATGCAAGGGGCTTGTAAATCTGCCCCTTTGTTTGACCATGTTGGACAATGCTCTGATCAAATGACAATTGCTCTTGATCATGCGGTGTAAAAATTCAACATCCCTTCGAATTAGAGGTGAAGTAGAAGTTTTCTTATGAAGATGTGATGGCCAGGTAAGTTTCGGCATAAAGATACATAATAGATATTTCTTACTCTGGATTTCACCTGTTTAAATTGACCGATATTTGCATGGAGATAAAGTTGATGCATTCACTTTGGGATTGCCTTTGTGTGAAGACCAGATTCATTGAGCAGTCACAGGTGTGGCTTCGGGGCATATCAACAAGGGCTTTATCTCTGCTATTTTGGCTTTAAAAGCCAAAAAAGCAGAGATAAAACTAGCGCCCTATCAACAACAGGGTGCTAACACGCAAATTTGCATGTTAGCACCCTTTTACTCTACGCTTCCCCTTGCATCTCTAATGAGATGCAAAGGGGGCGTTCCAGAGTAAAATATTAGGAGAAATGTCGCTAAGCGACATTTCTCCTATTATCAAGAATGTCGCTAACCCTGTTAGAGACAAAAAAAGCAGCGCTAACCGCGGTTAACGCTGCTTTTTTACGTCTGCTAATTTTCAGACTTAGCCATGATATCCTATGGAAGGAGGATATCATGGCTAAGTTTGCCTGTCCCTATCAACAAGGTAACGTGTGATTATCGCTGGGTTTCCAGCGATAATCACTCGTTAGCCTGTTAGCGTGTAGATTTTTATCGCTATTGAGATAAGCGTTGCTAATAGCACGCTATCTCAGCGATAAAAATTCACGCTAGCCGGCGATAATTATCCTGACGCTAAGAGCGCTGAGCGATAATTATCGCCGGTTGTTGTTGATATGCCCCTTAGTAAGTGAGATTAATGGGGTGTGAATCTCAAATCTCCGAATTTAAAAAGCAGAGGACTGTAGGGTGAATGATTGAAAAGAACAAGTTACAATGGAGTATTTCTCTGAGGAATAGGGTCAGTTCTGAATTAAAGTAGGTGGGCCCCTGTCTAAAGTGACACAGTGGGTGAAAATCGATGGGTTGGAATGCTACCCCGGTGCGATTGCCACTGGTTAGACTATTTGCATGCATTCATCTCATCACTTTTTGGGTGCTTGATTGTCAGTAGTATGCCTGCAAATGTGACACTGGTGCTACTTTCCAAGCCTACTACTGCCAACATTTGTGAATTCCAAAAAGAAGTACATTTACACTCATTCAAGGAGTAGCTTTATGGGTGCAGCTGTACCACTTTTTAGTAAAACGATCACAATTACTATTTAAAATCCCAATCCAAAATCAACAAGATAAAAGGCCTTAGTGAATTGAGAAAAATAAGAAGAGCCAACACAGACATAGGAGACACTACTAGGGCCCTCCAGGCACAACTACAAAACCAAGACTATATTTGAGGGGTGTCAAACCCAAACATCCCTACTGAAGCTATGCCCCTGCCCATCCCAACGGTGCTTGTCAGTTCTCATGTAAGACACAATGGCCTGTAGTCTGAGCCTATAATTACCTATCTGAAATGTATTTTCACTGCATGCATTCTTTGTCCCTGCTACAAGAAACCTTGATAATAAAGTTGTCACATTGGTGCACATGGGCAGGGCTCCATGTTTCTAGTCCATCGACTTTCACAAATCATTTTAGCATGTAACTAATGGTCCCATGTACTAAGCTCAATTGGCAATTGGAGGAAGGTATGCAGGAAAAATAATAGGGCAAGCCGAGCCACAGCTGACCCATGGGTCTTGTTAGGCTCTAAGAATCCATGCACAAGCCGAGCCATAAAAATGTTGAGCATGTATATTGTACAACTAACATAGTATAAAAATGTGATACAATCTCTTCAACATTCATAAAAGTGTATTTTGTAACATGTGGAATAATGTCACCTTAGTACATCATTTTTTGCTTCACAGAAAGACATTTAAAAAGTGAGAATGACAATCCTATTATATAACTGAGAGGCAAGTCACAAATCATGCAAACCCTAACGGCCCGATTCACAAAGGCAATCTGAGACAAAAGTCTAACTTTACGACTTTTGATATTCACAGAGGTCATTTATGAGTCGTGTCTTTACGCCCACAATCTGGCTGTAATCTCCGGCTTGGGGCGTACTCTCTGCACCCTGGCCATTCTCTCTGGCTTGGGCCATACTCTCCAGCTCAGGCCTGATAATATTTACTCAATGGGCAACAATGCAATTTTTACAAAAAGGAACATCAGGAACGTGTGATAAATGATAGCGGAGGTCATGAAAATCAGTTTGGGCAGGGAAAATGGCAAAGCTCCCAGCGCTAAAAATCAGTGCAATTGCCCGACTTACCACACTCTGCCGCTCGCGGAACTCCGCAGGGACGCAGCTGAGTCTTTTCATTACTTCGCGGAGTTCTGCTGTGTAGAACTCTGCAAACTCCGCCCAGGTCTAATTGATTCCAGGTTATCTGGTTTCAAATTTTGAAATTCAGTTACCAATGGGAATCTATGCCTCTTCCTCCTGTTAACATCAAAGGTCATTGTTTTATCTTTCATTCTATGTTCACAAGGAGAAAAATTGATACAGAGATAGAAGGCCCGAGTCATGTCCCAAATACAAGGTTAAGTATGCATGTATTTGGTTAGGGTCACACTCCAAACACCATCTTGAAGCTATTCCCCAGGGAACAGTTCACACTAAATTGGTTGCTTGATGTCTGTGTGCTTCAATTTTCACATGTAATGAGATTCCTGCCAATTCCCACTTCAGAATTTGGGGTACGTAGTAGTGGTAGAAAGGACAGTGGTCGTTTGGGACTGCTTACACTAATGTCTGAAACTGGGATTGGAGAACAAATGTGTTCCATCCCACATTGTGCACAAACCCATATTTCTGAATTGAGAATTTCTAGTAGATGGAGTCAAATTCTCCTTCAAAACACACAGGATGATGGACGGAATGTTCCACATTGGCAAAACATTCACCCCCAGTCACAGATCTGGGTTTAATCCATCGTTATTTTGCTCACCACACCACCCCAGTTCAGACATGGCCATATGCAAATCAGTCTTGACCCTGTGCCTCATGGGAACAGTCCAGCCCAAACTGCCAAACCATGTCTTCCCTGGACTGGAATCAAGCATCTTCGGACCAGTTTCAGGGTTTCACCCCTCTTCAGCCAGGATAGCTTGACTCCAGTGGCGTAGTGAGCACGGGACCCATGTCTGGGCATACCCTTCCCACATAGGGTGAACAGCAAAACACACAAGATGATGGACGGAATGTTGCACATTGGCAAAACATTCACCCCCAGTCACAGATCTGGGTTTAATCCATCGTTATTTTGCTCACTACGCCACCCAAGTTCAGACATGGCCATATGCAAATCAGTCTTGACCCTGTGCCTCATGGGAACAGTCCAGCCCGAACTGCCAAGCCATGTCTTCCCTGGACTGGAATCAAGCATCCTAGGACCGGTTTCGGGGTTTCACCCCTCTTCAGCCAGGATAGCTTGACTCCAGTGGCGTAGTGAGCACGGGACCCACGTCTGGGCATACCCTTCCCACATAGGGTGAACAGCAAAACACACAAGATGATGGACGGAGCAAAATAACGATGGATTTAACCTAGATCTGTGACTGGGGGTGAATGTTTTGCCAATGTGCAACATTCCGTCCATCATCTTGTGTGTTTTGCTGTTCGCCCTATGTGAGAAGGGTATGCCAAGACGTGGGTACCGTGCTCACTACGCCACTGGAGTCAAGCTATCCTGGCTGAAGAGGGGTGAAACCCCGAAACCGGTCCTAGGATGTTTGATTCCGGTCCAGGGAAGACATGGCTTGCCATTTCGGGCTGGACTGTTCCCATGAGGTACAGGGTCAAGACTGATTTGCATATGGCCATGTCTGAACTGGGGTGACGTGGTGAGCAAAATAACGATAGATTTAACCCAGATCTGTGACGGGGGGTGAATGTTTTGCCAATGTGCAACATTCCATCCATCATCTTGTGTGTTTTGTCTAATTCTTCTTCTTCATTCTTCAAATGCTACTAGTGGGCTGCAGCACTGATTGTGAAAACCCAGAGAAGTAGCCTTTTAAACCTGTCTCAGGCCTGCCACTGCAGTGACTGTGTGTGCAGTTCACTGCCACTTCGACTTAGCTTTTAAAACTATTTGTCAAGCCTTAAACTCCCCTTTTTATTACATAGAGGCCACTCTTAAGGTAGGCCCTAAGTAACACTAAGGACAGGGTGCTATTTAAGAAAAATGTAGGATATGTACCTTTATGTTGTGCATGTCCTGGTAGTGACACACAGGCTATTTCGTTTTCACTACTTTGAGGCCCACTCCTCTTTTTGACCAGCATTGGGATTCCATAATATACTTTAAAGCTCTAATTCCTGATCAGAGAGGAGTAGCATTTTCATGTTTGATGTGTTTGGAATGGTAATGATAAATCCTATTTACTAGTGAAGTTGGATTTAATATTACTGTTTTAGAAATGCCACTTTTCAAAAGTGGGCATTTTTCTGAGCTTATTGCTCTTTGTGCCTGACAGCCTGTCTCCAATACAGGTCTTGGTTGGGTAAAAAAATTGATACAGAGATAGAAGGCCCGAGTCATGTCCCAAATACAAGGCTAAGTATGCATGTATTTGGTTAGGGCCACACTCCAAACACCATCTTGAAGCTATTCCCCAGGGAAAAGTTCACACTAAATTGGTTTGCTTGATGTCTGTGTGCCTCAATTTTCACATGTAATGAGATTCCTGCCAATTCCTAATTCAGAATTTGGGGTACGTAGTAGTGGTAAAAAGGACAGTGGTCGATTGGGACTGCTTACACTAATGTCTGAAATTGGGATTGGAAAACAAATGTGTTCCATCCCACATTGTGCACAAACCCATATTTCTGAATTGAGACTTTCTAGGAGATGGAGTCAAATTCTTCTTCTTCATTCTTCATATGCTACTAGTGGGCTGCAGCACTGATTGTGAAAACCCAGAGAAGTAGCCTTTTAAACCTGTCTCAGTCCTGCCACTGCAGTGCCTGTGTGTGCAGTTCACTGCCACTTCGACTTAGCTTTTAAAACTATTTGTCAAGCCTTAAACTCCCCTTTTTATTACATATAGGCCACTCTTAAGGTAGGCCCTAAGTAACACTAAGGGCAGGGTGCTATTTAAGAAAAATGTAGGATAGGTACCTTTATGTTGTGCATGTCCTGGTAGTGACACACAGGCTATTTCGTTTTCAGTACTGTGAAGCCCACTCCTCTTTTTGGCCAGCATTGGGATTCCGTAATATACTTTAAAGCTCTAATTCCTGATCAGAGAGGAGTAGCATTTTCATGTTTGATGCGTTTGGAATGGTAATGATAAATCCTACTTACTAGTGAAGTTGG
Organism: Triturus cristatus; assembly: GCF_964204655.1. Taxonomy (NCBI): domain Eukaryota; kingdom Metazoa; phylum Chordata; class Amphibia; order Caudata; family Salamandridae; genus Triturus; species Triturus cristatus. Next base: position 1,044,097,390 of record NC_140591.1, on the reverse strand, counting down.
ATTTAATATTACTGTTTTAGAAATGCCACTTTTCGAAAGTGGGCATTTTTCTGAGCTTATTGCTCTCTGTGACTGAGAGCCTGTCTCCAATACAGGTCTTGGTTGGGTAACAGCTACACTTTGTGCATTCCCCCTAGACAGTCACAAACACAGGAAGGTGAGACTCATCTGCATTCTAGGCATTCATCTGCATTTATCTGCATTCTGATGGGTCTTCCTGGGCAAGGAGGAATGAGAGGGACTGACACTTACACTTCAGTAGGTAGTGTCCTGTCCACACAAAAATGACTGATTTTTCCCCCAGGGTTAGCCTGGCAGGCAGGACTGGTTTGACATGGATGCTAGTGCACTTCAGAGAGTTTCTTTGAAGTTACCCCTACATCAAAGGCACTTTTGTGTATAAGTACTGGGACACTGACACACTGATATCCGACACTTCTGGATATTGAACTGAACCTGTGTCAGAAGGACTGCTGAGCTGCTTAAAGAACTCAACTGGACAGCTTTTTTGGAAAACTACTTTTCTGTTTGCTGCCCTGCTGCCTGTTGCTTCCTGACTCTGATGGAAGGACTCTGCCTTCCCTCCAGGTGATCATCAAGGGATAGCTGGCTTGCCATCTGTTTTCTGGTGTCTCAGGGACATACAACACTTCCTACAATTCTATTGGTGCTAGTGGGCTCTGCCTTCTGTGAACCTATCTTGCCTTAGGTGCACCTTCCATGCTCTGGGCCTCAGAAGTGGGTTCTGCAGCTGTTTTCATCAAAATACAATGCATTGCATCAACTGCATGAGAAATTCCTCCACACTGCCTTTCGATACCGGTGCAGAGGCTGCCCGACAATAACGTTTCGACACCCTGCACAGCTCGATGAAGACTCTCTACACGGCTTGACGACGCATTGCATTCACTTCAGCGGAGCCCGACGATGATGCGAGATACCCATTTGCGCTGCTTGACGACAACACAGTGGACTCATGACGTCGATCAAAGCTCAATCCGAGGAATTTCTTCAGAGGGACCTATCTGGGTCCAGTAGCTGGCCTGCCATCGATCACGGTTGGCCTGGCACCGGTCCTTCATGGTCTCAAGTAACTGTTTTGATCGCTAGTGACTGCTAAGCACTACTTTTGATTAAGTGTTTAAATATTAATATTTCGAATTCTACCTATTGGATTTTGGTCATTTTGGTTTTATTTTGCTCATATAAAAATACTCTATTTTTCTAGTCATTCTGTGGTGTATTCATTGTGTTTCTATGTGTGTGTTGCACAAATGCTTTATAAATTGCCTCTGGTAAATCTATAGCTGTTTTTACCATGATGCCCACCTGACTGTGTAGAAGAATTAGAGTTTAAACAGCCATTAATTAGGCCATAAAATCTATGTATTTAACCCCTTGAGTGCCCCGCCCTTTCCACGCCCTGTGCCGGGCGTTTCATTAGCGGGCGGGGCTCATGACGAGATAGTCTCGTCATGGGCACAGCGCAACCGCGGCCCATGACGAGACCATCTCGTCATGGGCACTCAAGGGGTTAAACCACATGTGCCACATAATGCTTACTTTGTAAATAAAAAGTGCGATGGCCCAAAATATCTCAAAGAATCCTGCCCCAGAAAGGATGGAATGACAAGCACCATAATGCAGAGTCTTGATTCCAGCTCATGATTCTTTCTTCCACAACTCAACACTTCCTGTCTCTTTATCTTGCTCTATAAATGGGTCTTTATTGGGCCCGCTCCTTCAGTTGACTCATTAGAGCGACCTACTATCATGGCTTCCCCAGCAAAGGGTAGAGAGAGACAAACATAATATCTGTTTGGGCTTGTTCAGATCAAGGAGTGCTGTTTGCCTGAACCTCTGCCACACTGAAGCATCAGAAAACACGTGTCAGGTAGGATCTCATCATGTGGCTAATCCAGCACCTCTCAAACACAAAAAACTCATGGCCCATCCTTACAAAGCACAGATCACCCATAAACCACCGAGCACATTCAAACTACCCAAAACCCTGCACCTAAGGATTATTAGCACGTAAGCTGCAGTACCCTCTCTCTAGACTTCTCATATCTCATCACCTATCATAATTTTTACACAAGCTTCATCCCAGAACCATGGTGCACACCCACATGCTCGTACATCTAGATGTACATGTCCCCACAGGCTAAAGCATGCAACATGTGGTCCATGCACAATAAAATGTAAGAGGCCTTGCTGTCATCCATAAGTCACCCCTGGCCCGCACTTTAGGGAACCTACACTCAAAATCATGGAGTTCCTCAGGTGCCACTGCTCATTCTTCACAACTCAGTTTGATGCCTTTCTTTCATCTGTAGCCTTTTGGACAGAACAAGGACGTTATAGACTATTTCTTTCTGATCTCCTTATGGCATAGGGCACACACACACCATCCCCATCAGTCATTCTAACTTCTTGGAGAGCCAAACCATAAAATAAACAAGAGACATCCTACCCAACCTCATCAACACACTCTAGGTGTCACAGTATGTCACCCAGCCAACAGACTCCAAAGGCCAACTCAAGTCCTCTTTTCAACATCAGTAACTGTGTGTATGACCTGGCCCTTTGGGGAAGGTCATCCTCATATTTTTGCCTTCTTCCTTCTGTTTTCTGATCCTCTTTTTGTTGGCTTTAGGACTTTGGGCATTTTACCACTGCTACCCAGCACTAAAGTGCACATGCCCTCTCCCCTAAAGATGGGATGATTGGTTTACATCTGTTTGGCATCTTTGATGTACTTAAAGGTTCCTTGTAAAGTGGTATACCATATGCCCAGGGCCTGTAAATGAAATGCCTGCAGCACTGATTGTGCCACCCACAGACGTACCCTTTCAAGCTTATCTCAGGCCTGCCTCTGCGGGCCCTTTGTGTGCAGTTTACTGCCATTTCGACCTGGCATTTAAAACTACATGCTGAGCCCTAAACTCTCCATCTATTACACATAGTTCACCCCTAAGGTAGGCACCACATAGACCTACGGGCTGGGTGATGTGCAACTACTGGTGAAGTTGGAAATCACATTACTATTTCAGAAATGCCACTTTTAGAAAGTGAGCATTTCTCTTTGCTTATAACTCTGTGTGCCTGACAGGCTGTCTCCAATACACATCTGGGTTGGGTGACAGCGACACTTTGGGCATTCCCTCTAGATAGCCACAACACATAAAGGGCTGGGTATGGGAGGGGATACATCTGCATCTATCTACATATTGATAGCATTCTTCCTGGGCAGGAAGGGGGAGAGGTGGTTCACGCTTACATCTGAATAGGTTGTGTCCTTCCCTCAAACAAAGAGCAGATTTACCCCCTACTGATAGTCTGGATCCAGGGTTCAGTTGAAAGGGATCTTGAGAACTTCAGAGAGTTCCTTTGAAGGTACCCTCTACATCAAATGCATTACTGGGTATAAGAAATGGGGCCCTGACCTCATCTAATCAGACACTGCATGGGACTTGTAACCAGACGCTGCTGGTTCTACATCTGCACATTGCCAGGAAACACCACTCTTGCTAGCTGTTTTGCGATGTTGGCCTGCTACTTGCTGAGTGCTGGGCTGCAGAACTGACTGCTATCTGCAACTTTGCTGCCTTTGTGCACTCAGGTGTACACTAACTACTTGTTGGCTTGCTCCCGATTCATTTGGGTCGCAGGTCCATCAACGAACCCTTTGCCTGCCCCTGCAGTGGGACTCTGCACCTGGTGAGTCCAGCAGCAGGGCTTAGGCACGGTTCAGCACATGGCTGATCAACGACTTGGGTGAGGAGCAAGGATTTCCAGCATTGCAAGGTCGAGTGCCTCATGAAGGAGTGGCACTTCCCTTGCCTGACTCATGCTGCACCGGTAGGCTGCTGGGCTCACAGTGCTTCAGTAAGGATGGCGTGTCCCTCCACTGATTTCCACTGTACAGGTGGTGCGTGTCTGTTGGTGCCAATCCACTGGGTCCTATTTTTCCAAAATGCATTGCTGAGTTAACGTGGAGATTCCTGCCAACATCAGTGCCACTTAAGCCCATCCCTGGGGGACGGAACCTCACCTGATGTGGTCACACCCGTTCCTCCTCAGCAGCCCAGAGGGAGAAGTCCAACTAGCATGGATCTCTAAATTTCCAACCAGCAAGTGCGCTAGTAGTGCCGCAAGGACCTGGATAGTGGCAAATGAGTCTAAGAGCACTGTAATCCTTGTATGCATTCAGCAAGCATATCTTGTAACGTATATTATGTTCTCCCATATAAAGAGTACTATTTTGAAAAGTGCATATTGTGTTTTTATCATTTTTATCTTGCTTTTGGGTCAACATAAAGAATTCTATTTTTATAACCCTTTGTGGAGACTCTTTTTGTAATGTATTCATTGTGTTTACGCATGTGTGTATGTGTGGGTGTGTTGCACACATGATTGACACATTGCCTCTGCGGGTAAGCCTGCCTTCTCTGTGCCAACCTACCAGAGGGAGAGCACAGGTTCTCTCTGGTGTGTATCTGACTTACACTGACTAGAGTGGTGGGCCCTGCCTAACTTGGGTGTATACCTTAGCCAACCCAATTTCTAACACTATACAATGCAAAACTCCCTTAAACTTGGACTGGTTCAGTCACCTCACCAATCCCATCACCCTGCTCACTAGCCAACCACCATTGCTGAGCATCTGACTGTAGTATTGCTTGAGTTCACATAACATGTATCAATCTAAATGATACATTTAGAGACACCTGTAGTCATCCTTATAACAAAAATTCCTGGGCCAGAATCACTAAGGGCTGGAATTAACCTTGCTTGATGCAAGTCGGTGCAAGCAATGCAAGTCCTTTAGCGGGATTTACTAAGCCATGCAAAGCCACCTTGCATATCTCTGTGTAGTATAATCAATCCAAATAATGCAAGCAGCTCATATCGCTGCCTTGCATTACCTTCTTTCAGGAAGGCGTTCTATGGGTGGAGTATGAGTATTCCCATGTGCCAATCAATGCATTTTGCCACATTCCCAAATTTACAAAGAGTTGTAAACCTGGGAATGAGTCAAAAAGTATGCCACCCAGGCATAACAGATACAAATATCTTTATTTCTTATAGCCACTTCCTTTTTCTATGTGTGATGAATTACATATCGCAAATATAAAAAGGAAAACGCCTTAAAGGAATGTTTTTGTGCAGGATAGTGTTCCTTCCTGCACAAAACCAATCCTACCTGCAACGTGGGGACCCTTGCACCATGGTTGGTACTAGGCAGCACATAGTGAGCCAGAGCCAGGAGGGAGCAGAAAGGGACTATGTCTTTGTAAATATTGTGCATTTCTAATGTCTCCCTTTCATGCAACGCGGTGCAGCAAGTTACCTTGCTGCGCTGCATTGTGTGAAATGTTCATGAATTTGGCATCCAATTTATATGAAAATTACTTCACTGTTTTAACGTCTTGTAATCAAATGTCAGGTGTTAAATACATACATAAGTGCCACCTGACTGCAGAGTGCTTTACTATAAATGAGTTGTTAATTTACAAAGCAACAGGTTTTTACAAAAAAACACATATATATATATATATATATATATATATATATATATATATATATATATATATATATCAAACACAGAGTTTTCCCATTCAGGAGAGCCACACCAGCAGGTAGGTACAAATCCGTTTATTTCATGAAGCTGCAGCAAAGTGGGTATGCAAACGCCATAATTTTCAGCTGCCTGACGCGTTTCATGCTAACAAAGCATTTCTTCAGAGGCACAGAGTCCATTACCAACGTGTGACATCAACATCCCTTTATATTGCTTCCACCTGCCACAGTGGGCGTCGGCTCGCGCTGAGCCTGATGGTCCATGTAGTACATTTAGTATTACTCCAGTGAGTCATTCACACGCGGTGACCATTAAAACAGATAAAGCCACAGTGGGTTTGGCGAGAGTTCTACTCACACTGAGCTGCACGATAATACTTCAGGAAAACGACCTCACTGCCAAAAGCGCCGCCAGTCGGGTGACTGCAGCGCAAACAGCATTCAATGCAGCAGGGCTTCTCCCACGACCGGGACCAGCCGTTGCAAATACCAAACACAGAGTTTTCCCATTCAGGAGAGCCACACCAGCAGGTAGGTACAAATCCGTTTATTTCATGAAGCTGCAGCAAAGTGGGTATGCAAACGCCATAATTTTCAGCTGCCTGACGCGTTTCATGCTAACAAAGCATTTCTTCAGAGGCACAGAGTCCATTACCAACGTGTGACATCAACATCCCTTTATATTGCTTCCACCTGCCACAGTGGGCGTCGGCTCGCGCTGAGCCTGATGGTCCATGTAGTACATTTAGTATTACTCCAGTGAGTCATTCACACGCGGTGACCATTGAAACAGATAAAGCCACAGTGGGTTTGGCGAGAGTTCTACTCTGTGCCTCTGAAGAAATGCTTTGTTAGCATGAAACGCGTCAGGCAGCTGAAAATTATGGCGTTTGCATACCCACTTTGCTGCAGCTTCATGAAATAAACGGATTTGTACCTACCTGCTGGTGTGGCTCTCCTGAATGGGAAAACTCTGTGTTTGGTATTTGCAACGGCTGGTCCCGGTCGTGGGAGAAGCCCTGCTGCATTGAATGCTGTTTGCGCTGCAGTCACCCGACTGGCGGCGCTTTTGGCAGTGAGGTCGTTTTCCTGAAGTATTATCGTGCAGCTCAGTGTGAGTAGAACTCTCGCCAAACCCACTGTGGCTTTATCTGTTTTAATGGTCACCGCGTGTGAATGACTCACTGGAGTAATACTAAATGTACTACATGGACCATCAGGCTCAGCGCGAGCCGACGCCCACTGTGGCAGGTGGAAGCAATATAAAGGGATGTTGATGTCACACGTTGGTAATGGACTCTGTGCCTCTGAAGAAATGCTTTGTTAGCATGAAACGCGTCAGGCAGCTGAAAATTATGGCGTTTGCATACCCACTTTGCTGCAGCTTCATGAAATAAACGGATTTGTACCTACCTGCTGGTGTGGCTCTCCTGAATGGGAAAACTCTGTGTTTGGTATATATATATATATATATATATACACTAAAAAATCTTATGAGTTATCCAAAAAATATAAACGAATATTGGGTGGGTCTGAAAGAAACCATATAAATTTCGTATCTCGTTTGTTTCAAACTTTTTAACTTATTATATGGTCTGGTTATAAAAGAAATTGCCTAAAGTAATTGAAAGCTAAAACCAAGTAGCGAAAAAGGGGGAGAAAACAGCCTGGCATCATTTTAGATTTATACAAATGCATCAGGCGTAAAGTGAACTGTCCTGGCAACCAATAATACTATTTTCAGTAATGCAGATGACCGTGAAACTCAGGGGCTTATTAACAAGCCCCTTGCGTCGCCGGTACGTTAGTTTTTCCCATATTAAACATGACGCACCGGTGGCGCAACGAGCTTGTAAATAAGCCTCTCTCTAATTTTACCGCTATTGGTCTTTTGTCATGAAACCGTTACTGCGCTGTGCAATAATACTTCTTTGTGTTTGAAAATATTGGGGCTTATTTACAAGCCCCTTGTGTCGCCGGTGCGCCACTTTTTTCCATATTAAAAGTGACGCACCGGTGGCACAAGGGGCTTGTAAATATGCCCCACTATTTTCTGCTTCAACTTTTTAACCTATTGCACAGTCTGCCTCCAACTTCATTCGTACAATGCATCAGAAAGTTATCTCACTGAAGACGCTCACGTGGATTCCAAATACACTAGGGCATATTATCAAGACAGGCGATAAAATTATCGCCGCTTTAGCGGCAGAAAACTGCCGCTAAAACAGCGATAATGGGCTTGATAATATGCTCTATGGAATTCCAATTGAAGCCCATGTTAAATGTGAAGGACGTCTAACATGGGCTTCAATTGGAATTCCATAGAGCATATTATCAAGCCCATTATCGCCGTTTTAGCGGCAGTTTTCTGCCGCTAAAGCGGCGATAATTTTATCGCCTGTCTAGATAATATGCGCCTATGGGGCATATTAACAAGGGCTTTATCGGCTTTAAAAGCCAAAGAAGCGGAGATAAAAATATCATCCTATCAACAACAGGGTGCTAACATGCAAAATCGCATGTTAGCACCTTCTTTCACTACGCTTCCCTTTGCATCTCTAATGAGATGCAAAGTGGGCGTTCCAGAGCAAAATAATAGGAAAAAAGTCGCTAAGCGACATTTCTCGCTAACCCTGTTAGAGACAAAAAAAGCAGCGCTAACCACGGTTAACGCTGCCTTTTTACGTCTGCTAATTTTCAGACTTAGCCATGTAATCCAATGGGAGGTGGATTACATGGCTAAATCCACCATGGGCTATCAACAAGGATATCCCTATCCTTGTAGTTTTATCGCTGCATTACCAGCGATAACCTCCCAAAATGCCGCTATCGCTGGATTTTTTATCGCCTAGGCGGTTTGCGTTGTTAATAACGCGATAACCAGGCGATATTATCCAGCGATAGCGGGCGTTAAAAAAATTAACGCTAACCGCCCTTAGCGTTAATTTTCCCTGTACCTTGTTAATATGCTCCTAGGGGGCATATCAACAACAACCGGCGATAATTATCGCTGAGCGCTCTTAGCGTGAGGATAATTATCGCCGGCTAGCGTGAATTTTTATCGCTGAGATAGCGTGCTATTAGCAACGCTTATCTCAATAGCAATAAAAATCTACACGCTAACAGGCTAACGTGAGATTATCGCTGGAAACCCAGCGATAATCACACGTTACCTTGTTGATAGGGACAGGCAAACTTAGCCATGATATCCTCCTTCCATAGGATATCATGGCTAAGTCTGAAAATTAGCAGACGTAAAAAAGCAGCGTTAACCGCGGTTAGCGCTGCTTTTTTTGTCTCTAACAGGGTTAGCGACATTCTTGGTAATAGGAGAAATGTCACTTAGCGACATTTCTCCTATTATTTTACTCTGGAACGCCCCCTTTGCATCTCATTAGAGATGCAAGGGAAAGCGTAGAGTAAAAGGGTGCTAACATGCAAATTTGCGTGTTAGCACCCTGTTGTTGATAGGGCGCTAGTTTTATCTCTGCTTTTTTGGCTTTTAAAGCCAAAAAAGCAGAGATAAAGCCCTTGTTGATATGCCCCTATGGGGCATATCAACAACAACCGGCGATAATTATCGCTCAGCGCTCTTAGCGTGAGGATAATTATCGCCGGCTAGCGTGAATTTTTATTGCTGAGATAGCGTGCTATTAGCAACGCTTATCTCAATAGCGATAAAAATCTACACGCTAACAGGCTAACGTGAGATTATCGCTGGAAACCGAGCGATAATCACACGTTACCTTGTTGATAGGGACAGGCAAACTTAGCCATGATATCCTCCTTCCATAGGATATCATGGCTAAGTCTGAAAATTAGCAGATGTAAAAAAGCAGCGTTAACCGCGGTTAGCGCTGCTTTTTTTGTCTCTAACAGGGTTAGCGACATTCTTGATAATTGGAGAAATGTCGCTTAGCGACATTTCTCCTATTATTTTACTCTGGAACGCCCCTTTGCATCTCATTAGAGATGCAAGGGGAAGCGTAGAGTAAAAGGGTGCTAACATGCAAATTTGCGTGTTAGCACCCTGTTGTTGATAGGGCGCTAGTTTTATCTCTGCTTTTTTGGCTTTTAAAGCCAAAAAAGCAGAGATAAAGCCCTTGTTGATATGCCCCCAGGGGGCATATTATCAAGCCAGGCGATAAAATTATCGCCGCTTTAGCGGCAGAAAACTGCCGCTAAAACTGCGATAATGGGCTTGATAATATGCTCTATGGAATTCCAATTGAAGCCCATGTTAGATATCCTTCACATTTAACATGGGCTTCAATTGGAATTCCATAGAGCATATTATCAAGCCTATTATCGCCGTTTTAGCGGCAGTTTTCTGCCGCTAAAGCGGCGATAATTTTACCGCCTGGCTTGATAATATGCCCCCAAGTTCTTTGGTTGATGCAGAGCAAAATGGTAAAAACACCTAAAAAAAACACATATAAAGTCTCTCTTTGCACCCAACGACGCTAATCTATGATAAATATCTGTGCCCAAAATATGTGAAAACAAATATTGACCTCCTCCTCCTAATCTACACATCTGAAAAACCAATACTGACCTTATTTACTTGTTCTAAAAACGTGATACAAATGTGTGGGGAAAAACTCATACATTTAATGCAACCTCACAGGCATCATAGTACCTGCTTGCTGCAAGTAAGTAGTAACTTCATTGAACGCCCTCTACATATTGATTGATGTAAACACCATGGTGCAAGGCTGCCTGCGCCGGCGCATGACTGCAGTTTGTGCGCCACCGCAGGGGGAAGCACAGGAATGCGACATATTCTTGAAAATATGTTGCATTCCTGTGCTTCGGAAGTGCCGCAGCGTGGTGAAGCCAAAGGGCTTGCGTTGCCGCGCTGCGGCACTTCCTTGTAGATCTGCACCAGGGAGTATGAGATTTTTTTTTTCTGTTTGTAAAAAGCAACACAAATGATTTAAAACACAAAATAATAAGGAGCAGATTTACAAGCCCCTTGCGCCACTTTGGCATCACTTTTAACATGGGAAAAGTGACGCAAAAGTGGTGCAAGGGGCTTGTAAATCTGCCCCTAAATGTATAGAAATATGTGCAAGAGTAGACCTTTGGCGCAGAATTACGCTTTGTTTTAGGAATCATTAGATACCAATACATGTAAACTATTTATGCACTGAAAACAATTCACTGATTAATTTTATGCTATCATAAAAATGAAATTAGAAAAGACAAGTGTCTCGCTTCACACAAACACATTTCTCTATGATTTATTTTTCCCAGAGATCGAGTTTTCGGGAGAGATTGTCCGTGCGCAGCATTTCACTGACGAACACCCACTTCAGAGCTTCCAAGCGAAAGCCCCGAAAAGTAACTTAATCGATAAACCCGTCACATTACATATGAAATAGTGGGGAAAGCCAGTAACTGACCCACAAATGTTTAATCCGTTCATTGCCCCCTTGATCATTGAGGTTGTATGATACAATTCTAGACACTACATTTTGTGTATGTTTTCATCGCAGGTCATATGCTGCCACCGTGTGGCTCATTGTTATTTAATCTTAAAAAATAAATAGTTTTCATTTTTAAACCTCCGTCGTGTTAACCTCATGGTATGATGAAAGTCAGGGCCGGCTTTAGGGCAGTGCGACGGGTGCAACCGCACCGGGCGCTGACTTTAAGTGGGGGCGTCGTGTTTGCAAGTTAATAATAGTTTTAAAAGCACCTTCTGCCAGCGTTCTGGCCTCCAGCAGTTTTCAGCCGTCAATAAAAATGGCAAGAGAACTCCGTGATTCATTTTCTTCCTACAGAAAGATCGGAGGTTTGTCTAGTGGAAGCTTTGAGGGTAGTGCAGATGGTTAATATGCCTACTGGAAAGAACCTGTACCAGCAGATCACAAAAGAACCTGTACCAGCAGATCACAAAGTCTGGGCTTCTCCAGACCAAGCGCTATTAAACTATACTGTCTACCAGTCTGGATGACATGTGACTCCCATACCTTATAGTCCTCTGTCTTATGTAACATTTCCTATACACTGATTTGCACACCTATGATTGATTGTCTCTGTGTTTTGTGCGTGATATGTAAAGTGGTCTGACATCCTACACTGGTGTAAGTGGCGCTATACAACCAATTTAATGCATCTGAGCGATGGAGGGGTTATGGAGACTTGAGGGGCACTGTTAAAGGGTGGTAGTGAGGGAAAGCATGGCAGAGGTGGTCACTGGGGGGGGGGGGGTGCCAACAACCATTGTCGCACTGGGCGCCACCAGCGCTAAATCCGGCCCTGACGAAAGTTACAGGTTTTTGCTTTTTTTTAAAGTATCGTGCACCACTAATAGTAGCAGGTTTTACCTAAGAATTGGAAACAATACACGAATGGGTTAAAATAACTTCACAGTGTCAGTTTACCACCCCAATATTTGTGTCCTATGTCACAGCTAAGCCTTGCTGCCATTCCCTAGCAATTTTTATTTTTTCTCTTCTTGGATTCAAGGCTGGTTTTGGAGCTCAGGAAAAAAATGTCAGGATGATCAAAGGGCTTCTTCCTTATGTCAAAGGAAGAGTCATTGCTTCACAAATACACCATATATCAGTGTACATTTAGGGGCATATTATCAAGCCCTGCGTTAAAATTATCGCCGCTCTAGCCGTAGAGAATTCCCATAGAAGCCCATGTTCACACCAGAACCTGGGTTTCTATGGGAATTCACAAGGGCATATTATCAAGCCCATTATCGCCGCTTTAGCGGCAGTTTTCTGCCGCTAAAGCGGCGATAATTTTAACCCCGTTTCTTGATAATATTCCCCTTAATAAGTTACTTTCCCCCAGCACAGGTGCTCTTCTGGCTGTGTTATGTGTGCTGTGCACATGCAAAGTCAGAAAAATGTGGAGACATATAAAAGTTACACAATTGTTACGCCTGCCTCAAGGAGGCGTATTTTTTTAGTGCAAATCCCTGTCTATACATTTTAGTAAATAGGGTTTTGCATCAAAAAGTGTTGTCAAAGGAACACCAATGTACCACCCATGCAATGCCGGTTTGACATAAAGTAAGGCAAAGCGGCGCACAGCACTTCTTCGCGTTACTTTAGGCAACTTTCCAGTGCAAATCATAATTTACCTTGACAAGTAAGTCTCACCACAACACTTTGGAGCAGATTTATGAGCCCCTTGCGCCTCATTTACGCTGCCGTTGCGTCACTTTTGTGACGCAGCGGCAGTGCAAATCCTGTGCCATGCTGCGGGGTATTTACAACGTGACGCATCTGGGAGATGTGTCACGTTGTAAAGCCCTGAGCCAGCAGCAGGCGTACCTGTGCAGGGGGCGGCGTTCCGTCGCAGGAACGCCTCCTAAAAGTGGCTGAGTGAAATCTACAAGATTTCACTCAGTCACTTTTGAGCCCATGCTGCGTCAAAACCCTGCGCCTGCTTGAAGCAGGCGTAAGGATTGACGCAGCATTGTAATGATAGCGCACCCCCAAGCCTTGCTGGAGCTGTATCGCACTTGTGACGCAACTCCAGCAATGCGCCGCCTTTCCGACAGGAAATCCGTCACGCATCTGCCCATCCGAGTGCCACGGTGCGCCGCATTGTAAATGCGGCGCATCAATGGTGGCGCACGGGTGGGCAGATGCGTCGCAACTCTTCTGGCGCATCTCTGCTGATTAGCAGAGATGCGCCAGACGTCATAAATCTGCCCCATAGTGCTGAGTTTACATGACTTTTGTGATGAAAACCCGGCACAAAGTGTTAGTAAATCTGGGCCATAGTTTATATTGTATACTCGCTGATAGCAGCTTTATAAAACAGTTTGAAAGCAAAGGGGAAAAAGACTGATGCGGGCAATTAAAGAATCAGCAGTGCCGAACATGCAGGAAATAAACTGCTATGCAAGAACATGTCTAATGTTTTGGCCACCTCAACACAATTTTTTCCCCCCAAAACTTACAGCAAGAAATAGCATTAAAAATAATTTGCTCGTAAACATGCATGATAATACTGGAGCTGTTTTTCAATAAAGAGTGTTGCTTTATGGAAAATAGCATAAAAGGTCAGATAATGCTACTGAAAATGAATTCTATATGACATTCATTCCTGTAATTTTCTTCCTAGGGCTTTACACAAAAGATAGGTTGAAAAAATAGGATCCCATAAAAATACCACTATAAACAGTAATGTAAACAAATCACGAGTTTTAAACTTCATGTATATATTAATGGGCAAAATTATTAACAATTTGAACCAAGCTTGCATCACAAAAGGGATGTGGGCCATTGCAAACTGTGTATTTGAAATTTCCAATCCAGCATTACTTTATTGGTGCTGTAAAGACGTCGTAAAAAAGTAACACAAAGCAGTGCTATTGCTGGTTTGCGTTGCTTTGCAACATAGGGGTGTACCATGGATGGTGCAGGACAAATGTTTTAGTTACGGCAAACTTTTCCAACTTTGCCTCTCTCCTTCACTGCACAGCACTCATACAAAGTGAGAAACGTGTTAAACTATGCCCAGGCATAGTATTTTGTGCTGGAATTGTATCCTTCCAGTACAATTCCTATTCTTAACAGAGCACACTCAACCTCGCATTTGGTGCAAGAATGGGAGCATTGATGCACAATATTCGAAAGTGTACCTGCGGAGGAAAGAGGAAACAGCATTATATCTCACTACAATGGTGGAGAAGATTCTGAGTGTGGGGAGGGATCAGAGCTGATGCAGGGGCTTCCAGATGGACTGTCCGTGGATGGGGGTAACCCTTTTTACAGGCAGCAGTGTGTTCCTCAGAAGCATGTCTTCTGAAGAGCTGGAGGACAGAAGGGAAAAAAGGACACTTAAGTTAGAGCCTGCCAGGACTATTAAGGAACTGGCCCTAGCCCTTGCCAAATTAAAAAAGGGGCAGACTTTTGCCGGATTGGAAACAGAGCAAACCCTGGCTGAAAAATTACTAGCCAAGGAACAGAAAATGATGGCCCATGAGCTTAGCCTCAGGGAGCTGGACATTAGGGCCCTACAAATAGAGTTCAACAGCAGTAATGGTGGCAGCTCACTTGCTGTGTCTCCCAGTGTACGTAAAGGTTGCATCTCGAAGGATATGGTACCAAAATTCGTGATGGGGGACATTAAGAAATGGCTGGCAGCTATGAGGTGACTGTAGCAGCGCACGGGGTCCCAGTGGAAATCTGAGGCAGTAGTTTATGACAGTTCTTGCCCAAGTTGGGGTGAGATGCCCTTCTAACACTGGAGGGGAAGGACCAGGTGAACTACCTGGTCAAGAAAGCCATTCTGATCAAACCGTTCGCGGAAGGTGCCAAACACCTTGTTCAGGTGGGGGGTGGATTTCTTACTCTACACTGGAAAGACATTGGGGAAGGGCCCTCAGTTGGATGGGCCAGCTTCCGCCCCACCAGAAGTGGGGGAGATTCATGTTAGTGTAGGCAGTTCCCCGTGGAGCTGGGTCCCATGTTCTTTCTCAAAGTGAGGAGGGAGTCTTGGGTGAGCAAAAATACAGGATGCCCTAAACCTAGCCCTTGGGCCTGGTGTACTCCCATAAGGAACGCCAGGTGGGGACGTTTGCCTGTGTCGGGAGACCATCTACTGAGGGTGGTTTTCCCTCCCACATGCTCATAATGAACACATATATAAATGAAATAAAATGCTTGCTATCAGCTCTAAATTTCCATGTTTTAACAAGAACATGCTAGATATTAATGTTTCATAATCATAGAACAGACCATTGTTACACAATGCAAAACTGAACAGCTAGAGGCTCTCATGAGAATCTTCCTAGATGTATTTTCTGTAACATTTTGTAGCCGCTTTCTAACAACAACATGTCAACATGGACATTTACTGTGGTAATCCAGAAAGAAGATGACAGACCATTGGAAGATCCTTTCCCATTGGACAGGGGTGAGTCTACAATTTGAGTTTGCAACATGCTTTCTGCTTTCTATATAGTATGTGTTCCCAGTTAGAGAGTCAAAGCATTCTATGTCCATTTTCCGTAATGTGCTACTCTTGCCAAAGAGGGCTGTAAGCTACTGCTAACAGTGATTTCCTTTGATTTCCTTACCCTTTGTGAGGAGAATTCCTATCTTTATGCTAATCATAACTACTGCTGTCATTATTTCTTTACCTAATTTCCCATTTATTCTGGCAGCTGTTAGGGAACCAGAGTTAGTTTCCAGAACTACTCTTTATGAAGAGTTCCCCCCTTTATAACTGTTAGCTTTTTCCTAAATGTACTTCCCCTTTTTCAAAGGAACTCTTTATGGGTACTCATTAGGATAGGATAGGTCCTTGTCATTAGGATATGGACAAATTCCTAAATGGAACATACTGTTATTTCGTATGCTGTCTCTAATAACAAAAAAAAAATACTATTTCTGTAAACTGATTTATTTGACTAACTTGAATAAAAGAACAACAATACAAACTAATCTATTTAATGAGAAAAAAGGCTGTAAAACTTCATCAAACTTGTCATCATTGACTGAACATTAAATGCTGTAAGTTGATGATTATTTTAGCTATGTATTCAGGCTGAGTTCCATTCTAACATGGAGGCAAAGATTTGTCGACCAAAAGAAGAAATGCACGTGGAAATTAGAGTTTCATCTAGTAAGTCTTAAGGTGGAGCTAGTAAAAAAACAAATATGAGATTCCCACACTTGCACACTCTCATAGACAATAGTGGCAGTAGGGACTTAAATTAAAACCCCATTACATCCAATAGGAAATAATGTTAAATTAAACTAAATTATTTAAACTAGTTAAAAATATAAATAAATATAAAAATAGCACAAGCAGGCAGGAAGGCGCTGGCACAGCTGCAAGCCTTCACATTTGTTCACCTATGAGAAGTTGATTCATCAAAACACAAGAAATGGTATCTAAAAAGCAAGCATCAATATTGAAAGTTCAGCAGTCACAGCAGTTTGTACGGGAGAAGTTACTCAGTGGGCATGGTGTGGCTGAGTGTGCTGAATACTCTAATACTGTTATTGGGTGTTTATACACAACCAATAGTCCTAACTGATAAAATAGAAGGAAATGAATAGGGTGCACACTTCAAGTGCTCAAGGTGTCTTAATATTATGATGTGGGAGCCATTTTACATGAGCGGGTTCCCCTTCTAAATCCAAAGGAACACCAATAGACTGTAAGGGCATTCTGTCACGTAAGATGGGTGTGTATCAATGACAACAAGCAGTAACCATCTTACATTATGTGATCCCCCTTACAGCTGAGTGGGCCTTACCAGACGCGCAAAAATAATGCCTAAAAAAGTAAAGCAGTGCATTATGCTACTGTAGAAAGAGATTAAATTGCAGTAAGCAATTTCACTTGTGGGAGCGAGAGGGAAGCAAGCTGTGTTATTTACAGTGTTATTTTGGAGACAGACTACTTTTTTGCCAATCACAACTTCAAACGTAAGGGGCATATTTATGAATGGGGTTGTGTTGCTCTTGCACAACACAATGTGGTGCATGCACAATGCAAGCCCAAAATACGATTTGTCAAGCCACGAAAGGCCACCTTGCATGGCGCTGAGTGGCTGGATAAATCTGGAGGTAACGCAACACAGCACAAATCACTGTGTTGCTTTACTCTGCCTCAGCAAAGATTTCCTTGGCTGTTGCCTGGGTGATCTGATGCAACATCCATGGATTTTGATGTATTCACAGATTTACCACTAGTGAAAGACCTGGGAATGTGCCAAAACGCGATGCCATCCCAGGCTAGGCGTGACGAGGAGAAATATCTTCATTATTGCTTGTTACTTTCTCTTTTGTATGTGTGCTGCATTCTGCAGCATTCATAGAAAGAAGAAAATACCTCAGGGGATTGTTTTGTGAAGGAAGCTGCCCTTTTCTGCACAAAACAATGCTACTTACAAAGCAGGCACCCTTGCACCATGGTGCTTCTAGGCAGTGGCTCTGAAGTGCAAGGAATTCCCTGTCTCCCCTGCCATGGCTGAAGTGACAATGCAGGGTCACTAGGCCTTTTGTGTGAAGGCAGAGCACAGGCTATTCTGTTGAAGTGGTGCTGTGCTCATCTCTGCCGCCCCCCTAATTCTGCCAGCAAATGGCCCATGCAGGCACCCCTAATCTCCCTTGCTATTGTGTGACTGTCTTGAAAGAATTCACAAAATCTGTCAGTTGCCCAGGCCAGGCTATAGGCTCACTAGGGTCAAGAGAAGAAACATAGCAATTGTCTAAAAGTGGCATTTTTCTAATATGTGATCCAAACCTGACTTTACCATTGAATAGGGCTCTTCACCACAATTCCAAAGACACCAAATATGACATAGCTACCAGCTCGCAAGTGTAAACTACAGCTTATTGAATGCAATAAGGAATCCCCAATGTTATCCTATGGGAGGGGTAGGCCTTGCAGTAGTGAACAATTAGGGCTTTTTTCACTACCAGGACATGGAAAACTTAAAAGAACATGTCCAACCTTTTAATTAGACAGCACACTGCCCTATGGGCTACATAGGGCCTACCGTAGGAGTGACTAATATGTAATAAAAGGTGAGTTTAAGGCTTGGCAAGGGGGATTTAATGCCAAGTCGACATGGCAGTTTAAAACTGTATTCAGGCTGCAATGGCAGATCTGGTATTTGTTTTAAGGTGCTACTTAAGTGGGTGTCACAATCAGTGCTCCAGGTCCTGGGTACATGTAGTTCAACTCTACAAAAAACTTATGAGTAATTTAAATATGCCAAATATGAATGCGCCAATTTAACCATATTAAGGGGAGAACGCATAAACACTTTAGCACTGGTTAGCAGTATGAACGTGCATAGAGTCCTAAGGCCAACAAAAATAAGGTCGGCAAAATTGGAGAACGTAAGGCAAAAAGTTTGGGAAAAGATCACCCTAAGGTTGACAGGTCTTACAGTATCACAAATAGTGCAACATGTACCACCATCAATGTGAATATAGCCACAGGATGGTTCCCACTGGGTCATATAACTCTTCGGACCTCCCAATATTTGTAGCAAATCTTTCATAAATGGCAGTTCATCAGAATTCTTGATTATTTTTCAAAATACAAAAATATAAGAAAGTTATTGTGTAAATTTTAATGTATTTTGGGATTTAACTCATTACTTCTTCAGGGAAAATACTCAAGTCTGCTCCTCACTTAGTTCATTATACCCATTGGTGGCGCTCTGACGGTATAAGCCTGATTTCTCAATGTGTACTTTACAATCTATTAGCTGAAGGATTGGGTGACTTTGAGCTTCATGCAGGCTCCGCCTCTGACATTTTTGCCATAAATCAAGCAAATAATTATGGTATAATATATATTGGGTGTGTAGTATTCATCATTATAGCTTCAAATACAATCAGGCTTTTTACAAATATGTATAGCTTCCTTGTTCTTATTTGTGTGACTCATAGCCTGATCATTTCCGTAGAAACAGCAGCAGATGAAAACCTCCATTTGCTCAAATGTGCAGGTGACTAGTAAGTTCAAGCTTTAAGTATTATATAAAGCTCTGTATGTCAACCTGTGAACCTTTGAATGTGACTACTAAAATGTCACATGCCTTCGGAAGTGGATATATTTCATCACAAGTTCAAACCACATTTATTCTCTGGTGCAAATCTCCTGATAGGTTAGAAAAATCAAATTGCATTCTGTCTGAAGTATTTTTTCTGCTTACATGATCATCAGCAATTTCTTTAAGTGAAGGCTGCCTGAGGCTTTAAGGGCAGAAGGTTGCCGCTCACAGTTCTTGAAGGGACATAATTTTCCTAGAACCCATATACACCACACAAATAATATAGTGCAATTTACACTTGATCTTTAAAAGAGGAGGATTTGTTGTGCTGCCTTTCTTTATTTCTTTTTATTTTTTTTGCATACTTATATAGCGCGAACTCGACCCGAAGGTATTGGAGCGCTTTACATGAGCACCGTATTTACATTACACATTCAGGCACGGGGAGATTAAGTGATTTGCCCAGAATCACAGGATGTGGACCCGACCGTGAGGCTCGAACTCTGGTTTCCAGCACCAAAGTCGGCAGCGTAGCCGACGGACCACATCCTCTCCCCATTGTGAGTAAATGTGAAATAGACTTAACATAAACAAAATCAAACACTCATTGATGAAGAAAATCTTATCCAATGAACTAAAAAATCCTAAATGTTGAATATGTTTCCCAAAGGTAGAACAGGACCAGTGGCATAACACAAAAGTATGCAACCCATCTGCAGAATGTTATGAGAGTCCCCTGGGTCTCCCTATATGTAACAGATATTCATTTGCTCTTGGTTGATTGTGGGCCCTCCAAAGGGTTGGGGTCCCTGAAGGTTTGGAGCTCCCTGCAATGTGGAGGCCACATTTCGGCAATAAAAGGTTTATTAATAACTATTTTAACCTATCATCGATGTGTTGTTTATTCTACTACTGAGCCATGACTACAGAAAACTATGTACATTAAATGCATGCGGGTCAAAGCAGAATATATAGTCCCTATGTAGACATCAATGATTATATTTGAATAACATTGCTGAAATTACTAAGGAGATCAACCAGTGATTCTGGAAGTGTGCTAAAGGCTTTGAGAATGAGGAGTTTTTTAAAAATATGTTTACCTTAACAGGAGATTATAAAAAAAAATGTAAAGTTACAATTATAATTCCTAACTATGAAAATGATTATCAAACCAATGCAAAGAACTTCCTATTGATTAGCCTAACTGATGTAATGGCAAAGGTGTATGCCAAAATAACTTTGCATTATAAAGAGCAAGGGGGACGAGTTGTGCTAGGTGTGGGTTGCACGCTGCAGACTCAATACATATGTTCTTTTCCTGCCCATTACTCTCCCAACTATTATTGGATATCGAACGTTTTATCTCAGGATCTCTGGGTATCTCGATTACGGTGACTGCACATTTGGTTCTGTTTGGGATGGAACATGGTACGGAGGCGGGGAGTAAAACGGTTCCATACAGAGGATTTAAGTTCATATGTATGTCGGTGTTGAGGTTATGTATAACATCTCAGTGGTTGGATTCAGAACCCCCCTCATTTGATATTTGGAGGGCTAAGCTTATTTCATTGTATAATTTGGAAATGGCCCTGTATAAATTAAAAGGCAGGGTAAGAAAGAAGCTCGGGGTAGCAATATGGGAGCCGATCGCAAATTGGCTTTAGAAAGGCATCTCTGATGATTCGTTTTTGGGTCTGTTTGTAAAGTCAAGGATTATTTTTGTTGTATCTGATTGTATGTTTGTATATGTGCTTAATCTAAGGCTGTTTTTTCTTTTGTATATTATGAAATCTATGTAATATTATTGCCTCACTGAATTGAATAATAAAAAAAAAAAAAAGAAATAAAGAGCAAGGGGGTTCCTTTGCAGAAGTATCAGTAGTATATAGAATACACTGGGAATATAAATATAACCCAGGGAAAGTTCAATCAACTTATAAAAAAGAAACATTTATTAATAGATAGGGTAAAACGTAAGGGTATGAGATATGGTTAAATATATTGAGTTACTTTTCTCTCAAATGCTTATGATACCAGGCTAACTTTGTATTGTCTTGATGATGATTGCAAGATTTAGGTGTATCATAACGTCGTCGACCTAATCACTCTGACCCTTCTGACTATACGTAATTGATATATGGGTGCACTAGTGCTGTCTTGTATAGAGCTGTGACTCTAATTTTGTATGTTTTTGTCACTTTTCTTTTGTCTTTTTGCCTGTGTAAATTACTTGCCTGTATGTGTGTCCTGTGGGGGTACTACCCTTATGTTTTTCCTTATGTAAAAATTAATTCACGTTTCATAAGACATTAAAAACATTAATGTTCTTGTGTGTATTTATTTTTAAATGCGGATAAAAACGGAAATTGTGTTGCTTTTTGAGTAATTCTAAATACTGTCTTCCATGACTGCTGTGCCAATAGATGTGTGGATTGATAAATAAGGGGGTTATAAAAGAAAGGAATTTTAGCAAAGAGGCTTTAAAAGCAGTAGATATGCAACGGTTGATACTGAAATTTGCATATCTTCATATAAGTGCACTGATTTATCTTCTCCGGGTGTTCACAGCACTGAAACCTAGCAAAGATTTAAGCATGAGTGCATATTTATCGGTTAAATAAATGTGGAAATATACTAATTTCAGCATAGTTTTTCCACAAAACCGAAAATAAATATGGATAAATACAGATAAAATTTGCAAAAAATAAATATGGATATATAATGGCAAAAAATAAAAACCATAAAACCGGGAGCCCTAATTAAGAACTAATGTAACTGAAAGAACATAATCTCATGAACCATGTTTGCAGATATGCCTTGAGTAATATGCTATGTATTACCATTATTGCGGCAACAAACGGGCAACATGACCCATCTGTTGTTTTCCACGTTGATTATTGGCAAGGAAAGGTACAATTAGTTGCATTTAAGGGTTTGTGCCACTGGAAGGCTGGATGGGCTTGAGCGCAGCTAATTATATGCTACGGGAAAGGCTTTGTAGGCCGGATGTTATGGGGCAAGGTCATTCACATATTAGGTGAGTGCCTCAGAGAGGGGTGTGGAGTGTCAGGCAGGAATGTTGTAAACTGTGCATTTCTAAAGGTAGATAGAAAGTGGTTGCTAACCACAATAAAATAGGACAATTCAAATTTAAATTAGGACCCTTTGTTAGCTGGCCTTTACACGAAAAGCTTCACTTATCTCTAAGCTTAAGCATTGCATAATATTTAGTTGCTATTTATTTCTGAGAGCTAATTAAAACCTGAATATTTTAGAAGCAGAGTCCATTGCTAGCTGAACATTCCAGGAATAGCATTAACATTCTCTGTGCAGACCCACAGCATATTGTTGGATCAACACTCTTGTCACGAAAGCTGAACATTCTAATCCCAATCGGGGTCTTTTGTCAATGCCCCATTACTAGCAGTAGCATCAACATTCTCTACTTTCTCTGCTTTCAACAGCCACACGTGTTTCTTAAGAAAGCAAATCCTGTTCTTTCCGAGACTCTATTCCTAAAATATTATTAGATACTTTTCTCTTCTTGTACCACAATCAAAGATATTATCCGGGATTTCACTTACTGTTTTTCATAAACCTTTCCCTATTTGAAAACCATTGCCTTCATAACAAATGCAGAAAAATAAACACGTAATATAAGGAGTACATAGGGGTAACTTGTGTAAAATGATTCTGTATTGCCATCTCATGATTTACAAAGCACTCGACTATTGTGGTTGATAATGTCAGGATAACCCCTCCTTTACCAATGTAGACCCATTGTACACAGTTGCACGCCGTGCATCCTATAAGCCAATAACACAATTGAATACAGTAGAAACATCTGAGGAAGCCACAGAAGAATCAGCATTGCTTATGGTATATGACTGACCTGTCCATATGTGGCGACACCACCTGATCTGTAGCTCACAGTTTCATAGCAGCACAGAATCAGAGTTACAAAAAGGAAGAAGGAAACATTGAAATAAAATGTATCATTGCTAATGCAATAGCATCACAAATTGAATTCTGTTTTACAATGGATAGAGGGTATGACCAGCATGTCTCTTTACTGCTTTTTTAATCGTAATGCCTTTGCCCTTTAAGATCTCAGAATTCCTTTCAGCCTATGACCTTGTACACGCTGCATACAGCAGTCTAGCCTAAAAGAAACGTGTCGGGTCAAAGCATTTCCATCTTAGCTCATTCTTTCCCATAGAGACATAATGTCAAATGGAACAGAAAATGCCCAGACATCTAATGTCAAGTCAAACAAACCACTGTAGAATAGACACAAAATTGCAAGCACGAAACCAGTATACAAAAATTCAAAGTCAGAGCTTCTCATGACAGAAAATTCGGTTCAGACTATCCTTAATTTTCAAATCTGAACCTTTATTACATACATGAACTCTGAAACTCTGGGCGTGTTCTAACATAGTAATTTAAATCCCTATAGTATATTATCTTGCTAAGCAGCTGTTGACCATATTTGCAACAAAGGCACAGGAGAGACTGCAATTCAAAAAGATCAGCCATATGCTTCAAAGAAAGTTCAATTATGCTTTCCAATTTATAATTATTCAGAAAGTGTAAGCATATTAATATATATATATATATATATATATATATATATATATATATATATTATCTACTGGCGGTCGCCAGTAGATAGTTATAGTTAGGACCCTGTTTCCATAGGAAATCCGCAACATTCTATTTGGAATAACTTTGGCGCCGGTCGATGAATCCTCGCGAAATTATCAAAATAGGTGGGGCGCTACGCTCCGCTCCTACCCTGAAAGTCTCGGGGGGATTCGTCAAGCGGGGGCTGAGAAAAAAGGGGGGTCCCAAAACGCGTTTTTCCCATGCATTTTTCCATAGGACCTTTAGACACAGCTACAGCCCGAACGGCTGAACAGAGTTACTTGAAATTTGGCAGAGAGGTAGTCCTCAGGTCAAGGAAGTGCCTTTTGTAGGTCTGGTGTAAATCTGTTCAGTAGTTCCTGAGAAAATAGCATTTAAATCAATATATATATGTGGGCGGAGCCTAACCACACATCTCATCCTGAGATCTGATTGGCTGTCAGCACTTCATCCAAGAAGTGTTGGCAGCCATCTTGGGACCAATATACATGATAGCACCTCATTAAAAAGCATTGCAGTTAATAGAAGAATTTAAGACTTTAGTTACATTATAAATCATTTGTTGATGGTGCCATACTCATTTTAGGAATTGTGGTATGTTCTAAGGTGATTTCACCATGTGAAAAAGCCTTCTGCTGGGATATCATGATTGAGAGAAAAATATTTTCTCATGCTTTTACCACAGAGGTTTGGAAGGTGATCTATAAGCTAAACTGAGAGCTTATTTTCTGTAAATTCACATTATCTTTCTCAGTCATGTGAGAATGAAGTCTGACATTCTCAGTAAAACATGTACATCCAACAAGGGCAGAGACTGTCAGTTGATTCCTTTGTGTTCTACTGCAGCTTTCCAGAGTGTTCCAAAGAACTACTAGAGCGCTAACCGTCCTACTTATGATAAATGTATGGCACACCTGAAGCCATCTTGCTTGGATTAAAGTGGTAACTCTTAAAACATTTAATTTAAAAAGGAACAAAATGAGGTGGTTCATTTTTCCATAAAAAGTATGATTAGTGCTGCATAAAGAAAAATTAGGGCACATTTTGAGTGACTTCTCAAATCCTGGCATGCAGACTGAAACATGCACTTTCAATACCAGCAGCAGTTTTCCCTGGTGAGCAGTAGCTTTACTACAGTGATCTAATGAGCAAAAAGAGTGCTAACATTCTGATTTTATGGCAAATGTGTGACACATTTGAATGCCTTCTTGATGGAATCAAAGTAAAAAACTGAAAGTATTTCCTACTGAGGAGACTGCAGTAAATGAGGAAATTAGGAAACTTCATAACAAATAAGTCTCCCAAGATGGCCACCAGAGACAAAAGAGCCCAAATGTAGCCCAAATATCACCCAGATGTAGCCCAAGTATAGCCCAATGACAGAATGTCCAAGAATGTTCTTAAAAACAACTAGAGCACTTACTGTCTTCATTATGACAAAAGTATGGCACACCTGAAGCCATCTTGATTGGAATAAACTGGTAACACTTAAAACATTTAATTTAAAAAGGAACACAATGAGGGGGTTCATTTTGCCATAGAAATTATGATTAATGCTGAAGAAAGAAAATGAGGGCACATTTTGAGTGACTTCTCAAATCCTCTTCTATTTCATTAAAAAATTCTGACATGCAGACTGAAACATGCACTTTTAATACCAGGAGCAGACTTCCATGGTGAGCAGTAGTTTTACTACAGTGATCTAATGAGCAACTAGAGTGCTAACATTCAGAATTCATGGCAAATGTGTGACATATCTGAATACCTTCATGATGGAATCAAAGTAAAAAACTGAAAGCATTTCCGACTGAGGAGACTGCAGTACATGAGGAAATTAGGAAACTTCATAACAAATAAATCTCCCAAGATGGCCACCGGAGACAAAAGAGCCCAAATGTAGCCCAAAATCACCCAGATATAGCCCAAATATAGCCCAATGACAGAAGTGTGCAAAACACTTATTATTTTGTGTTTTTGCAGTGTTATATAGTGCAGACTTGTCAGGTATTGGAGTGCTTTACATGAGCATTGGTTACATCACACAAGAACAAATTAATTTTGGTTGTAGACATGGGGAGACTAAGTGATTTGACCAGAATCACAGAATGTCGAGCTGAAGCAGAAACTTCAACCTGGTTCCCCAGTTGCAAAGTCTGCAGTTCTGGAAGTAACACCACATCCTCTCCCCTAAGTGCAACATTTAATCAAGTTGTCAACTAGATAAAAAAACATAAAGATAACAAATAATTTAAAAGTGCTTTGTCGCTATTTGAAAACTCAGAAAATATGTCCTTATTTTAGTCTTTTAGAGCACTAACCATAATTTTGATGCCAATAAGACCCTCTCATATATGTAATTTCTAAAGGAATGCTCTAGGTATTACAGTTTTGATTACATCAAGATGATGTCAGGCGCTCCACACTTTTGTAATAAATATAGAATGTTAGCAATCTAGTTGTTCATTAGGATACTGTTGAGAGGCAGAGGCCAGGGGCACGGACTCTGAAAATTGAAGGCAGGTAGGAGGGTGCAAAGGCAACAATTTAACCACACTGAGCAGGCAGGAAGGGCCGTGGAAGCACAACAGACTATGGAGGGCAGTGGAAAGGGGGCAGGGGCAACAAACCAACAATACAGGACTTGCAAGAGAGGCTGTTGGAGGGAAGATCTATTACGGGTCAAGGAAGCTAGGGGCGGTCCCCAGAGCCCCGGGAGCCACCACAGAACTGAGCAGGAGAGTGAGTCAGGGACAAAAGGGGCACCTTAATTTGAGCCGGGGTGCCTAGGAACGCTTGCTCCAAAAATGAAGAAAACAGACATATGAGACATGGAATTGGAGGCAGAATACAATGGCAGTTTAATGAGAAGATGCAACTTCAAAGAAACCGCAGAATAGAGACCTAAAGTACAAAATACAGAATCCAGATAATCATACAGCTGTCATGATATTCTCTGTATCTCAATTAATGGACTGACAGAGAGAGAGAGAAAACACATCTATAAATGCATCATGAGAAACAAGTTACACCAAGGAAAATGTTACCTAGGGACACTCACATTTACTCTTAGAGCAAGCATTCCTGCAATTACAATACAACATCTTTTAAATGCAAAAGTAAAGAGAACAATGGTTAAACATAACATGACATTTCATATAGGTAAAATAGAATAAGATACTTCAAGCAAAGCCGAGCAAGACATTTTAAGCAAAGGAAGACAAGAGCTCCCAGTTCTTGGGGAAAACCTGCACAGCCTGTTAACCTACATACAGACGGCGAGGTTGTCCGTCGATATCTGTGGGTGCTCCCTTTTTATATCATTTTGTGGGCTCCGTTGCATGCTACATCTACCTACGTATGCAACCCAAAAGCTTTGTCTGCAGATTTTACCAGACATTTCGTCATTTACCCACTTAATGCTGACAATGGACTGGGTGAAAAGGTCAGTCTCTCAGGCCAATCGCTTATCGTAAGTTCCATAGAGCAAGCAGAAAATAATGGGTATTGTACAGGAATTCAATATATTCATGTATAAAATCTCCTCAGTTCTCCTAACTTGACGCTCTGCGGTTGCCACTTCCTTAAAAGCGGGAAACCTGCCCAGGAAGCAAGTACCAGTCCAGGATGCAGCCTACTGTATGTCGACAGCTTCAGGGGGATGTTGAACTTTCATACCGAGCACGGAGCACTCGGGTAGGGTGGGGGCTACTAGTTTGGAGCAGAAGGCCTCGCAGACCTGCCTTCAGACTGCTATACACTAAAATTGCAGAGCTATGGTCAATTTAACAAAGAGGCCTACATATTGAACAGAAGGGCCTACACAGGGGTTTTATGCTGGCTGAGTGGTAAGGATGTCTCAGGATAATTATATAGCAACACAGGACCCGCTGGTCAATTTAATACGGCCTACAAATGCGGCTGGCAGGGCAAGGACAAGGGTCTCATACTTCAGGTGTGGACAGAACGGGCCAGGGGCCCCCTGTGATACAAAATCTACCCTCCTTCAAGGCTGTGGCAATGTAATAGACCATTGTGGGCAGAAGGAAGAGGCAATGGTAGTACAACCATACATGCCAACAGACCCGATTCAGCCAGGAAACGTCCAATGTTTTTAAGCTCAAATGGGCTTTATTTGATCTGTCTCCTGTCTACAATATCCTCTTTTTCAATGTAACTCAAAGGGGAAAATCAATACCCCAGTTTTTTTTCAAAATCTCCCTCTTACCAAGTTCAAAATGTTCGCAAGTATGGTACATTGGATCATGGAAGGAAATGGGATAGGGACTTGGACTTGGATAACAGAGGACAGGAGAGACATGGAGAGGTGCACCAAACTGACCCTGCAGGGCAGGCATCAGGGTTTGCAGCAGCACAATACACCACACAGGGCATGCAGGACGGGAGTGCAGCACAACAATCCATAGAAAGCAAGAGGGAGGGGACAGGACCATGCACATGGACAACAGAGAACAGAGGGGCAAGAGGCAATGGTAGCTAGCTGACCATAATGGACAGACAGGAGAGAAGGCTGCAGCATAACAGACCATAAAGGGCAGGAGGGACGGATCAGGGGCATTACAATGGAACAGACAAGCCAGGAGGGAGGGAGTAGGGGTCTGCACATGTAAACAGAGGGCTGGGGGCAAGGGGGCAGGGCAGGAGCAGCAAGATGGCCATGGAGGTCAGGCAGGATGGGCACTAGAAGCCAGACACAACATGAAGAGCAACAGTGAGACTGTGATGGCATACACACAGACCATGGAGGGAAGGTGGGAGGGGGTCAGGGGCAGCTAACTGACCACACAGGGAAGGTGGGAGGGGCCATGGCAGCACAGAAGACCATGCATGGCAAGTGGGAGGGTTAGTGGCAGCACAATGGCTATGATGGGCAAGAAGGAGGGTGCAGGGGCATGCACAAAGGACGATGGAGGATAGAAGGGAGGGTCAGGACCTGTGCACAGACAAGAAAGTTCAGGGGAAGGGGCCTCACAACAGACCACACGGGGCAGGCAGGAGGAGCAGTTGCAGCACAACAGACCAGGGAGGGCAGAAGGGTGTGGCAGTACAATGGACCATGTAGGACAGGAGGAAGAGGATAGAGGCATGGCATGTGGACAGGCAGGGTGGAGGTGGCAGGGACAGGTTACAGTCATCTGACAATGCTAGGCAGGTGGGAGGGGAGTGGCAGCTCAACAGAACACTCAGAGTAGATAGGAGTGGCAGGTCCATGGGACATGGTGGGCAAAAAGGATGGAGCAGGGGCATGCACAAAGACATCGGAGGGCAGGGGGAAGGAGAATAGGGGCAGCAAGCTAAGCACAGAGTTTAAGCAGGAGGTCAATGATGGGGCATAGAATTGGGCAATGGAGGGCAGGAGGAGTGGACTGGTACATCATACTAAATTGAGGGCAGTGGCAGCACATCAGACCATGCATGGCAGGAGGGAGGAGGCTAGTCCATGGATTCACACAACAGAGGATAGGGAGGAGGGGGATGGGGCAGCAAGCTAACTGTTCAGAGAAGGCGGGTATTAGAAACTTTATTGTTTTTAAAACATTTTGTCTGTGCAAACTACTTAAAATATGAACAAGTATGCAGCATAATCTCACTTTTATTCAGGAAGAAGAAGACGTTAGTGACTGTGACTCCGGGCTCACTTGGCAAAAACACCCCCTGACCCTCCACCCCCATCGCAAAATGTAATGCCCGTGAAAAGGGTAGGTGAACACAGTGTTATATAGAACATAGTCCTGAGAGCACGATTGAAAATGAAAACTAGATATAGTGTATGGTATAAACTATGCACCAAAAAGTGTGATATAAGATGAACCAGGCGTGAAATATAATATGCAATACATTGTGCGCAATGACAGATTCATTGGAGAGCGCGAGATAGCACAGGCACTAGCGTGTGCTATGCGATATGCGCCTTGGAGTGTAATATGCACAGGGCAGTGTTGTGTAACCTAACTAGTCTCTAAAGTTGTAATATAAAATATGTGCTGGGGAGTGTAACGTTGCATATGCACTGTGACAAAGATATGGATCCCAAATTGTAATATGTATGGCATAGCACTGTGCGTTATAACATAGGCATCGAGGAAGGCACGTTAGATGGGGCAATATAACCCGTGCGAAGACAAGTGTGGCATGACATTTTCACGGGGTGGTGTTACAGTGCACATGGGCTAGAGAGTGTCATAGCATATGCACTAGCTAGTGGAATACAATACAGAGGTGTGTGGCACTCGGCAGGCAATGGTGGGTGTAACACAGCATTGGGCTCTGTCAGGAGCGCGCTGTGACTCGCAAGTGATGTTCGTCCCCTTTCCAGAGAGTAAAATAAAAAGTATTACACATCCGGCAGTGGATGTGTGTTTTATTAACTGTGAGGGGGGTTTCTTGCATAGTTTTGGTCGAATTTTTGTCGAATCCCCTTTGAATGGCTTGGTGTGCATGTGTATTAAATGTGCCCGTCAATAGCTACCCATGTTTGTATAAATAAACGACAAGGGTGTCTACCGGGATTAGGCACGGTAGAGCATCAGACATGTCAGAGCTTCACTAGTGGTGTAAATACATTCCACGTGGATTAATTGCATGCATAGTCGCCTTTTAATGAATATCACGCAAATCGTCATGGTGATAGGTACGTACGGTTTGTCCAGCATGTCCTAGGTGTGTCTATAAATATATATTTTTTAAAAATAATAAAAAACAGTGGCCGGCCCTGGGGATTGGGGTCAAAAAAATATAATTAGGAGACAGGCCCTGGGGGATGGGGTCATCAGGGCCAATAAATTAGAATAAGAAGGGGAACCACACAGCCCCCCTTCTTAAAAAAATAAAATAAATAAAAGACTGGCATCGTGCCGGAGGCCATGCCCCCTCCATGCAGCACTCTGCAAACGCGCCCCCAACAGGCATCTCCAGTATGCGCCAGGGAGCTGCGCTGCAGACAGGTGTTCTGAGGCCAAGCCCCTTTTTACACCTCTCTGCAACGCAGCTCTGTGGCGCTTACTGGAGGTACCTAGTGGTCTAGTGTGACCCTAGGGACCCTTAGGATTCAAGGGGACTTAATCTCTCAACTTAGAACAGCCACAGGGCGCGTTTACACAGTGGTGAAGGGAGGGGACGGGGCCTGAGGTGACGTGTGCAAACACGCACCATGGCACGTTTTAAATTGGGGATATAATTTCCCTTCAATACTGAGGGCCCCTGGGGGCTAACTAGCCCACCAAGTGCTTCCAGTAAGCGCCACTGAGCTGCATTGCAGAGAGGTGGTCCAGGCCGTGCCACTTTTTACACCTCTCTGCAACGCAGCTCTGTGGCACTTACTGGAGGTACCTAGTGGGCTAGTTGGACCCTAGGGACCCTCAGGACTCAAATGAACTTAATCTCCCAACTAAAAACGGACACAGGGCGTGTTTACACAATGGTGAAAGGAGGGGACGGGGCCTGAGTTAACGTGTGCAAAAACGCCCTGTGGCCTGTTTTAAGAGGTAGTTTTAATCCCCATGCCCTATTATATACTAGGGGCTTATAGAGGAGGTAAGGCTAATCACAGGGGGACCCCAACGCATAATGTTCCCTAGTGTATGTAGGTGTTTTCACTGTATTCTAAGTGTCTTTTAACATAGCACTGGCTCTAGGACTGGTTAGTCAGACTCAGTTACCGCCAGTATCCGTCTGAAAAAGTTGAGGGTACAGGATGATTTTGCAACAAGGCTTCTTTCTGCTCTTCTTTTTGTTCTTTCTGCACATTATCCTTCTTCCTGCACTTATCTTCGTATTTGAGGACTTCTGTTGCTTCTTTCTGCACTTCTTTTGTTTCTTTCTGTGCATTTTTTCTTCTTTCTTCACATGTCCTATCTCTGTAGGCATAGTTAGAAATTAGCATTTAAAAAACCTTTGAAATTAACAGAAAAAAACATAGGTTTCAGGCACGTTATAGTTAGGAATTAGCATTTAAAAAACCTCAGAAATTCACTGAAAAAACCATAGGTTTCAGGGGTGTTATAGTTAGCTGGACTTTTCACTTGTACAAAACCATTGAAATTCCCCCGTTATAGTTAGTTCAGCTAACTATAACTCGCGCGCCCGCAATGCACTGCTGATGACGTCACATATTACATCACTCATGACATGGTCAGTGACATCACTCATGACATCACTGATGACATCTCAAATGACATCACTGATGACATCACTGATGACATCATCCTTGTGATAGAGTGGCAGACCTCCTCTCACCCTAATATAACCTTTGATACACACATTCAAAAATAGAGACTAAAATTTTCAAAACAATGGACATACCAATACCAGTTACAACAACCTCTTCAGTAATTATAAGATCCACATACACATCCACTCATTCACCAACAGTCCAATACAGTCACTCATACATGTACTCACTCATCATATGTACTCATACACCTATACATCCTGTTACACAATGCCACTCATCCATAGTTACTCACACACATAGTCACTCATGCTAATAAAGAATCAAACATACATTTACTTGCATATACAGTTATACACACACCACCACACTTACTTCTACGGAAACTTACACATACTTAGTCTTTTAAACAATCACTTATAGAAACACATACTTATTCATACAGGAACTCTTTCAATCTCTCACTCTCACATATACTCACATATATACACCAATAGTCACATATACTAGTTTAAAACATATGTAGTTACTCATAAAGACACCATTGAGACAGTCATTCACTCACTAACACACCCATACACACACTCATCCACCCATACAGTCCTGCACACATACTGTGTTCAACACATACAAACAGTGAGTCACTCATTCATGCACCTATGCACTACGTAATACCCCCACCGAACCATGCAGACACTCAGACTGATACTCAAAAAACCAACTAATAACCTATATAGACACCCATGTAGCTACTCACCAACCCATGCAGCCACTTATACACAAAGTGAGAGACTGATACAGATATTTACATATTTAAACATTACTCACTAAGCCATGTATTCACTATGATACACTTAATCAGTCAGTTACACAATCAATTTTTCAAAAACAAATCATCCATTTAGACCACTTATATACCCATTTATTCTTCCATCGACCTTGAGATATACATATATAAAACATATTTAATTTTCAGAATAACACACATTCACTGGATGATGTCATCAGTGATGTCATCAGTGATGTCATTTGAGATGTCATCAGTGATGTCATGAGTGATGTCACTGACCATGTCATGAGTGATGTAATATGTGACGTCATCAGCAGTGCATTGCGGGCGCGCGAGTTATAGTTAGCTGAACTAACTATAACGGGGGAATTTCAATGGTTTTGTACAAGTGAAAAGTCCAGCTAACTATAACACCCCTGAAACCTATGGTTTTTTCAGTGAATATATATATATATATTCACTTAAAAAAACCATAGGTTTCACACAGGTTATAGTTAGGTGGACATTTCCCTCGTAAAAAACCAATGAAATTCCCCCGTTATAGTTAGTTCAGATAACTATAACTCGCGCGCCCGCAATCCACTGCTGATGACGTCACATATTACATCACTCATGACATGGTCAGTGGCATCACTCATGACATAACTGATGACATCATCCTTGTGATAGAGTGGCGGTCGCGCGAGTTATAGTTATCTGAACTAACTATAACGGGGGAATTTCATTGGTTTTTTACGAGGGAAATGTCCACCTAACTATAACCTGTGTGAAACCTATGGTTTTTTAAGTGAATTTGCAAGGTTTTTTAAATTTTAAGGTTTTTCACCGTGCGCGCACCGTGCGCGCGCGTTGGGCGCACGGTGCGCTTCACGCACCGTGCACCCACGGTGCGCGGTGCGTACCGTACGCGCACTGTGCGCGCACCCCGCGATTTTTTTGGAAAAAATTAAAATGTTTTTATCACCCTTGGGGGTCCTTCTGTGACCCCCTGACAAAGGCTAGGGGGTCAGGAACTCTCTTCCCTGCCCCCTTTTCACGTTTTCCACCTTTTCTCCACCTTTCCTTTTCAGTCCGACAGACAAAATGGCGGCCGACACTTCCTGATTTCGACCGATTCGAATGTTGACTGACATCTAACAACCAACCAGAATTTCGCTCGTGCACGGCACCGTGCGCGCTCGGTGCGCGCCTATAGATATTTATATGCTTTTAAATGCTACTTTCTCAGGAAATACTGAACAGATTACACCAGACCTGCAAAAGGCACTTCCCTGACCTGAGGACTACCTCTCTGCGAAATTTCAAATATTTATGTTCAGCCGTTCGGGCTGTACCTTCGACTAAAGGTCCTATGGGAAAATGCATGGGGAAAACGTGTTTTGGGACCCCCCTTTTTTCTCGGCCCCCGCTTGACGAATCACCCAGAGACTTTCAGGGTAGGAGCTGAACGGAGCGCCCCATTAGTTTTGAAAATTTCGCGAGGATTCATCAACCGGCGCCAAAGTTCTTCAAAATAGAATTTTGAGATTTCCTATGGAAACACGATCCTAACTATAACTATCTACTGGCGACCGCCAGTAGATAATATATATTCACTGAAAAAAACATAAGTTTCAGGGGCGTTATAGTTAGCTGGACTTTTCACTCGTACAAAACCATTGAAATTCCCCCGTTATAGTTAGTTCAGGTAACTATAACTCGCGCGCCCGCAATGCACTGCTGATGACGTCACATATTACATCACTCATGACATGGTCAGTGATATCACTCATGACATCACTGATGACATCTCAAATGACATCACTGAGGACATCACTGATGACATCATCCAGTGAATGTGTGTTTTTCTGAAAATTACATATGTTTTATATATGTATATCTCAAGGTCGATGGAAGAATAAATGGGTATATACGTGTCTAAATGGATGATTTGTTTTTGAAAAATTGATTGTATAACTGACTGATTAAGTGTATCTTAGTGAATACATGGCTTAGTGAGTAATGTTTAAATATGTAAATATCTGTATCAGTCTCTCACTTTTTGTATAAGTGGCTGCATGGGTTGGTGAGTAGCTACATGAGTGTCTATATAGGTTATTAGTTGGTTTTTTGAGTATCAGTATGAGTGTCTGAGTGTCTGTATGGTTCGGTGGGGGGTATTACGTAGTGCATAGGTGCGTGAATGAGTGACTCACTGTTTGTATGTGTTGAAGACAGCATGTGTGCAGGACTGTATGGGTGAATGAGTGTGTGCATGGGTGTGTTAGTGAGTGAATGACTGTCTCAATAGTGTCTTTATGAGTAACTACATATGTTTTAAACTAGTATATGTGACTATTGGTGTATATAAGTAAGTATATGTGAGAGTGAGAGATTGAAAGAGTTTTTGTATGAATAAGTATGTGTTTCTATAAGTGATTGTTTAAAAGACTAAGTATGTGTAAGTTTCTGTAGAAGTAAGTGTGGTGGTGTGTGTATAACTGTATATGCAAGTAAATGGATGTTTGATTCTTTATTAGCATGAGTGACTATGTGTGTGAGTAACTCTATGGATGAGTGGCGTTCTGTAACAGGATGTATAGGTGTATGGGTACATATGATGAGTAAGTACATGTATGAGTGACTGTATAGGACTGTTGGTGAATGAGTGGATGTGTATGTGGATCTTAGAATTACTGAATAGGTTGTTGTAACTGATATTGGTATGTCCATTGTTTTGAAAATTTTTGTTTCTATTTTTGAATGTGTGTATCAAAGGTTATATTAGGGGGAGAGGAGGTCTGCCACTCTATCACAAGGATGATGTCATCAGTGATGTCATTTGAGATGTCATCAGTGATGTAATATGTTACGTCATCAGCAGTGCATTGCGGGCGCGCGAGTTATAGTTAGCTGAACTAACTATAACGGGGGAATTTCACTGGTTTTGTATGAGTGAAAAGTCCAGCGATCTATAACGCCCCTGAACCGTATGTTTTTTTCAGTGAATTTCTAAGGTTTTGTAAATGCTAATTCCTAACTATACCGTGCCTGAAACCTATGGTTTTTTCAGTGAATTTCAAAGGTTTTTTAAATGCTAATTTCTAACTATGCCTACAGAGATAGGACATGTGAAGAAAGAAGAAAAAACGCACAGAAAGAAAAAAAAGAAATGCAGAAAGACGCAACAGAAGTCCTCAAAGACGAAGAAAAGTGCAGGAAGAAGGATAACTTGCAGAAAGAACAAACAGAAGAGCAGAAAGAAGCCTTGTTGCAGAATCATCCTGTACCCTCAACTTTTTCAAACGGATACTGGTGGTAACTGAGTCTGACTAACCAGTCCTAGAGCCAGTGCTATGTTAAAAGACACTCAGAATACAGTGAAAACACCTACATACACTAGGGAACACTATGCGTTGGTCTGTGATCAGCATGACCTCCTCTGTAAGCCTCTAGTATATAATAGAGCAGGGGACTAAAACTACCTCTTAAAACGCGCCACAGGGCATGTTTGCACACGTCACCTCAGGCCCCGTCTTCTCACTTCCCCACTGTGTAAACACGCCCTGTGGCCGTTTTAAGTTGGGAGATTAAGTCCCCTTTAAATCCTGAGGGTCTCTAGGGTCCAACTAGACCACTAGGTACCTCCAGGAAGTGCCACAGAGCTGCATTGCAGAGAGATGTAAAAAGGGGCACGGCCTAGACCACCTCTCTGCAACGCAGCGCAGTGGCGCTTACTGGAAGCACCTGGTGGGCTAGTTGGGCCCCAGGGTCACTCAGGATTGAAGGGGAATTATTTCCCCAACTTAAAACGCACCACAGGGCTTGATTGCACACGTTAACTCAGGCCCCGTCCCCTCCCTTCACCACTGTGTAAACACGCCCTGTGGCCGTTTTTAGTTGGGAGATTAAGTTCATTTGAATCCTGAGGGTCCCTAGGGTCCAACTAGCCCACTAGGTACCTCCAGTAAGCGCCAAAGAGCTGCGTTGCAGAGAGGTGTAAAAAGTGGCACGGCCTGGACCACCTCTCTGCAACGCAGCTCATTGACGCTTACTGGAAGCACCTGGTGGGCTAGTTAGCCCACAGGGGCCCTCAGGATTGAAGGGGAATTATTTTCCCAACTTAAAACGCGCCATAGGGCGTGTTTGCACACGTCACCTCAGGCCCCGTCCCCTCCCTTCCCCACTGTGTAAACACGCCCTGTGGATGTTTTTTAAGTTGGGAGATTAAGTCCCCTTGAGTCCTGAGGATCCCTAGGGGCAAAATAGCCCACTAGGTACGTCCAGTAAGCGCCATTGCAGAGAGGTGTAAAAAGGGGCACGGCCTGCACCACCTCTCTGCAACGCAGAGTAGTGGCGCTTACTGGAAGCATCTGGTGGGCTAGTTGGCCCCCAGGGTCCCTCAGGATTGAAAGGGAATTATTTCCCCAACTTAAAATGCGCCACAGGGCGTGTATGCACACGTCACCTCAGGCCCCATCCCCTCCCTTCACCACTGTGTAAACGCGACCTGTGGCCGTTCTAAGTTGAGAGATTAAGTCCCCTTGAATCCTAAGGGTGCTTAGGGTCAAACTAGCCCACTAGGTACCTCCAGTAAGCGCCACAGAGCTGCGTTGCATAAAGGGGCTTGGCCTCAGAACACCTGTCTGCAACGCAGCTCCCTGGCGCATACTAGAGATACCTGTTGGGCTAGTTGGCCCTCAGTGACCCTCAGTATTGAAGGGGAATTAATTCCCCAACTTACAACTGGCCATGGGGCGCGTTTGCAGAGTGCTGCAAGGAGGGGGCGTGGCCTCCGGCGCGATGCCGGTCTTTTATTTATTTATTTTTTTTAAGAAGGAGGGCTGTGTGGCCCCCCCTTCTTTTTCCAATTTACTGGCCCTGGGGTCCCCATCCCCCAGGGCCTGCACCCTAATTTTTTTTGTTGAAAAAAATTAATTTGGCCCTCCCAAGGCCTTAATCAGCCCCGGGGACCCCAACCCCCGAGTCATGGCCTTTTTTTTAGGAGGGGACTGTGTTGCCCCCCTCCTCAGGCCATTTATGGCCCTGGGGACCCCATCCCTCGGGGCTGGCCTTTGTTTTTTATTATTTTAAAAAAATATATATTTAGAGAAACACCTAGGACATGCTGGACAAACCGTACGCACCTATCACCATGACGATTTGCGTGATATTCATTAAAAGGCGACTATGCATAGAATGAATCAACCTGGAATGTATTTACACCGCTAGTGAAGCTCTGACGTGTCTGACGCCCTACCTTGCCTAATCCCGGCGCCCCCGTCGCTGGGTACTCTCCAAGTAGACACCCTTGTCGTTTATTTATACAAACATGGGTAGCTATTGACGGGCACATTTAATATACACGCACACCAAGCCATTCAAAGGAGATTCGACAAAAATTCAACCAAACTATGCAAGAAACCCCCCTCACGGTTAATAAAATACACATCCACCGCCGGATGTGTAATACTTTTTATTTTACTCTCCGTAAAGGAGACAAACCTCACTTGAGAGTCACAGCATGCTCCTGGCTGAGCCCAATGCTGTGTTACACCCACCAGTGCCCGCCGAGTGCCTCACACCTCTGTGTTGTATTCCACCAGCTAGTGCGTATGCTATGACACTCTCTAGCCCATGTGCACTGTAACACCATCCCGTGAATATGTCATGCCACACTTGCCTTCGCACGGGTTATATTGCCCCATCTAACGTGCCTTCCTCGATGCCTATGTTATAACGCACAGCGCTATGCCATACATTACAATCTGGGATCCATATCTTTGTCACAGTGCATATGCAACGTTACACTCCCCAGCACATATTTTATATTACAACTTTAGAGACTAGTTAGGTTACACAACACTGCCCTGTGCATATTACACTCCAAGGCGCATATCGAATAGCACGCGCTAGTGCCTGTGCTATCTCGCACTCTCCAATGAATCTGTCATTGCGCACAATGTATTGCATATTATATTTCACGCCCCGGTTCATCTTATATCGCACTTTTTGGTGCATAGTTTATACCATATACTATATCTAGTTTTAATTTTCAATCGTGCTCTCAGGACTATGTTCTATATAACACTGCGTCCACCTACCCTTTTCACGGGCATTACATTTTGCGATGGGGGGTGGAGGGTCAGGGGGTGTTTCTGCCCAGTGAGCCCGGAGTCACAGTCACAAACGTCCTCTTCTTCCTGAATAAAAGTGAGATTATGCTGCATACTTGTTCATATTTTAAGTAGTTTGCACAGACACACATTTTAAAAACAATAAAGTTCCTAATACCCACCTTCTCTGAACAGTTAGCTTGCTGCCCCATCCACCTCCTCCCTATCCTCTGTTGTCTGAATCCATGGATTAGCCTCCTCCCTCCTGCCATGCATGGTCTGATGTGCTGCCACTGCCCTCCATTTAGCATGATGTACCAGTCCTCTCCTCCTGCCCTCCATTGCCCAATTCTATGGCCCATCATTGACCTCCTGCATAGCCTCTGTGCTTAGCTTGCTGCCCCTATTCTCCTTCCCCCTGCCCTCCAATGTCTTTGTGAATGCCCCTGCTCCATCCTTTTGCCCACCATGTTCCATGGACCTGCCACTCCTATCTACTCTGAGTGTTCTGTTGAGCTGCCACTCCCCTCCCACCTGCCTAGCATTGTCAGATGACTGTAACCTGTCCCTGCCACCTCCACCCTGCCTGTCCACATGCCATGCCCCTATCCCCTTCCTCCTGTCCTCCATGGTCCATTTTACTGCCACACCCTTCTGCCCTCCCTGGTCTGTTGTGCTGCAACTGCTCTTCCTGCCTGCCCCGCGCGGTCTGTTGTGAGGCCCCTTCCCCTGAATTCTCTTGTCTGTGCCCAGGTCCTGACCCTCCCTTCTATCCTCCATGGTCCTTTGTGCATGCCCCTGCACCCTCCTTCTTGCCCATTATAGCCATTGTGCTGCCACTAACCCTCCCGCTTGCCATGCATGGTCTTATGTGCTGCCATGGCCCCTCCCACCTTCCCTGTGTGGTCAGCTAGCTGCCCCCGACCCCCTCCCACCTTCCCTCCATGGTCTGTGTGTATGCCACCATAGTCTCATTGTTGCTCTCCATGGTGTGTCTTGTTTCTAGTGCCCATCCTGCCTGACCTCCATGGTCATCTTGCTGCTCCTGCCCTGCCCCCTTGCCCCCAGCCCTCTGTTTCCATGTGCAGACCCCTATTCCCTCCCTCCTGACTTGTCTGTTCCAATGTAATGCCCCTGATCCGTCCCTCCTGCCCTTTATGGTCTGTTATGCTGCAGCTTTCTCTCCTGTCTGTCCATTATGGTCAGCTAGCTACCATTGCCTCTTTCCCCTCTGTTCTCTGTTGTCCATGTGCATTGTCCTGTCCCCTCCCTATTGCTTTCTATGGATTGTTGTGCTGCACTCCTGTCCCGCATGCGCTGTGTGGTGTATTGTGCTGCTGCACACCCTGATGCCTGCCCTGTAGGGTCAGTTTGGTGCACCTCTCCATGTCCCTCCTGTCCTCTGTTCTCCGAGTCCATGTCCCTACCCCAATTCCTCCTGCCTACCATGATCCAATGTACCATACTTGCGAACATTTTGAACTTGGTAAGCTGGAGATTTTGAAAAAAATACTGGGGTATTGATTTTCCCCTTTGAGTTACATTGAAAAAGAGGAGATTGTAGACAGGAGACAGATCAAATAAAGCCCATTTGAGCTTAAAAACATTCGACGTTTCCTGGCTGAAACGGGTCTGTTGGCATGTATGGTTGTACTACCACTGCCTCTTCCTTCTGCCCATAATGGTCTATTATATTGCCACAGCCTCTCTTGCCAGTCCTGTATTGTTGGTTTGTTGCCCCTGCCCCCCTTTCCACCGCCCTCCATAGTCTGTTGTGCTGCCACTGCCCTTCCTGCCTGCCCAGTGTGGTCAAATTGTTGCCTCTGCACTCTCCTACCTGCCTTCAATTTTCAGAGTCCGTGCCCCTGGCCTCTGCCTCTCAACAGTATCCCAATGAACAACTAGATTGCTAACATTCTATATTTATTACAAAAGTGTGGAACGCCTGACGTCATCTTGATGTAATCAAAACTGTAATACCTAGAGAATTTCCTTTAGAAATTACATATATAAGAGGGTCTTATTTGCATCAAATTTATGGTTAGTGCTCTAAGAAACTGAAATGAGGACATATTTTCTGAGTTTTCAAATAGCGACAAAGAACTTTTAAATTATTTGTAATCTTTATGTTTTTTTATCCAGTTGACCACTTGATTAAATGTTGCAACTAGGGGAGAGGATGTGCTGTTACTTCCAGAGTTGCAGACTTTACAACTGGGGAACCAGGTTGGAGTTTCTGCTTCAGCTCAACATTCTGTGATTCTGGTCAAATCACTTAATC
Source organism: Triturus cristatus (assembly GCF_964204655.1). Lineage (NCBI taxonomy): Eukaryota > Metazoa > Chordata > Amphibia > Caudata > Salamandridae > Triturus > Triturus cristatus. Next base: position 1,044,056,308 of record NC_140591.1, on the reverse strand, counting down.
TCCCCATGTCTACAACCAAAATGAATTTGATCTTGTGTGATGTAAGCAATGCTCATGTAAAGCACTCCAATACCTGACAAGTCTGCACTATATAAAACTGCAAATACACAAAACATAAGTGTTTTGCACACTTCTGTCATTGGGCTACATGTGGGCTACATCTGGGTGATATTTGTGCTGCATTTGGGCACTTTTGTCTCTGGTGGCCATCTTGGGAGATTTATTTGTTATGAAGTTTCCTAATTTCCTCATTTACTGCAGTCTCCTCAGTAGGAAATACTTTCAGTTTTTTACTTTGATTCCATCAAGAAGGTATTCAGATATGTGACACATTTGCCATAAATTCTGAATGTTAGCACTCTAGTTGCTCATTAGATCACTGTACTAAAGCTACTGCTCACCACGGAAGTCTGCTGCTGGTCTTAAAAGTGCATGTTTCAGTCTGTATTTCATAATGTTTTAATGAAATAGAAGAGGATTTGAGAAGTCACTAAAAATGTGCCCTAATTTTTCTTTCTTCAGCACTAATAATAATTTCTATGGCAAAATGAACCCCCTCATTGTGTTCCTTTTTAAATTAAATGTTTTAAGTGTTACCAGTTTATTCCAATCAAGATGGCTTCAGGTGTGCCATACTTTTGTCATAAGTAAGACAGTAAGCGCTCTAGTTGTTCTTAAGAACACTCTGGGACATTCTGTCATTGGGCTATACTTGGGCTACATCTGGGTGATATTTGGGCTACATTTGGGCTATTTTGTCTCTGGTGGCCATCCTGGGAGATTTATTTGTTATGAAGTTTCCTAATTTCCTCCTTTACTGCAGTCTCCTCAGTGGAAATACTTTCAGTTTTTTATTTTGGTTCCATCAAGAAGGCATTCAGATGTGTCACACATTTGCCATAAATTCTGAATGTTAGCACTCTAGTTACTCATTAGATCACTGTAGTAAAACTACTGCTCACCAGGGAAGTCTGCTGCTGGTATTCAAAGTGCATGTTTCAGTCTGCATGTCAGAATTTGTTTATGAGATTGAAGAGGATTTGAGAAGTCAAAATGTGCCCTAATTTTTCTTTCAGCAGAACTAATCATAATTTCTATGGCAAAATGAACCCCCTCATTTTGTTCCTTTGTAAATTAAATGTTTTAAGTGTTACCACTTTATTCTAATCAAGATGGCTTCAGGTGTGCCATACTTTTGTCATAAGTAAGACTGTTAGCGCTCTAGTTGTTCGTTAGAACACTCTGGGACATTCTGTCATTGGGCTATACTTGAGCTACATCTGGGTGATATTTGGGCTACATTTGGGCTCTTTTGTCTCTGGTGACCATCTTGGGAGATTTATTTGTTATGAAGTTTCCTAATTTCCTCATTTACTGTAGTCTCCTCAGTAGGAAATACTTTCAGTTTTTTACTTTGTTTCCATCAAGAAGGCATTCAGGTGTGTCACACATTTGCCATAAATTCTGAATGTTAGCACTCTAGTTGCTCATTAGATCACTGTAGTAAACCTACTGCTCACCAGGGAAGTCTGCAGCTGGTATTCAAAGTGCATGTTTCAGTCTACATGTCAGAATTTTTTTATGAAATAGAAGAGGATTTGAGAAGTCAAAATGTGCCCTAATTTTCTTTCTGCAGCACTAATCATAATTTCTATGGCAAAATGAACCCCCTCATTGTGTTCCTTTGTAAATTAAATGTTTTAAGTGTTACCACTTTATTCCAATCAAGATGGCTGCAGGTGTGCCATACTTTTGTCATAAGTAAGACTGTTAGTGCTCTAGTTGTTCGTTAGAGCACTCTGGGACATTCTGTCATTGGGCTATACTTGGGCTACATCTGGGTGATATTTGGGCTACATTTGGGCTCTTTTGTCTCTGGTGGCCATTTTGGGAGACTTATTTGTTATGATGTTTCCTAATTTCCTCATTTACTACAGTCTCCTCAGTAGGAAATACATTCAGTTTTTTACTTTGATTCCATCAAGAAGGCATTCAGATGTGTCACACATTTGCCATGAATTCAGAATGTTAGCACTCTAGTTGCTTATTAGATCACTGTAGTAAAGCTACTGCTCACCAGGGAAGTCTGCTGCTGGTATTCAAAGTGCATGTTTCAGTCTGCATGTCAGAATTTGTTTATGAGATTGAAGAGGATTTGAGAAGTCAAAATGTGCCCTAATTTTTCTTTCAGCAGAACTAATCATAATTTCTATGGCAAAATGAACCCCCTCATTTTGTTCCTTTGTAAATTAAATGTTTTAAGTGTTACCACTTTATTCTAATCAAGATGGCTTCAGGTGTGCCATACTTTTGTCATAAGTAAGACTGTTAGCGCTCTAGTTGTTCGTTAGAACACTCTGGGACATTCTGTCATTGGGCTATACTTGAGCTACATCTGGGTGATATTTGGGCTACATTTGGGCTCTTTTGTCTCTGGTGACCATCTTGGGAGATTTATTTGTTATGAAGTTTCCTAATTTCCTCATTTACTGTAGTCTCCTCAGTAGGAAATACTTTCAGTTTTTTACTTTGTTTCCATCAAGAAGGCATTCAGATGTGTCACACATTTGCCATAAATTCTGAATGTTAGCACTCTAGTTGCTCATTAGATCACTGTAGTAAAGCTACTGCTCACCAGGGAAGTCTGCAGCTGGTATTCAAAGTGCATGTTTCAGTCTACATGTCAGAATTTTTTTATGAAATAGAAGAGGATTTGAGAAGTCAAAATGTGCCCTAATTTTCTTTCTGCAGCACTAATCATAATTTCTATGGCAAAATGAACCCCCTCATTGTGTTCCTTTGTAAATTAAATGTTTTAAGTGTTACCACTTTATTCCAATCAAGATGGCTGCAGGTGTGCCATACTTTTGTCATAAGTAAGACTGTTAGTGCTCTAGTTGTTCGTTAGAGCACTCTGGGACATTCTGTCATTGGGCTATACTTGGGCTACATCTGGGTGATATTTGGGCTCTTTTGTCTCTGGTGGCCATTTTGGGAGACTTATTTGTTATGATGTTTCCTAATTTCCTCATTTACTACAGTCTCCTCAGTAGGAAATACATTCAGTTTTTTACTTTGATTCCATCAAGAAGGCATTCAGATGTGTCACACATTTGCCATGAATTCAGAATGTTAGCACTCTAGTTGCTTATTAGATCACTGTAGTAAAGCTACTGCTCACCAGGGAAGTCTGCTGCTGGTATTGAAAGTGCATGTTTCAGTCTGCATGTCAGAATTGTTTTATGAAATAGAAGAGGATTTGAGAAGTCACTCAAAATGTGCCCTAATTTTTCTTTCTATGGCAAAATGAAACCCCTCATTTTGTTCCTTTTTAAATTAAATGTCTTAAGAGTTACCACTTTATTTCACCCAAGATGGCTTCAGGTGTGCCATACGTTTGTCATAAGTAGGACTGTTAGCGCTCTAGTTGTTCTTTAGAACACTCTGGGAAGCTGCAGTAGAACACAAAGGAATCAACTGACAGTCTCTGCCCTTGTTGGATGTACATGTTTTACTGAGAATGTCAGACTTCATTCTCACATGACTGAGAAAGATAATGTGAATTTACAGAAAATATGCTCTCAGTTTAGCTTATAGATCACCTTCCAAACCTCTGTGGGAAAAGCATGAGAAAATAGTTTACTCTCAAACATGATTGATGATATCACAGCAGAAGGCTTTTTCACATGGTAAAATCACCTTAGAACACACCACAATTCCTAAAATGAGTATGGTACCATCAACAAATGATTTATAATGTAACTAAAGTCTTAAAACCTTCTATTAACTGCAATGCTTTTTAATGAGGTGCTATCATGTATATGGTCCCAAGATGGCTGCCAACACTTCTTGGATGAAGTGCTGACAGCCAATCAGATCTCACGATGAGATGTGTGGTTAGGCTCCGCCCAGATATATATGTGATTTTACTTTTGATTTTCTCAGGAACTACTGAACGGATTTACACCATTTAAGCAAAAGGCACGAGTCTGAACTGAGGACTACCTCTTTGCCAAATTTGGTGTAATTCCGTTCAGCACTTCGGGCTGTAGCTGCGTCAACAGGTCCTATGGGAAACTGCATGGGGAAAATGCGTTTTGGGACCCCCCTTTTTTCTCGGCCCCCGCTTGACGGATCACTGTGAAATTTTCAGGATAGGAGCGGACCGGAGCTGGCCAAAAGTTTGGAAACTTTCGCAATGATTCATCAATTGACGCCAACGTTATTCCAAATAGAATGTTGTAGATTTCCTATGGAAAATAGGTCATAACTATAACTACCAACTGGCGACTGCCAGTAGGTTATATATATATATATATATATATATATATATATATATATATATATATATATATATATATATATACATATATATATATCCAAAAGCCAAAATAACGCACTCTCAGAGGTCAACTCTTTATTTCCAAACAGTCGCTACGCGTTTCGAAACACAATGTGTCTTGATCACACATTGTGTGTCGAAACGCGTAGCGACCTTTTGGAAATAAAGAATTGACCTCTGAGAGTGCGTTATTTTGGCTTTTGGATATTTACGCAACCGGCCTTGGGTTTTGCCGGCAAACGCACCACTTGACTAAGGGACTGATCCCAGAAGGACCCGAGTTTGTTTATTCATATATATATATATATATCCATGCTCGTGCTTGGTTGGTCGTTAAATTGAAAAGCACTCGAAAAACACCAAGATGTTCCAAGCAAGGCACCTTTATTAAGCGGAAAGGAAAACGTCTCTCTGCGCTTAGCTGTTCCCACCACGTACGCCGACGCGTTTCGAGGCAATCCTCTCTTCAGGGCTGGTAGTGGAAAATTGCACCTCCGACAGTCCCTGCTTAAAAGCACCTTGTGACATGCCACATGATCGTTTGCCACCTGTGCAATAAGCAAAGTGTTATGGGAAATGTAGTGTCGGCTTTGAATAAGAGTGCCATTTCAGCTGAACGGAGCCCCCAATGAGCCCCGGCAGATCGACGTGATCCCTCAATTCCTTGATGCTGATCCCCAATTGGAGGCCGGCAGATGTCAGCCCCCGGGGCCCCCAGGTTCTCGGGGTGGTGCTCTTCGACGGCACGACCGCCGCCAATAAATCCATGCTCGTGCTTGGTTGGTCGTTAAATTGAAAAGCACTCGAAAAACACCAAGATGCCTTGCTTGGAACATCGTGGTGTTTTTCGAGTGCTTTTCAATTTAACGACCAACCAAGCACGAGCATGGATATATATATATATATATATATATATATATATATATATATATATATATATATATATATATATATATATATATATATATATATATATATATATGTATATATATATATATATATATTACCTACTGGCGGTCGCCAGTAGGTAGTTATAGTTAGGACCCCTTTTCCATAGGAAATCCGCAACATTCTATTTTGAATAACTTTGGCGCCGGTCGACGAATCCTCGCGAATTTCTCAAAATAGGTGGGGCGCTACGCTCCGCTCCTACCCTGAAAGTCTCGGGGGGATTCGTCAAGCGGGGGCTGAGATAAAAGGGGGGTCCCAAAACGCGTTTTTCCCATGCATTTTTCCATAGGACCTTTAGACAGGGCTACAGCCCGAACGGCTGAACAGAATTACTAGAAATTTGGCAGAGAGGTAGTCCTCAGGTCAAGGAAGTGCCTTTTGTAGGTCTGGTGTAAATCTGTTCAGTAGTTCCTGAGAAAATAGCATTTAAATCAATATATATATGTGGGCGGGGCCTAACCACACATCTCATCCTGAGATCTGATTGGCTGTCAGCACTTCATCCAAGAAGTGTTGGCAGCCATCTTGGGACCAATATACATGATAGCACCTCATTAAAAAGCATTGCAGTTAATAGAAGATTTTAAGACTTTAGTTACATTATAAATCATTTGTTGATGGTACCATACTCATTTTAGGAATTGTGGTATGTTCTAAGGTGATTTCACCATGTGAAAAAGCCTTCTGCTGGGATATCATGATTGAGAGAAAAATATTTTCTCATGCTTTTACCACAGAGGTTTGGAAGGTGATCTATAAGCTAAACTGAGAGCTTATTTTCTGTAAATTCACATTATCTTTCTCAGTCATGTGAGAATGAAGTCTGACATTCTCAGTAAAACATGTACATCCAACAAGGGCAGAGACTGTCAGTTGATTCCTTTGTGTTCTACTGCAGCTTTCCAGAGTGTTCCAAAGAACTACTAGAGCGCTAACCGTCCTACTTATGATAAATGTATGGCACACCTGAAGCCATCTTGCTTGGATTAAAGTGGTAACTCTTAAAACATTTAATTTAAAAAGGAACAAAATGAGGTGGTTCATTTTTCCATAAAAAGTATGATTAGTGCTGCATAAAGAAAAATTAGGGCACATTTTGAGTGACTTCTCAAATCCTGGCATGCAGACTGAAACATGCACTTTCAATACCAGCAGCAGTTTTCCCTGGTGAGCAGTAGCTTTACTATAGTGATCTAATGAGCAAAAAGAGTGCTAACATTCTGATTTTATGGCAAATGTGTGACACATTTGAATGCCTTTTTGATGGAATCAAAGTAAAAAACTGAAAGTATTTCCTACTGAGGAGACTGCAGTAAATGAGGAAATTAGGAAACTTCATAACAAATAAGTCTCCCAAGATGGCCACCAAAGACAAAAGAGCCCAAATGTAGCCCAAATATCACCCAGATGTAGCCCAAGTATAGCCCAATGACAGAATGTCCAAGAATGTTCTTAAAAACAACTAGAGCACTTACTGTCTTCATTATGACAAAAGTATGGCACACCTGAAGCAATCTTGAATGGAATAAACTGGTAACACTTAAAACATTTAATTTAAAAAGGAACACAATGAGGGGGTTCATTTTGCCATAGAAATTATGATTAATGCTGAAGAAAGAAAATGAGGGCACATTTTGAGTGACTTCTCAAATCCTCTTCTATTTCATTAAAAAATTCTGACATGCAGACTGAAACATGCACTTTTAATACCAGGAGCAGACTTCCATGGTGAGCAGTAGTTTTACTACAGTGATCTAATGAGCAACTAGAGTGCTAACATTCAGAATTCATGGCAAATGTGTGACATATCTGAATACCTTCATGATGGAATCAAAGTAAAAAACTGAAAGCATTTCCGACTGAGGAGACTGCAGTACATGAGGAAATTAGGAAACTTCATAACAAATAAATCTCCCAAGATGGCCACCGGAGACAAAAGAGCCCAAATGTAGCCCAAAATCACCCAGATATAGCCCAAATATAGCCCAATGACAGAAGTGTGCAAAACACTTATTATTTTGTGTTTTTGCAGTGTTATATAGTGCAGACTTGTCAGGTATTGGAGTGCTTTACATGAGCATTGGTTACATCACACAAGAACAAATTCATTTTGGTTGTAGACATGGGGAGACTAAGTGATTTGACCAGAATCACAGAATGTCGAGCTGAAGCAGAAACTTCAACCTGGTTCCCCAGTTGCAAAGTCTGCAGTTCTGGAAGTAACACCACATCCTCTCCCCTATGTGCAACATTTAATCAAGTTGTCAACTAGATAAAAAAACATAAAGATAACAAATAATTTAAAAGTGCTTTGTCGCTATTTGAAAACTCAGAAAATATGTCCTTATTTTAGTCTTTTAGAGCACTAACCATAATTTTGATGCCAATAAGACCCTCTCATATATGTAATTTCTAAAGGAATGCTCTAGGTATTACAGTTTTGATTACATCAAGATGATGTCAGGCGCTCCACACTTTTGTAATAAATATAGAATGTTATCAATCTAGTTGTTCATTAGGATACTGTTGAGAGGCAGAGGCCAGGGGCACGGACTCTGAAAATTGAAGGCAGGTAGGAGGGTGCAAAGGCAACAATTTAACCACACTGAGCAGGCAGGAAGGGCCGTGGAAGCACAACAGACTATGGAGGGCAGTGGAAAGGGGGGCAGGGGCAACAAACCAACAATACAGGACTTGCAAGAGAGGCTGTTGGAGGGAAGATCTATTACGGGTCAAGGAAGCTAGGGGCGGTCCCCAGAGCCCCGGGAGCCACCACAGAACTGAGCAGGAGAGTGAGTCAGGGACAAAAGGGGCACCTTAATTTGAGCCGGGGTGCCTAGGAACGCTTGCTCCAAAAATGAAGAAAACAGACATATGAGACATGGAATTGGAGGCAGAATTCAATGGCAGTTTAATGAGAAGATGCAACTTCAAAGAAACCGCAGAATAGAGACCTAAAGTACAAAATACAGAATCCAGATAATCATACAGCTGTCATGATATTCTCTGTATCTCAATTAATGGACTGACAGAGAGAGAGAGAAAACACATCTATAAATGCATCATGAGAAACAAGTTACACCAAGGAAAATGTTACCTAGGGACACTCACATTTACTCTTAGAGCAAGCATTCCTGCAATTACAATACAACATCTTTTAAATGCAAAAGTAAAGAGAACAACATGACATGACATTTCATATAGGTAAAATAGAATAAGATACTTAAAGCAAAGCCGAGCAAGACATTTTAAGCAAAGGAAGACAAGAGCTCCCAGTTCTTGGGGAAAACCTGCACAGCCTGTTAACCTACATACAGATGGCGAGGTTGTCCGTCGATATCTGTGGGTGCTCCCTTTTTATATCATTTTGTGGGCTCCTTTGCACGCTACATCTACCTACGTATGCTACCCAAAAGCTTCGTCTGCAGATTTTACCAGACATTTCGTCATTTACCCACTTAATGCTGACAATGGACTGGGTGAAAAGGTCAGTCTCTCAGGCCAATCGCTTATCGTAAGTTCCATAGAGCAAGCAGAAAATAATGGGTATTGTACAGGAATTCAATATATTCATGTATAAAATCTCCTCAGTTCTCCTAACTTGACGCTCTGCGGTTGCCACTTCCTTAAAAGCGGGAAACCTGCCCAGGAAGCAAGTACCAGTCCAGGATGCAGCCTACTGTATGTCGACAGCTTCAGGGGGATGTTGAACTTTGATACCGAGCACGGAGCACTCGGGTAGGGTGGGGGCTACTAGTTTGGAGCAGAAGGCCTCGCAGACCTGCCTTCAGACTGCTATACACTAAAATTGCAGAGCTATGGTCAATTTAACAAAGAGGCCTACATATTGAACAGAAGGGCCTACACAGGGGTTTTATGCTGGCTGAGTGGTAAGGATGTCTCAGGATAATTATATAGCAACACAGGACCCGCTGGTCAATTTAATACGGCCTACAAATGCGGCTGGCAGGGCAAGGACAAGGGTCTCATACTTCAGGTGTGGACAGAACGGGCCAGGGGCCCCCTGTGATACAAAATCTACCCTCCTTCAAGGCTGTGGCAATGTAATAGACCATTGTGGGCAGAAGGAAGAGGCAATGGTAGTACAACCATACATGCCAACAGACCCGATTCAGCCAGGAAACGTCCAATGTTTTTAAGCTCAAATGGGCTTTATTTGATCTGTCTCCTGTCTACAATATCCTCTTTTTCAATGTAACTCAAAGGGGAAAATCAATACCCCAGTTTTTTTTCAAAATCTCCCTCTTACCAAGTTCAAAATGTTCGCAAGTATGGTACATTGGATCATGGAAGGAAATGGGATAGGGACATGGACTTGGATAACAGAGGACAGGAGAGACATGGAGAGGTGCACCAAACTGACCCTGCAGGGCAGGCATCAGGGTTTGCAGCAGCACAATACACCACACAGGGCATGCAGGACGGGAGTGCAGCACAACAATCCATAGAAAGCAAGAGGGAGGGGACAGGACCATGCACATGGACAACAGAGAACAGAGGGGCAAGAGGCAATGGTAGCTAGCTGACCATAATGGACAGACAGGAGAGAAGGCTGCAGCATAACAGACCATAAAGGGCAGGAGGGACGGATCAGGGGCATTACAATGGAACAGACAAGCCAGGAGGGAGGGAGTAGGGGTCTGCACATGTAAACAGAGGGCTGGGGGCAAGGGGGCAGGGCAGGAGCAGCAAGATGGCCATGGAGGTCAGGCAGGATGGGCACTAGAAGCAAGACACAACATGAAGAGCAACAGTGAGACTGTGATGGCATACACACAGACCATGGAGGGAAGGTGGGAGGGGGTCAGGGGCAGCTAACTGACCACACAGGGAAGGTGGGAGGGGCCATGGCAGCACAGAAGACCATGCATGGCAAGTGGGAGGGTTAGTGGCAGCACAATGGCTATGATGGGCAAGAAGGAGGGTGCAGGGGCATGCACAAAGGACGATGGAGGATAGCAGGGAGGGTCAGGACCTGTGCACAGACAAGAAAGTTCAGGGGAAGGGGCCTCACAACAGACCACACGGGGCAGGCAGGAGGAGCAGTTGCAGCACAACAGACCAGGGAGGGCAGAAGGGTGTGGCAGTACAATGGACCATGTAGGACAGGAGGAAGAGGATAGAGGCATGGCATGTGGACAGGCAGGGTGGAGGTGGCAGGGACAGGTTACAGTCATCTGACAATGCTAGGCAGGTGGGAGGGGAGTGGCAGCTCAACAGAACACTCAGAGTAGATAGGAGTGGCAGGTCCATGGGACATGGTGGGCAAAAAGGATGGAGCAGGGGCATGCACAAAGACATCGGAGGGCAGGGGGAAGGAGAAAAGGGGCAGCAAGCTAAGCACAGAGTTTAAGCAGGAGGTCAATGATGGGGCATAGAATTGGGCAATGGAGGGCAGGAGGAGTGGACTGGTACATCATACTAAATTGAGGGCAGTGGCAGCACATCAGACCATGCATGGCAGGAGGGAGGAGGCTAGTCCATGGATTCACACAACAGAGGATAGGGAGGAGGGGGATGGGGCAGCAAGCTAACTGTTCAGAGAAGGCGGGTATTAGAAACTTTATTGTTTTTAAAACATTTTGTCTGTGCAAACTACTTAAAATATGAACAAGTATGCAGCATAATCTCACTTTTATTCAGGAAGAAGAAGACGTTAGTGACTGTGACTCCGGGCTCACTTGGCAAAAACACCCCCTGACCCTCCACCCCCTATCGCAAAATGTAATGCCCGTGAAAAGGGTAGGTGAACACAGTGTTATATAGAACATAGTCCTGAGAGCACGATTGAAAATGAAAACTAGATATAGTGTATGGTATAAACTATGCACCAAAAAGTGTGATATAAGATGAACCAGGCGTGAAATATAATATGCAATACATTGTGCGCAATGACAGATTCATTGGAGAGCGCGAGATAGCACAGGCACTAGCGTGTGCTATGCGATATGCGCCTTGGAGTGTAATATGCACAGGGCAGTGTTGTGTAACCTAACTAGTCTCTAAAGTTGTAATATAAAATATGTGCTGGGGAGTGTAACGTTGCATATGCACTGTGACAAAGATATGGATCCCAAATTGTAATATGTATGGCATAGCACTGTGCGTTATAACATAGGCATCGAGGAAGGCACGTTAGATGGGGCAATATAACCCGTGCGAAGACAAGTGTGGCATGACATTTTCACTGGGTGGTGTTACAGTGCACATGGGCTAGAGAGTGTCATAGCATATGCACTAGCTAGTGGAATACAATACAGAGGTGTGTGGCACTCGGCAGGCAATGGTGGGTGTAACACAGCATTGGGCTCTGTCAGGAGCGCGCTGTGACTCGCAAGTGATGTTCGTCCCCTTTCCAGAGAGTAAAATAAAAAGTATTACACATCCGGCAGTGGATGTGTGTTTTATTAACTGTGAGGGGGGTTTCTTGCATAGTTTTGGTCGAATTTTTGTCGAATCCCCTTTGAATGGCTTGGTGTGCATGTGTATTAAATGTGCCCGTCAATAGCTACCCATGTTTGTATAAATAAACGACAAGGGTGTCTACCGGGATTAGGCACGGTAGAGCATCAGACATGTCAGAGCTTCACTAGTGGTGTAAATACATTCCACGTGGATTAATTGCATGCATAGTCGCCTTTTAATGAATATCACGCAAATCGTCATGGTGATAGGTACGTACGGTTTGTCCAGCATGTCCTAGGTGTGTCTATAAATATATCTTTTTTAAAAATAATAAAAAACAGTGGCCGGCCCTGGGGATTGGGGTCAATAAAATATAATTAGGAGACAGGCCCTGGGGGATGGGGTCATCAGGGCCAATAAATTAGAATAAGAAGGGGAACCACACAGCCCCCCTTCTTAAAAAAATAAAATAAATAAAAGACTGGCATCGTGCCGGAGGCCATGCCCCCTCCATGCAGCACTCTGCAAACGCGCCCCCAACAGGCATCTCCAGTATGCGCCAGGGAGCTGCGCTGCAGACAGGTGTTCTGAGGCCAAGCCCCTTTTTACACCTCTCTGCAACGCAGCTCTGTGGCGCTTACTGGAGGTACCTAGTGGTCTAGTGTGACCCTAGGGACCCTTAGGATTCAAGGGGACTTAATCTCTCAACTTAGAACAGCCACAGGGCGCGTTTACACAGTGGTGAAGGGAGGGGACGGGGCCTGAGGTGACGTGTGCAAACACGCACCATGGCACGTTTTAAATTGGGGATATAATTTCCCTTCAATACTGAGGGCCCCTGGGGCCTAACTAGCCCACCAAGTGCTTCCAGTAAGCGCCACTGAGCTGCATTGCAGAGAGGTGGTCCAGGCCGTGCCACTTTTTACACCTCTCTGTGGCACTTACTGGAGGTACCTAGTGGGCTAGTTGGACCCTAGGGACCCTCAGGACTCAAATGAACTTAATCTCCCAACTAAAAACGGACACAGGGCGTGTTTACACAATGGTGAAAGGAGGGGACGGGGCCTGAGTTAACGTGTGCAAAAACGCCCTGTGGCCTGTTTTAAGAGGTAGTTTTAATCCCCATGCCCTATTATATACAAGGGGCTTATAGAGGAGGTAAGGCTAATCACAGGGGGACCCCAACGCATAATGTTCCCTAGTGTATGTAGGTGTTTTCACTGTATTCTAAGTGTCTTTTAACATAGCACTGGCTCTAGGACTGGTTAGTCAGACTTAGTTACCACCAGTATCCGTCTGAAAAAGTTGAGGGTACAGGATGATTTTGCAACAAGGCTTCTTTTTGCTCTTCTTTTTGTTCTTTCTGCACGTTATCCTTCTTCCTGCACTTATCTTCGTATTTGAGGACTTCTGTTGCTTCTTTCTGCACTTCTTTTGTTTCTTTCTGTGCATTTTTTCTTCTTTCTTCACATGTCCTATCTCTGTAGGCATAGTTAGAAATTAGCATTTAAAAAACCTTTGAAATTAACAGAAAAAACCATAGGTTTCAGGCACGTTATAGTTAGGAATTAGCATTTAAAAAACCTCAGAAATTTACTGAAAAAACCATAGGTTTCAGGGGTGTTATAGTTAGCTGGACTTTTCACTTGTACAAAACCATTGAAATTCCCCCGTTATAGTTAGTTCAGCTAACTATAACTCGCGCGCCCGCAATGCACTGCTGATGACGTCACATATTACATCACTCATGACATGGTCAGTGACATCACTCATGACATCACTGATGACATCTCAAATGACATCACTGATGACATCACTGATGACATCATCCTTGTGATAGAGTGGCAGACCTCCTCTCACCCTAATATAACCTTTGATACACACATTCAAAAATAGAGACTAAAATTTTCAAAACAATGGACATACCAATACCAGTTACAACAACCTCTTCAGTAATTCTAAGATCCACATACACATCCACTCATTCACCAACAGTCCAATACAGTCACTCATACATGTACTCACTCATCATATGTACTCATACACCTATACATCCTGTTACACAATGCCACTCATCCATAGTTACTCACACACATAGTCACTCATGCTAATAAAGAATCAAACATACATTTACTTGCATATACAGTTATACACACACCACCACACTTACTTCTACGGAAACTTACACATACTTAGTCTTTTAAACAATCACTTATAGAAACACATACTTATTCATACAGGAACTCTTTCAATCTCTCACTCTCACATATACTCACATATATACACCAATAGTCACATATACTAGTTTAAAACATATGTAGTTACTCATAAAGACACTATTGAGACAGTCATTCACTCACTAACACACCCATACACACACTCATCCACCCATACAGTCCTGCACACATACTGTGTTCAACACATACAAACAGTGAGTCACTCATTCATGCACCTATGCACTACGTAATACCCCCACCGAACCATGCAGACACTCAGACTGATACTCAAAAAACCAACTAATAACCTATATAGACACCCATGTAGCTACTCACCAACCCATGCAGCCACTTATACACAAAGTGAGAGACTGATACAGATATTTACATATTTAAACATTACTCACTAAGCCATGTATTCACTATGATACACTTAATCAGTCAGTTACACAATCAATTTTTCAAAAACAAATCATCCATTTAGACACTTATATACCCATTTATTCTTCCATCGACCTTGAGATATACATATATAAAACATATTTAATTTTCAGAATAACACACATTCACTGGATGATGTCATCAGTGATGTCATCAGTGATGTCATTTGAGATGTCATCAGTGATGTCATGAGTGATGTCACTGACCATGTCATGAGTGATGTAATATGTGACGTCATCAGCAGTGCATTGCGGGTGCGCGAGTTATAGTTAGCTGAACTAACTATAACGGGGGAATTTCAATGGTTTTTTACAAGTGAAAAGTCCAGCTAACTATAACACCCCTGAAACCTATGGTTTTTTCAGTGAATATATATATATATATATATTACCTGTAATTGTATGATGAAATAATTATGGTTAAAAAAATAGATAATACTTTGATTATAAAATATGTTGATAAGCTTTTTTAAACATATAAATGAATTTAAGTGTAAAGTTTTAAAACATATCGAATTAATTGAAATTAATTCTAAGCATAGATTTAAATAATGTTTACAATGTAAAAATATACGTTTTTTAATTTGGTGGGATCCTTTTTCATCCTAAAAAAACATATTTTCATTCAATAGATTGACATTAGTTAAATATTTAAATACAAATTATGTTCATACTGTAGCCCTTTTTAATTTTGCTGTACATTAAAAAAATTAAATTAATTTACATTCTTATTAAACATTAAAGTATTTCACAAATTCATTTAAAAAACTGATATGGTATACAACTGTTAATGTTAATTATTATTTGCAATTTTTATTTATACTTTCGAAAGTACTGATATATTAATGAGCCTGCAGCACTTTTGTCTAAGTGTGAAAGTCTGCCTAGTACCTTAACAAACATAACCACATCATGTCATGTACGAAAAGATGATTAATGTTTTAAGGTGGAAACACACATTTTAGGACATGTGTTTCACAGATTCTATGATACTGAGGACAGAAATAATGTTAAGTTTCAACTTAAAGCACAGCGACTAGGAAGGAGGGCTTGATAAACAAGCATCTGGACACAGCTGTGAAAAAGTACATTTTTGCTATTTTGATTTCTATCTCTCTGTTATTCGTTCCCACAGGTTTGAGGAAGGGCTAGACCAGCTCAGTGTTTCATCCTTTGGAGGTCAATGCAGCACCAAGAAACAATGGGACAGGTGTATTGAGGCTTAGTTCCAGTGGCGGCTCCTTCGCTAAGGCGGAGGATTGTCGCCCCACTGCTTTTGGAAAAAAACGAAAAATAAAATGATAATAACTATGTTATTATTATTATTTTATTTTGCCTGCTGTGGCGTTGCAGCGGGCGGGGCAGATCTTCTCTCAGAGCAGGGGGAGCAATGGTGGCACCGCCAAACATTCATGCGCAGCACTCTGCATGTTCTCCATGCAGGCTGCATTACAGCCTGCATGGAGAACATGCCCAGCCTCCCATTCTCTGGCTGGACGCCAATACACGGCGCTCAGACCAATCACAACGCCGCATTGCAGCTTTGTCATTGGCTATTGGGAGGCTGGGAGTCGGGGGCTTCCTGCTTACTTTGCTGAGAAGAAGCTAGGAACAGGATGCAGGAGAGGAGGTGGCGGACGGTCAGCAGGTCGTCCAGCAGGTAAGTGTTTTTTTTTTAACATGGCCTCCCCCTCATCCCCCCTCACCGCCCAACTGCTGTTTACTGGGAGCAGATGCACCTGCTTACTTATCCCGCAAAGTGACACAAAGATGAGCAAAGACTTGATAAAGTATTTCCGTTTCCCACACCAAATTATTTTGTGCTCAAAAGTTGGCCGTAAAATTGCACAAATAGTACTTTGCCCTACTTTCCATCAAGGTAGCATTTAATAGGTGGAATTTGGGTGTTGCAAAGCTACCACCCAAAGTTTTTGACACAAAGCCGTATCTACGAACGTTATCAGACCTGGCTTTGTGTTCAAAATGAGTGCCTCCTGTAGACAGAACTTAAGTAAGAAATATATATATATTTATTCCTCCTAACATTTTACACATTGCATGTGTGCTGCACTGCACAGCACACATGCAATGAGTGAAATGTTTTAGTATGTCTAAGCATAGGGCTTAGTACTGGACAGGTATCCTTCCAGTACAAAACCTAATCTAGACTGCACACACACACCTTTGCAGTTTGGTGCAAAGATGTGTGTGTGGTGCAAGGTAGTCTGTTTGTGTGCCGCGGAAGAGAGAAGCAGCAGGCCATATTTATCAACTATGGTTCTGTACTACTCTCTTCTAGTAGCACAATGCAGCGCAGCTACTTTGGTGGCTTCACGGCATTGGACTATTCTTTAAATAATCTACCCCCAATTTTGCATTCTTGGATTGCTCTACAAAATTTCCATATTAATGCTTAAATTACCAAGCATATTTTAGAAAGAGGCTGGGAACCACAAAACAGGTATTCCGTCTACACTTAATAGGTGACAAATATGTGAGAATAAAGACATTCTCAGTCTATCTAACCTTCATTGAACTAAGGTCAGCTTTTCATCTAGTATGTTGAGCTAATCTCTAGAGCTCCTTTCACCATGGGTGTGGATTTGCCTCTGGTAGCAGCTACTAGAGTTCTCCACTTCCTTAAAACAGCGAGGATTTGTTTCTGGCAAAATGGGGAATGCGGTGCCCCTTTCTCTATACCATCAGGAGTACAGCAAGGGTCCTTACTGCCTCCCACCCTTTAATACAGCTTGTTTATTAACAATGATGCTGCCTGTGGGAAGAAGCTTTATGCAGATGTACCTTGGCGCAAAGGTCTGTATCCTTCTTTATGAAAATGATGCTGTCTCACTGTCATTAAAAGAAAATTATTTACATATTATTCAATTTCCCACTTATTGTAAAAACAAGGACTTGTCCATCAATGTAAAGAAAAAACTAAGGGGCTCATTATTATGGCGGAAGGACCGCCACTGCCGGGCCAGCGGTGATGGTCCTTCCGCCATCATACAGAAAATTCCCACTGCCAAACTAGGATGGCGGTGGGAATCCCAATGTTTCCGTGGATTCCGCAAGGCGGTCCTTTTCCGCCTGCCTTGCAGAACCCGGGACCAGGGCAACATTGCGGCGGTGCCGCCGTAGGGATTACAGTATCTCTTCGCACCTGATCTTTTTGCGGCAGATATCCCGCGGCAAAAAGATAGGTGGAGACTGGCTTTGGGGGTCTGTTGCGGGCCCCCTCTGTGTGTGGGGGCTGCATTGGGGGGTACCCATGGTAGCCCCCTACAGTTCCATGCACCAAGTGGCAGGCACCGCGTGGTGCCTGCCACGTGGTGTAGGGAAATGCGGTGCAAGCATCTTTGACATTGCGGACGGTGCTGCAGCCAGAAGCACCGCCCGCAATGTTAAAGGCCCAGGATGCACCCGCCAGTATTGTGGGAGCATCCTAATCGCAGTGGTGGGACCGCCCCATGTCTGGCGGGTGGTCCCAATCACCGCTACAGTGGTGGACCATCGTAATCACCCCCCTAGGTCCTGATGATGAAACTTGGCCTATCTTTAAAAACAATGTATAAAATACATGTAGAATTGCTTGATAAAGCATATTGTTAGGATAACCTGGGTATACAGTTTCATTGCAGATGGTTACAGCTAAATGCAGGATGTCTCGTAATGCTGTGCTAATATTTATTTATATAGTAGTATTTAAACCAATTACTGTCACCATGAAAGTCTACAGAGAGAAAGCTGTTGCTACAACACTCTATGGTGCTGAGATCTGTGAGTTTTGCCCAGCTAGGGAACTCCAAGTAACAGAATACAATTTCCTATGGAAATTATCAAATATTGATAACAACATGACTAATACTAATACTAAAGCTAACAAAAAAACAATAAATACTACATAACAAAATAAAACAACAACAAAAAATTAACAACAATAATAATAGCCTTAACAATAATAATGCATTTTATTAAGTATTTTATATTGGTGATTGTAATTTTTATTATTATTATTGCACAGTGTTGTCTGCCTTCAGGCTGACTTTATGAAGAAACAGAGCATAAACATTCTAAGTTGGACTACTAACCATGTCCTGTGTGAGCAGTACATTCAGTACTTGGAATTTCTTGACGTTCTGTGACTTGTAGTTCTGCTTTTGAAAATGTAAAAACAAAACACCTAGTCCAAAACTGCATAAAACACAGGGTTGTATGAGCTACTAAACCCTGACTTATAACGACTTGTGAACTTTGTGGAAGGACGCAAATACCACTTTGGTATGTGAGATAAAATACCCCCAACTGATCATTGATAAGGATATTAGAAGTCACCTCAGAGTTTTATAACTTCATACAGCACTCACCCTGCAGCCCCATGTTTATGTAATCATACAATTCCTTGGTGATTTGCAGTTTTTCCTAATGTGTTGTTGGGGGTACATTATCTCACATAAAAGTTATTCATAATACCTCTGATTGTCCACGTATATTGATTTTAATTTGCAAACAAACAGACAAAGCTTACTTTTTTATCTACCTGACCGTATAGAATATATATGTCGATGAGAGGGTCAAACCCCGTCCTAGATAAGGTTTGAAATCCTGCTATTATATCACATGTACTAACGTTCCTTTTAAAAAGCACACACAAGTAACAGGTTTTTTAGTGATCACATGAAAGGGTAATCAATGCATGTTTTCCTGACTCATGACATCACTCTTCGAGGAAGTTAGCCTGCTCATGACACTGCGTTTTTCTACTGACAGACAAAACTTCAAACATTACAAGCATTCTTTATTCTTAGAAAATCAATTTTTGTAGATTAAGACACCTACTTGAGCAGGGATACCAATTAAAACTGTCATAATGCTTACCATGAGTGTGTGATTGCCAGATGCAATTAAAATACACCTTCAAATTATTTCTTTAATACATTTTGGCATAAGGGAAACTGCCAAGTAACCAAATAAAAACCAATGTTGTGGATTTTGGAGAAATAATCACCAAAATGTTATGCCACATTTTTTAGGGCTGAGCTCAGAACAAGTGATAATTATCACCTCTGATAAATTCTGAACCCCTGGTAATTAGATCTTATAGGGTGCGAAAATTATAACCTTCCTTAGCAGAGGCCCCAGAATCAAGTATGGTCAAGAGAACTTCCTTTTATCTTTTTGATTGGATATGTATTTTCTGGTGCCCCAAAACCTAGACAGTAGGTACTCATCCGAATTGCTCATTTATGGAAATTTCTCTGTGTTTGTTTGTGGTTCCCTCTAAATGCAGTGGCAGTATTGCAGTTGTTGTAAAGGCGCGCTGAGATTTCTGAAGAACGGAACACTTCCATTCCATAAATGAAAGTCATCATTTTGAGTTAGCGGACAGGAAAGACTAGATGAGAATTGATGACAGTGTTGAGGCTTCCCCCGGAGCTATTTGCTGAAACATCCAATTGCATCCATCACTGAGAAAGGCTCTGTGTATTCAATAGTGCTGTCTATTCCCAAAAGGCTGTTAACACCATTAACTTGGGGATGTCATTATGAGATCCAAAGTGCTGAGCACACGCATCAGTAGAACTGAATGATCCCTCTCTAAAGATGTACTGCCAGAGATCAATACTGCGGGAGGAGGCCGAAAGGGCTAAAACCAGGTATCTTTTAAATTTAAGAGGAACAGCTGCCTTTTTATTCCATAGCACCACCAACAGTTGCATGAACGTACTGCACAGTACTTTTCTTGGTCTTCAGAGAGGTTGTTTGAAGCTTGAAGAAAGCTATTATTCTAGGCTGGCTTCCCATGATTAATTTTAGATGGCTAAGAAACTGTACCAAATAATTACAATTCAAACTAAATAGCCGGGAGATTATACACATGGGGGCAGATTTATGAGCCCCTTGCGCCTCATTTATGCCGCCGTTGCGTCACTTTTGTGACGCAGCGGCGGCGCAAATCCTGCGCCATGCTGCGGGGTATTTACAACGTGACGCACCTGGGAGATGTGTCACGTTGTAAAGCCCTGCGCCAGCAGTAGGCGGACCTGTGCAGGGGGTGCGTTCCGTCGCAGGAACGCCTCCTAAAAGTGGCTGAGTGAAATCTACAAGATTTCACTCAGTCACTTTTGAGCCCATGCTGCGTCAAAACCCTGTGCCTGCTTGAAGCAGGCGTAAGGATTGACGCAGCATTGTAATGATAGGGCACCCCCGAGCCTTGCTGGAGCTGCGTCGCGCTTGCGATGCAACTCCAGCAATGCGCCGCCTTTCCGACAGGAGATGCGTCACGCATCTGCCCATCCGAGTGCCACGGTGCGCCGCATTGTAAATGCGGCGCATCAATGGTGGCGCACGGGTGGGTAGATGCGTCGCAATTCTTCTGGCGCATCTCTGCTGATTAGCAGAGATGCGCCAGACGTCATAAATCTGCCCCACAGTACATTAGTCGGCTCAGCAATCATACTTATATGTAAACCAATCCTTGACTTAATTCCTCAGCAACAAAAGGGAGTAATAACTAACAAGAACACAGGGAAGAGTTGCCGGGAAGAGTCTTGCGTCACAGTGGTAATAGATATCATTTCCTTATTTCATAGGTGCAAAATTGCACTGGAGAATATAATGCTGCAGCAAAGTAAAGGGACTATATACTCCAGAAAAAAGATTGTTATGCTTTCTTCTTTGCAATTGTCCTCACACTGTTGCAAATAATTCTGGTTATATACAGTTGTGTGTATTTTTTTTTCAAACTACCAATCAAAGCATAATGGATTAATCACGCTCTTGATCTTGGTGAAAATGTCTTTCAGAATGCCTTAATATAAACTATTTAATGCTGATGTTGAATATAATCACTTCCAGCGATTCTCTTGGAAGTAAATCTTCTTATTGGAATAAAAGCTAGTAGATAAATAAATCATTTGTATTTCTCACTGCATTTGTTCGTAGTTTTACATAGCGCAAATTTGACCCGAAGGTATCAGAGCACTTTACATGAGCACCAGTTGCTTTACACAAGGACACATGGGGCCCGATTCACAAAAGTAATCTGAGACAAAATCCTTACTTCACGACTTTCGGTATTCACAAAGGGCATTTAGGAGTAGTAAAGTTAGGATTTCGCCTCAATTAAACTTACGTTTTGGTCTTAAGTTTAACTTTTCTACTCCTAAATGCCCTTTATGAATACCGAAAGTCATAAAGTTAGGATTTTGTCTCAGATTACTTTTGTGAATCAGGCCCATTAATTTTTGTTAGGTTCGGGGAGATTAAGTGATTTTCCCAGAATCATAAAATTTTGAGCATCATTGCCGAGACTCGAACCCGGTTCCCAAGATTTGAGAGTGACCGCCGTAGCCGTTAAAATATGTATTTTGAATAATCAATGTCCTGTTCCTGACAAACTGATCAAATGCATAAGTGAAGGGTGTTCTAAAGCTAATAAGCTGTTTCCTAAACTGAAACAGTCAGTTCTGTTTTATTTGAAAAATAGAATAAGAAATTGTTGGGATGGAAAATGCACTGCATAGCTTGTGAGAGGATGCTACCCTACCCAATACTGCTTTCACCCTAGACAGTCTCTGTAGAGTTTTTTTGTTTTGCCATTGAGACTCCTGATCACGCCATCACACTGAGATCCTCTGTGTTAAAATGGACTGAGACCGCAGAGCGGTGCCCTGATGTCCAGCAGCTCCTAAAGTGCACCCCTGTCATGTGGCTGAGATATATGTGGAAAGATATGTACACATAGCAGGTTTAGGCTGGGATCTGTGTGTAAATGTTAATGAGAGCACATGGAGGGATTCATTTTTGAGTCGACATGTGTGAGGCAACCTGGAAAGGTGTAGTTTATTGCACAAGACTGCCCGCGAAACTTGAGATTTGGGAGTATTCCATTTGAACATTACTTCATCCTGGATTACGCTGTAGTGGAGCAGAGCCTGCTTGTGGGGGGGCTGCTAGTGCTGTCTGGGCCAAATACACATATTTCCTTAGTCTAGTAAGAAGTAAGGATATGTCCCTGATGCCCTAGGTTTCCATTGTCCTGGCATGAACTCATCATGCAGTGGGTGGATTCCATTGGAGATGAGATGCTGAATTTGAACAGTGGAGTACAGCTGATTGATCTACTCTAAGGGAACACTGACCTGCTTGACCAGTAACTTATTTCACCCTCCCTCATGACCAATGAAAGAGTTGTGCACAAGCATGACTGAGGAGGATTGAGTTCGAGAAACTGAATCTGTTGGACTGATGCCCCCTTCCAGACCAAATCAGGGTCAAGACTCCTTGATATACTGTTGGAACTACTTTTCAAGAAAAAGAGCCATATCTTCAGTTAGAGGGGAGGCTGCACTGAACCCCACAGAGGGAAGTAGGAGTTTATCAGCCCAGCTGCTTCTGAGGACAAATGGGAGTAGTTATGTGGCGTGCCCATTCAGGACATGAGGCCGTCTGGCTACTCTGCAGGATTAAAACCTAAGAAAGTATGTCTCAGGTTGGGCTCAGGGTAAAGTCATCCATCTTTGGTGGTGAACCTGCTTTGCCCCTTGCAGGGAAACCTGGGAGCCCCTGACTCTAGGAATCTTGAGAACTCCCTCATTTCCATTATCTTGCCAAAAAAAGTGAGTGGGATACCTAGGTGAGGCTACACTGACCCCGGACCACTGACTGCATAACAATTTGACAAGTGGTTCTTGAGACATTAGCTCCAAAACCCACAGTGTTTTTTTTCTCCAGTTTCTCTGAGACAGTGAAACTCATACTTCTAGATCTGTGGGTACCACATAAAGGACCTCTGCACTCGTAGGGGTGGCCCTGAAGTCATGGCGAAGTCTCCACACTCGGGGTGGAATATTAGCATTGAGAATTCTCATTGCGCAGATTCCGCCCCCAGTGTGGTGACTACCCCATGACTGAGAGTCCTCCGCCATGAGTGCAGAGGCCCTTTGGGAATCAGGCCCTGTATTCTTAGGGCCTCATTTATGAAAACTGCTGCATCGCCGCGGGAAAACAGAAATTCAACAGTTTTCACTGCGCCCTCCTTGCAACATGATGGATGCACCATACTTGATGTACGGCGCTCCATGTCGCAAGGAGTTACAGATGCGTCAGTATTTCTGACGTATCTGCAGGCGCAGTAATGATGCATTGCTAGAGTGTGTCGCAAAAGTGACGCAACTCCAGCAATGTGTTATTACACATGGGCAAGTCCAATGTTAAATGTGTCTGTGTCAGTCTTACTCCTGCTGTGAGACAGGCGTAAGATTTTGACACAGTGGCATCCAAGAAGTGGTGCAGTGAAATCTGATAGATTTCACTGCACCACTTCTAGTGGTGTACTATTAGCAAACGCTTTTTGTCTGATCTGGAGGCTTTCAACCTTTCTCTGCTTAATGTTGGCCCCACTCACTCTGCTGGACACCAATTGGACCCCATTCTTTCCAATCTCTCCTTTGATTGCTCTCAGAGTGCTCGCCCTTTGGAGTGGTCTGACCATTTTGCTGTCCACTTTTCCTTATCTTATATCAAGAACCAGGAAAATAGTGTCCTTGACCAGGGTGCACCAACTTATCGTTGGGGTAAACTTGATATTAATAAGCTAAACCAACACCTCTCGAATACCCGTCCTGAGGAATGCGAGGCTTCAGTTGCAGAGCTGAACACCGCTGTTTCCCACTGGCTCACTAACGCTGTTACTACCCTTCTCCCGCTCACCTCAAAACATTCCAGGTTACATCGCCTCCCGGCACCTTGGTTCTCCACCGATTTGAAGGCCTTGCGTACCAAATGCAAGGCCTTAGAACGTAAAAGGAGGCACTCTTACTCAGTCTCACATAAGACTGTTTATAAAGAGGCTTTAAAAGAATACCACCTTAAAATGTAAAATCGCGAGAGCTGCCTATACTGTGGATACAGTAACACAAGCTCAGAATTGTCCTCGCACTCTTTTCTCTGTCGTCAAAAAATTGACAGGAGCGGATACCATCCCGACACCTTTAGTTTTAGATGAGGCCCAGTGTAACTCTATTGCGAAATTTTTCATCGCCAAGGTTGAGCGCATATACGACTCTATGAGCACTCCCTTGAATGCAGAGGAACTCTGTTTGGGACAGGTTGTAGGGACCGAACTGCTTCCTCCTATGGGGAAGATGACACATTGGCAATTGTTTGATGACATCTCGTTCTCCACCTGTTTAAGCAGTAATAGACCCGGTTCACCTCGTGTTCCTGTACCCGTCAAAATTCTTAAACTGCTAGATCTTGAACCTCGGCGGGTTCTTATGAGACTTTTAAACGCCTCATTACTTGAGTCCCAGGTGCTACAGGATTGGAAGCACGCAATGGTTGTTCCCCTCCTAAAAAAAGGTGGAGCCGATGTGTCCAATCTTGCCAATTTCAGACCGATATCCTTGCTGCCTGTACTTTCTAAAGTGCTGGAAAGGCATGTTAACACTCAATTATACCATCTAGTGGAATCTTCGGGATTTTTACATCCATCCCAGTCTGGCTTTCATGCTCACTATTCCACAGAGACCGCCCTTCTCGGGGTGACGGAAAGCTTAAGACACGGTATCGACCGCGGGGAAACATCTGCGCTCATCCTTTTGGACCTGCGCGCGGCATTCGATACCGTGTCCCATTCCATTCTTTTGAACTCTCTTCGATCCCTGGGAGTGGACGGTCCGGCTTTGGCCTGGATTGCCTCCTTTTTAAGTGAGCGCACTTTCCAAGTCTTTTCCACGAAAGCCACTTCCTCCACCTGTCCATCGGCATATGGCGTTCCTCAGGGGTCTATACTCAGCCCTTTGTTGTTCAACATCTATGTGAGACCCCTGGCTTCTATTGCAGAGGACGCCGGGCTGACTATTTTATCATATGCCGATGACACCCAAATTGTTTTCTCCCTTTCCAGCAGCGAGAGCAATGACATATCGGTTCTGAAAATTGGGTTGTCACGTATAGCCGAGTGGATGCAAAGGCATCTCCTCAAGCTAAACGGTGACAAAACCGAAATTCTTATCTTAGGGAAGCTTAAAGATCTATGGGGCCCTCAACATTGGCCTAGCGAGATGGGACCCCTTCCTCAGCCATCTTCTGTGGTCCGCAACCTCGGTTTTCTTATTGACGACAAACTCTCCATGAGACAGCAGGCCACAAAGGTGGCCGCCACTTGCTTTGCTATCCTGCGATGGCTCCAGAAAATTCTTTGGATGCTGCCTCTTGCCACCAGGAGAACCGTTGTCCAGGCGTTAGTAACTTCTCGCCTGGACTACGGAAATGTCCTCTATCTCGGCGCCGATGTGGCCACTGTAAACAAACTTCAGGTTGTTCAGAATTCAGCAGCCCGACTTCTCTGTAATATCCCTAGGAGATTATCGGCCACTCAGGCTTTGCGCGATTTACATTGGCCAGGATCCCCAGTCGCATCAATTTCAAAGCTATATGCTATCTTTTTAAAATCAAGCAGGGCTCGGCCCCAAAATACTTGCAAAATCTGGTCCAACCTTACAAGCCTAGTCGCACACTTAGATCCTCTGCCAATTGCGACTTTGTTATTCCTCGATTCAAGCTTGTAAGAAAGGGGGGACGGGCCTTTTCCCATCTAGCCCCCAAATATTGGAATGCGTTACCCACCACCTTGAAAACGGAAACCAATTTTTTCACTTTTATAAAAAAATTGAAAACTTTACTTTTCCAATGATCTGCATGCCGCCTTTGATGATTCACGGTGCTGTTTTGAGAGGTTTGTTTTTCTTCTTGAGTCTATCCCTTGCGCCGGGAAACCCATTGCGGGTAGCTGTTGCGCGTTATAAGTTTAAATAAATAAATAAATAAATAAATATGGGGATTTTTACAGGGGAATGCCCAATCTGCGTACATTTTACCTGACACAGGTGTAATGTAGCACAGGGATTTACAAAATGACGCATCTGCTTAGATGTGTCACTTTGTAAATAGGACACAACATGGTGCATTTTGTATGCCGCCGGTGCGTCACAAAAAGTGATGCAATGGCATCACAAAAGATTCGGCAGGCCTCATAAATAAGGCCCTTAGTGTCTAACACACACCACCTCCTTGAGTAAGCCTTGGACTGCTCTGTCAATTTTGCCTTTGAGAATGAAGTGATAAAAGAAGCATTTAGTAATTTAATTTGGGATTCAATAGTACACCTCCAGCTGCTCGAAATGTGGCCTACTAACCTTTGATTGTCTTTGGGACATTTGAACTACTTCCCACAAGGCACTTGAGGAGCAATAAGAATGGCAGTCTCATCATCTTTGCATATTTCCTCTGCTTGTCAGATTTCAGCCTTGTCATGTTCATTGGTAATACCCTTGCTCACTCTCTACTAATGTTTCACAAAATAAATCTTGTGCATAAAAATGTAATTGCTGTTGCATTTCATCTCGTAGTGATGTTTGTAAAGTAAGCACCTTTGTAAGGAAATAACAATTAACATATTTTTCCTCGTATGCTGAACAATGGTAGTATATAACCCCTCAGTTATAATTGAGCAGAGTAATTTACATGCATCTTAATAAATTACTTGTCATGAGAAACTTGAATGGTTGCATTGTTTTTAAAAACCTGTAGGACGCCTAAATACTCCAAGCAAGGAAGGCTGTTGGTGCCAGTGCCCCCATTTCAATTGTGACAACTTAACACCTCCCGGATCGATAACCAAAAGCGCACTGCATAGAAGGGCTATTAGTGGTGTTTTTATGACGGTTAGGGTGAACTCCAAACTCCACAGCAACACAAAAGTGCCGTTGGGCAAAGACAAGCCAAAGGCATGAAACGTGACTTTGAAAGAGTATGTCCGTGGTGTTTGGTATTAATGCTGTGTGTTTTTTCCTCCAAATTGGTTGAAGTGATTGCTTTCTCAATTTGAGTAAGACCAGACACTATGGGGCATATTATCAAGGTCCGGCGTTAACATTATCGCCGCTTTATCGGCAGAAAACTGCAGCTAAAGCGGCGATAATGGGCTTGATAATATGCCCTTGAGAATTCCCATAGAAGCCCAGGTTCTGGTGTGAACATGGGCTTCTATTGGAATTCTCTGCCCCTATGTTTATTTTGCTGATGACATTTCCGACATCTGTGACTATTACCTGATCTTGTTTAATTTTCTACCCTGCAAAAGAATGCGTTGCACAATAAAAAGCGTGGCCATGAGACTTTGCTAGAGTTAGCTCACTACTGGAATCTCGTTTCACATTTTAATATGAAATTTACCTTCCAAGGGGCATATTATCAAGCCAGGCGATAAAATTATCGCCCCTTTAGCGGCAGAAAACTGCAGCTGAAATGGCGATAATGGGCTTGATAATATGCTCTATGGAATATCAATTGAAGCCCATGTTAGACGTTCTTCACATCTAACATGGGCTTCAATTGGAATTCCATAGAGCATATTATCAATCCCATTATCGCCATTTTAGCGGCAGTTTTCTGCCGCTAATGCAGCGATAATTTTATCGCCTGGCTTGATAATATGCCCCCACGTGAGTTACCAGCAAATTGCAAATCACGCTAAATGCATAATTTTCAGTATTTTCACAACATCTTCATTGATTTTGCGAAAACACACCATTTTGTATTCCCTCAATATAACCACCAATTAAATTGACCTGACCATTCGAACTAGTAACTAAGACAAAAAAAATGACCTTTGTAACATTTTATGATTTTTTTTGTAACGGTTTCAATTGTCTTTACAAATAAAAACATTCATTCATTTATATCAAATTGTTCTTCCCGTTTGCTAAAGACTTTTGAAACTCATTTGTCAAAGCAACAATGTATGCAGACTATGTCTTGTCGGTGATAGAACACTATTTTTGTAGCATCTCTGTCTATAGTGCTTAGTTTGATCAAGAATGAGTGCTGGGCTCCAAATGTTTCTCAGATGCCTGCTAAACGTTGGGGTTGTTGAATATCAAGGCTGTCTTTACTTGATTTTACTTCATACCTCTTTCATTTAACAACATACTCTCCCTGCTGCTTTATCTCACTCTTACCGGTTCTTTTTAATCCCTGTTTTCATTTGTCACTGTTTTTCCCTCATTCGGTCCCGCCATCTTTCCGCTTTGCTGTAATTCTCTCTCTTGTTATTAGTCAAAGTCCGATTAATCCCTGGTCCAGAAAAAAGAGTGTTGTGTGCCCTACCCGCAACTACAAGCTCAAATCAGAACCCGGGCCGGGGAGGCGAAGCCGGACCAAGTAGAGGCCTGGGCAAAACGCCGTCCGGGGGCGGCGCCCCTCCCCCGGCCACCCCCTCTCAGGCATTTACATAGGGGCTAGGCCGACGGGGGCCAGGATTGGCCCCCGATGGCCCAAGCAACCCCTCCCAATCAGGGAGCGAGCTCAGGGGCCAAGGGGGGGAATAAAAGGGGGGACACCCGGGCCAGTAACCACAAATCCCCTCCCCGGGCCAAGGGAGAAAGAAGAAGCCCACCCACCCACACCTAAGAGTCAGGCGTCGCAGCTGCAAGGTGGAGGGTAGCGGAGCTAGACAGACTAAATTAACAAACTAAAGGGGAGAACCCATTAGAAGATAGATGAGAGGCTCTCGCAGTGCCTTGGGGATGCCGCACGGCAGGGGCGCTGAGGGAGCCAAAAGGGCGGCACGCCGCCAGCAAAGACTAGAGACAATACTCTCCCCATGACCCTTGGGATGCCTCACGGCAGGGGCTCAGAAGGAGAAAAAAGGCAAAGGACCCAGTCACAAGAAATTAAGTAGATACGCAAGAAAGGCCCTTGGGATGCCAGCCGGCAGGGGCCTCTGGGAGAAGGAAGGGCCCACGCAGGGCGAGCGGGACGGCACTTGCGGCCCAGACAGGTCCAAACGGAGACCCGCCTAATCGGTAGCAAGCTGAAGCCTAAACCCGGTAGCAGGAAACACAGAAAGGGTTCCCTCCTCTCCCAGGTGATTGATAAAGCTGGGGCAAGAATAACAATGCAACATGTAGATAACCATGAGCAATGTGTGACAAATGTAGAAAGTTGTATGATGCGAATAAACTGCGACCTTTTCAGGCACCCAACAAAAGTTGTCAGTGGTGATTTAAGGTAGCAGAGCATAGCGGGATGGTACGACGGGGGGAAGCAGGGAGGGGAGGTCCGCCGCCTGGATGGGGTTAAGCATTGTCCGTCTACACAACACTACATAATTCCTTTCTCTAAAGCAGAATAAGATGGCTGCACCTTGTTATTGCACGGTCCTATTTAAGATTTTATTCCCATGCCACGCAAAGTTGCTTCACTTAAAAAACTGACGTTTGCTCCAAATTTAGCCACATAATTGTTTATAGACTTTTAGCAGAGGGAATTGAAGATACCGGGAACTGGGCTCCCTACAGGTAAAAGTGCCTCTTTTGTTCATGTGCTGCATCTTGTCTGCAGTCACAGCTCACTGCAAAGCCCATCCATGCCCCCAGCTACTGATGCAGTGGCTCTCTCGGAAGAAAATGACAGCTGCCAGGCAGTCTTTAGCAAACGCTGCTGGGAATGTGCCCGCCTGAAACTTGCTGAGAACCGCGTGTCACTTTGAAATGCTGCTTCCTCTCAGCATGCCTAATGGCATGCGCCATATTTTGCAATCACTTGTGCCCTCCAACCTCCACAAACGTTCAAACAACTGAAAATCCATCCGAGTAGTTCATCTTGGACGTGAAGCAAAGAAGTCATTCGGCTGAGGGCAGTAAATCAAAACAATGCGGTCAACACGTACATGACTGTTGTAGAAACTTGCACGCATCTTCCCTCGGGCAATCAAAGGTTTGGAAAACCATGAAAAGAAAATGTACTACTCGCTATTTCATTTTTTTTTATGTTCTTGGTGTCCAAAATGTTTATGCTAACCAGCGGTGTAACGAAACTTGAGGGGGCCCCCCTTCACAGTTCATGGAGGGGGCCACCCACGCTCCCGACTCAGTCACGAGCTTTAAGGCAAGGACCCCCCTGCCCATGACAGTGCCTGGAGCTTAGGCCCCCCATCATCACGGGGACTGTGGGGGCTATTGTTACACCATTGATCCTAACTTGTTGTGCACCATACGAATATAGGGCCTTATTTATGAGATGTGACGCATCGCTGCGTGAAAACAGCGATGCGTCACTTCTCAGTGCGCCCTCCTTGCGACATGATGCATGTGTCATATTTACCGTATGACGCATCATGTCGCAAGGAATGACAGATACGTCAGCATTACTGACGTATCTGTTAGCGCAAAACTGCCACATTGCTGCTGTGTGTCTAAAAACAGACGCAACTCCAGCAATGTGTCCTTTCACATGGGGCAAGCCCCATGTGAAAGAACCTGCGTCAGTCTTACACCTGCTGTGAGGCAGGCATAAGATATTGACGCAGTGGCGTCCTAGAAGTGGTGCAGTGAAATCTGATAGATTTCACTGTGCCACTTCTACGAGGCTTGGATGTGGGGGAACGCTCACCCTGCATACAATATACCTGACACAGGTATAATGTAGCGTAGGTGTTTGCAAAGTGACGCATCAGCCTAGATACGGCACTTTGTAAATAGGGCGCAACATGGGGCATTTTTACACTGCCGGTGTGTCACAAAAAGTGGCACACTGGCGGCGTAAAAGTGACGCAAGGCCTCATAAGTAAGGCCCTTAGTACCGAAATATCTGGTGAACATAATTCTACAAAGACCAAAATATCGACAAGGTAGATAAAGATTATAATACATGAGTATATGTACCATGACGATATGTATATCCTGAAGGTGTGTAGGTGAATTGTTAAGTAAAGTTAATGTATATTTATATATATTTGGACACACTGTGCCAATATGTAATTTTTATATATTTTTGCTACCATACTTTAGCAAGATATGTTTTCACACGTTTGAAGGTATAACCTTCATATCATGCTAGTAAACACAAATGGGCAATCATTTCGATGGAGCTTGATTCACAAAGGGCCTCGCCACGAATGCGGAGGTCCGGCAGCCGTGAGGGAGTCGCTGCACTCGGGCGGAATCGACTGCTGAACCTCCGCTATGAGTGTGGAGGTAATTTGTGAATCAGGGCCAATGTTTTTACTAATTTATTTTTACCTTTTTTCATATTCAACTGATTCTACAAATGTAAGTATGACAAATGTAGGTAATTCAACTGTTTGCAAATTGGATAGAAACCTCGAAGTCTTAATGTGAGCCCCCACATTAAAAACATAGGCACGTTTTGCTAAGAGTAGCCTTTGTCTGTTTTTCAGTGTAGAAAGGCCTTACTCATAGAACATATGTAAGAACAGTGGCATGTTTGAAGCTCCTATGAAGAGACCTGAAGTGTGTCAAGGCTAACTGTGGCTATTATATGCTTTCTACTCCAACATTCTAATGTTTGTCTTCCTGTTTCTCCTATTTTAATTTAGAAAATGTTACCCTCAGTGGATAGAATGTTCTAATAGCCCTGTTGCACTTCTGCCTTGGGCTATACGGCTTGTTAAAGGCTCTCTCCCTTTTATATGACCTCGCCAGCGGCTCCTGTTTATAATTCGTTTTCAGGGCCTCCAACAACTGGTATAGCCCGAGACAGTAAGCTATAAGCCAATATGAGTTGTGCTGTGTAACAAACTAACCAAACAGCACTCTATTAAATTTTTTTACTTAAAGGTCCTTTTAGAAATGGGGTTTCTGGTTGGCTAGGGTATGCACCTAAGCCAGGCAGAACCCACCACTCAAGTCAGAGCAAGAGTGTTACACACATAAGATAACCCCTGCTCACCTCCTTGGTAGCTTGGCATAGATGTCAGGCTTATCCCAGAGGCAATGTGTAAAGCGTTTGCGAAACACACACCCACACCAGTGATACACTAGGCACACCACACAAAAAGAGACTCAACACATGGTTATATAAAAATATCCTTTGGATTGCACATAAAACACTTTAGACCATAATCACATAAATCACTTTGCCATATGGCAATTGTCATAACACTGCAAGTTAGTGCAATCAAGTAAACACTTATAGGTCGCACGTGTTACAAAAACACCATCACTGCACCTATAGGTGCATCTTGAAGTAATGCCTGTTATATTGACAAATGCTAGGCATATATGACATAAAACATCACTTCAGGGAATGAAAGGCAGTAGTAACGTCCATCAATCATCACCACGATGGGCATTACAGGCATGGATCACAAAAGATTACCCATCCTAACCTAGGGTGCAGCGAACCTGTACTCATATTAGGTATATTATGGTAGTTAGGAATCTCATGAGAAGAATTACATCCACCAGTGAAACTAAGGGACAGGAAAATCTGTGTACCTAATCCTATTTTTAGGTAATGTAACAAAGATCCCAGGCGGTGAACAGTATGCCGCAGGAACTCCTGCACGCCTACCTGTGGCAATAAGGTAATCGCAGGATAGGTACCTCCATCGAGGGCTTCCCTTCAATCCTGACACCAAGCACGGTTTCCTCAAGGCCCCTCGGGGTATGGGCAGATTCAGTGGGGGTGAGCACACGCTGCCAAGATCAGCGGGGAGACTGCACTGGACCCCCCCTTGGCATGTAGGATAGACAAATGCAGTTGCCCGCAAGAGTGGTACAACTGCAAGACACCCAAGGCAGCCTCTGAATTCATAGGGTTACACCCCCTGTACTTATAGTCAGAAATTCTTTGTTCTGGGGTGCACTTCAAACTCTGTTTATAAGTGCACAACACCCCCATTCACATTTTAAGCCCTGACTTCAGACACACCACAGGGAGGCAGAAACAGCATTGTAGAAGGCAGGCACAGCTCAATTCAGGTGCAGGTGCAACTCCTCCCACCACTCTCAGTGAAGACCAGGCCTATTCCGGTGCGAGGGAAACTCCTCCCGCTACTCTAAATGCAACCAAGGTCCATTAAGCCTAGTGCTGAGTCACCCAGGAAATGCAGGACACACCTCAACCCCCCTTTGGGCCTGTCTAGAGTGAATGCACATGCCCTCTCTCCTGTCTTTCAAAACCAGACCGTGAATACAAATCCAGGCAGTGCACAAAGACACATAAGCACACAGAAATGCCCACTTCTAATAGAAGCATTTCTAAAATAGTAATGGCAAATCCACTTTCACCAATAAGCAGGATTTATCCTATACTATTTCAAACATACCAAGCATGGTCACTCTACCCCTTTCATATCGGAAATTACCACTGAAGTATATATCAGGGGATCCCCAATGCAAACCTAGGATAGGGCAGCCTCACAGCAGTGAGAAACCAAATAGGCTGTTTGTCAAAACCAACACATGCCACACAGTTAAGGCATATATCAAACCTTTTACCTACACAGCACCCGGCCCATAGAGCTAGCTAGGGCCTACCTCAGGGGTGACTTATAGGTAGTATAAGGGGAGTTTCAGATGCAGCAACCACTTTGCATGCTACGACACTGTGGCATTAAACTGCGCACACAGGCCCTGCAGCAGCAGAGGCCAGAGAAAGGTTCGAAAGGCTATTTCGGTGAATGGCGCAAGCAACGCTGCAAGCCCACTAAAAGCATTTAATTTACAGGCCCTGCGTGTCTGGGATACCACTGTACAAGGAACTTTCAGGTAAATTAAATATGCCAAACAGGTTTAGACTAATCTTACCTAGTTTACAAGAGGGTGCACATGCACTTTAGCACTAATCAGCAGTGGTAAAGTGCCCAGAGTCATAAAAACAACAGGGCGGAAACAATACAGGAGGAAAGGCAAAAAGTTCTGGGATGGCCCTGTAAAAAGGCCAAGTCTAGCAGGTCCACACCAAGTTTGAGTAATAAGAAAAATGTAATCCGAAAACTAAAGCAAAGTTGACAATAAATGCCTAAATGGCTTAAAATTTATAACACATTTCATACTGCCCCATTCAAATTCAATGTAAAAGCTGTTAACTTAAAAGTCAGTTGAAAATAGCTAACAAATATAAAGTATCCCACGGAGTTCCTTCCAAAACATATTCATTATATGTTTATTAACTCCTAAATATCTGCTGCCGGAGTTAATCTGAGGGTCGATCAAAAACCATGTCCTCACAGCTGTATTTGGCCAGGTATCCAATAAATCATGTCATAGATTCAAGATCACTCAGTAAAAAATTGCTATTTGGTGCTAAGATTGCATACCAAACATTCGACCTCATTAGCCCAAGCAAAAAGGTGTCGCTTTAGACTCACAGGGGGATATTCTCAAAAACGTGTGATAATTATCGCAAAATTAGCTTAACGCAACTTTCAACATCGCAGTCTAGCGCTGGAAAATAACGCTGTGTCAACATAGTATTCTCAACATGGCGGTACCATGCGATAGTCTCCCGATAATGCGTCTAATGACCGCGGTAAAATTAACGCGACGCCTAAAAAATGCAAAACGCGAAAAAAGCGGCGATGTCCCAAACCGCGATACAAAATTCAGCGATAACCAGCGACAGCGCTGGATTTCCCACGCGTCATGCAGGAAAGTGAACCAGAAAGGCAGAGAAAAAAAATGTGAGATGACAATGTACGAGTACAACCTCACATCTGTGATGTAGTACAAATTTCCACTGTCCCGCATCAAAAAGGCATAATCACACAAACAGCCAAAATGTACATTGTCATGCAGTCCGTATGTAAACTTCGCCAATGCGTAAACATACATGGAACCCACTGTGAAACTGCATCTCCGCTTTACATTGCAGAGGGACAATCAACACCTCCTGCAGAGCAGACCCTACATTACGTCAGTGATGATGAGACGACCCCAGGACATTGACCTAGACAAACTCCAACAGTTCACGGACAACCTCCAAACCCCACCTCCAGTAGCAGGGCAGACCAGCACCATCGAGGTGAGCTCACCCCCTGCACAGACCACACAGCAAGAAGCACCCACCACACATCTGGCTCCCAGAACCTCACCTGAGAACACATGTCATTCCAACGCCGTGTGTTAGACCGTCAGAAAGAGCTGGCTGAACAGGTGCGGGTGGGGTTCGGCCTCATGGCAGCCAAACTAAATACCATGCGTGGCTGTTTAAGTCCCATCAGGGCCACTTACTCTCCCTAACGAACTCCCACAGTCCACCCCATGCCTTCCAAAAATCCATGGCTGGAGTCGCTGGAGTCATGACTCGGAGACAAGAACTGTCCTGTCAGAGTGGCTACAGCGATGTCATCCGTGATTTGGGAAACATAAGTAGGGTCATGGAGAACATGGGGCAGATGCAGGTGCAAAGAATGGCTACCACGGCTGCACGCGAGAAAGCTGTAGATGGGATCTTCCATGCCATGCAGATCCTCATCATGAGAGTGATGCCACAAGACAGTGCGCAGATGAATGCTGCTGCTACTTCCACATCCACATCTCCAGCCCCTGATGTTTCAGTGTCACACACTGCTGCTGACCAAACACCACCACCCACATGTGAGGCACATAAAACGTCAGAGGACAAAGATGTGGATGAATCTGCCTTAGTGGTAAGAAGGAAGCAGTAGCACTCATCTCCACCATATATCTTGTTTCTGCCCTCTGCATCATGCCCTGGCAGTACACCTTCCACCGTCACCCGATACACTCAGCGACACTAACATTGGACCTCGACATGGACTGCCATATTTTGTTTACTCAACAATGACACAACAATCAGCCTGTGGACTGGACCCTTCCCCTTCCAAGTAACTTGTCCATCCCCAAGGACTCTGGCTGGCCCTCCACGGTGCAACATTGAAAAGTGTTGTCGGCATGACCCATTACTAAGACAGCTTCAAGACTCCACTGAACGTGAATAATACATGCTAATACACACATATGTATCATGTCTATGATTAATCAAGTATGAAAGCCTGAATGAATGTAGGGGCAGTGATTCCCCCTTAAGTCCATGTTGCTCATGTCGTGGGACTTGAGTCACGGGGTGCATCCCTGCATCATGGTGGTACATATCTGACCCCAAAAGAAGTCCTGTGCGGCAACTGTAGGTCACAAATGATAGCCTAGGTGTAATGTTTTGGGACACTTGTGAAACGCTGATGAGTGGGATTCCATACTATCTGTGACACACAGAAATGGCATTTCAAAAACGTGACACCCCAAACAGCTTCTCTGTACAGAGGGGACACACCCACCATCTATTCTCAAATTATGAGACTGTTAGCACTACATGTTGCACTTACACTTGTCAGAGTGAAGTGCCTGACCATAGGAGTGACATGTACAAAGAGAATGTGTGTTGGAATGAATTTATTTGCACATGCTGTGCCTGTGTGCATTTTGGACAGTCCCATGATTGCTAAGGACTGCACACGAGTTCTGGGCTGTACAGGAGCCTTCCACCTGTGATGACCAGGCACCTGAAACATGACTTCAACATGCCAAATGTGCATGCCACAATGGCCCTGGTGTGTCTGTGTGCCGCATTGAACTGCCTCTGGGCCTGTGTGCTCGGGTCTCTGAGGGGTGTCATCATCCAATGGCAGAGTGCATATCCTCGATCACCTGTGACAGTGCACAGAGACATGAGTCAATAGTTGGTTCTGCATGATGTGTTGGCAGGCCCACTGGTTCATCGGTGTGTGATATGTGTGACTTAGTGTTTCCTGTTTGCCATGTACTGCTTGCTGCAAATGAGCAGCATCAATGTGTATTACATAGCCTCACTGCTGCTCCTCCCTCCCCCCAAGCCTATTTACTAGTGTGCGCAGCGCGGTTGCATCACTTGCACTCCTACAGCACATCATTGCCCTGCCTGTCTGCCCATGTCCACAAGCCTGACAACGACACTGTGATGTTGTGTGTTGAAGGTGGGCGGCCATGTGTGTGTAGGCCTATGGTGAGGATAGGGCGGACACAAATGTAGAGTTCATGGCTGGCTGAACTCGCGATGCGGTTGGGGGTAAACCTTTGGCTTATGCTACGGTAATAGCGACACACATACAGCATTTGGCATGTATGATCCCTGACCTCGAGTGGGCTTGCACTCCCTCATTCACACCTTCGTCCGAGCCCGCACTCCGGGGGCATGCTACATTGCAACATTGGCCTTTGTGGGATGGGTGGCGCCGACACTACAACAGAGACACACGCATTAGTTACTTCCTTGGCAAGGCCAAAATTTTACCATGCCCAGGGTTGATGAACCACACCCCTATGCTGGACTACGCTGTCATACGCCGGTCCACTCCGCTTACGCTTACAGGGGGGTACGACACAGCTACATGTACCAGGTCTACCCCACTGCCTGAGAGGACATGATTGTGTCCGCTGTACACAGCGCACAGCACACAATGTAATGTGGTAGGGCCCGGGGCCCTCATGCATACATAATGAGCACACGGACACACTTATATAGTTTGTGGTACTGGCTACGATCATGTGCGCTCAACCCCTTTTATTGCCAGGGTCACATGTCCAGTGACGCCTGTGCTGGATGGGTGTGGGGTGAGTGTCAGCCAGCCCTCAGGGAGTGGTTGGTGCTGGCAAGTACTACAACATTGATCAGACAATCAGAATTTCAAAGTTCAAACAGCAAGAGTCCCTGACTTGAGTGGCACAGAGTTACTGGTCCCAGAGGCACTGCGGACGGCACAGGTACACCACCACGGGACGGTGACTTGCGGTGCACTGAGGTAGGGCCACTTGAGCTGAGATGGTCCTCGTCGATGTCCAAGGTGAATGTCGTGGATTGTTCTGAGGGACAGTGGAAGGTGTTCTTCAAGGGCATGATGCAGAGGGAAGAACCAAGCAGAAACAGGCAATATGGAGGAGATGAATGCTACAGACTTGTCCTTAACACCAAGTCAGTATCAACTACATAATGATGAAGACAACCCCCAAGCCATATACTCAGACACCACCAAAGTTAAACCAGAGAGTGTCCATGAATTTCGGGGTACAGAGTTAGTGGCACCAGATCTGGAAGGGGATGCAGTCTGCAATGAGGCCTGTGCACTGATATAAACTCTGCCATAAATAAATCAAGGCTCAGATCCAAATGTTTGACCTACTTGACCACAGTGTAGGCCGGAGGCAGCGGTCAGCATGGGCCCACAGACACGTGTCAGTGGGATGCTATGCACAGAGTTGCTGGCACCAGATCGAAGGGAGTACAGTGAGAAAAAGGTGCCCATAAATACATGACATCGGACATCATGAAATCAAGACTCAGTTCAATATGTGGGACCTACTGGACTGCAGTGTAGGCTGAAGGCAGTAGTCAGCATGTGCCAACCACTGTCCAGCCAGCTCCTCCTGGAACTCTCATACATGACATTGAAATGGCATGTGGTGATGATTTGTGGTTGACGGAGGCAGAAGCACCAGAGCTGAGCGTGTGTGCAGCCTGCAAAGATGCTGTGTCCTGCCTGGTCCGGACTTGGTTGGATTAGTGTGAGGCCTGCTGGACCACAGTGTAGGCTGAAAGCAGTAGTCAGCCAGGGCCCACAGCCACGTGTTGTTGGCTTGCGATGCACAGAGTTAGTGGCACCAGATGGTATTGTTCAATCACCTCTGTTACAATGATCCTTTTTTCCTCCAGACTGAACCGCGTCTTCCTCTTACTCCTCTCCTTGCGTACAATGATATGGACTCTGCCATGAAGAAATCAAGACTCCGTTCCAAATGTGTGACCTACTCGACCGCAGTGTAGGCCAAAAGCAGGAGTCAGCAGGGGACCACAGACAGGTGTCGTTCGAATGCTATGCACAGAGTTGGTGGCACCACATCGAAGGGAGTACAGTGATATAAACTCTACAATAAAATATGTACTCTGCCAGTGTGTAATCAAGATTCAGTTCCACAAGTGTGACCTACTTGACCGCAGTGTGGGCCGGTGGAGTATGTCAGTGAGAAAGGAGTGCTGGGGGCCTGTGTCGTGGAGGCCGTGATGGTCTAAGGAGGCTGCCAAGGTCGCGGGCCTCGGGCTTGGAGCTTGTACAGGCACATCGTGGGCCCTCTTCGACACACGCCTGCGTGGAAAGGTGAGCGGTGTGGCCTGGTTGTGCAGGGGCAGAAAAGACGGGTCTGGGGACCTGCGGTCTGGGGTGCAGCAGGCGCACATGATCGCAGGCACTGCCGCTCACGGCGTCGGCCTCGTGGTGGGCTGTGAGGCACCGCCCTGGCAGACATGTTGGCCATTGCAACTGACTTTTTATTCACGCCCCTATGCTGGCCTGGCGTATGCCGGGCCAGCCCACTCTGCTCACAGTGGGGGGGGGGCATAACAAGCTACATTTCCGCGAACTTCCCCACTGCCTGGGGTAACATGGTTGCGTCCACTGTTCACTGCATTCCAGACACCAGCAGTATATGTCGACATGGGCATGTCTGTGGTCTGCATTCTGCAGTCCGACCAGCACATCCACGCCACACTTGGCATTGTGTACATTCTCATTCATGTGTCACTTGCCTCCTTCGCACATGCCTGGTTCCCACCTCTCAACACATTCAGCTATTGTGTGGATGAGGTGCCATGCCGTTGATGGCTTGTGTACATGGCTAACCAAGGTTATCACAGTAAGTTGTGCTGTTGTGTCTGGTAGGTGGGCATGTTGTATGGCTTGTTGTATGTGAGTTTGTAACGTGTGCATTCCCAGAGTAGTGAGTTGCATGATTGTGGAGTCGAGGTGTGTGGTGTGTTCATTTGGTACTTACCAACGAGCAATGCATTCGCGTAGGTGCCAGCCTCAAAGCTCTGATTGATGATGGACTGTCGGACGAGGAAGGAATCATGCACACTGCCTGGGTAGTTGGCAACGACATTGGTGAAGAGTCCCCGGTGGTCCACTATTGCCTGCACATTGATGGAATGCTTGTGCTTTATGTTGCAGTAATTTTGTGCAGTGTCAGGAGGGGGCACAAGTAGGACGCGTGTGCAGTCAATAGCCCCCAACACGTGCGGGAAGCCTGCTATGGCGTAGAAGCCTTGCTTGGTCTCCAGCTGTTCATGCGCAGTGTGGGGGAAGTAAAGGGCCTGGGGTACCAAGCTGATGATGGCATCCAAGACAGGTGTGAGGAACTTGGATTGGGCTGGCTGTGAGACTCCTCTGACTCTGGCGGTTGTTGGTTGGAAGGTACCAGAGGCCAATAAGTGCAGCACAGCCAGCAGCTTTGTCTGAGGTGGGATGTTGGTTGTCCGCTGTGTTGGTACCATCAGCCTGTGGGCAATGATGGCCAGGATGCGGAGGATGGTTGTCCTTTTGAGCCTGTAGTAGGTGATGACATTCTCTGGTGTTAAGTCTGTGAGGCTGGTGCGTTTTCTGAAGGTCCGCTGTCTTTGTCTGCACTGCCTCTGTGGTAGTCGGGGGAGCGGAGGGGTCCGGGGGTGGCGGTCCTAGGGGTGGTGGCGGTGGGTGTTGTGGCCCTCTTGGGGCTCCGAGCTGCATGATCAGTATCTCCATGGCATCTGTTGATCTTCAGGTGTGGCTCTGAGCTCCCTTTTATGGTGCAGGTTGTCATCCAACTTTGTACCAGGTAAGAGCAGGTGTTAAATCCCTGCTGCTAACGTGCCTTATTGCCTTTTTTGTGATCTTATCGCCGATCTGTCTGGTCATTGTGAATGTTGTGAAGAGGTGTTGTCGCGGCTTTTTGCATGGGAACGCCTACTCTGCATCTCATTAGTGTTAGTTGCCAGTGTCATCTGTGGCAATGTTTTTTCGGCTGCTGTCGCAGGTAAACTGGTGATATCGGCTGTTAGCACCAGCTTGTAAATGGGGCGATGAATTTTTCACCACTTTGGCTGCGATAGAGTGCCGATAACTCAGGGATAAGTCCTTGAGGATATGCCCCACAAACTTTGAAATACACAAAATAGTTCAAAGGGATGGATTTGAAGGCTGTGTCTGACAGAGCTTAAGGAGGTTGGCTAGGCTTTGCAGAAGTCTTCAGTGACCATGTTTTGAGGGTTTCAAAACGTTCAGAGCAAGGCAGATTGTTATTGTGGCAACAGAAGTCCAGTGGTGCCAAGGGGTCGTGGGCATGCAAGGCAGGTTTATGCTCACACCTCTTTAACGATAGATAGATTCAATTGCCGATTCCTCTAGTATGCCTGACTACACCCTGATACCAGATGCCAATACAGGATTATACTTCTAACTATGATAAAGGAGTTCTGATCCAGACATACAGAGGGCAAGCAGCATCCCATGGAAGGTGGCCACCTTTGTCACTGAGATACTCCTGGAAGTAGAATGTTGTTTTCAATCACAGGTTTCCTTGCTCTCAAGCGAAACACCCCAATATCTGGCACCCATTTTTCATGTGGGAGGATTACTTGTTTTCTTCAATAATTACACAATTAGTGCTTGTGAGATTTACTAAGACCTCGAAACTGAACACTTCTTCCTTTCCCAATCTAGTATTAGTTATATAGTATCGTTCAGTTATTGATCTCCTGATCAGATTATATTTCTTTGTATTGATTGTTATGATGTAAAATGTTTCAAATCTGTGATTTTTGTTCTCATTTAAACTGTTTGAATGAAGATGGTGACGTTCTCTCTGATACCCATTGTACCTTCTTCCTTGCTAAGCCCTCTGTTTGTCCAACATTTTGTGAAACCAGCTTGTATGCCTGATGGTTGATTATTAATAATTTTCTTCCACTATTGAAATCCTATTGTTGGGGCTATTACATGTTGGGGCTTTTAGAAGCCCTCAAATATATTTGTGTATGTTTCCTTTTTATATACTTCCAGTTATTTTGATTATCGGCTGTGTATAGTTTGAGTAGTCCGTGGTTGTTATATTTAACTATTCTAATTAGTTTTTACCAGCCTCCTCCTGGCTCACATAAGGGTAGCATGCCCACTGTAAAGACACCACATTTATGTGCCATTTTTTAGATTTTCTCAATATTGTCTGCAATGTTGATTGGGCCCTCTGGTCGTTACAAATCATTAATGTAGTATTTTCCAGTTTCTCCCTGGTTTTCATAATGGTACTTTGACACTGGGCCACCATGGTGGGGGCCGGTTTTGGGTCCCTGGGAGCTGTTTTTGTTACGGACCGTTTTTGCAGCATAGCTGCAATATTAGCCCGTGTAACAAAATCTGCCAAAACTGGCCCTGGCAAACAGCTCGGCTGTACCCCCAACCCGCCCCCGGTGAGCCGGCCGAGCACTTTGCCAGGGCTGGTTTTGGTTCCCAGTCCAGACCTGGACACTGGAGATCATCACATATTATTTCCCATGTCTTAGCATATTTTGTTTTGACATGGGGAAAAGGTAACAGATGGCTAACAGACAGCTGCTGAGCCCTCTCACCTCCTGGCCCCCTACAGAGGTTTGGGAGTCATCTACAGATGAGTTTTTTTACTTTTTGTAAAGATTCTGAGATTCAGGTTATTGTCCGCAGTTTCTTCAAATTAAGAACAGTGAAAACTGTGACAAACAAGACCTCTAAGGCAAAATGTAGGCTGCCAGCCACAAAAAGCTACCCACTGCTCAGACAATGGGAAATTACTGAATGGTTAGGCTCCTCTGTGCGCATGGCTAGAACAAAAAATAAATTAAACATGCTTACTGCAGGGGAGAACATTACTCAGTTAAGGCGCAGTATTAGGGCATCCCAGGCCGATACTGCTACAAGCACTGGCTGACTCCAAGAAATGAACCTAATACCCTCAACTCTACTCATGGCACAGGCTCAAATATATAGCGAATGCAGTAAATCAATAACTATGCTGTAAATGCTGCAGCTATAGACTCACACAAATCCACTGTACATCACCATTGCCTATTGCTTCATGAACAATTTATTTAGGAAAGGTAACTAGCACCTAAATATTATAAATCCAATTCGTATCCATTTTCAGCTGCACTTTGAAGAAAAAAAGCAACCTACCCTGAAATAAATATTTAACCTAAAAACCACATAATGAGCAACATGTGTAATGTGGTCCTGTATAGCAATCTAGGGGTTCTGGTGACATTTATAAACCACTTGACCCTCAGCCTTGTGATTTAAGATGTCATCAGAAACTCTTGATGGTAATATTAGTCCATAATACACAGTTATGTGAGGCTTACAGCCTGGCCAGTCGCCTGTCGTTAACATGAGGATATGGTACCGCAGCACATAAAAAATTTGTTTCATCAATTCCTCCTGAGCAAAGGTTTTGTAGCAGTCATGTCTGAGCAGCGCTGGAGAGAGGAAACCCACAGCCTGTGCCTGCCATGTCTGG
This sequence comes from Triturus cristatus, assembly GCF_964204655.1. Classification (NCBI taxonomy): domain Eukaryota; kingdom Metazoa; phylum Chordata; class Amphibia; order Caudata; family Salamandridae; genus Triturus; species Triturus cristatus. The sequence goes on along the minus strand of NC_140591.1, from coordinate 1,044,012,768 downwards.
AGTGGGGAGAAGTGACAAATAGAGCTGACAGGCAAATGAAAAATAAAAGCACACAAGTGTGAGATAAAAAGACAGAAAGTTAAACCAAAGTAAACAAAATGGGTTAGATAAGAAGGTAATGGTGAAAGTGGAGTAGAATAGTTGAGAAAAAAGGCACATTCTAGCCCAAAATGGCCATTTACATACATCATATAAAGTGCAATCCTACGCTATTTTTTAGTGCAATATGCGTTTTGCAGATGTGGTGCTGGTAAAGAATTTTGTGAAATTTCATGCAATTTCAAAAAAATGTTGGGGACTTTTCATTAAATTCCTTATTTTAAAATTGTGCAAATTTGACCTAGGTTTAAAAATTACCTTGTTTCCTGATATTGTAAATGTGGTCCAAAACTGATTTCTTTTTAAGTTGGGCTGCTCCTCATTGATAAGGCCCAAAGGCCAGTAACTGGAATAGGGTTGCTTGGACTAGACATTCAGGGAGGACTCTTTCTGTTGGAGCAAGGCTAAGGCTGATTTGTATATGTCAAGACTCCATCGAGATTGGCGCAGTGGGCCAAAAAATATAATGAACTTGAATGTGGGCCGAATAATTACCAGCATCCTAATTCAAGCATTCCACCTTGGTTGTTTTTCTTGTTTCAATCTGAAGTCCCCTGCATTCACTGCAGTAAAGACAGAAACGATTGGACAGGTAGTGGTGAACTGGTAACAAAAAGCAACTATTGAAAAAGTGTCCATTGGCATTCTCCTAGTGCCTTAGGTCATTACAGCAAGTGAGTCTGGCCATCATCTGGAGGAATTATGAGGAGGCATGACATGTAGTTTCCATCTATCAGAAGGAACTGTGAGTTTGGGAGCAACATAAACTTAGGATGGTGCCAGACTAATTCCATGCACCCCGCAGGATATGTTGTACCTTGTACCAGCTAGCTCGCAGTGCTACCATTATCCACCCAAAGCTAAACAGGGAGCAAACAGTTCTGGAACCCCCGAACATGGCAACTCTGTTCCCTCAGGAACAGTGGTGACAGACTTCCAACTTCTTGCTCAGTCTCTCGTGCTTTCTTTTGCTCATAGGAATATACAAAGAATACACAGAGGGGCGTTTTCAATATTTATTGAACTGTAGTGATTCTTGTATAGAAGATATGGGCTGCGATGATTAATAGACAGAAGCAGATAAAAAGTTATACTAAATGTCAGAACGGTGAACAAAATGAATAGGTCAACCATTTTGTTGACACTATTTATTTATGCATACATATAAAATAGTACAACTATGTAGTGCACTCCTAAAATATGAAACCCTAACCTGCATGTCTAGGGTGCAGATGTATGTTTTGCCAAGAAGCCCTCTTCTGGATGATCTAACCCCATTACCTGATGGGTAAGAGTGCAAAGACCCTGTCTTGGTCACAAACTGGACAGCCTTCTTGGAGATGTTGGTCAGCTACTAGGCAAAAGCCTCGGCATGCAGGGACCCCTCAAAGTTGGCAGAAGTGTCTCATCTAATTATGTTAGGAAACAAAAGGTTATATATAGATAATGGTATTCTTGCCTCGGGCACTGATAGCTGCGTCGCTACATGGACATAATAATAAACCACATTTGTGTCATGCATCTGAGGGCCATGTCTAATATCAAGGCAGTGAGATAGTGTACTCGCAATGTGTTCTGTGTCAGCAAGGCTAGTGTTTCCAAGCAACTAGTCTAAGAGTCATGAATGCGAATGTGTGCCAAAGGTTGATGTGGCAAAGAGAAGACAATTTTAGGAATGGACAGTGTGCACACAAAAATAGCACTAACTTCTATGGGGCATAACTCAGGCACATGTGAGGCATTTAACATATGCATCTGAAAGAAAATTGTGTGCATTCCCATTTTGTCAGGCTGCATTGTTGTTGATCTTCCATCTATCCACCCCCTAAAAAGAGCCCCTTGGTTTTCAGCCTACTCGTGTTTTTCACTTTGTACCGCTTGTGCAGTTAAGCCTTGAAGATAAAGAAAGGGCCACCATTTAAAACCTTGGTCCTTATTTAGAAAATGGCAGACAAGCAACTCAGTCTCAAACTTGACAAACATCCTGTCCTCCATATTACAAGAGCCATTGGATATAATGAACTTGTAATACAGTGGATTGGATGTCTGTCACGTTTGTGACGGGGTAGCCCTTCCGCAAACTCCAAACCAGGCCCTTTGTCTCAAAAGCCAATCACAAGCCCCTAAATAATATAACAGTGTAATTTATAATAAGGAGTATTGTTGGTGGCTAGTAGATAACTCAATAAAATAGCAGTTTAAATGAACCCAATTGAAAAAAAAATTGTGGATTTGCGAGATGATCTATTTCAATGTTATATATGTATAGCTGGATTAACCAATGTAATTTTTGCATGCAACTGACAGCATCCATGGTTCTATTGTGATTTATAATGGACAATAATGACACACTTCCCAGCATGTGTCATAACTAGGAAATGAATGATGCATTTAGTAAACAAGGTGCTAGTCGTGATACGCTGGTAATGTAGATATTATGGGAGCACATATTTCAGAAGTAACTGTTACTACAGTGATAACTTGTGCTGAAGTGGGTTTGTCTGAAGCTGCTAAAGTAGGGTGGCTTTGATTGTAAAATCAAATAAATACCAATGCTCAGATTTTCGATCCAATCTTCAAGAAATAACAAGGCTGTATGAGCTGTATGAGTGCTTGTTATCCCTTGAGTGTCACAGAGTTTCTAAAGTGTCAATTACCAGAGTGTACTCGGCGAAGCAAACTGGTGTGAACTCAGACATTGATCTTGAGTGAGCTGACTACTCGTTAGAAGAGATCTTTTCAAACGTATCTCAGTCCTCCTGCGTATAAAGAACAATCTCTGAGGATATGAATGAAGAAATGTAGCAATGAGCAAAATGCTTTACTTAACAGCCTCCGTACGTAGCTGTGATCAGTTGTACCAGTATTGGTATGCACCAATCAGTATGTGCAATGCTACACCGAGAAATTGGAGCTGTGGTTTGTCTAAACCGGCAAGGGGTGGAGGGAGATCAGGGCATTAGAGTACATGTTCCTTCTTGACCATGCTGTGTTGGTGAATATCACAAAAAACGGGTGTTTGTGAGCTTTACAAATATTCATAACATAACATACTATAAATTGACATAACACAAACGCATTACAAAACATAACATAATAAAACATACTATAAAAACATAACATAACATGAGATAACATAACAACACATGTATTTTAAGTTCTTCTCATTCTTAATCCTTGTATTAGCAATATTACTATTTTTTTTTTCAATTATTTTCATTAGTATCAATATTATTAGCAAAAGAACTAGTAATTATTTTGGCCAAAGTCATTGTAGTAGTCACTGTAATAATTGTAGACTTTCTAATAATGTTCCTATGTATTAGTAGTCTTAGTATTGTTATCAGTGGTACAATTACTGTTATGATTGGTTATCTGACACAGCGGTTGGTTAAGTAAAGGGCACTAAAATAAAGGGAACAGCAAGTGAAAGCAGAAAGAAGGGTGAAGCCTTGCCAGAAAGTACATAGAAAAAAATAAAACAAAGCAGATATTGCTTACTCAAAAGCATCTCTGAAAGGTCTTCATCTTTTAATTGGATTCCAATGAAACCTGTGTTTGTCTGGGCCGAGGAAAAGTATTGCATTACACTGGTCCCTCCAGCACAATCATTTGTTTTTTTAATGATATTGATCATGATTGCCTTATCAAGCTTTGTTAATCTTCAATATTTGGTGCAGATAAGGCAGTAAGTCACAGGCAAATTAGCAACTTATCCATTTCTTCTTCTTCATCTTCTTCTTCTTCTTCTTATCATTATTATTATTATTATTATTATTATTATTATTACTGCCAGATATCTATTTTTACTAATTTCCAAAGATGAATACAGAAAAAAACCCTGGAATCAGACTGATTCCCTCAACTGCATCATTCAAAAGGGAAGTTAAAGTACTATTGATGAACACATTTCTGCCCTAGGACCCAGGAACCCGACATGGCACATGACTACACCCATGTTTTTAGTCGGCTTTTACGATCGTCTTTTTGATTTGTCGAGTTGGTCCTTGAGGTGGTCTCTCCCTCTACTGTAGAGCTACTATATCCTGTACCCGAATCGATTATGTTGTTGCTTGATCTTCATGTTTCTTCTTTCTGATCATTTGTAAAGTGCTCTGAAACCCTCATGGGTAATATTTGTGCTATACAAAACTTTTAACTCATGAATACAATTCTGTGTCTGTATTTATTTTAAATATGAAGAAAACCGAAAATTGGTAGTTTTGAGTGATAATCTGTGATATTAGTCGTGACTGCAAGGCAAATAGGGGCACTCATTGACATGTAAGGGAGTTTTCAAAGGGTATAAGGCTTGCTAAAAAAGTTAAAAGAGCTGCAGATGTGCATGCCTTTGTACCACAATGCTCATGTTTTCAAAGAAGTGTATTTATTAGGCCAGGGTGAAATTTAAATGTCACTGGTGTACCACTTGGTACATGGAATTCCCAAAATTATACCACTACACTGCATTGCACAATTGTGTGCCGTTCACTACTAAATCTTATTTCAAGTAAGCAGTAATGTTGCAAATTACCAGAACACAAGTGGCTTACTCATTTCACTTGGGTTTTCCATGCTATTTATTTACTGTGAAATGCGCTCACACATAAACAATTGATATGAGGATGCATTTTGCCCTAAAAAATAGAGCCAAATGATGGATTTATACTTTGCATAGTTACACGGACTTCCACATAATTTACCCAATATTTTGCATAATTATACAAAAGCAAATTAAGCATTTTTGTCAAAACCTTGTATTTATGTGTTATGTATAGCTACTTCTAGCACTAAAACTCATCAGCCACTCAGGTCTGAGCAAATATGTACCACTTGCTTCTGCAATATATTTGTAGCACCTTTAGTTTTCCCCCAAAAATAAATAACTATGGATAAAAATAGAAAAATTAGTGAAAAAGAAATATGAATAATTACAACCAGAACTATAATAAAAACCAAAAGGTAATAATGATAACAATATTGATAATAATAATAATAATAATAATAATAATAATAATAATTAATAAGAAGAAGAAGAAGAAGAAGAAGAAATTGTCATCATCATCTTCATAAGGCACAATTAGCATCTTTCAATGCATTAGAGTTTAAAAAAATAAGATAAATTAGTAATCATACATTATACTACCAGATCTCAATAAAATATATTGTAAAACTGCACAGAAACAAAGCTTGTCTGAATCAACATAATACAACCCTTTACAATTAAAGTCCATCATCAATCGAATAGGACCACTCAAATAAAATGTGATCCCTCAGTTCATAAAATCAAATAGAGCCTTCACATTCATTTACTCTTAATATAATACATATGTCTTAATACCTAAAGAAAATAGTAGATTTAATAACAGATCATGTTTAAAATATCTTTAAATGCCTGCATCACATATCCATTTGCAATCCCCTATGTTTTGATGCAGCCCACAAAAATGATGCCACTGCAAAGCACACATAATGGTCAACTAACTGTTGAATATATTAAAGTGCTGAACAACATTGTATAAAATTATATTTTTGCGGCAGGGGCAAAATATATATCAAATTACTGTTGCAATAATAAAGTGCTGGAATTAAATTGTATAAAATTATATTTTTGGAGCAGGGGAAAATTATATTTTTTCCTTTGAGGCAAATAAAAAAAAAGATGCAAATCAGTCTGTGTGGACCTTCTGTCTCCGGGGCAAGAAGGCAGAAAACTTACTGAATTGATATGAGCTGGAAAACCAAGCATAAGGGGAATCATATTTATTTGAAACCGTATCAAGACGAAGCAATGTTGAGAATGTAATACAATTATAAAAGTGTCACTATTATAACATCCTGATGAGTGCAATATTAGAATCATTATGATCATTTTTTGCAACTATTCGTTGTTACTGTTCTACTCCACAGATCTCATCATATAAATATGAGACTTGGGTGTAATAGAATATGAGCACATTATGGTCTGTTTGTATTTTTACTTTATGGAAGAGCTTACCGCTGAAGCAAAACAGATCGGTGTGTGAAGCACTTGTTGCATTTATCTGTTTGTATTTGAAGGGTGAAAGGCTTGAAGAATAGCAGACAGGATGTAACCACAAAGGATCATGAATTTGTTACATATTCATCTAGAAGTACGACTCAATATGTAGCTCTATATGTTCTAGCCTCAATGTTTGCTAAAGAGGATCTAAGGTTACAGTTAAGGTTACAGTAAGGTTTCTGTCAAAGAAGCAGAGTACATTTATATTAAAGGCTCGTGGATTACAATAGAAAAGCACCATCTTGGTGCCAAATAATTCTAGGGGCTGTGAAATATGTGGTGTAAAGTTTAATTCCCCACTATTATTCTCTATCTGTGTATGTCCAAATGATGCTGTGTATCTCTATCTCCGGCTCTCCAGTGACTTCCGTTCAATTCAGTGTATTTCATTATAAACCTGGAATGCTTTATTTGTATGGTGAATTGGTTTACAAGTGTTTGACAAAGTGTAACCTATTTCCTATGAGGCCAGTTTCCCAGTCAGTTACCAGTGGCTTTGTATTTCGTCATTACTTTTTGGTGTCAGTCTAAGTTTAATGACAATTACTTTTTTTTATAAGCTCTGAAAGGCTGTAAATGCTATTTTGTGAAAAATAGTAGAGTTTGATTCCCAAAAAGGTGCATACTTTTATTTGTAATAACATGACAGTGAAAACAATCTGATATGGGGATTTTGAAGGATAGGTACTCATGAATGAAGAACAATCTTTCAAGATTATTAATGAACATTTATCTTTAGGCAACCTGGTTTAACACCACTGCTACCTTCTAGGCATTCTTTACAAGCAGTGAGATCTACGCATTGTAGTTTCCAGGGGCGATTCCTCTTCTGGGATATTTGAGCGTTGCCCCCTGAAGAGAAGGGACCTGTCCCATAATTAAAACATGAGTCCTATCCAAGGACTATCTAGGGCCCACCATGGCTTCTTCGTGCTGGGTTTGGTTGTGCATCAGTGGCCAATCTGGGTGACTGGCATGACATTGACAATGCTGCCGCATCATGAAGTCCAGCGCACATGTCGGGTTGGACAACTCTTTCGCTGTGGCCAACCCGACATGCGCACATAATGCTCTTGGAACAAGTGTTCTGTTAGTAGCCAGGAGAAACACAGATCAATCCCTATGGTTTCCTTGCAAGTGCTGGTTTCACCCATCCGAACTAATCTAGGCTTTGTTCTCTTGCAACTTTAGGTATGAGAACAAAGCCTGGATTGGTTTGGGCAGACTGGCTCTTTACCAGTGACCTGTGCTTTCAAGGCAGCAATGGGGCGAGGTGATTAATGAAATGAACTATCACTCTGTGGCGTTATCTTCAAGCCACAAACTGATAGGTCATTTTTTTTAAAGAGGGCACAAAAGCACTGCTTTTCCCATCATGCACAGCGCCAGTGACGGCATTGTGCTTGAGTGAAGTAGTGGAGCGAGCAGTTGCCTTCTTGCGCTGAGGCTCACAGAGGACGTTCAGCTAAGCCTGCTGCACTTTAGATGTTGACACCATTTCCTGGCAATCGATATGCATCCAGACCAGTGGCGTTCAATCAGGTAAGTACTGACAAATACATGTGTTTTAACAAATGTACTTTACTTGCTGAAGTTACTAAAACACATGATTTTGAGAAAGATAGAAATTGTCAGCTCAGTTGTGCAATTGTATGTTTATTCAATACTTGAAGCGTTTTAGGATTTTACTCATTATACGTGGTATTTCTACTCTGTCACTTGCTACATTCCTATGTTTTTTTATGTAAGATTTCACCTCTATTAACAATCCCCAAGCATCAACAAGAATCTATTGGTTAAGGAGGTGGCACAAAATAATAAAAAACATAAATACATTGAAAAAGAGTAGTGTCTTGCTTTTAAAGCTACTTGTTCTGTCATGTCCCTTACTGTGGTTTTTCTCAGTGATAATACCGGGCCTGTGCAGAATGACTTATCAGATCCCAGACTCTTGCTTTCAGCATGCGAACACTACACAGATCTGATGCATGCCAAATAATAAACAGTGATTCTGAAAGTATTCAGAAAGCAGTCATTAATCGACATGGTAAAAACGGCTTTAATTGCAGAGACTAAATTAAATAACGTAGACTGGGGAACAAGCAAGACATCAAGGATCAGGATGGATCTTTGAGTGTGAGAAATCTGTGTCAATCGTACCAAAGTTCTCCTTATTTCTAGCATTAAATATTCTGCTTCTCACCTATGCTGTTTTGCCTGGAAACACTAGCAGTCTGTTAATGTGTGCTTGTGTGTCTGAAGAGTGCCTGTGTTTGTCAAAGTGTGTGTATATGTGCAGTTGCGGCTCCTCCGCTAAGGCAGGGGAGCGTCGCACCACTGCTGAAAAGGAAAAATAAAATGATGATAACGTATCGTTATAATCATTTTAGTTTACTTAAGGCGTCAGTGGCACTTGGGGCAGGGCTGGCCAGAGTTGGGGGAGGAGCGGTTTGCACTCCTAAGTGCGCACAACTGCTTGGCCGGCCCTCTTGGGCCGGCCAAACAGTCATGCGCATTTTGCATCGTCCCAACCGGCTGTAATGCACAGCCTGGTGAGGAACTTGCCCAGCCTCCCATTCCCTGTCTGAGTGCCAATCCATGGGGCTTCAGACCAATCAGAACGCTGCACTTCAGCGTTGTGATTGGCTCAGGGGAGCCTGGGAGGCCAGGTGCTTCCTGCTGCTTCCTGCTGCCGGACCGGAGACAGCAATTTGTGGAGGACACTGAGCGTTGCACTTACATAGTCTAGCCTAGGTAGGACAAGTGCTTGTACCACCTGCTTGAAGTGTTCTTGAGGGAGGAATGGTTTTATGTTCCTACGAGTCCTTATGTGCTGATTTGCACCCTTACACATCATACTAATATTTTTCTTCATGTTCAGGTGTGAGTCCAGGGTGATTCCAAGAGATTTTGCTGAGTCGATGAGAACCGGGGAGCAGTTGAAGGTGGTGAGGTGGTTCATCCAGGTGTCAATCTGGAGGGTGATTTTAGGGAGGGAGATGAGAAGGAATTCAGTTTTAGAGGTGTTCAGCAGAAGATGGTTTTCAGTCAGCCAGTTTTGGATAATCATCAAGGATGAATTGAGCGAGAAGAGGTCTTCAGATTAATTGATTTTCAGGTAGAGTTGCGTGTCATCTGCATACATATGGAAGAGCATGTTCAAGGAACATAGAAGATTCGCTGGTGGTTCCAGAAAAAGATTAAAGAGTATAGGAGAAAGGACTGAACCTTGCGGGGCACCCATGGAAACTGCAGACAGATGGGATAAGGTATGGTTCAACTTAACTCTTTGGAATCTATTGTGAAGGAAGGAAGAGAAAAATTGCAGTATGAAGCCGGAGAGGCCCATCCTATGTTCCAGATTAGCTAGAAGTTTATCGTGATTAACAGTGTCAAATGCAGAAGAGAGATCAAGAAGGATAAGGAGGCAGGATTCATTATGATCTAGCATGATTAAGATATTATCAATGATATGGAGGAGTGCAGATTCAGTACTGTGACCACTCCTGAAGCCAGATTGATATTGATCCAGGAGATTGAAGGTCTCGATGTGCAAGCACAGTTGCGATTGGACGCATTTCTCTAATAGCTTAGCCAGAGTAGGGATGTTGGAGATGGGACAAAAGTTGTTGAGATCAGATCTGTCCGCATCAGTTTTTTTTTAGAATAGGTGAGAGCTGGGCTGCTTTTAAACATTCAGGGATCTTACCTTGAGTTAAAGAAGCGTCAACAATTTTAGTCCATAGGGGAATGAGGGCCTCCTTGATTTCTTTGAAGATAACTGGTGGCAGAGGGTCGCTAAAGTGATTGGAGGGGTTAATGCTAAGCAGGGTTTTGTAGATGTCATCTTCACTGAGGGGCAAGAAGGAGTTCCAAGTGTCCCTGTTCTTAGTGCTGATACTGAGCAGCTTTTGCATCGCTAGGAGGACAGGCTGAAGCGTCATCTCAAGTGAAGTAAGACGTACCCTCTTTGCTTCGAGGTCAAGGCTGATGGGTTTAGTTTTCTCGATAAATAAGATAGCCAAATCAGAGCAGGAAGGGGACTTGTCTGTTGAGTCAATGTGATTGGAAGCAATCCCTGATTGCAGTTTGACAATTTCAAAAAGTTTTTGGGGGCGGTTAGTGGCTTGTCTAAGCTGCATTATGAAGTAGTCTGCCTTAGTCGTCTTGATTTTTTTCTTGTAGGAGCTTCTGACCGTTCTAAGGTCTTTTAGGTTAAAGGCAGATGATTTTGATCTCCATAGGCGTTCAGCTGTTCTTAAGTTGTGACGATCTGAGTTTAGGTCGTCTTTTAACCATGGTTTGGAGAATTTGGATGCAGAGTTTTTTAGTTGTAAAGGTGCTATTGAGTCCATGATATCAGAGATAGTTGAGTTGTAGAAGTACGTGAGGTCATGAACATCAGTCATGTCAACATGAGGACACAGGGCTTTTTTACAGTCGGTAGCTAGACAGTCCATGTTCCTGAGGTCCCTTTTCCAATGTTTAATTTTCTTGGGCTGGCTCTTTTTTGGTATCACCTCCCAATTGATAAGGAAGAAGATGCTGTAGTGGTCGGACTAGTCACAAGGAGTAATGTCTAACAGTGTAATGGCATTACTTTTAGAGAATTTCTCCTTTGTCGTGAGTTGGTCGGTCACAGAATTGAATAAGGTCCATCTCTGCTAGGAAAGCGTTAAGACAGATCACCACTTGATCCTTGTGCTTAGACCAGTGAAGTTTGAAATCACCAAGGTAGATTTGGGATAGTGAGTGGTCATCGTTGGAGGAGATAATTTCCATTAGTTGTTCGATAAAAAGGAAGTTATCACCAGGGGGTGGTAGAAGGTATGTAATTTGCATATTAGGAGGTTGGTACTGAAGATTTTGATGCACAGATATTCAGCTACTGTTTAGGTGGGGGCCTAAATGTAAGAGACCGATAGTGTATTCCGGTATATACAGGCTAATCCCCCACCCTGTTTCGTGGTTCTGTCAAGATGGATAATGTTGTGACTAGGCGGTACCAAGAGGTCTAATATAGGAGTGGAGGAGGGATTTAGCCAGGTTTCCGTGAGGATTATGATATCAACCTCATTATTTTGGATGAGGTCGAATATCTCGGTAGCATGTTTTTTTGCTGATCTGCAATTAAGAAGTGCACACTTCAACCGGATAGGTATGTGAGATGTTGGGGGCTGTGTGATGGTCACTTGCTTGAGATTGTCAATATTTATGACTCTGTAGTTGTTAGAGGGTTCCCTGTTTGGGATGGCTAGAATGGACTGAATTTGGGTCATAGGGACCTTGTCAACATCTAGAGTGATAGAATAGGAGAGGAGTAGAGCCTCTAGCTCACTGGTCGCAAGTTCTACCCTCCCTCTTTTTGGGTGGGAGAGGGCATTGGGGAGGGGTAGGGTATTAGAGATAGGGAACGAGGCATGTTGGTCGAGGCCAGTGATTGCAGAGGTGGGGATTATTAGTGGCTTGCCTAGGTGGGTAGTAGGCTTAGGTAAGGACAGATGGTCGGGTGAGCGGGCTATCAGTTCATGGAGTTCGTGAATAAGTAGGTTCACTTGGATAGATAACTTGTCCAAACGTGCTACCAAGTCTGAGTGTTGGCTCAAAAAAAGGGACAGAGGGGCAAAAACATTTGGAGAGGGAGGACAACGAGTGAAATAAGGTAATATGGGGGAACTAGGATAGAGATGCTTCCTTCTGATCGTGAGGGGGCCAAGCTCGAATGGGAGGAGTGGCCGGGCGGGATGGATGGTAGAGAGCTGGTTGTGTGTTGAAGTGTAGGTGCTCAGAGTGTTAGTATAGGGAGTTATTGTTGGTGACAGCCTTGTGTGTTCCCTCTGAGGGGAGGAGTTGGCAAATGTATCCCTATATGGAGTAGTGTTGGCAGAAAGTGGACGAGGAGGGGGAATGTCTCAACCGGGTCTCATAATAAGGGAGATGCTTCGATTCTGACTTGTTGACAGCGAGAAAGTGTGTGTGTGCTTCATGTACATGAGGGTGCATGTGTATTTCCCTGTTTTTGCACACCTATAAGCATGCACACATGTTTGCGGTTGTATGTACACACCTATTTGTGCCTGTCCTGGCTCCTCTGTATGTGTGTTTTTGAATGTCTGTGGAGGCGTATGAGTATGCTGGTGAGTCTGCATCCCGTGTATGTCCCATTATTTTTGTGTGCATGTTGTGATTCTGTACGCCAATGTGTGAGTCTGTATCAGTAAGATAGATACTCTATGTTCAACCCCTACACCTGTCTAGTCAATCTGTTTAAAAAAAACATTTTTTCGAGTGTTGGTGGTGAGACCAGAGGGTGCAGTTGTTTAGTGGGTCAGCTGAGTTCCTGTGGCTGTCAGTTCCTAGTCAAGGAAATGCAGATTTCAAAGTGCTCAGTGCACACCTTGACTGTGCCAGTCAGTGTTAGAATAAAGGCTGGCTAGTAAAAGCAGATAGAGTTCAAGGACCTATAGGGGCAGTTTCTCCTCTAACTTCGCCTTACTGGAACAGGAATAGGAATCTGCAAAATGAGATTTTTTACACTAATCAGATCATTAGAAATGCTATCCAGATGCAACAAGCAGATATTTGGACAGTTGCTTTTTTGGTGAGGGTGGAGGTCCTAAGTGGTTGCTGGTGTAAGAGGGCTGGAGTTCAGAAGAGGCATCACAGAGCGCAGAAGAGGAGAGAAGAGGAGTGCAACACAAATTATGAGCTGTTGTGCTATCCTAGAGGGCTGAAAGAGAGAGTGAAGGTATGAGGATGAATGGGGTTGAAGCAGGGTTTTAAGTAAGATGAACTAAGTGGGGGTCTCAAAAAGGGGCATGGCCTATGTAATTACGGGCATTTCTTAAACAGATGATCTAAACTTCTAGGATTCCCCTACTTTGTCACCCAAGTTGGAATTTTCCTACCTTAGTCATTAAGTGCCAGTAGCTTGTCTCTGGGTCACATGGATGTGTGTAGCTGACAGCTGGGCTTTGTGTACTCCTCCTAGACATCACACTGCTCTGCCTCCACACACATGAGTGCATATCCCCTGTAGTCAGTCTGGGGTTAAGACAGGGATGGCAGGATGCCTGTGGACTTCAAAGGGAAACCTCTAGAAGTGGTTCCCACTTCAAAGACAAAACTGAGTATAAATATTGGACCTCAGTACACTTCTAGACCAGTGGATACTCTGCCAGGAAGGACTGCTGTGCTGCTAAAAGGACTGCCATTCTGCTGGACAGCTGCTCTGAAATACACTTGCTCTGCTGTGCTAACCTACTGTCTGCTGTGCTGACCTGCTGCCTGCTGCCCTCCTGCCTGGATGAGGAGGACTGAGCCTGTATCTGCTGAACGCAGGACCTCAAAGTAACTCCAAGGGCTAGTTAGCTGGTCTCCTGACTACAGCCTCGAGGACAGTAGCCTCCAAAAATCTTGATCACAGGACCTGGACTTTGCCATCTCTGAGCCGTACCCTGCCAGCTGGTGCAACCCCAGGTCTAGACCCTTGGAAATGGGCCTGAAGGTGCTCTGCCTTCCCATCTGTGGATCCAGCAGAACTAAAGCATCTCTTCTGCTGCGTAGCGCAATCGCGGGCAGAACTGGCTCATCACCTCTATTGCGAGTGTTCTCCTGAGGCAAAGGAATCCCTATCTACCCTTCAGCCCACATTGGAGCTGCTGCATGTGCAAAGCTTTCCTGATGAAGGCCTTCACATCACAAATCCTTCATTGACATCAGCCTCGACACAGGTTCTCACAGCGCAGCCTCACATCTCTTCAGAACCGACGCATTGCCTCTACTGTGCGATGCATCCTCAATGCCGCATTGCAAGCCCTCACTGATGGTATATTTGAAGATGATGCAGGACCTCACATTGCAGCTGCGTAGGTATTTGGAATAGACACATCACCTTGGCTACGTCCTTGCATCAAAACTGTGGAAAAAAGGCTACTTAGCATGATTCTGTGAATTATTTTATTATACAATGTAGACAAAATTGAAATGTTCCTGATTGCCAAGTGAGAGAACAATGGTTATCTATCTGCTGGCTGATGAACCTCCCCCCACCCACTCCTGCCTTACTAGCCCGCAATCTGGGCATACAACTTGTTGACAAACTCTCCTTTCATTTTCAGATACACTCCATAACGGGAAGCTGCTTTGTCCTTCTCCGGTCCATCACAAAGATCCTGGACCTCTTCCTCTTGTCTGCCCATAGGACAGTTGTCCATGTTCTGATTACATCTGGACTGGACTATGGTAGCTGCTTTACCTAGGCCTCCCCAGGGACAGATCATAAAACTTCAAATAGTACAGAATTCTGCTGCGCGCCTCGTTCTAAGCATTTCGAAGAGGGGGAGTGTTTCTTATCAGCTGTGTGATCTCCATTGACACGCCGTAAACAATAGGATTATCTTCAAGTTTTTTATGTTTAGCCATCTGGCCTTTTATAAGTGCGGTCTGAAATACTTGATGGATAGGCTCTGCTCTGGCCTTATTTGTCACTCATCCGAGATCTTGTTGAGTGAGAAATGATAGGCATTCTTTCTCAGTCTTTGCGAGCAAAGAATATACGGGCATTTTAGCAAGGGCTTGATCGCCGCTTTAGTTCCACTTTTTGCCCCTAAAGCGGCAATTTTTTTATCGCCCTATCATCAAGCTGTCGCTAACAGCTGTTAGCGACAGATTCCAGGCGATAGCAACCAGTTTGGGGCCCGCTTTGCATGTCAGCGATATTTATTGCTAATGACATGCAAAGTGGGCGTGAAAGCAGTCACTAACACAGCTATCGCCTATTACCAACTCAGGCAAAGCGATACAAAAATCGCGCTAGGCGCGATTATCGCTGGTATTTAACACCTGTTGGAAACCTGACTTACCTGTATTCCTCAATGGGAGGTGGATGTTCAGGCTAAGTCCACCATTCCGTTAATGCATGAATATCTCTGGATTTCCAGCGATATTCAGGCATTTCGCCGCTATCGCTGGATATTTTAGCACAGTGGAGATAAACGTTGCTAATAGCATGTTTTCTCCGCTAAAATGTCCGGCGATAGGCAGCGATAAAAATGAACGCGCTAAGCGCGTTTTGCGATAAATATCGCATGTTATTGCTAATATGCCCCATAATCAGCTCCCTCAATCTCTGTGAGCCATCTCCATCTGTGTTTAGGAAGGCCCTCAAAACTCATCTCTTTGCATTGCATTAGAGTGTCAGGAATTGGGTTCTCCTCAGCAGGTCTAGCGCCAGAACAATCATCGGAGAAGCCACGATCTTTACGAATTTTCTCATTCA
This sequence comes from Triturus cristatus, assembly GCF_964204655.1. Classification (NCBI taxonomy): domain Eukaryota; kingdom Metazoa; phylum Chordata; class Amphibia; order Caudata; family Salamandridae; genus Triturus; species Triturus cristatus. Next base: position 1,043,997,346 of record NC_140591.1, on the reverse strand, counting down.
TTCATTATTTTATTTAGAAGAGATAAACGACTTTGAGCTTGCCGAAGAGAATTTTTTCTTAGAGTGAGCCATTGTAGCAATATTGAAAGCCTCTCTTCCTTAACCATGAATTTCATCAGATAGTCCTTGCTGTTTTAGACAAAGAACGACAGTTTGTTTTGTATATAACGTTTGTTAGCAGTGATAAAGATACTGCATCTTTTTCACACATTTTACCCGCAGGCTCACCTCGTTTATGTTTACCCTGTAGAAAGAGAAAATAAAATTCCAAACCAACCAAGTGTCAAATTAAGTTTGAAGTTTCCATATGGAAAAATACAAAGCAAGTGCTCTTCTTTGAATGAATTGGCAATTGTGCATTATAGTGAGTTGTCCAGGAATTAAAAATTTCCACATACAAATTGTGCATCAGGTGTTTTTTGAAAAGTCCTTACAATAAAAGTCAAAAAGCATCAATTGAGTTACAAATCTAATCCAATTAAAATCTACACCACAAATACATCATATTTTGGTAGCTTTTCCTCTGCAGGTAATCATCTTTGATATAATTTATAGGGACTCTCACATTTCCATTATATGATCAGCAGTTCTCTCTCCTACTAACAATGCCTCGTTTCGGCCGGCCCCCATTATGAGGTGAAAGCCAGTGCACCAAAACCGTGGTCAGAATTACAAATACCATATATAGTATGGAAATTATCAGGTGATGTATTATCACACCATATAAAGTGTCACACTATTGAATGTGGAATATTCACAGACACCAAGGTTTGCACATCAGTTTCCACATGTATTCCGCACATTCTGAGCAATTTCAAGCGGCGGCTAGTAGTGAATGGGGCGGCGGGGCGGGCGGGCAGGAGGGGGTAGCGACGGGGGGTTGAAAATATATACTTTTAAAACGCATTTACTTTTTCCGCGGGCAGCATCTCTGCTGAGCCAATTGTGATTGGTCTGAGCGTCATGGATCAGCTATGATCGGGACAGGAAGCCTGTGCATATTCCCTACCAAGCAGTCCATTACAACCTGGTGGGAAATATGCTAAGTGCGTATGGCTGCTTGGCCGACCGTTTTGGCCGGCCAAGCAGTCATGGGCACTTCGTGTGCATAGTCCGCTCCTCCTCCCTGAGCAAGCAGCCTCGCCCCACCCTAACCCTGCCCCGCAGCAACCGAAACTAAAATGCTAATAACGTTCAGTTGTTATTATTTTATTTTCCCCTCTTTCACTGCTCTCAGAGCCGTGGGGCGACGCTCCTCCACCTCAGCGGAGGAACCGCCACTGGCAATTTCTCCTGGAAATAGCCAGTCTGGTTTTCACTGACGAAAGGAGCCTGTTGAAACAAACAAAAGTCCAAAATGTGTTTCGCATGTGGTGAGGGCCTGCGTATAAACTAGAGGTGGGCAATCCATTGAAGGCTTGAGTCTGACTCCAGCCCTATCCTGGCTCTGACTGAGCTCGAGTCCTCTTTGATCTTCCAGTGCAAAACGAGCCGAGCATTCATATGGCTTCTGACTGCCTCCCATGCTCTAAGCTCCTGCAGCAAGAATCAAAGACAAATGGGCTTCACAAGCCGGTACGCCACTTTTTCTCATATTAAAAGTGACGCACCGGTGGCGCAAGGGGCTTGTAAATAAGCCCAAAAGCATCTGTCCAAATTGTGTGATCCTAGTCAAATATTTCATTTCAACAGGCTTCCTTTTTCTTCATTCTTGTCTATGAGAGCACATTGAAATAGTGAGTTCAGAATCTATTTGGAACAAAAGTTCAGATTTAAAACCATCACTAGTGATACAATCATATGTACTAAAGTGAAACGCTCCTGCGCGTGATAGAAATATATTTTTTTTTTAATTTTGAAGACTGAATCGTATGCTTTTTGCACAATTTACATGCCAACATTTTCAGGGTTTGGCTCAATTGCTTGCTGCTAGAGCCAAGCCAAACCCTTGCTGTTATAGTATAAACAGTAACTCTTCTTTGGAAACAGCTATCAGTGCTAGTCCTGAGCTCCTGACACAAAAGTTCTAATAATCCAAGCGAGCATACATTGGAAATCATAAGCATTCAGTGAATGATATGTTTATTTGTAAATCGCACTATCACCTGTTAGGGTCATGGACCTGTTTAATTTCTGCTTTTCAGCCTTTTGCTCGGAACTAAGGGGCATATCAACAACAACCAGCGATAATTATCGCTGAGCGCACTTAGCGCCAGGATAATTATCGCCGGCTAGCGCCGATTTTTATCGTTGTGATAGCGTGCTATTAGCAACGCTCATCTCATCAGCGATAAAAATTCTAGCGCCAACTGGCTAACGTGAGATTATCGCTGGAAACCCAGCGATAATCTCACGTTAGCTAGTTGATAGGGACTCACAAACTTAGCCATGATATCCCCCTTCCATAGGATATCATGGCTAAGTCAGAAAAATACCAGATGTAAAAAAGCAGCGCTAACCGCGGTTAGCGCTGCTTTTTTTGTCTCTAACAGGGTTAGCGACATTCTTGATAATAGGAGAAATGTCGCTTAGCGACATTTCACCTATTATTTTACTCTGGAACGCCCCCTTTGCATCTCATTAGAGATGCAAGGGGAAGCGTAGAGTAAAAGGGTGCTAACATGCAAATTTGCGTGTTAGCACCCTGTTGTTGATAGGGCGCTAGTTTTATCTCTGCTTTTTTGCCTTTTAAAGCCAAAAAAGCAGAGATAAAGCCCTTATTGATATGCCCCAAAGAACCTTCTAGAAGGAATAAAGTGGCTTTCTGGACTTTCCTATTCTCTGTGTTTTATTATGGATGCAGCATTAAATCCTTGTCAAGAGGTGGTTCTTAGACAGTGCGGTTTTGCTGTTTGTTTACAAACTACAGTTAAATATAAAATCAATGCCTCTTTATTTATGTACCCTCTGAGCAAGCCGCTCCAGAAAGGCGATTTGCTGAAATCAGCAGATTTTGTGGCCCGTGATGGATTCGGAGGCGGATGTGTTATTTTCACAGCATTTGCTGTGGCTGCAGAATCACAGTATTTATGGAGCTCCGACAACCACCGAAGCCACAACATCATAATATTCATCTGAAGAGTCTGTCTTTTCAATCATCCCTGTCGTAATATACTACGCTTGACAATGTGTGATTGATAAATTGTACATTTTTAATGGCATATATCATCAACCTACATTTTTTGTTGTTTTCGAGTTCGGTTGGTGTGGGAAGTGTACTCGCAAACGCGGAGTCGAATATTAAAATCACCACGCTAGAATGCTGTGCAGTATTGAATGCAACTGTAATTTTTTTTCGTAATTTTATTTCCGATGGGTTCTTGCGCACATATACAGGTTCTTGAAGATACAACAAGAAAGAACAAACAATCGGTCGATTTGCTCATCGTTTGTTAGTGCTTTATTGCTGTGCTTCCGTTTTGCTGATTTACATGAAAACCCACCTGTGCTACTGCAGCAAGTGACTATGAAAATGACAGGGTATTTATAGTGTTCTCGTTCACCGAGACATCTAGGCGCTGTATTTGCTTGCCGCATTAGAACCTTCTAAACCCGCATCTCAGAATAGATACGTTTTCACGCGTTGATTCAAGGGGGCAGATTTATGACGTCTGGCGCATCTCTGCTAATCAGCAGAGATGCGCCAGAAGAGTTGCGACGCATCTGCCCACCCGTGCGCCACCATTGATGCGCCGCATTTACAATGCGGCACACCGTGGCACTCGGATGGACAGATGCGTGACGCATCTCCTGTCGGAAAGGCGGCACATTGCTGGAGTTGCGTCGCAAGCGCGACGCAGCTCCAGCAAGGCTCGGGGGTGCCCTATCCCTTACATGCTGCGTCAATCCTTACGCCTGCTTCAAGCAGGCGCAGGGTTTTGACACAGCATGGCCTTAAAAGTGACTGAGTGAAATCTTGTAGATTTCACTCAGCCACTTTTAGGAGGCGTTCCTGCGCCGGAACGCCCGCCCCTGCTCCAGAACACCTACATGTGGCGCAGGGCTTTACAACGTGACACATCTGCCAGATGCGTCACGTTGTAAATACCCCGCAGCATGGCGCAGGATTTGCACCGCCGCTGCATCACAAAAGTGACGCAACGGCGGCATAAATGAGGCGCAAGGGGCTCATAAATCTTCCCCAGAATGTCTGCAGCGAGTGCCTGACTCAGAAATGTTGTAAGTTTAATTAAATGATGCAGACAGAATGTGGGAGGCTGTCGCAGACCTTGTATTAATGGACCTAAATACTGCCACACCTCTCACCGCCTTACCAGTACCGTATCTTCTCCATGGAACCAGCAGCAGGAGTACAGGAAGGCTAGGAACATCGAATAGGAACTGGTGACTGCCCACCGGTGCCAGGCACACCAGCTCCATGCCAGCCTGCAGAAGACCTACAAGACCAGCCTACAGAGGCATCTCGCACTGGAGAGCAAGGACAACATGTACAGGGCAAGGAAAGCATGCCCTTCTATGAACCCGAGACACCTAAACAGCTAGGGGCTGATTCACAAAGGTAAACTTACACTTTTGTGTAAGATTACGACTGTCTGCTATTCACAAATGCATTTTACTAATAGAATCTTTAACACTGTGGAGTCTCCGCACATAAAAAGATAAGACTGTCCGATCTTTTTATATGCCGGGGCTTGGTAGCAAACAATCATAAACTGGCACAAACGTGTAAGTTTATCCTTGTAAATCAGGCCCTGCATGTCTAAAGGGCTCAGACATGCTGTCAGCCAAGGACTTCATGAGGAGGCTTGAGTCGGCATTTCTGGATGGAGACCCCACTTGGAAAGATGCTTTTGTTGGCTACCAGGAAACAAAGTGCATACACGGCCAGCAGAAAGAGTTATAGTACCTGGTGGTACACATAGTATACGACGCACCCTTGACAAGAAGGAGCTCCCTCTCTTCATGCCCCCTCATCTAGGACAGCATCAACATGAAATCCTTCCTCCAAAATGCAGAGATTAAATTATGCTGGTCTGGGAGGCCAGTCCCCAGGAGATGTTGGATACTGAGGCTGGAGCCTCCAGTCTCTGTTGCGGGCCACAATTGTTACACCAGCAGGAGAATCAACATTCCTGCACATCTCCCACAACTCCACATTAGCACTGACCCAACACACCTCACATCCCTAACGCAGTAAGTATCCAATTCAGGGGGATATTCTAGTGGCTGTGAGAGCCATTAGCTTCCTTGGCTTAACACCTCTCACCGCCACTTCGTAAACGGGAGGCTGCACCATATTCTCAAGAATGTGGTGCAGCCTGGCGTTTCCCCCTGCGATGGCGCTAAGTTTCATGACTTAGCACCAATGCAGGCACCCTTGCACCAGATTGCAAGGGTGTCTGTGTGCAGGGGAGGGTTGTTTATGTATGGGAAGGTGCCCCATCCTGCACATGAACATTCCTGAAATACCATTTTGCTTTTTCCATGTGCGCTGCACAAGGGAGCACACATGGAACAATCAAAAATGAGGAGAAATTAAGCATTTCTCCTCGTTTCCCCAACTTAAGACCAGGATTTTTCTGGTCTTAAGTTTGGTGCTGCTACCGATTATCGCCGCCCTTGATAATAGGTGGCAGCGTCGATCACAATGGGTGTTGCGGTGGAACGCCCACCGCAATACCCACTGCACACCCCTTTCACTCTAAATTTAGCATGAAAGGGGCCTTATTCTCAAGGTAGCGTTAAGCCACTTAACGTGGCTTAAAGCCACGTTAAGTGGGTTAACGCTGCCTTGAGAGTAAGGCGCTGACCCTATCGCCATGGGAACGTCAGAAAAAGTGATGTTGCCGTGGCGATAGGGGCTTGAGAATATGCCTTTCGGTGTCTCTCCCTACCATATCTACTCAGCCTTTTTTGCCTCAGGCACCAAACCCATGGATGCTCTACTAGTCTCACCCAAGGCCTTCCCTGCTCTTGTTTCCTCAGTAAAGCTCAATGGCTATCTCCCTTGGGCCCCGGACCCACTCATGGGCCCTATCATGGTCATCCTTGGTACTCTCACTATGACTCTGGGTCTGTCCCAGGACCTGCAAGAGGTGATGAACTCTCAAGGCAGGCCTACAGGGCCTCCAGCTGGAACAGAGACGTCAATATGATGGTGTGTGCACTGCCATGCTTATGTCCATCACCACCCCACCTTTGTTCCGCTACAGCCTGACCACCCTATAATTCATGACAATTACCGCCAATGGGTATGGTGGATGCTTCAGGGCATCCTAAGTAAAGGTATCCATATAAATACCCAACATTTGGGGATGTGCTGTGCTTGGCTGAAGAGCTTTTTCCTTATAACCACGATCGCCAAGACATACCGATAGAACACAGACAATCCTTCAGTGAGCACAGACCTCCACAGTCTGTATTACCCTTCATGAGACGCTCACCCTGAATGTGAGGTTTTCCAGGCCAGATAGCAGTTCACACAGACTAGCTTTTTCAGCACCATGACTGTCTGTTACAGTAAGGCAATTCCTCCGTAGTAGTTCCCCTTCTATACTAGGATGTGCTGCAGATGATTTTGAGAAGAAATAGACGCCACAGCATCAGAAAGCTATGGAACATCTAAATCATCCATTTTGCTTTTTAACACACAAATATGTCACTTTTGCAATTTTAGAGTAGCATGCAAACAAGAGTTACAAAAATTAATTAGTTGAGGAACTCGTTCGGGGTATGATGTTCTCAATATTCACATGAGTGTAGTCTGAGAACTGAGAGCCAGATGTACGTAAGTTTGCGATGACCAAATAGCACATTTTTGTGATCCGCTTTTTGGTAATCGCAAACACGTATGTATGAAAGTGTGCTTTACACTTTCTGCGATACCCAGTAGGTCGCAAATAGACCTACCTTATTAATATTCACAAGGTACGTCTTGCTTTGTGACCTATTTGGAAATTGCAAAAATCACAGGAATGGTGACCTGCTGGAGTCAGTAGACTACAATTTCTCTGATAATAAAGCTTTTTTTTTTTTAATGCAGCACGTTTTTCTTAAAGGCAAATGGGATGGGTTTCAAAAATGAAACGTTTTCTTTTCAGTTTTTAAGAGTAGGCAGTGGTCTGCGATACCACTGCCTGCTCTAAAAAATATTTCTATAAACATTCACAAATGAGAGGGGTTCCCTTCAGGACCCCTTCCCATTTACAAATGGGTTACCATCTAGTTGAAGTAGGTGGTGAAATGTGATTTTTTTGCTACCACAATTCTGTTGCAAAACATTCACACATACCACTACGATTTGATATTAGGAAAGAACGCCCTTAACATGCCCATTCCTAATACCGAAATGTAAACCCAATTTGCGAATTGGTAATAGGTTACTGAATCGCAAAATAGGGCTTTGTACATACAAAAAATGCTCTTCTGTTAATCGGGCCATTTGTGACCTCAAAAGGGTTTGTACATCTGGTCCTCAGTGAACAGGGCAGAAACACTGGAAGCAGTTTAGGCCTGGGCAAAATCTTAAATACGCTGGTAAAATGTGCAAAAATTTGAATTTCTTGTTGCATGAAATTGGGAAAACATCTTAAAAATTCCCATTATTCAAATTTGCATTTTCATTTGAATCAGGACAAAAAAAGCATTACAGGCAGACTCACTACTTGTCCAACAGGATAGATGAAACACATCACAAAGTCTGTCTGGTTGAAAATTGTCCAATCATATTGGCCCACATGCATTCGTAAAATAATAGGCTGCCCCTCAAACAATCAGAACAGACCATAATTTGAATGCATTTCTGTTTGCCCAATAGGCAGGATAATCAGCACATCTTAGGAACCTTCCTACAGGGGCTTTTCAGTTCAGGAAGAAACAAATAACCTAGGGGTGCTTCAGAGTGCTCAATGAATTCCTACACTAAGCAAGCCCATCATAAACAAGTAAATATTTAATGCACCACAATGGTGTTTTGGACCATTTGGAGTTCATTTTTGCAATGATTGTCGCTTTTGGAGAAAATATGGAACCATAAATCCCAAAGCAGTTAATGCCCCACAGCAACATTTTGCTTGCCACTTCCCTTACTGAGGATGGAGGTTATTTTCCACAACAATGAGATAACTCTCCATAAATATGTTCACACTCCTTTTTCCATGTCTAAAAAATAAGTCTCTTGACCTCAGTCATTCCCTCCTCAGATTAAGCACAAAATGCTGATATTTAGCACACACACACATATGCGTATACACGCGCACACACACACCTTTGAAGTAGATTTCTGACATTCCTTGCTTTTGCGCCAAATCTTCGCCTACACCATGGGATTTCCTTCAGACCACGGCCAACAGTCCCCTTAGATGCCATGTTTCAGATGGCTGATGCAATAATTGGTCCTACTTTTTTGAATCTGCTCTCACTCGATTCGATATCAGTCTCTGGGGTCAACGTATATTTTCAACCACTCCTCAGAAGGAATGTATTTGGAATAAGGTACCACCATGACACTACACAACACACACTCATTTGTTCTCCGTCAGCACAAGGTCCCAAAATTCTTAGTTTACATGCAGATCTATGTTGGATAAATAAATAGTCCACAGGCCTCCGAAAAGGTATAGGTACAATCATATCACAACATCCTAAATTTTCATTCAAAACACATCTGGTATATATACAGAACATGTTGCATTGAACATCTTAGGTCATCATTACTCCTGTCCTATTCGCAGCGTACGCTAGGCGTTACTGACCTACTTATGTGCATATGTATAATGTATCCATGTACTGCACCACTGGCGGTCTTCTTTCATCATATTATCCATGTGTCCATCCTGCTGCAACCTTTCTTAAATGTCCACTTTTTATAATATACATAACCTCGAATACAATGGTTCCCAAATAAATACATATAAACTGATTGCAGATGAAACCAGACATTTAAAACAATCGTTCCTTTCTTTGTAATGGTCACTTTTAACAAAACATGATCATTTATTGCATGAGAAATCTCCAAAGATGTTTGTGTAATTAACAAAGTGAAGAAACCAAGCTAAAAATCTCAGCTTGAAACAAATATTTGGAACTTCTTAGATTGCTTTACTATAATTTTATAAATACAGACTTGCTCTGAAATGTAAACACAATTGAAAAATGATGTGAAAAAGAACGCGAGATGATTGAATACTGGTTCTCCATAGATTAATGAATCCCAGAGAACAACTCTTTAAAAAGTAACAGATAGGATAATCAATTGTTGTAAATTAAAGAGATAAGAAAGCAATTTTTCTTTTTTGTGTCATAAGAACTTGTACTTTACATATTGCACTCCTTTTCAATTTTTTGAGGAGCCATGGGAAATGTTAGACAAATGTGTTTAATCATTTAATATTGATATTTCAATAAATAACTCAGTCTTGCACAACAAAGCAAATGTATGCTTTTCTCTTTTTGCAAGTTTTGCTTTTGTCATCACTTGGTCTGTATAAGAAATTGAGTTACTGTTTGAGGGGTGTGAAACCTACCAACAGTAGAAACCACAATCCTTTTCCGGGTGAACTCTCACAAGCAAACACCAAATTAACCTGTGCCCAACCTTCTGGTGGTACGGCACAGAGAAGTCAGGCTTAACTCAGAGGCAATGTGTGAAGTATTTGTGCAACACTTCAAAGTGTAATAATGTGAAAACACCACACAGAAAGGATCCCACAACAAATTAGAAAAATATGGAATTTTCTATAAATAAATCAAGACTAAAATAACAAAAATCTAATGAGTAGAACCTAAGGTATGCAGGTTTAAAGATTTCAATGAAAATAGTGCCAAAAAGCACAAAGTGCCAACTATGGATATCTGGTTGTGCCAGACCGGGACAGTCAGGGTCAGGCCAACTGCAATGGAGCGAGGGCTGGTTGCAGGGACCCAGCTAAGCCTGCTGAGCAAGAGTACCTTAAATACTAGTCGCAGAGCATTGCGAGGTCCCATGCTGAGGATGCGGTGCACAGCTGAAGTGATGCATCTGTTCCGGGGGGCTGCAAGGCTGTGATGTGTGGTCCTGCATTACCGCCGAGGAGGACATCGATGAGGGAAGCTTGTGATGCACAGTCCTGCATTGAGTATGCATCATGCGCCAGCTGGTTTCAAAGAGACTGATGGGCTCCTGATGCAAAGTCCTGTTTAGTTGTTCATTCTGTCGTTAACAGAAGATTTGCTTTACAAGGGCTTGCATAGGAGATGTGTTGCGCAACAGCGAATCTGATAAGGCTGCGGGCTATGAAGTCAATATGGAATCCTTGCACTAGAAGAATCCTCGCAGCAGAGGTGATGAGTTGGTTCTGTTGGGACTTGCGCCACACAACAGAGGTGAAGTGTTGGTTTTCTGCTGGATCCAGAGATGGGCTGGCAGAACACCTTGAGGCCCACTTCCAAGGATCCAGGACCTGGGTGGCACCACTTGGCAGTGAAGGACTTACAGTTGGAGAGTCCAGATGTTGCTCTGCCCCTGAGGCATCTGATTAGGAGGCTAGCCAACAAGCCCTTGTAGTCACTCTGGTGGTCCTGGGTTCAGGTTAAAGGTCTAGTCATTCCCATCCAGACAATAGTGCAACAGGCAGTACAGCAGGCAACAGTCCTTTCGGGCAGTAGTCCCACAGAGTGGCAGTTCTTTCAGCAGCATAGCAGTCCTTCTTCCTGGCAGAGTCTTCAAAAAGTCCAGAAATGTACTGAAGAGTTGGTGTCTGACTTCCAATATTTATACCTTATGCCTCCTTTGAAATGGGAGAAGCTTCTATAGGTTTCCCTATGAAGCACACAGATTTCCTTCCTCACCTGCTGTGGCCTCAGGCTAACTACAGAGGAGATTCCCTCCTTGGTGTGGAGGCAGGGCACAGTCTGTTCAGATGGAAGTGGGGCTGTGCCTAATTCCGCCTTGAATGCGGTCCGTGAGGTTTGGCCCCAGTAGGTGTTGGTGAGTGTGGTTGTCCACGTACAAATGTACGAGATCGCCACACCCCGTCCGTTGACCATGAGGCACATTGTTGCTTTTTAAAATATATTGCCTGACGTACATTACGTATGTATTAATTGTAACGCATGCCTTACAGTTGCAGCATCTCACTTTTTTGCACCTGAATCAGGTTAACTAGGAGTGGCGTCTTTACACTGGGCTGGTCCCGGTGTAGTCCTGAAGGAGAGCTGGGGAAGCTCGAAACTAGTTGACCAGACCATATGCTAGGTACACCTATCCATTATAGTCAGGGCCTTTTAGCATATCACCCCGTTTTTAAGCATATCAGCCAGGAGCATCAATAAAGTTTATTCTGCCCACTAGCTGATTATTTAAATTTTCCTTATCCCACTCCACCACATTTTCACTTGCACTACACATATTCTGATTTCTAGTGCTCCTGCGTAATCCGCTAGTCGCAGCACGCCTCAGTTCGTAGAGGACTGGGAGGACCCCAATGATGAAGCATGTCACCGTGGGGAAACCCTGGTGAGTGAGGGGACTTAAGAAAGACATTTTTTTTTCCCTTTCTCTCAAATTGGTGTACTTCAGAATCCAATAGATTTCTGACACCACCCATTCCTTGAGGTTAGGTTCTTTTGACTTGACTAGCTCAGGTTGTTCTTAGATATTTGTACTGCTGGAGGGTGAACCTAACCGTTAACCTCTATTTTCCCCCCATTTTTTGATAACCTAATTCCGCCTTCCCATCCAGCCAAACCTAAGCTCTCTATTGTGGGTGACTGTCTAGGAGGAATACACAAAGACTAACTGCCATTTGGAAGATATCCTTATCAAAATTAATAAAGTAACTCCAATATTATCCTATGGGAGAGGTAGGCCTTGCAATAATGAAAAACAAATTTAAGCGTTGTTCACTAAAATGTACATGGCCTACTTTTTAAATATATTACATCCTGCCTGTGGCTGTTTGGGGCCTAACCTTGGGGTGTCTTATATGTTTTTAAAGGAAGGTTTTGGCCTGGCAAAAGGTTCAGTTTGCCAGGTTGAAATGGCAGTGTAACATTGCGAACACAGGCTGCTGTGGCAAGTTTGAGACAGGTCTGCAAAGCTACGTAAAAAGGTGGCACAGCAAGCGCTGCAGGCCCATTAGTAACATTTAATTTACAGACCCTGAGTACAAGTAGTACCACGTGACTAGGGATGTATACGTAAATTAAGTATGCCAAGTGGGGACAAGCCAATTTTACCATGTTTTAAGGATGAAGCACATGCACTTTAGCACTGGTTAGCAGTGGTAAAGTACACAGAGCCCTAAGGCCAACACAACCGAGATCAGAAAAATGTGACGGAGTAAGGCCAAAGGTTTGGGGGAAGACCACCCTAAGACTGACAGGTTTAACATTCGGGCACTAAGTCAGTGTGAAAAAGATGCTGGGCAGCTGTGAGCCTGGCTGTAGAAAATGGGATCTGCCATTTAGGTGCCCGTTTTTTTTATATTTAACTACCCGGTATTTGTCTCACTCACAGTAAAATCATGGTAAATGAGCTGAGAGTGCTAACAGCCAGTGTCCACCTTTTAAAATAATACCACTGCTGTGCAGCTAGAGTAAGAGATGCTGGACTGGTTACATGTTAAAACATGAGTACACACTTGTGCTGGCTGTGCATGTGAGGCTATCATCTTGCCCAGCCTGGTATCTGCACACAGGTAGCCTATAGCAGAAACAACTCTTCAGGGCTTAGGACAGACTTGGAGTAGACCTTATAATGTGAGTGGGTATTCATAGTGTAAATCTGTAGTGCTTACTGCAGATATGTGGTGGTTACACTGTATTACTAATTACTATTGAAATCCGCATTAAGGTAATGTTTTGGTGGGAAGGGATTAAGCAGCTGTGTCAGCTAGGGCTGGAGCTGAGACTCCCAGCTCTTACCACAGACAACTTGAAGTAATCATAATAGATTGTTCCAGAATGCTTTGTAGGAGGGTTGGGATGGTGTGGGTTGATGATGCTGCACCCTATTATTGGCCAGTGGTACCTTGCTAGTAGATATTTCTAAGCCCCACCCTGCATGTGGGAGAAATAGATGAGAAGGCACTGGATCTGGGAGCAGCAAAGGAATGTCTGGCTGGAAGAGGAAGCCACCTGATGCCCATCCAGGGATGGACATTTGAACTTTTATTTCCCCTGACCCCCAAGACTAGGATGGGTCATTCCAGGGCCAGTGGGGCTGCTCCCCTTTTGCCCCCTGAGGAAAAGTTGGAGAGTGGACCTGCAGAGGAACCCTCTAATGTTCCCTTGGTGTTTCTGTGGACTGGCACTTGACTCTGCTGAGACAAAAGTGCCATGAAAATAGCCAGGAAGATGTGTGACCTGGGGAGTGTGGCAGGGAGTATATGCTGCTTGTTGGCTGTGGAGGGTCTGTCAAAGATGCCCCCACAACCAGGAGAAGGGCACCTGGAGCTGGATAGAGGACAGGCCTGGTATAGGGAACTCAAATCATAATTCCTCTTAAATAGTACCCTTATAGAGGTTACGAAGCCAGAAGGAAAGGAGCCCAATACTACACTAAGAAGTTCTCTCCTTTGGGACCGAGCACAAGCAGGAGCGAGTATCACTACCGTGCTAACTTTTAAAATTAAAATTAACCTTTAAAAGCCCTCAGGGAGGGTCAAGCCCCCGGGGGGCAAAGCAACCTCCATAAATACACTTTTATGGGTCGGGGTGTGTATGGGGTCCCCTCCCAAAACTGCTCCTGATCTAGCAAAGCACATCTCCAAAGACCCGATGCAAGATTGTTGCAAGATTGCACTGTCCAAGGGACCACATCCCACAGGACATCAGTGCAAACTGGCAGGGTGTGTTGCCTGTTTTTGATGTAAAGATACAAGGCCCGACTCCATTTCCCGTATGCCACAACTCAATCTTTTAATAGGCCCAACTGTATTTTTTGTATTTATGCAAAATCATCAACATGTCTGCCTTTGACACAGATTTTATTTGTCCTTATCTTTCCTAGAAACTGTGAAATTGTCAAGTGATATCGTTATAGACATAAACAAAACACTTAATGCTATATGAGTCTGGAACAAGCGCTCAATTTCAAGGTCAAACAAAGAACAATAGTCAAAATAGTGTAGTCTGAATTGTTGTATTTTCAAAATATATGCATGAAGGGATGTGTCCTAAGCTATCATCTGGGTGCTTATCAGTTACATCAAACATTCCAAAGATGACATTGCATATTCCATCTCAGACAAGATACAGTATATAAGGACTGCCACTTGACCACCTGTCCTGTGCACAGATTATGGCGAGCAAGATCATGTCAGACCAGAAGATGATCCTGCATGCCAGAGATATTGCTGCCATATCACAGTTTCTACTGAAACCTGATATCAAGCCTGAGCCCCGGTTTAGTTGATGCTGATGCTGAACTCATGTTAGCCCTTTGCAAGGAACATGGAGTCCTAGTAATGACAGTGTTTTGCTGGAAATCAGGTATGCAGTGCACTCATTCTCGCTAAGAAAATCTACATGCAAGTTTTTCTATTTTCTATGCTCTCTAAGGGCCTCATGTAGGAAGCCTAATACCGGTCGGTAACGGCCGATTTTCGGTAAATATACCGTTACCGACCGGTATTTAGGCTTCTGAGATGTAGGGGGATCATTTCTGTATTCGGAATTTACCGAATCGGTAAAATTACCGAATCGGTAATTTTACCGATTCGGTAATTTTACCGATTCGGTAAATTCCGAATACAGAAATGAGATGTAGGGGAAGTGTGTGGGTGTCGTGGGGATTCGTTATTTACCACCAACTAAAGGTTGGTGGTAAATGACGAATAGGTGAATAAAAGCATTTTTGTGCACGTTAAAGTGTGCAATGTGGCAGACATACATGCCCTTAGGGCATGTATGTGTGCCACATGTGCACACATGGCCGAATCAGGGGTGCAACAGGGTGTCAATGTGACACCCTGCCACCCTTGCATGTGCTCCCCCATTACCGAATCGGTATTTACCGATTCGGTAATGAGGCATACCTTCCCATCAATGGGAAGGTATGCCTCATTACCGAATCGGTAAATACCGATTCGGTAATTACCGAATTTTTCCGAATCGGTAATATTTACCGACTAATTACCTACATAGCATTTACCACTTCATAAATACCGAATCGGTATGATTCGGTATTTATGAAGTGGTAAATGCCAGGCCACCTACATAAGGCCCTTAGTGAGGAGCATTAAAGTAAGATTTAAGGTGTTAGGTTTTTAGATTACATTTTACCCATGTTAGAAATGTTCATTTTATTCTACTTGATATTGTGTGTGTTTATTTTAGATGGGTTGAGCAATAGTGTTCACCTGTTGAAATAAACTTGCTTTTTAGTTAAAGTGTCTTTTTCCTTGCACATCTTGTGTGTGTATTATTGGAGAGAATGAAAAAGGTTTGTTTCTGATCAAAAGTGTCCATGAAACTGTTAGTAACATAAAATCATTGACCCCACTTCAACTATGTATTGAGTTATTAGACCTGTCACCCTTAGAATGGTCTGCCCAAAAATGTTTTTGCCTGCTTACCTCCTCTTTTGCTGTATCTTTTTGTTGGCCTTAGAACTCTTAGCATTTTACCACTGTCAACCAGTTCTAAAGTACATGCGTCTCTCCCATAAACACGGTACTATTGAGGAATACACAATTAGTATATTTAGTTTACTTTTAGGTCTTCTGTAAAGTGGTATACCATATACGTGGTAGCTGTAATCTAAATGCTTTTAGTTTTAGAAACCGCAAACTTGACCTGAGGTTATCAGAGCACTTTACATGAGCACTAGTTGTGTTTGTTAGGCATGGTGAGATGAATTGATTGACTATAATTACAGGACGTTGAGCATCCCTTCCGAGACTCAAACCCGGTTCCCCAGCTTCAAGGTCGACTGCTCTAGCTGTTAGACCACATGCTCTCCCCTACTGACTTACTGCCACATCAACGTGGCATTAAAAATCTCTTGCCAGGCCTTAAACTCCCATTTTTTACACGTAAGGCACCCCTATGTTAGACTCTAGGTAGCCCTAAGGGCAGGGTGCTTTGCAATTAAAAGGTAGGACATGTACTTTTTAGTTTTACATTTCCATGTAGTCACAAACACCCAAAGTCGTTTCTCACTACTGTGAGGTCTACTTCCCTCATACTTCCCTCATAGGCTAGAACTGGGAATTCTTAAGTACACTTTTAAGCTGTAATTCCTGATTAGAAAGGAGTAGCTGTATAATGTTTCTGATTTTTAGAATGGGAATGATATATCCACTTTGCTGGTAAAGTTGAATTTAACATTACTGTTTTAGAAATGCCACTTTTAGTAAGAGGACATTACTCTGCTCTTACATCTCTGTGTGCCTTGCAGCCTGTCTCCAATACATGTCTGGGGTGTGTGGCAGCTACACTTTGTGCAATCCTTCCAAACAGCCACAAACACAGGAAGGAGGAGTGTGACAGAGAACTCATGCATTCATCTGAATTCTGATAACTCTTCCTGGGCAGGAAGAGAGATGGGTAGCTGACACACCTGAATATGCAGTGTCCCGTTTGGCACAGAAAAGGCTGATTATCCCCTACTGATAGTCTGGAGCCAGGACTTGGAATACAGGGGGACCTGTGCCCTTCAAGGGCTGATGTGCTGGAAGGATTGCCACTCTGCTTGACTGCTACTCTGGAAGATCTGCTTTTCTACATTGCTATGCTGCCCTGCTGTCTGCTGATCTCTGGCCTGCTGAGGACAAGGACTGGACCCATCTCACTTGAAACCATAGTGACTCCAAGGGCCTGCTTGCTTGCACCCTGTTCCAACATCTCAGGGCCATAAACGACTTCCTGAAATCCTGGAACAGCACCTGGACTCTGCCCTCTGTGAGCCCTGCCCTGCCACATGGTGACAATCCAGCCGTGGGCCCTTGAAAGATGATTACTGTGGTCCAGAACCAACATAATCGTTGCAGTGACAACTTTGCGCCAATCAGAACCAATGCATTGCTGTTCAATGGTGACTGAGGAGCCGATCGAAGCCATCACTTTGACAGACTGTGTGGCTCGATGACAATGGACCGCATGGCTCGAGGACTACACAGTGCCTGCATCGCCAAGTGGTCCATAGGCAAATCCTTTGTCGCCTGGATGGATCAGAACTGACACATTGAGTGTTCGAAGCCTGCTCGATCCAAGATACTTTTTCAGTGGGACCTGGATTTACTCTGGTCCAGCAGAACCTCAAGTAACCACTAAGCGCTATTTGACACTAAGCACTAGGTTTTGCCTTATTCTTTACAAAAATCATAACCTCAGTTCTACTTATTGGAGTTTTGTAATTTTGGTCTTGTTTTACTCATACAAATATAATCTATTTTTCTAACCCTGTTTGGTGATTTTTTGTGGTGTTTTCATTGTGCTATTGTGTGTGTTGAACAGATTCTTTACACATTGCCTCTTTAGATAAGCCTGACTTCTCTGTACCAAGGTAACAGAGGGTGAGCACAGGTTTTCTTTTATTGTGTATCTGGCTTACCCTGACTAAAGTAGTGGTTCCTGCTTGTACAGGGTGAATACTCTGACAACCAGAAACCCCATTTCTAACATAGGTGGAGTCCGGCTGGGTGAATTGGTGCATTTACTAGGGTCACTAGTAGGCGTGAAAGCAACCCTTGTATATCTCAGCTGGAGAATCAGTTCATGCAACACCCTGTGCCCATGTCTGAATTGGGCAAGGCACACCAGCTTTCTGCCTCCGTGTCCTCCACCAGTGGCAAGTGAGGGCTGGCTGCAGGGGGAGAAAAGGAATCCTGTTTCCGTCTCTTGTGCTCTTCACAGTGTGCAGCTCATGGCCGAACTGAAAGATAAATTATTTGCAAGCCCCAGGGCCTACAAATGCCCCATAGGCCCTGCTGCTGGGCTAATATACACATTGTTGTACATTTATGGTGCCACTTGGAGCACAGGGACACCACAAGCAGTTTATAAGAGTGTTTGTGAGTCTGCAGGAGGTGAGGCAGCACCCACAAAAATGTTTTAAAAACTCACACTAAGTCACTTAGGGAGTTATAAATATGCAGCTGAGAGAGTTTTTGCCTATTTTGCAGCCCTCCCTAAGTCCATGCTATTTTACATGGACTGGGAATGCCTGAATAGCTAGTGGTTAGTCCTATCACTTCTCTATCTCTTCATTAGTCCTATCTCTTTATTAGAAGACAGACTGTAGGACACATGTTTTCAGTTCAGTACTTTATTAATATTGCAGGCATTTGACAATGTGAGGTTTACATTATAATACATTCTTACGAATATTGATTCCACTCCCATTGACTTTATTTGACAGTTATAGCATGTAGCATATATTTGTAATGTTGCCGTTAGTAATAACTTTCCCTGTAAATTAATTTTATTTCATTTAAATTAATGGTGTTATATTGGGGAATTATATCATGTGGCTACTTTTACAGATGTGGTGGCATCTTGTTTCATCTAATATATATGGGAGGTACTGTGATTAAATGCTTTGGGACCCAATAGGGCTGTACCATGATATAATGGTGCCACCAAAGGTATTTCAATCTACCTGATTATTCATATTTGTAATTTAATACATAGTCTTTTGTCATGCTTGTAATAAGTGTATGTTTCATTTTTACAAGAAGAAGCACTGACTGGACAATGATTTATTGAGTGTTGTTGCATATTAGTGAGATGGAGTTGGTAGCACATCTCTCCTCCCCCAAGTAGACCTTTGGCTGCTCTGCTTTGCTACCGTGAGAGAGTGAAGTGCTACAATTGGGGACTTGGATCCCAGCAACAAGACAATTGCGGGTTTAGTACTTGTGTAGTACTCATCCTTCACAGCTAATATCCTAATTTCTTACACATGCCATAACACATCTTCTTTTGCTTTAAAGTAAGACAGAATGCTTAAACAAAACACAAAAATACACAATAAACTGAAGCAGATAATATATAAACTGCAAATCATGAAGAACTACGTTCTGGCCCTTTTCAGATGAGGATTGTTTACCATTATACAATATGAATATTTTTCTTAGAATGATTGCAAATTAAGAGCACTTAAAATGTAAGTAGCCATTCAAATATAAGCTATAATGAAAGGTTCATTCAATATTTATAGATTTTGCTGTAGAAGAAGTAAACCACTTACCTAAAACCCCTAGCCTGTAGTTCACAGTTATAACGATGACATTTCCATGACTTGATAAAATGCTTCCATCGATCATGTTCCCAGTCCCCTCCATATAGGATCCTCCATGAATGTATACCATAACTGGCTTCTTGCTGTTCTGGTCATGAATGTCTGCAAATAAATGCAAACAATCAAAATTATATAATGTTATTTTATTCTTTCATGTATTGATGGGATTTTAAGCATATGATACAATATGTAAAAGTCCCTAGATTTCTCAGTTAATGCAACAGAAAGCTATACAATATGTAAAAGTCTTTACAATTGTCAATTAATGAAACACACAACTTTAGTTCTACCATTTCACTGCATGATCAAACTAATGATATAAACATGGCATAATTGATGACAACAAAGACAATGCCATCTGTGTAGCACTGATGGCACCCATGCATTCTGATTTGTACACTTGTTCCCTGTGTCCTCTTTAATCTGACCCAGACACCCGCTAACAAGTTTTTAAAATGTGTTCTCACAGATACTATTTGGCTAGAAATTGTGGGGCATATTTCCTCTTTCACTGTGCAACGTGGTGCAAGAGTGATGCAAATTAAAAATGAGAGAGGATGTAGCCTTACGTCTAGAGTGGCTGACCTCGAAGCAGTGGAACCGGGTCCGAGTCTCGGGAACGACGCTCAACATCCTGTGATTCTGGGCAAATCACTTAATCTCCCTGTGACTAACAAAAATAAATGTGTCCATTTGTAACGTAACTGGTGCTCATGTAAAGCACTCTGATACCCAATGTCTCGGGTTTAATTAGGGCTACATAAGACTCTCTAAAAAAAAAAGAGATGTCTGAAACAACGTCCTGAGTGGCTTTATATTTCTCAAAGAATGCAATGCAGCACAAATCGCTGTGTTGCTTTACCATGCACCAAGGAGCCGTTTCCATAGGTGTTGCGTGGGTGTTCCCATGCAACATCCATGAACTTCAATGCATTCCCATATTTACCAGAAGTGGTAGACCTGGGAATGCAGCAAAAACCTACACCTCCCCAGGTGAAGCATAACGAGGAGAAATATGTGTATTTGTTCTCGTTTTTTCCTCTTTATATGTGTGCTGCATTCTGCAGCATTTTTAGAAAGAGCAGAAAATTCTTAGGAGAATATTTTTGTTCAGGAAGTGGCACCTTCCTGCACAAAAACAATCCTACGTTCAACACGGGCACCCTTGCACCATAATGCAAGTGCGCCTGCATTGGCTCTAGGCAGCCAAAAGCTCAGAGGAAAAGGCATGAATGTGCAGTAAATACAGTGCATTCCTGCCCTTTCCCTTTCCACGCAGTGCAGTGCAGCAAGTTGACGTGCTGCACTGCGTGA
This sequence comes from Triturus cristatus, assembly GCF_964204655.1. Lineage (NCBI taxonomy): Eukaryota > Metazoa > Chordata > Amphibia > Caudata > Salamandridae > Triturus > Triturus cristatus. The sequence continues at coordinate 1,043,976,846 of NC_140591.1, read as the reverse complement.
CTTGGCCATAAATATGGCCCTGTGTTTAGTACTTGGGAGATACATGTGAATGCACACTCAGTGCAGTTTTTGAGTCCTTCCCAGTGCTTACCACCCAGGTAACCCATACAGGGGCGGCAGTCTTTGGTGTGAGTAGATGCTTCGACCATAGCCATTGATGCACAGTTCCTAGCCTGTGACTGAACACTGTTTGCTTCATTCTGAAATACCAAACGCATCTGCAGTCTTTGGTTGTGGACATTGTTTATTTTATTTGCATTGTTCACACAGTACAGTTGCTGCAACACTGCAATGCATGTAGCACTCTGGTACACCAAGCATGGATGGATCCAATGCACATATTTAATGTGCATGTCTAAGAGGAATTACTTGCAGCATTCTGCTAACTGTGGAATTTTTTATTTATAATTCATACATTTTATTGCTAATGTGTGCTGAAAAACTTGAGGAGGAGGACTCAAAATATATCATATATGTACATTCCAAATGAATTACTGTGGGTCTTTGTTACAAGAATGACTTTCACTGTGTACATGCCCACCTAAAATACCTGGAGAATATATATGTTTATTTCTCTATAACCTTTAGCTGTTTCTTTCTTGTAGCAGTATTCAACTACTATTCGAAATGGGTTTACAGCTTCCGGCCAAATGCTATTCAAGTTAAATTCAATGTTGGAGTCGTTTGAGTAAGTGGTGAAACAAAACCCATCAAATCAAAGACAGCAATAATTCAATGTAACAAAAATGGTGCCTTACTTTCAGCAGTGCTGCATATGCCTTTATCCAAAAAATAGAGGACTCTCTATTCCACACTTTGTAAAGCTCATGTCAAGCTCAATTGTATGTCTACAATTTACAAAAATCTTTGACTTAAAATATAGCCATTAAAAGCTGGGGACGAAGGGGACGGTTCACAGAACATTTTTGGGTAGTGCTTTTACATGTCATAGGTGGTATATGAAGGCAGTGCTCGATACAGACAACTTTTAACATCATACTTCAATAGCATAATTGTGGAGGTGAAAATGTGAGGCGCGAATGTGAGAGCATATTTATTATGTTGCATTTTATTATTATGGTTTTGGGCTGCTGTGTTTTGTGCTGCGTCATTGCAGTATATCGTTGTTAGATTGCGTTCTGCGCTAACTGATTTTTTGTGTTGTGCCCTGCTATGTATTTGTTGAGCTTCTGCTTTGCTTTATGTTATATTATTGTGTTGTATTCTGTTGTACCTGAAGTTTACTCCAGAGATGTCAACAATTATTTCCAGCCAAATGCAGCATATACAGTGGTTAATTTGTAAAAACGATAAGGGTCAGAGGCAGCTTGCACCATTCATTTCTCCTGTTAGCGCCACCTAAAACAGAGCCAAATACTAACCATAAAAGTGGGGAGAGGATGTGGCGTAATGTCCAGAGCTGCCCACTTCGGAGCTGAGGAACCAGGTTAGAGTCTCGGTGTCAGCTCAACATCTTTTGATTCTGGGCAAATCACTTAATCTCCCCGTAAATAAATGTGTCCTTAACTGGTGCTCATGAAACCGCCAGTGTTGATAAATAAATGCCTGTGCTGAGCACCAGAAACCACTGGAGAAGATAAAACACTGGGCATATAATTTAAAGCCCAAGAGACAAACATCCATTTTGCACTCTATAATGCTGTAAGTTACTACTGTTCCAACTCTTCAACTCTTGAAGACACAAGTCAGCCCAAATCTGTGGCAGAGAACATACCTTAAATTAGCATTTATAGTTGTTGCTCTATGTGAATCGGGCTTAACACTATTACCATACCAGTGTATTGTATTTTTGACCTATAACACAGTCTGTGAATATTAATAGAGGGAGGTGGGGTATACTGGTTGTGTGCCAGTCAGTCTGGCATCCTCTTATCCCCTACACCTGCATAGAGTCAAAGTGTGTTCATCATTTGCATGGGCCATGCCCCAATACAATGAGACATACCACCTTAGGATTGTGCTGTTTCTATAAGTGTGTCAGCAGAATCTGTATTACAGAAGGTGCCATGAAAACGTCTGAGGCCCCTCTGTAATGCCAAATCTCACAGGGGACACAGAAAGCAGGCTCACATGACTGTTGCGCTCCCTGGGATTTTTAGGTAATTCAGTTTGAGGTGTTTAGAAATGTATTTTATAATAGTTTTAACCTTTGCAAGCACAGACCCTCAACGTAATGGGCAACAGAAATCTGCACACACATTAAAAAAGATATGGCTAAACACAATGAATGCAATCAATTTAAAATAAAATAACTAATAGAATGCAAATAAAAACATAAACCACTTTTGTGGCAAATAGAAATACAGAAAGGTTATAGATTTATTATATGTAATTATTCAGTTGAAAGAGTTAACCAATTTTATTTTCTTGACTGCCTACTCTAAAACTCTACATATAGAGGTGGTAAGGAAGCACTAGTACAAATCTCTGCAGGAATAGGACTGCAAATGTGACGTGCCATCAAAGAAAAGTCCTATTTTTTGTTGTTGATATTTTTATTAGAACAGGAAAAAAAGATAAAGTAAATAATTTACATGTCGGTTTACATATCAAATAGCAAGACCAATAAATTAAACAAGCATGGTCAAGAATTATAAAGAGCATTTCACATTACATTTTCAAAAGCAACTGAGAAAGAATCGGACTCCCACAGCCCTCGACTAAAACATCCTGATTAAATAAAAAAATAAAAATAAAAAAAAGATAAAGTGCAAAGTGCAAAGCACCATGTGCAAATCATTTTTGTTTTAGGAATACCCTACCTTCTACAAAGTGCCACGTGCAAATATAACTTTTTTTTTTTTAACTAATTTAACATCATCAGGCTTCAGCTATAAACCCATAAGGGAAAAAAGGATGCCAAATACCCCTAAATCTTGCCACCGCTCCTATACGTTTGGCATAGGCTTCTTCAAATTTGTAAGTTCTAGTCATTTTATTAAACCAATGTTCAATGCTAAGTTGTAGACTGGTTCTCCAGTTTTGCAGAACAAGTGATCTAGCAACTGAAATGGCAATTAATATAAAATATTGCTGATTTTTTGTAAAGCATTTCACTTCTCCTGAAGAACCAAATAACACCAACATGGCAGACGGACTGATTTCCAAGGATAAAATCAAAGAAATTTCCTCAAAAACCCTCTTCCAGAAATATTGTAAATCATTACATTCAAAAAATATATGTAGCCATCCCCCTTCACCCTCTCTATTACAACAAAAACATTTATTCGGGCAAGTTAGAAACATCTTAGACAATTTCAGAGGAGTAAAATATAATAGCCATCTAGATAAAAAATTAATTCTTTTAAAATTGGCGCCTCTGAGAGCTTTATTTGCTAGATCATTAAGCTGAGTCCACTCTTTGGTATTAAACTTGCAGCCTGTCTCTGAATGGATTTTTTGAAGCTCTTTTGTCAGAACATCTTCTGAGTTGGATTTTTGATGAAGTAACTGATACCAGCAGCCAACCCCTACCATTTCATTTACTATCTGCTTGACAATTGGCCTTATTGTCTCATGTAGAATTGCATAGTTGTTTTTAAGGAAATTGGCTATTTGTGCAAAGCTCAGGGCCAGCGTGGTATTCGGTGTGATGGCCTGAAGACAAACCGATTCCCAAGTAATTAAGGAATCACGATAATAGAAATTCCCGAGCTGGAGATAACCCAGTTCTTGCCAGTCCTAAAAAAGCCTTCTATTGAGTTTAAGACCTCCTAATGTCCCATCCTGTATAGGGGTGTAAGCGTGAAATAGAGGGATATTCTGTGATTTAAAAAATAACTGCATTCTATCAGCCAGAGTGAAGATAACCTTATATCGCATTTTTTGAGGACGTTTCGCCAAACGTAGGAAAGCTGGAAGTCCGATGGCGCTTTCGTTCAACACATATATCAATTTTTTTTCATCAAAAACAGAATTCTCCTTACCCAATTGGGAAAACAGATTAAGTAAAGAAGCCTGATGATATGTTAAAAAATGTGGGAGTGCCAGTCCTCCTGAAGTTACATCAAGTTGCAATATAGAGAACGTAACCCTAGGTTGTTTATTATTCCAAACAAACTTCCTTATTAATTGATCCAGCTTCTTAAAATAATAACTCGGGATTTTCATGGGCAGATTAATAAATAAAAACAAAAACAGTGAAAGGACCGTCATTTTGACCATTGAGACCCTTCCCACTAAAGACAGTTGCAACAAAGACCGGTTATCCAATAACTTTTTGACTTTCGTAAGCAATCTAGTGTAATTCATAGAAAATAATTGCCCAATGTCATTAATAACATGTATTCCCAGATATCTAATTGGGTGCGGAGGTTTTAGATGGATGGCAGGTGGGAGATCCAAAGGAGTCGTATTAAATGCTAAAATTTCAGTTTTTGCATGGTTAACTTTATATCCTCCGACTTGTGTAAAATTTTGAATTTCATCCAACACCTTCTGTAGGTTATCTGCCCCTGTCTTCAGACATAAAATGATATCATCTGCGTAAAGCTTAATTTTTGCCATACCATCTACAGGAGAAAGAAAAGTCCTATTAAGAGAATTTTACATGACATGACACAAATTTGGAATGTTAAAACAAAGCAGTTATTCTCTTTGCATTAACATATATGCATCCGACCCTCTGCACCTTTACTGCCAGCTTCAGCAAGTTAAAATCAACAAGAGGAATTGAAGGTGGTGCACCCTAACATGAATTGAATGATATATGAAGAACTGGCTGGTGCTTCTATCACCAACTGTGCCACAGAATGAAATAATATTGGCAATGGTGACAGGGTGGACTGAAGATCAATAATCAGTAAAGCATTTGCACTGGTCAGTCTTTATTATGTAGTGGGTCAAACATAAGTTCAAAAATAAAGATCTTCATTCCCCTGTGGAAAGAAAATTAAAGGGATAGTATGGAAGGAATTTGGAAACATAAGAATAAAAAAAAAAGGTAAATGCATTGAAAAGAAAACGCTAATTTGGAAGCGTTGGTGGGATAAATAAGAATAAAGTCAGGCATAATTTATAAAGTTGGGAGGCATGTGTTAGTGACCAAAAAAGCACTTAGTTGGTTTTAATTTGGAAAAATATTTGAACATCTAGGGTAAAATGTACTAAGAACTCATGCAATGCAGCACACCAACCAAAATTGCTGCATTGCATGAAAGGGAGAAGGCAGGACAGTGCCACAACTACCAAGGTATAGCGCTGTTGCTCTCACCACATTTGGCTGCCTTATGCTACACATTCATCGTGCACCTCAGTGCAAGGGTTTGTGCGTGATGTCTAGAATAGGTTCTGTACTAGAAGGATATCGTTCTAATACAAAATACTCTGCTTGGACATAGTTTAAAACTTTTCTAACTTTGCTTATGCGTTGTACAACACAGCCCACATGCAAAGTTAGAAATGTTTCAGAAAGGAAACTTTTCTCAAAAGTTATGCCTTGAGGAAATGTACATTAATGCTGCAAAGTCCAGTCTCGCACCTGCGGAAAGTCGAGATAACTCTGGCCCCCTATCTCTAGTGCTACTGAATCAGTACAATAAATGGTGCATTTAATCTAGGAATGTCACATATAAATTGAGTACCGTGTCTTAGACGTACTTGTGGATCCAGATACCAATAGCCAGCACCACATTTTTCAGTCGCTTCGCGCAAACATTAAATACAATTGTTGTAGGACAAATTCCCTAAGCCCTCACACAGATTGGGTTGGTGACTATATCTAGAAGCCCAAACTTGCCCAAAATTGAGTATGTCCTTATAAAAATAGAACAATGATTGGAGAAATTTAGGCAACACATAAAAAAGAAAAAAAGGTCTCATTATGTACTGCAACAAGAGTGGCTGAGAGATTAAGGGGCACAAGCAAGCACACACCTCCACCTCCACATTAGCATAATTGCCACCAAGTTAGTGCTTATCTCAGTGAAAGGAAGAGATAATTATTGACTAAGTACTAATGCAGCTGTGCTAGCACACAATCTTCAAGGTCTGTACCATAACAATATAACCCTGGTTTTAGGGGGTGTTGACTCTTGTATCATGGCCAGAGGAGAATTCATGATTAAGGGCCAAATCTATCTGTTCCTCTTTATAAATAACTCAACATTATTCCTGAGTCAAGAAATCAAAAACCAAAAGAACTCTGGATGGGTTAAATGCTTTAAAACGTTTTTCGATTACCTAGGAGGGAATGTGTTTTCTGGACGTTGCACGCGCTTAGGTTTGAGAAAGTTGAAACATGGCTAACAAATTAAAGACATTTTAAGACATACATTTATGTTTGTGATAGAGACATAAATAGTTTGCTTTCGTGTGGTACAGTGAAACAAGGTCCGTTAGACCACTACTTACGCATGTGCCAGCGGATGCAACAGATGTGAGGGTTGCATTGCCTCACTATGGCCGATGCAGAATGATAGAGTTGTGTGGTGTGATGTTTGACGGTGACCGCCCTTACCAGTTGCTGGTAGGAGTAAGATACTTTTCAACTGCCGCTCTGCATGCACACACACAATCAGAATGTTCTTTAATTAAACTCTGCTCAATTTGTCTAATGCTGTGATGTCTCTTAGATATTCTTTAATTTTGACCCTTGGTCATGTAATCAGGTAATTGGTTGTGTATGTTCAGTAGAGCAGCATGTGCATTCCTCTTCCTCTGTGGGTCATCGATTCATAAAAGCTTATTGTGTGTTTATCATGCAGCCAACAGTGTGGCATAAGTAGTCGCAATGTTGGGCAGTGATCTGACACTGTGTACACTTCTTCTCCTGAAAATTGGGTAGGAATGACTGTCTTTCTTTATCCTCTGTCTTTTCTCTGGACTATAATTAGTTCTCAAGTCGGGCTCCCAGATTCTCCACCTAGTGAAGGGTGCTCTCTAGGCCTGTCAAAGTCCTTAATTTGCTTAACCACTACCTCGCCTCTTACTCTGTTCGTGTTTAGTCGTGCTTATTGAATTAGTTATTCCATTTTTTATGTTGTGTGCAGCAGTTGTGCAGTATATTTTTCAGTGTGGGAATTGCTTAATAACTGCTTCTGCTTTTCCCTTGTCTCTTCTTCATTTTGATTCTTTTTCCGCAGCTCTCTCATTCAGGGTTCCATGTGGTGCAGCATGTGGTAGTGTTTGAGGCTGAAGCCGACTCAATCGAGTGCTTCATGGTTCCTAGTCACAAGGCTTCAGGTACCTTCTTTTCATATGATGGAGAGTGAGACAGCTCTCTCGACGCCATCTTGTGCTGCTCTACTTATTGCTCAGGCACTTGTCATGTTGAGGGTGACTGCACGTGTGGTTGGTGGCAGAAGCAACACCAATGCACACAGTGATACTGGTTAACTGCTGTGCTACACACCAGTGTTTGGCAAGTTGTTTTATATAAACTCTGCAAAAACGTAAGGAGCTACCCTCGTCAAAAGGTGAGACAGGGATAGTCTCTTCTGGGTATTACTAGTTAACGCAGTCCTACCCAAGCCAGACATAATACATTTGCAGATCTTGGGAGCACAACACTACGTAAGAGCAAACGTCGCTTTGCAAATGTTCACACTGCAAGACTTATTTCAGGTCAACTCACTTTTATTCTGTCTGTTTGAGGAGTAGATGGAGAACCATCAGGGGCACATCACAGTATACGAAATGTAGACGAAGAGGGAAGAGGTGTGGCGCAGGGAAGAGGTGTGGCGCCGAGGCCAGGGCGACTGACTGCAGACCACGGTTCGATCCCCAGCGCCGGCGGCAGATTAGCCCAGCACCATGTGACTCTGGGCAATGCTTGCATAATCTTCCTGACGGCCCCCAGCGCCTGGAGATCTTTACAAAATGTTGATTATTATTAGACAAAATACATTGCATAGGCTGGTGCGGTGGGGTATTTCCATTTGTGGCCTTGGTTTGAATTTCGTGTACCCGGTGCAGTACCTTCTCCCTACTCAGTTCTATTTACTGCAAGTAATGTATGGGTGTAGCCAGGGGATCTAGAGCAAGGAAGAAAATGGCTCTCGTGACCACTGTTCAAACTGTGAAGTACAGCAGTAATCAGAGTTCAGTGAGGCCCTAAGGGCTTTGGGGCCCGGTGCCACTGCCCCTGCTGCACCAATGGAAGCTACGACCCTGAAGGTATGCACTATTTTGTCATGGTGCGGAATGATACAAAACCACTTGAGGTGTCCTTTGTACCTTCATATATTTATTCATTTTATGGTTTCATATAGTGCTGCTCTGCCAAAATCATGTACCAGGGTACTTTACAAGTAAAACAGCATTGATGACACAGATCTCCTTTCAATAGAGGGTGAAAAAACAAAGTACAGTAAACCTGGAATGTAATAATGAAATATGTCTAAATTAGGGCTGCGCCCACGACTGAAAAAGCAGTATCTTGCGGATTGGAACGAGACTGTGTTCTGGTCTGTTATGATGCAGGTGTTTTTGTGAAAGGTGCAACGCAGTTCTCATGAAACATATATTTCCAACAGCATAATGCGGCAACTATAACAATAGCAGCCACCTTGGCGACTGTTGCCAGGCAACTGAAGAGGTATTTTATCACTCTAACGCGATGCAGTGCGAGTGAGTCAATATTGCATAACTTTACTGTGGAGCCATGACAGTAAAGAAGAGTAGCATTGCATGGCTATGTTTCTTATAAAGACTAGATTTAACACAATTATTACAATTTTGTCTTTCTGGCGGTGTGAGCTCAGCGATGCACAACTGCAGTAGCATTTTATAACTGAGAATTAAGATAATAACCATAAGATCTTTGATTACCATGTTTTCCATGCTCATTACATTTTAGTCATTAGTTTTTGATCTGGTAAAGCAGCAGAAATAATTGATTTTAAATTGTAACACATTTTTTTCTATTTTTAAGCAAATGTGCTTGTGAGGATTCGGCTTGTGAATACAAATGCGGCAGAATGTGTGCCAGTGAATGTGCATCAGGTGAAACTGCAGAACTTTAACACTACAAATCTTTTTTTAAAGTAATTGGGGCACATGCATCATGCTTTTTACCAGTCGCAAACTGGCCGATTCGTGGAATCCACTCGCTTGCGACTGGTAAAAAGCCATTTGTGACGCATCAACCCAAAATGCATTTGCAAAATAGGTAATCGCAATTTTTGCGATTACCTATTTTGCGAATTCATTTAGGAAATCGCAATTTGCGATTCCCTAAATGCAATGCAAGAAGCATTTACAAAATGCGACTTTGCATTAAGGAATTGCAAATTAACGTCAACTTCAAGTTGATGTTAATTTGCAAATCCTTAGTAAAATTGCATTTTTCTAAGTGCCACGTGGCACCTACACATGCCCTTAGGGCATGTGTGTGAGCAACATGTGCACACTTACCTTTTTGGGGGGTGCATCAGGGGGGCCTTAAGCCCCCTAGCACCCTTGCAATTGCCTTCGCAATTTCTGATGACCTATTTGGTAATCGCAAATTTTGAATGCTTTCCTATTCATTCCTATAGGCCTCTAGCCCATAGGAATGAATGGGAAAGCATTCCCTAATAGCGAATCGCAATTTGCAATTTGCTATTAGAGAATGTGTAGGAATAAGATAAGGAATTGCGACTCCTAAATAGCGGTTCCTTAAAAATCGCAATTAAGGAATCGCAATTCCTTATCTTGATGCATGTGCCCATTTGAGTCTGAAAATCGTTTTGTACAATTAGCTATTCAGTTTGACTCGTGCCAGCATCAGCCACACTTGTGAGGACAATCTAAAGCTATCTGAATGTGTACATTAACCTGTGCATTTCATTTGACTGTGTGTCGACGGTGGCGTTTAGACTAAAGGTAGCTTTAAATTCTTGTGGTCACTTTTCTTTTTTCGACTGTGTTTATAAAGGCTAACACTAGCCATTTTGACTACACTATTCGCTGGGGCGCAGCTGGGGGTGGGCCGTGGGGGCGGTCCGCGTCAAGCGGCACTAATTTGCGGGCGGCGGCTGTGCGGCACTGGTGGCCCGTGGCCTGTCCAGGATTTTGTTAGGGACACTGACAGTGATGTACACGGTCACCCCCCACACCCACACGTGCGGCTGTTGCTGAGCAGCACTGCTCACATGTATGTAAGTGCAAGCGCAAATGCTTGCAAATGCTGAACCACCTAGTTTAATGGTGTGCAGCGCCCGGCGTACAGTGTATGTGGGTCCCAGGGCCGTCAATCTCGTAGCACGCGAAAGCGCTACCAATGATGGCCCTGGGCATCTTTATCGGCCAGCCCCCACGCTGTATGGGTAAAAAATACTAGTAACGTGCACCACCACCACGCGCTCCCTTTAGTGGAGTCTCTGGAGTGAAGGGCAATTTGCAGTAGACAGTCCAGCTGATTAAGAACAGCAGCAGTCTCACTTAGTACGAGACCGACCACGACTGCTTAGAGATCCCCGACCAGGCCGTGAGTCTTCTGACTTACTCGTGTACCAGGATATGTAAAGCATTCACGTGAATACTGTTGGTGCCACAATCAAAAGTAAGTGCTATTTTGCCTAATTTACATCAGTTTTCTCCTACTGGAAACCCTCCCTCTCCCAACCCAACAAAGAATGGGTCGTGTTTGCAGGTGCCACTTGTTGCTTAGGTGTGCTGACGGAGGCAGCTTGATTTATGGTACGGCCTGCTCTGTTTGTGTGTATTGGTGTTTTATTATAGGATGTTGTGTTTCGTGTGCGAGTAAGAATACGCACAATACTAGGCAGAGCTTTTCTGGACCCGCAGATTTAGGTAGTGTGAGTATAACTGTGAAAGACCTATTTATTATTCTCCTGACATGCCGACATCTAATTGATTTGTTGCTTTTCAGTAGAAGGCTCATGGCCTCTTCAAGAGGCCACAAGCCTGCTACTGAAAAGCAACAAGCCCTCTTGTGTGCTTGTTTGGTAATTTAATGCCTGCTAGTCAGGCCTGACGTTACTGTTACAAGATGGCTCACCCCTCTAGGCTCTGTCACCTCGCCAATGCCATTGTCACCGGCCCAGTGACAGATACTCCAAGTGGAGATGACTTGTCTCGCGCGGGTTAATACATGTGTTACCTTGCTTTTCGGTTCCCCCAGTTTATGAGTCTGCACTAATCCTCCTGTTCACCTTGTGTATTGTGCAGCAAACGAAAGACAAGAAAGCTAGCTGCTTGCAGAATGCTTATAGGTTCTAAATCCAACAATTCTGGCATTTTTACTCCTAATATCAAATAGGTTAAATGCAGTTAAAGACCTAGAAGAAGCACAAAGGTGGAACTGCTAATGATCCAGAACTTGGCATGTAGACTATTCCTAAATAAAAAAAAACACAACCACGTCACCCGGGCACTGATGTCCACCTTTATGTTCTGAAGCAGTAAAACAACCAGTTCTAGGTTTTGTGTCCCATACATGCAGCCTTTCATTTTAGAGGCACTTGCTACTTATAAGAAGTGGTCACCCTCTCCCAATGAGAAATCGGTTATCCAGAAATGCTACCTGCTCCTACTAAAATATCTCCAGGTATCGGAAGCATTGATTAAAGCTCTGATAGTTATGGTCCTCCTCCTGTGAAATTCGCTAGACTTTGCTTATGAGTTCATCTTCTTTCATTTCACTAAACACTTTAAAAACCTACCTCTTTAAAAGAGCCAGTGGCACTTTCTTGTCTGAACCGGACACAACCTTCGATCCCATGGATTGGGCAACTCCATCGAATAGGAGGACCATTCCAAGATCAGATTGTTCGCAGGAAAACTGTAAGGAATCTCCCAGTTAGCTGGAATTCCTGAACTGAACAGAAAGAAAAGACTAGATAGCACCCTGGAGTGTCTAAAACCCTGCCAATACACCCCCGCTGCTCACCGTCCTTTTTCCCCAGCACCCCCTCCCCCCAAGTACCTATTATGGGCGCCAATCTGAGCGATAGCCCCGGGCGCCAGAAGCTCTAGCTACGCCACTGACTATTCGTAATCGAGTGTGTGCTGCCATATTCTTTAGCAAATATGAAGTCACATGCTTATTCCATAGAATTACAGATAATTTATTATAACCGTAAAGGTCAGCATCAAAAGGTAAAAGAGAAGTTTTGAATAACCTCATGTATCCCGAGAACCTACAAAGGGTGAAGCATTGTGGTTTCAAAACACTTTGCTACGGAAGAGTGCTGGCACTAAGAAAAGGTTCAAGTTTCAAAGCCAGTTTAATAACAGTGATTCATGAGACGTCAAGACACATTTGGTTCAATAGCAAATATATATTACTAAAATATGTCACATATAAGATGGTAGGTCGAAGGTAAGTGTCTGTCATGATGGTAACATGCATAAAGAAGATTAAGAGTGTCAGGATTGCCAGAAAAGCTTAATCAGACATCAGTTTATATGTCAATTTAACAAAGTTATTTAGAAAAGGTATTTATGGGCTTACTCCATAGTCGCCCCAATTAACTCGTTCAGGGCTTAATTTGTGCCAGAGGTTGCCAGTGGTGGGTACCCAGAGCAAGACAGAGAAACGCAGAAAAGGGATAAATGTGGAGGAAGATAAAAGTAGGAAAGTGAATGACAAACTGAAGAAATCGTGAGTAACAGAACCCACAAGATTGAGAAATGGTGACAAAAAGTGCATTGGAGAGCACCGGCAGTGGGTTCTTAATGGCTCTTAAGAAAAACTTCATGGCCCATGCACCTATTTTTTCACAAGAGAAGTACTGATCCTAGCTCAACTACCTAAATAAAGTGTGAATAACATTTATTTTTTGAGACAAATTAACTTTTTTATTGGTCTCTGTCCTTTATTTTTTCGTGGAATTGCAGCGGTTAACACTGAATGTGTAAAACAAAATGTATTAATTACATTTACAAAATCGCCTGTAAGAAATAATTTGGTAAACTTTTTTTTTCTGAATTTATAAAGTTATAAAGTTATTAATGAACTCAACAACGAATTTTAGCAAGGGACTCTTGTTACATCATTTTGTCTATAAAGTTTCTGTGGTTAAGAGTGGTACTATTATTTTGTTTACGGGAGTGCAAGCCTTAAGGGGCCTATATATTTCCCCACTTAAATTTACAAATTAGTTCCCTACACCAGCTATGATGTAATTCTTTTCAGAATTATCCAAAAATAATATATATAACCTCTCTTCAGAATATATTTCCAAAACCAAGACTGGCTCCTGCAATTCCTTGGCAAACTCCTACTGATGACAGTAGAGGTTTGAATCATCAGGGGACTGTGTTGATTTCATGAAGCTGACATGACTGAGATAAACTAAGTCTTCTTAACAACTCCATCATACTTATGTGTGTCTAATCACATATTTCCGTCCCTGGTAAAGCAACAATCTATACCTGTCATCCAGAGCCAGCTAATAACATTTCCATGACTTACGGATGGATAATAATAGGGGTGGGCGGAATTTTCGTAGTCGCGCTACGTAAAGCTCTGCGAAACGGTAAAAAAATTTCCGTGGGCACGCAGAAATTCCGCGAACACGAGGAATTGCTTGTTCGCAATGCTTTTTTCCTGTTCGCGAACGCTGTTTGCGTGCTCGGGGAAATATCTTGCGAACACGCATCTTGAGAACGCGAACAAGCAAAAAATTCCGTGAAGCCACGGAACGCAGAATTTTGGCCAATTCCACGTTCTCCGCGAAACCGAGTTTACCGCCGCAGGCCTAGATATTATTACAGGTTTCGTTATTGCTCCTTGCAGTAACACCAGTCTAGGCAAATGAATTTAAAAGTGCCCTGGAAGTCAGTTTAAAATGAATAACCATTAAACCTTTAACCCCTTGCGTGCTCATGACGGAACCACTCCGTCATGAGCCACGGGCGCCGTGTGCTCATGACGGAGTGGTTCCGTCATGCTGCGGCCGTTGCGGCCGCTCCGCCCACGCGGCGCTGATTCCCCGCCTGTGCGGGCGAATAATGCGAGTGGGCGGAGTCGTGACGGAACCACTCCGTCATGAGCACAGCGCGCCCGTGGCTCATGACGAAGTGGTTCCATCACGAGCATGGCGGCGCCGCGCTGACCCCGAACCCCCCCAGCGCCAAGGCGGAATTCGTGCCGCGGCGAAGGGGTTAAAAGAAGCTTGCAACCCAGATATTTTTACTAAGTTTGAAATTGTTGATTGCTTACAATGCCCAAAGAATTAAAATGTGGATGTTAAACGTATTCTGTGGTGAGTGAAAATGACTGACATACATAGGGGCATATTTACAAGCCCTCTGTGGCTCCAGTGGCTCCAGTGGCGCACAGTATAGGCCCATATCTACAAGGCCATGCAAAGCCACCCTGCGTGGCTTTTCCTGGCCTTGTAGATAAGGTGAAGGGCCATGCAGCGCAAGTCGCTGTGTTGCCTTACATTGCAGCAGGGAGGCGTGCCATGGGTGTTGCTGTTTGTTTTCCCACGCAAAACCCATGGATTTTGATACGGCCCCAGATTTACAACATAGAGTGAAGCTGGGGCAGTGCCAAAAACATACACCTCACCATAGCAGGTGTAATGAGGAGAAATGTTTACAATTTTCCTCCTTTTTAGGTCGAGCCTACAGCGGCAGCACACATGCCCTGCTCACTTTGCGAGGAATGCAATATTCAGTATGGAGTGGGAGCTCCATGAAAGCTCCGCCCACTCTCCACCCATCTTTTTTATTGGCATGTGTCTTTGTCGCTCCTAAATGCTGCCTTCCGATTGGTTTGAGGCTTATTAGTCCCTCCTTATAATGACCATGTTGTCATTTGTATCCTGCCATGGCTCCTGGTCCCTTTCCTTCGAGTGTTCCCTCTCCCCCTGCACTCCCTTGTTCATGACCTCTCGTCCGCCTGCCGGCAGGCCCGTTGGCAATGCAAGGGTACCCGCCCCTATCCAACCCTGTCGGCTACAGGCGTGCTGTTCTGTCCCTCCTGTTGCCTTTTACATCCATGTTCGCGTCGCATTCCACGCCTCACCCACCTCCCTTCTGGACTCGAACTGTGGGTCCCATGATAGGCCTGGAAATAGAGAAAATAGGAGATTTCCAGGTGGGAGCTGGTGGGCGACATCACACCAGGACAGTGCAGTGCTTAATTTGTGCCGGTGTTCGCGCGAGATGCAATAATGTTTGGGGAACGGCGAGGAATTTATTTTTCATAATCAGCCTTTGAACCAGAGCGAGAGAGTGGAAGAAAAGGGAGAACGAGCAAGGAAGAGAAAAAGAGGAAAACAATGGCAATGGGAGAGAAGCAAGAATGAAAACAAAAATGCACGAGTGAAAGCAGGAGACAGCACGCGTAGTGGCGGAAGAGGGCGTGAACTAGAAACAATACCGGAAAACAGTGAGATGCCCATTCACAGGCTCTAATAGCCACTAGTGTACAATCAGACATATGTCTGAACAGTGTCTCTGAAAAGAGACAGTGTCAGCGTCAGTCACACATCAGACCGGTGCATCTGTAAGCATGATACGACCGCTGAACAAGAAAGGCTGGCAGGGCTGGTACAGTGACAGTCACTCATTAGGCGTGTGTCTCTGTCAGGTGGGTAGGGATAGCGAAGAGTCAGTCTCTCGCCAAACAACCGTGAAAGATCAGTGGGGTGGGGGCAGTGTCAGTCACACGCAAGGACGGTGCCCTTGAAATGCTGGCAAGGCCGAGGCGCATCCTATCCGCCATGCACCACACTCTGCTTTCTAAAGCTATTAATAAGTTACATAATAAAATTAGCTTTAAAAATCCCTTAACAAGTCTCCTACTAACTTTATAAAAACAAAGGCTGTACATGAACACAGTTTTACATCAAAGATAGCACCATGTATTATTCACCCTGAAACTGTGTTTTTGAAGCGTATATCAACGAATTGTTGTTTTTACATAGCTCCATGTAACAGTCGTGCACCTTCGAAGCACTATACAACATCGGGTATTGAACTGTGCAACTAAACGACGCTCCTCCCTGGTAACAACCATGAAAGGATGAAAGGCTGAGTAATCTCTGTCAGGGTAAAAACCCTTTGTCGTCTTAAAAAGTCCTTTCTTCTGATGTTAGAGTGCACGTTTTGCCAGTGGTAGAGGGGAACAGGTTTCATATTATCCATCAGGTCACCGAGGAGTCCTGCCGCACCGTTCAAGAACCAGCTCCGATATGAACATATTCTCAGACGGTCGACTCAGGAAAGGCGAAGAGCCAGGTTGGCCCTGCGCAGGACCAAACCTGGGTGAAGATACATTTTGGCAGCTAGTTAACTCACTGAGATATCTTACTGTGATTGGAACTTGTGCCCTGCAAAATGCAAATATTCTTATGCAATAGTCCTCAGGGCACAACATATACTAATACAACAGGCATATAATTTGACTGCACGTTACAAACTCACATCTGTAGCAGGCAAATTAACCATTTGAGCTAACTTTCTGGTATTGCTGTATTGAGAGCATAAACCATCTTGTCTATCTCACTGAGATAGACAGGACCAGGACGTTACACTCTGTATGCCCTGCAACAGGTGCATTAACCTACATTGTGATCTTATCATTGTAGATACGCAACTGTGCACAGGTGCAGCAGGACCAATAACACCCCCTCCCTCCCCGACCCCACACTTCCCCGGCAAGGTCAGCTCCGAAGTTTAAAAGCAGAACGGACCCAACATCCCTCCACCCGCTCTCACTGAAGACTCCCCCCACCCCCCAACAAGAAATGGAGGGATCTGTGATCTGAGTGGCAGGGCAGGTCTAACCTGCGTCCGGGTGCCAGGACAGGTCTAAGCTGCGGATGGGTAGCAAGGTAGGTCTAATCTGTGCACGAGTGACGGGACAGGTCTAATCTATGGAAGGGTAGCAGGGCAGGTCACATCTGTGGACGGATGATGGGACAGGTCTAATCTGTGGACGGGTAGCAGGGCAGGTCTAATCTGTGGACGGCTAGCAGGGCAGGTCTAATCTGTGGAAGGGTAGCAGGGCAGGTCTAATCTGTGGAAGGGTAGCAGGGCAGGTCTAGTATGTAAACGGGTGACAGGACAGGCCACATCTGCATCTGGGGGCAGGACAAATCTAATCTGTGGATGGGTGGCAGGACAGGTCTAATCAGTGGACGGGTGGCAGGACAGTTCACATCTGTGGACAGGTGGCAGGACAGGTCACATCTGTGGATGGGTGATAAGACCCATCTGTGGACGGGTGGCAGGACAGGTCTAATCATTGGGCGGGTGGCAGGACAGGTCTAATCTGTAAACGGATGACAGGACAGATCACATCTGTGGACGGTTGGCAGGGAAGGTCCAATCAGTGGATGAGTGGTAGGACAGGTCTAATCTGTAAATGGTTGACAGGGCAGATCCCATCTGTGGATGGGTGGCAGGGCAGGTCTAATCGTTGATGGGAGGCAGGACAGGTCTAATCTGTGGACAGGTAGCATGGCAGGTCTAATCTGTGGAGGGGGGCAAAACAAATCTAATCTGTAAACGGGTGACAGGACAGGTCACATCTGCATCTGGGGGCAGGACTGGTCTTATCTGTGGACGGGTGGCAGGACAGGTCTAATCAGTATACGGGTGGCAGGAGAGGTTACATCTGTGGATGGGTGGCAGGACAGATTGCATCTGTCGACAGGTGGCAGGACAGGTCACATCTGTGGACGGGTGGCAGAACAGGTCTAATCTGTGGCAGGATGACAGGGCAGGTCTAATCTGTGGATAGGTAGCAGGGCAGGTCTAATCTGTGAACGGGGGAGGAGCCAAAACAGGTCTCATCTGTAAACGGGTGACAGGACAGGTCACATCTGCGTCCAGGGGCAGGACAGGTCTAATCTTTGGATGGGTGGCAGGACAGGTCTAATCAGTGGACAGGTTGCAGGACAGGTCACATCTGTGGACGGGTGGCAGGACAGGTCTAATCTGTGGCAGGGTGACAGGGCAGGTCTAATCTGTGGATAGGTAGCAGGGCAGGTCTAATCTGTGAACGGGGGAGGAGCCAAAACAGGTCTCATCTGTAAACGGGTGACAGGACAGGTCACATCTGCGTCCAGGGGCAGGACAGGTCTAATCTTTGGATGGGTGGCAGGACAGGTCTAATCAGTGGACAGGTTGCAGGACAGGTCACATCTGTGGATGGGTGGCAGGACAGGTCACATCTGTGGACAGGTAGCAGGACAGGTCACATCTGTGGACATGTGGCAGGACAGGTCTAGTCAGTGGACGGGTGGAAGGACAGATCTAATCTGTAAACGAATGACAGGACAGATCACATCCGTGGATGGGTGGCAGGGTAGGTCTAATCAGTGGATTGATGGTAGGACAGGTCTAATCTGTAAACGGGTGACCGGACAGATCACGTCTGTGGACAGGTGGCAGGGCAGGTCTAATCTGTGATGGGAGGCAGGACAGGTCTAATCAGTGGATAGGTGGCATGACAGGTCTAATCTGTAAACAGGTGACTTGACAGATCACATCTGTGGTTTGGGGGTCAGGACAGGTCACATCTGTGTACGGGTGGCAGAAAAGGTCTATCTGTGTCAGGTGACAAGACAGGTCTACTATGATCAGTGCCTCTAGACATGAGGCTGTGGTGGTGTCAGTCACACGTCAGACCGTTCGTTGCCCGGGTGGCAGGGCAGGTCTAACCTGCGTCCGGGTACCAGGACTGGTCTAACCTGCGGATGGGTAGCAAGGTAGGTCTAATCTGTGCACGAGTGACGGGACAGGTCTAATCTATGGAAGGGTAGCAGGGCAGGTCACATCTGTGGACGGATGATGGGACAGGTCTAATCTGTGGACGGGTAGCAGGGCAGGTCTAATCTGTGGACGGGTAGCAGGGCAGGTCTAATCTGTGGAAGGGTAGCAGGGCAGGTCTAATCTGTGGAAGGGTAGCAGGGCAGGTCTAGTATGTAAACGGGTGACAGGACAGGTCACATCTGCATCTGGGGGCAGGACAAGTCTAATCTGTGGATGGGTGGCAGGACAGGTCTAATCAGTGGACGGGTGGCAGGACAGGTCACATCTGTGGACAGGTGGCAGGACAGGTCACATCTGTGGATGGGTGATAAGACCCATCTGTGGACGGGTGGCAGGACAGGTCTAATCATTGGGCGGGTGGCAGGACAGGTCTAATCTGTAAACGGATGACAGGACAGATCACATCTGTGGACGGTTGGCAGGGAAGGTCCAATCAGTGGATGAGTGGTAGGACAGGTCTAATCTGTAAATGGTTGACAGGGCAGATCCCATCTGTGGATGGGTGGCAGGGCAGGTCTAATCGTTGATGGGAGGCAGGACAGGTCTAATCTGTGGACAGGTAGCATGGCAGGTCTAATCTGTGGAGGGGGGCAAAACAAATCTAATCTGTAAACGGGTGACAGGACAGGTCACATCTGCATCTGGGGGCAGGACTGGTCTTATCTGTGGACGGGTGGCAGGACAGGTCTAATCAGTATACGGGTGGCAGGAGAGGTTACATCTGTGGATGGGTGGCAGGACAGATTGCATCTGTCGACAGGTGGCAGGACAGGTCACATCTGTGGACGGGTGGCAGAACAGGTCTAATCTGTGGCAGGATGACAGGGCAGGTCTAATCTGTGGATAGGTAGCAGGGCAGGTCTAATCTGTGAACGGGGGAGGAGCCAAAACAGGTCTCATCTGTAAACGGGTGACAGGACAGGTCACATCTGCGTCCAGGGGCAGGACAGGTCTAATCTTTGGATGGGTGGCAGGACAGGTCTAATCAGTGGACAGGTTGCAGGACAGGTCACATCTGTGGACGGGTGGCAGGACAGGTCTAATCTGTGTCAGGGTGACAGGGCAGGTCTAATCTGTGGATAGGTAGCAGGGCAGGTCTAAGCTGTGAACGGGGGAGGAGCCAAAACAGGTCTCATCTGTAAACGGGTGACAGGACAGGTCACATCTGCGTCCAGGGGCAGGACAGGTCTAATCTTTGGATGGGTGGCAGGACAGGTCTAATCAGTGGACAGGTTGCAGGACAGGTCACATCTGTGGATGGGTGGCAGGACAGGTCACATCTGTGGACAGGTAGCAGGACAGGTCACATCTGTGGACATGTGGCAGGACAGGTCTAGTCAGTGGACGGGTGGAAGGACAGATCTAATCTGTAAACGAATGACAGGACAGATCACATCCGTGGATGGGTGGCAGGGTAGGTCTAATCAGTGGATTGATGGTAGGACAGGTCTAATCTGTAAACGGGTGACCGGACAGATCACGTCTGTGGACAGGTGGCAGGGCAGGTCTAATCTGTGATGGGAGGCAGGACAGGTCTAATCAGTGGATAGGTGGCATGACAGGTCTAATCTGTAAACAGGTGACTTGACAGATCACATCTGTGGATGGGGGTCAGGACAGGTCACATCTGTGTACGGGTGGCAGAAAAGGTCTATCTGTGTCAGGTGACAAGACAGGTCTACTATGATCAGTGCCTCTAGACATGAGGCTGTGGTGGTGTCAGTCACACGTCAGACCGTTCGTTGCCCGGGTGGCAGGGCAGGTCTAACCTGCGTCCGGGTACCAGGACTGGTCTAACCTGCGGATGGGTAGCAAGGTAGGTCTAATCTGTGCACGAGTGACGGGACAGGTCTAATCTATGGAAGGGTAGCAGGGCAGGTCACATCTGTGGACGGATGATGGGACAGGTCTAATCTGTGGACGGGTAGCAGGGCAGGTCTAATCTGTGGACGGGTAGCAGGGCAGGTCTAATCTGTGGAAGGGTAGCAGGGCAGGTCTAATCTGTGGAAGGGTAGCAGGGCAGGTCTAGTATGTAAACGGGTGACAGGACAGGTCACATCTGCATCTGGGGGCAGGACAAGTCTAATCTGTGGATGGGTGGCAGGACAGGTCTAATCAGTGGACGGGTGGCAGGACAGGTCACATCTGTGGACAGGTGGCAGGACAGGTCACATCTGTGGATGGGTGATAAGACCCATCTGTGGACGGGTGGCAGGACAGGTCTAATCTGTAAACGGATGACAGGACAGATCACATCTGTGGACGGTTGGCAGGGAAGGTCCAATCAGTGGATGAGTGGTAGGACAGGTCTAATCTGTAAATGGTTGACAGGGCAGATCCCATCTGTGGATGGGTGGCAGGGCAGGTCTAATCGTTGATGGGAGGCAGGACAGGTCTAATCTGTGGACAGGTAGCATGGCAGGTCTAATCTGTGGAGGGGGGCAAAACAAATCTAATCTGTAAACGGGTAACAGGACAGGTCACATCTGCATCTGGGGGCAGGATTGGTCTTATCTGTGGACGGGTGGCAGGACAGGTCTAATCAGTATACGGGTGGCAGGAGAGGTTACATCTGTGGATGGGTGGCAGGACAGATTGCATCTGTCGACAGGTGGCAGGACAGGTCACATCTGTGGACGGGTGGCAGGACAGGTCTAATCTGTGGCAGGGTGACAGGGCAGGTCTAATCTGTGGATAGGTAGCAGGGCAGGTCTTATCTGTGAACGGGGGAGGAGCCAAAACAGGTCTCATTTGTAAACGGGTGACAGGACAGGTCACATCTGCGTCCAGGGGCAGGACAGGTCTAATCTTTGGATGTGTGGCAGGACAGGTCTAATCAGTGAACAGGTTGCAGGACAGGTCACATCTGTGGATGGGTGGCAGGACAGGTCACATCTGTGGACAGGTAGCAGGACAGGTCACATCTGTGGACATGTGGCAGGACAGGTCTAGTCAGTGGACGGGTGGAAGGACAGATCTAATCTGTAAACGAATGACAGGACAGATCACATCCGTGGATGGGTGGCAGGGTAGGTCTAATCAGTGGATTGATGGTAGGACAGGTCTAATCTGTAAACGGGTGACCGGACAGATCACATCTGTGGACAGGTGGCAGGGCAGGTCTAATCTGTGATGGGAGGCAGGACAGGTCTAATCAGTGGATAGGTGGCATGACAGGTCTAATCTGTAAACAGGTGACATGACAGATCACATCTGTGGATGGGGGTCAGGACAGGTCACATCTGTGTACGGGTGGCAGAAAAGGTCTATCTGTGTCAGATGACAGGACAGGTCTACTATGATCAGTGCCTCTAGAAATGAGGCTGTGGTGGTGTCAGTCACACGTCAGACCGTTCGTTGCCTGGGTGGCAGGACAGGTCTAATCCGGGACTCAGTGCCAGATGTCAGACCCGTGGCCCTGGTTGTAGGACAGGGTTAGTGCCACGCCCCCTCCCCCACACCACACCCCACGCCCCTACCTCTGCAGCCCTGAAGGCAGCACCGCATCCCTGGACAGCCGCTCTCCCCACCTTGTTGTTTGTTTACACACACACATAACATCATGGAAACCACCCTCGGGAAATGACCTGCAATGAAGGCACATGAAGGTGCAGGGACTCTGAGAGTTAAACCTGGATGCGCTGCTGAGACTAAGGCCGAAATGGGCTGAAGCATACAGGGGCACCGCTGGGGGCGTCTTGACAGCGGTGAACTCCCACATGCAAATATTGTAACTGTAATTGCATTTATATAGCGCCTACTACCCCTGTCCAGGTTTCGAAGCGCTTTCGTGAGAGTAGCATGCTATTACAGAACTTATGTAGGATTAGTGGTGGGTTAGTATTGGGAAATATTTGTTAATTTGAGCGGTGAACATGCGATTCTGTTATTTGGATTGAATAGGATAATGCCGGAATAGAAGAGGGAAAAGTCTAGAAAGGGATAGTTGGGAGAACATATTAAGATGAGGGTTGGGATGAGTATAAAGGATGAGGACGGAGGCTCTGGAAAAAGATTAGGGAAATCAAAGTAGTAAAAGGAGGTTAGGCCTGAGTCAAAGGAGGGATACGTGAGGGGGAAATTAGAATGGGTTGCTTGGAAGATCATAGTAGTAAAATTAGGTTTGGGTAAGCTGGGAGGGATGGAGGAGGGAAGAGTCTATAAAGGGTTATTTTGGAGATCACACTAGTAGAATGAGGTTTGGGATGAGTCAGAGACTGGAGAAAGAGGATATATTGAGAAAAGTATAGGGTGAGACATTGGATAGAGTCAAAGATGTATTTTTTCTTTTTTTCTTCAACAGTAGGAGTAAAGTGATGAATATATAGATACATAACTACTTAGAAAGGGTATACATGTATAATCTTTTTCTTCTACAGTAGGAGTAAATTAATAGATATATAATAATAATAAACAAATTTATAAAGCACATGGTTACACTGACTAGTGTGTCCCCGCGCTGCAGTACAAAGAGGCACATATTCCGGACAGGGCAGAGACAGCAGAGACAGCTTAAACAGGGAGGGCTAACAGAGGGAAAAAGCCAAGTTTTCAGCTTCTTTCGGAAGGTAGTCTCCGAAACCTCCAACTGGAGCCCCATGGGGATTTTATTCCATTGCTTTGCTGCTAAAAAGCGAAAGGAGCGACCACCCATCCTTGCTCTCTTGATAGATGGAATGCTGACCTGCCCCGTCCCGCTGGATCATAGTTGACGGGTCGGGGAATAGGGGGTTAGTAGATCATGCAAGTATGTGGGCCCCTTTCTTTGTAGGATACGATGGCTGACACAAAGAGCCTTAAACAGAATTCGCTCCCTTACTGGAAGCCAGTGAAGGGAAGCTAAGGCCTTATTAGAAGGGGCTCTCTTGGGTAACATCAGAACGAGATGCTCTGCTGCATTCTGGATACGTTGGAGTCGCTGTATACATTTTGTATTAACTCCCAGATAAAGTGCGTTTCCATATTCCAGGCGTGATGTCACCAGAGCATGAACCATTGTTTTCCTAGCTGTAATTGGCAGCACATCTAAAGTCTTCCGGAGTCCACGCAAAACTCCAAAACATGTTCCTGCCACTCGTCTAGTATGGTTCTCAAAATAGAGCTTGGTGTCCTGCCACATCCCTAGGTTCCTGACCTGCTCACAAGGAGAGGGGGTTGGTCCCAGTGTCTGAGGCCACCATGCTGATGACCAAACCGATGGTGCTTTGCCTATCACCAGCACGTAAGTTTTATTACCATTCAGTTTAAGGCAGTTGTTAGCCATCCAGTGCGCCAGTTCTTGTAGGCACGTCGAAAAATTGATGGCTGCCTTCTCATGTGCTTGTGCTAGGGACACCACCAATTGAGTGTCGTCAGCATAGGACACAACACTGACCCCAAATCTTTCAGTAATCTCTGCCAACGGAGTGACGTAAAGATTAAACAGGGTAGCACTGAGAATGAAGCCTTGTGGGACCCCTTGTCTCAGCTTAATACTTTTAGAATGGTAAAGTCCCTGCGACACCTGAAAACTACGATCATGCAGAAAAGACTCCAACCATTTCAACGCACTGCCAGCCAAACCTCCAGGCCTGAGACGCTGGAGTAGGGTATGATGGGCCACAGTGTCGAATGCGGCACTTAGATCTAATAGAATTAAGTCCGCCGTCTGTCCCTCATCTACATATTTACGGATGGTCTCCGTAGAGAGCAGCAGAGCCGATTTGGTGGAAAAAGATGCCTGAAAGCCAGATTGAGTGTGATGAAGTAAGCTATGTTTACTGATGTGGGCTGTCAGTTGGATATTAACCACCTTCTCTGCAATTTTAGCAAAGTACGGTAGCAACGAAATAGGACGTAAATTCGCCAGTTGGCTCATGCTAACATTCGGTTTCTTTTTTAGCGGAGGAACGATCACCTCTTTCCATTTTTTTGGGACCGTTCCTGAAATGAAAGAGAGCTCCAGGAGGTGTCTAATATAGGGCTCAAGAGTCTCAATGCTCCCTCTTAGCACCTTGGGAGTAGCAGGATCTCCGGGCGAGCCTGACTTGATACTTAGGGCTACCTTTTTGAGGGTGTCACATGAAGGGACGGTGAATTCACCAAGTCGTTCTGCCTCCACTATGTTAGACGTCCCGTCATCATCCAAGCGCCCATTTCGTGCTGAGGCCGAGAAGGTAGAATACTTCTTCCCCACCTTTTCCGCAAAGAAGTCGGCCACCAAATTGCATTAATCCACTGAGCCGATGTTAGGCACTGTGGTTCTTGCTAGGGAAGATATCTCTTTAAAGACAGTAAAATGTTCCTTAGCCGAGTTCTCCGCTGACCCGATCCTCTCTTTATAATAGGCAGCCCGAGCCTTCCTAATGAGAGAGTGGTAGTTGTTAAGACTGGCTTTATATTCACTCTTAGTAAGAGCTGAAAAGTTTCTTCTCCACATTTATTCAAGGTGTTTGCAGGCTGATTTGGCTATTCTAAGTTCGCCCCTAAACCAGGGAGCAGATTTTAATTGTCTACCCGACGATTTAAAAGGACATGGAGCATTACTATTTAATGCCTCCACAATACGATTATTCAGTGCATCACAGGCAGAGTCCTTGTCTGTACCGCCAGGTAGCCCAGCCTGTAATAGGGCCATATCAAAATTTGCTTGCGAAAATCTAGCCCACTTCCTATGCTTTTTCTCAGTGTCAGGTTTCTCTGGTGAGTGCGGTGGAGGCATCCAGGCCCTAAAGGAGATCAGAAAATGGTCAGACCATAGAACTGGAAGTATAGGCTCCATTTCTGGCAAAAATTTGGTCTAATAAGTGGCCCAGTTGATGAGTGGGGAGCTCTGATTTAAGTGTCAGTTGTAAAGCCGCCAGTTCCTGACAAATCTCTTGAGCCCCAGTGTTAGACAGATCATCAAAATGAAGATTCATATCTCCCAACAGCAACAGTTTCTCGTAACGTAGTGCCGGTTGAAATAATTGCTCAATAATACTAGATGCGAACCACTTAGACGGTCCTGGGGGCCTGTAGATCAGAAACCCTTTTATAATATAATTTGTGGATGCCATGATAGAGAAGAAGCCTGCTTCACTGGCCACAATGTTCACAGACTCAAGGGTACACTGAATAGATAGTCTGTGAATAATCGCAATACCTCCTCCCCTACTAATAGGTCGATCCACTCTAGTAATTCCATAACCACTTGGTAGGGCTTCAAGAATTTCGGGAGCAGAATCCTCGTTTAGCCATGTTTCCATGAGGAATAACACATCTGGCTGACAGTCTAACAGATGGTCAAAGATTTCCAATTTATGTTTCCTCAGTGATCTGCAGTTTATCAGAGAGAGGCTGAGCTTCTGACCTATCTCCCTGGATTTCAAATGAGAGTCCACCATAAAAGGACAATGACTACACCTAAAACTTGTACTCCCTGCTGTTATACTGTGCTTACACGACTCCCTAATGGTGGGGCAAAGCGCATGTAGCTGGAGGAAACTATAGCTCAGTGCTTGTTCGAAACGAGCAAGGGTTCTGGCCCTGTGCCCCGTTCGGCTGGTTCGGTATAGATACATAACTTCATAGTATGAGGAAGATAATACATCAAGATTTAAAGTTGTATTGTACAAATTTAGATTTTCAAGTGTTGCTGTAATTGAAGCAATTAAAAAACATTTTTGTGACTATTTTTGTTAAATGAGTCCTGGGGTTATCTGGGCCTGAGGCCAGTGGTGATACTCTAGTGCTTCCTTGAGGGAAACAAACCTTGTGTGTTTTTTCTCTACAGTGCACTGCAAATGCCTCTGAACTTGTTGCTGACATTGGAAGGATAGGCTACATTGATATTTATACAATAGTTTTTTTGTAATCTGCTCTGCATGTGCCTTTCTGAGTGAGTTTTTTTTTTGTCAAAGTGAGTTTGGAGCCCAGGACTTTTATTTCTTCGAAGCTGAATCACGGGTCCACAGTATTGGTTACTTCAACGTTTACTTTATCCTCTTTGTGTTTGGTGTCTGGATTATTAGGTCGAGACTGGGCAGCTCAAGCGCTGCTCTGCGAGGCATGCTGTATTTGAGTATGTACTTGAAGCTGCGCCCATTCTCCGCCCATATTTGTCATTGGCTCTTGTGTCATTGTCCTTCGTAGATGCTGGCTTCTAATTCATGAATAGGCTTGTTAGTACTGCCTTGTCTTCATTTGCAACCTCCCATGAGGACTGGCCCTTTCACTTCTGTTGTTACATGGTACATCTTATTTAGTCTGTAAGCATTTTCTTCTTTAACGAGTTTCTCCTGCTGCAGGCATGACATGCTTTCCTGTAACATTCAGCACGCCATGCACGCTTTCACTTTCCAAGCAGCCCGGTACAAAGGCGGCCGTTTCTTTGATATGAAATAGGTCTTGCATATACAAGAGTTTGAGCTATTGGCATTATAAATGACAAAACCTTTTCTTTATGTGTTAATTATCAAAACAGATAAATAAAAGGCATTGTCATTTACATTGCCAATAGCTTAATCTCTCGCAAATGATTTACATATTGCATTGTAAATGCTTGTTACCTCTTTCCATATGTGCTGCATTCTGCAGTACACATAGAATAAGGAAAATGCCTTTTGATTGTTTTTGAGCAGGAAGGTGCCCCTGCCTGCTCAAAAACAACCTTGCGATCAACACAGACACCCTTGCACCATGGTGCAAGAGTACCTGCGTTGGCGCACAACTGCAAATTTTGCTTCGGCTGAAAGGACAGGAATGCACCGTATCTTGTACATTTCTGTCCTTTCGAATTGACGTAGGGCAGCGCAGCAAAATGACTTGCAGTGCTGTCCAGCGCCAATTCTTTGCAAATATGCCCCATAGTTTTTCACAAAAGCCTGACCTCACTCAGTTGGCTCTAGAACTTCAAATACATGGGGGCAGAACTGAATAAAAGGAACTGGTCCCCCCAGCAGGTTAGTGATAAAGGGCTTACTTTTTTTTAGCATAAAGTCTAGATGTGCCATTTGGTTTTCAAAAAATGGTACTGATGCCATTGTTTCATTTGCACCCTGAAGCAAATGATTATTTTTGTTGCAAGTATTACAGCGTTTCCAGAAATCAGTGCGTTTACAGACTTCAGCTACTCAGGTAATGACGAGATACCCAAAATATATGGAGTATCTTCAACTTCACCATCTTCTCCTCAAGAACTGTTAAAGTAGAAGTCATCTATTAGTTTTCCTGTGCTAATAATGCAGATCGCTGTACTGTTTAAAGTGGCTTTAAAGGTACCCTGCATAATTTGTGGTAGCCTAATCTCTTTATCAATTACTGTCAAACAGGAGTAGTTTCTGTTGTCATATCTGCCTTTGTAGAAATTATTGATTCATTGTCTGAATATAAACAGTAGGACCTCTTAATCAGTTTTCTCATCTACTTACAAGTGGTTTGGCATCAAAATAGTGTTGTTAGAATATTGATTGACATGAACATGGTTTCCTTAATATTGTTTACTGAATAATCACCCCCTTTGAGTTACTAATAGAAAATTCATACACAATGGAATGATAATATTGTAAATGATATTTAATACACAATCATTATGTCAAATATTAGTTCTTTATTCAATATTCTGATGTACAACCCATTGAAAATGTCAGCCAGATGCCACACTAAAGGGGACATTTAGAGTTTTGGTGGATTGGAGAGCCACCAGCAATCGATGGGACACCCCCCTTGAGAAACACATAGTTAATGTACCCCATTTAGAGTGGGGAGGGGAAGCTAATTGACCCACCAAAGGTTGCCAACGTTCATATCATCAGGAGGTCCTTATTTGGTGCAGCCATTGTGTCTGCTACGCTCGGCATTCAGTTACATCAGAAGTACATTTGACGGACAGGCAAAATGCAAGTAAGGCAAATATGGTGGGACGTCATCTGACAGGTGAGTGTAGGCCAAAGCTTCAACTGACCTGGTGGGTTGTCAGCTTGTCTGCCAAGGTCTAAATAACCCTTCAAGGGTGGGCTATGTTTAAGCTGTGAACCTCAACAAGTAGAATGTATAACAATAGCAAGTAATTTAATATCAAATGTGACAAGATATGGCATAGCCCTCTGGGCCATAAATCAGTAAAACATTAACTCTTTATTTTCTATGGATGCAAGTGGTTGCATGGCAAAGAAACATGTACCACAGTGCCTTTGTTTGACTTTAACATCCCTTTTTCATTTTGCCACGGATGCTCAATAACTAGTGAGAAAGCAAAAGACAGACAGGTGATGGATGGAATGCGGAGCAAATCAAACATACGCCCCCAATCATGAGATCTGGTTTAAATCCCTTGTTCTTTTGCTCACCATGCCACCCTAGTTTAGTCCCAGCCATATGCAAACCAGTCTTTATCCTGTTCCCCATGGAAACAGTCCAGCCCGAATAGCCAAGTCAGTCACTCCCTGGACCAGAAACATGCATCCTGGGACCGGTTTCGGAGCATCACCCCTCATCAGCCAGGCTAGTTTGAACCCAGGACCTATGTCTGGGCATACCCGGCAGATTTAGGGCGAGTAAGCAAAAGGCACGCAGGTGATGGATGGACAGAAGAGCAAATCAAACATTCACCCCCGGTCAGGAGATCTGGGTTAAATCCATAGTTCTTTTGCTCACCATGCCACCCCAATTTAGACCCAGCCATATGCAAATCAGTCGTGACCCTGTTCCTCAAAGGAACAGTCCAGCTCGAACTGCCAAGCCAGGTCCTCCTTAGACTGGAAGCAAGCATCCTGGGACAGGTTTCAAGGCAACACCCCACATCAGCCAGGCTAGCTTGAATCCGGTGACACAGTGAGGCCGGGACCCATGTCTGGGCATACCCAACACACTTATTTTTATTTTGTTTTTATTTGTATTTTTTAAAAAAAATTCTCACTTAGGGCGAGAAAGCAAAAGAAACACAGATGATGGGCAGACGGCAGAGCAAATCAAACATTAATTCCCAGTTAAGAAATATGGGTTAAATCCATTGTTCTGTTCCTGCTCACCATGCCACCCCAGTTTAGACCCCGCCTGCTCTACTGACAGTCATGGGTGAACTTAGAATGCTAGCAGACAAGGGCCACAGGGTTATATTGATTTTACTGGATCTGTCTGCCGCATTTGAACGGTCACCCATGATATTCCCCTGGATAGGATCCCCTCACTTGGAGTGAGAGGCACTGTGGCAAAATGGCTGCAATCGTACCTGTCTAATAAACAGCAGGCCGTAGACCTCCCACCCTAGCAATCTTAAACATGGCGTTCTTCAGGGATCCACAATTAGTCCCATACTATTCAACATACACTTGAGCCCACTGATCTCAATCAATAAGTCACACAAAATTAATCTAGTCAACTATGCTGATGCTACCCAACTTATCCTGTCCATGGAAGGAGATCAATCACTGCCACTCGATACCTTTCATGACTGCAAGCAAAGAACTACAGCATGGCTTAAAGACAATACATTACAGTTTGATGGTGACAAGACAGACATTCTATGCTGCTCAGCGGCGAATATTCAACTTTCCCTTCTGTCTAATTTCTGGCTCATTCAATACGAAGAGCCCCCGGTACCTTCGGAGACAGTTCGAAATCTAGGCATAATCTATGATTATAAGCTCAGCCTAGAAACTCAATTAAATAAAATGGCTGGAATCTGTTTTTCCCTCATCAGAGCATTACACAAGATACTCCTAATGCTCCCAACCTCGCGCAGACCTTCAGTGGTTAGAAGTGTAATCCTGAGGCGGTTGGACTATTGTAACGCCCTGCTACTAGGAAATCCGAACTTCCCAATCGAGAGATTACAGAGAGTACAAATTGTGGCAGCCAAGCTGGCCCTAAACATACCACACAGGTCATCTGCATCTCAATGCCTGAAGGAACTTCATTGGCTCCCTTTGGTACAGAGAATAAGATTTAAATCGTTCTGTATTGTATCTAAGGCACTTCACGGCCTTTGGCCAGCCCCCTTACAAAATAGGTTTAACTGGCATGCCCCAAAGGAAATGTATGCTCCTCATCAGCTAATATGGCAAGCAGGTCCAGGTTTAAAAAATACAGATTTAGAGGAAGAGAATTCATGTCTGAGCGAGCTAGACTCTGGAATGAATTTTCACTAACCCTGAGACAGGCAGGAGAGTTATCCCAATGCAGGAAGAGACTTAAAACATGGCTCTTCCCAAAAGAGTAGAACTTGCCTAAAATCACTTCACTGACCATGTTGCTGAAAATCACTAACACACCTTTCCTTCCGGGACTACGTGCCCGCAGTTGCATAATACAGCGCCAGAATACCCATGGGGTGACAGTATGCTTTATAAATGACCTAAATAAATAAATCAGTCTTGACCCTGTTCCTCTTGGGAACAGTCCAGCCCGAACTGCCAAGCCAGGTCCTCCCCGGACTGGAAACAAGCATCCTGTGACCGGTTTTGGGGCATCACTCCTCATCAGCCAGGCTAGAATGAATCCAGTGACACAATGAGCCCGGGACCAATGTCTGGGCATACCCGTCACACAAGACAAACAGATTAAGGGCAGGGTCAAGACTGATTTGCATATGGCTGGGTCCAAACTGCAGTGCAGTGCAGTGCAGTGAGCCAAAGAACAATGACTTTAACCCAGATCTCTTGACTGGGGGTGAACGTTTGATTTACTCAGAATTCCATCCATCATTTGCTTGCATCGCAATAATTAGTGAGTTCACTAAGGCTACTTCATGTTTTTGACATTTTACAAGAAGAGCACAAAGCACTACTGATTAGGAAGACACCCAAAATTAACCTCATTTGTGATGTAAGGTGATATACGTGTGCTGACATATAACGTGACAGAACAACGCCTGAAAGATCATCTTCAGTGTGGTAAGCAAGGTGGGTATCAATAATTTCAGCCAGCATAGTGTGGCTCATATGAAGATGGAGAAGACTAGAGCCTGAATGATATTTATGAAGTCGACGTCCAAAAGGAAGGTCTAAACTGTATGAAATAGTGATAGCTGATTCCACACAATCTTTATTTTGTGTGCAGTTCAAGACCTGATTGTGTTGTTAATTTCATTGTAG
Source organism: Triturus cristatus (assembly GCF_964204655.1). Taxonomy (NCBI): domain Eukaryota; kingdom Metazoa; phylum Chordata; class Amphibia; order Caudata; family Salamandridae; genus Triturus; species Triturus cristatus. Next base: position 1,043,945,092 of record NC_140591.1, on the reverse strand, counting down.
AAGTAAGGGAACTTGACTTCTTCAAACTGGAGAAATAAAGTCACTAGAATTTACCTTAGTGGGTATGCCACCCAAATAGTGACTCAAAGATCTGAACACAATATCGTGGTCAAATATGGACCAATATAATAAAATATAAACATATTTTTATTTACTGTTTAACTATAATATCGAAGTATAAATATAATTTATTTAAATGTAGGGTTTTTTTTATGGAGGTTTTCTTATAACAGCATTTTTATTTGTTTTTGGGAATCCACCAAGAAAAGTACAATTAGAGCCACATCTCACCTTCATATTATAACCAGCTATTAGACAAATCACATCCCCAGATCATAGATTGCCTCCCACCTCTCCCATGTGATATTGTGCTTCACCGGACAGGCTTTTGCATTATAAATAGGCTTTTCAAATTGAGCACACCAGTCCACTCCTGCTCTCCATTTCTCCAGGAACAGGTTGCTGGGGAAGTCCAGCTTAGCAACCAGTGTGGCAACACCCACAAGAATACAGTCATCCTAGGAGCCACAAATCTTATCAACCATGCCCAGCAGGGCCACCCAGGGGCTTAGGCCAAGGTCCCACTCGAAGACCTCCAAAAGCTCACTTTGTTTTTGCTGCCAATATGTGGAGATAACTGGGCAGGCCCAGACAATTTAGAGAAAGTGAGCTAGAGCTTTGGAACAACGGAAGCAGGCAAGCTTGTGGATCCTTCTGGCACGGTGTAAGCATATCAGAGTGACGTTCTTCATGTGTAGGTCATTTAATTAATTCAGCCAAAGGTGTGTTGAGATGGCAATATGAGTGGAGCCAGCCTGGCCTCCTTCCAATTTTACTCATCAAGCTCACCCACCCTGCATTCCCAGGGGAGTCTGAGTGTGTTGAAACTGTATGGGGCATTCACAATAAGCGATCAATACATTTGGGAGATTGCACCTTTACCAATGTGGCCCAACAGCAGTTTGGCTTCCAAGCGGCTACATTCTGGACCTCAGTGTCAGGTGGTATGTTAGTTAAGAGTGTGTGGCGTAGTTGCAGATATTTATGGACTCACGTTCAATTAAGAATGCAATGATACTGTGGGTCTCAAAAGGGCAAACTGTGTTTCCCCACCCAGACATCTATGTAGCAACCTGTATTGGAATTATCTTGCTACTTTCTCCCTAGCTGCTCAGCCAGTGTGAATATGATGCATTGAATGTTGGTGTGATGGACATGAATGGAATGTTTGACTGCTGCTGATGGGGCCGCTTCACAAGTGCATGACAACTTGTATCTACAACTTAATAAATCTACTTAAAGTACATCTTGGCTACTGGACTTAATTACTACAGTCCCAAGGACTGTGATGCAGATCATATCTTATTTGTGGAAGCCCCTAACCAGGCCCAGTGGTGGAGCCAGCGTCCCTTCCACAGGGGGCTCATTCCTATCAATTAATCATTCCATCCTAGAAATATCAATCTGGAATTCCAGCAAAGGAAGATAACACAAGTGATGTTAGGCAGACTGTAAGGTGCGGGAGCACAATACAGCATTTCTAGGATGCGGTCATATGCCAGGGAAGAAAGCCCTCCTTGATATGTTGGATTATCCCACACACCGCTGAGCAAATCGTTAACAACAATTAGTTGGGAGGCCAGGTAACAGCATCAGAGGTCCATCATTCTCAATGCACAATCATACGGAGATTGTGTACCATTGTAAAATGCAATTCAGGACTGACCGACTGGCCAGAGAAAGGAGCAGAGAGTGAAATTGAGTGCATAGAACCAGCATGGGGAATTGGGAGTGGAAAGTGTTGGACTATGTATAAAAGTGAGGGAGAATCATAATTTTGAAGAAGCTGTCCCATCACATAGAGGGGAAGCTTTGACCACTTCTGGATTTCACTTTTCATTTTGGACAATAAAGTGATCAAGTTGAACTATCTTGTGAAGTCAGGGAGATGTGAATCCCAAGGTACTTGAAGGAGAGGTGCCTCACATGGATATTGGACTGCCACAAGTGGGTGCTAGGATCATCTCTGATCGGGACCACTAGAGGACTGGATGCCTTCACTCAAAGGCCTCACCAAATAATGTGAGGATTTCAAGACATCGAGGCCCCAAAGTCTGGGGTTCAGACAAAAACAATAAGACGCCTTCTGCATAGAGAGAGAAACTCTCCTCTGGTCCCCCATCCCACGACCACCCACTTAGTTGGTAACTGAAGCGGATAATCCATGGTAGGGATTCAATCGCAAGAGCAAATAGTAATGGGGACAGCCCTGACGTATGCCCCTCCAAATAGGGAAGCAATACGACAATGAACCATTGCCCTGGACCTGTGCAAGGTGCTATAAGGTACCTCATGTACTTCCCCAAGCCGGCATGATTGAGGACAGCCTCAAGAAAGGACCAGTCCACTGTGTCAAACACCTTTACGAAGTCTAGAAGAAGTATCTCTGCTTGGAAATGAGATGCACCTAAACTAAGTGCCACCTGAACCCCTCTGATGAAGTGTCTTGTGCTGCACATGGTCACAAAGCTCTATCGTATCGGCCATTGTGACAAGATGACGAAGGGAACGTCATCATTTGGAAAACGCTGAAACAAGATGCACACACTGTGTTGTCGTTGCGGATCAAAGGCGTACCATCTCCAGAAATGTTCCTGTGGCAAGTGCGGATATCCCACTAAACGCATGAGAAAGTATAACTAGAGTGTGAAGGCTAAGAGACGCAACATCACAAGTACAGGCCTTATGAAACACTATAAGGTTGTCTACCGTAGATTCAGGAATGGATTCCATGAGGGCACAACACCAAAATCGCAGAGGGAAGCAGTTGCAGACTCCAGCTCCTCATAAATATTTTGGTAAATTAAATATGCTGCATGAAGCTTGGTTGAGTACATTGTCAATCAGTGGAAGATTACTTTTTTCACTGAACATATCTAGTTGCTGTACTGCAGAATGGCATGTAAAACTTGCTGATTAAACTGTCAAAAGCTACATTGATCATGGGGAATTAAGTACAATAAATCAGTTTGCAGCCGATTGACCGGGATTTTAGACCAAAGCTTAATTTCGGTATTGATTAAGGAAATAGATCCACATGAGGAGAACTTCTCATGAAGGTGTCCCAGTTTAGGTAAAATTAATATCAAAGCTAGGTCCAATCCAGGTGGTAATGGACCCCGCTTAGCCACTTCAGTATACATTTTGAGGAGGAACTGGGTCAACTCAGTGCAGAAGCTCCGGCAGTACTCAAAAGGAGAGTCATCGGGGCCATGTGTCTTACCGGATGGCATATCAAATGGGGCAGAGATAATCTAGTCTTTAGTGATGGGCTCATCTACCTCATGGGCCAGGAAGTGGGGATAGTAGGTAGCGGAATGTCATGTGCTAATGGTTGTTCTACCTCTGGGGGGGTCAATCTCTGCAGGTGTAGCGTTCTTGGTTGAAGGCTGCTAAAGTCCATATAATATCAGGGGTTTGGGACAGGCGCTGACCATCTGCATCCGTCAGTTGGTATATGATTTGTGAGACTGTGTCATGGGTGCCGAGCCAGTAGAGAAGTTTCCCTGATTTGGCGCCATGTTCATAAATGTTACGGGTTCTAACTCACCAGCACTGATGGGCATCCTTGCGGGTGAGTTGCTTCAGTAGGCACCTGGCTACTGAGAACCGATGCGTATAATCAGGGAGAGTGGCCTGACGCTCCAGGATGTGAATCTGGGGTGTGAGGGCTGTAATTTGTGCCACTGCCTCCCTTTCCCCCATGCACCAATCTCCTTGCCACCCCTTGGATCACTGCTTTACTGGCCCCCCACAGGGTGGCCCCTGAATCGAGTGATCCCTGGTTAGTTCCACAGTAGGCCTGGATCTAGTGTGCCACAGAAGCCTCAATTTGGGGGTCTGTGAGGTGCCAAGCGTTAAGGAACTAGATGGTCTTCTGGGTCAGGTCAGCGACACCAATTGTCATGGTAATGGGATCAAGGTCTGATATTCCCTTCTGGAGGATGGTTACAGTCTACCTTGCAGACATCCATGGTCTGTAACAAGAAAAGATCCATTCAAGATTCATTTTTTATGCACTGTTGGGGTGTGGGTAAATATCCATTTTCGAAGGTGCCAAAGTCTATGTTCTATGTGTGAGTGGGAACCTGTCAAAGGAAATTCCCTATGGCACAGGATGACCACCCCTCGGGAGCCCTGACTGAACCCCACAAGGAGCACTCACTCATAGACATATCTTCAAATAAAGGGACATTAGGTTCCTAGCAAATGAGTTTCCTGAAACACGAGAACAGCAGGCTGGAAGCATTTGGCAAATCAATGGACAGCAGTATGTTTAATGTGGTCCAGGATGCTATTCACATTCAAGGACATCAATTTAAGTGAGGGCATGTCAGATGTCTGTAGTATTGCAGGACAGTACCAAGGTGAAACCCAACTCGGAGCACGGGCACCAAAGCCTTGGAGGGGGTGGTGCTTTGTGGTTCACATGTGAGGTGTAGTGCAGGCACAAAGAAACCCAGTGGAGGATGGATTACAACAAAAACAAAAACCAGTACAACAAACCATCCCCTGTGTTCCCCTCAAATACCCCCTCCGCATCCTTCCACCCATGAAGCATCTGTTACCCATAACGGGACCTCAAAGAGGTAGAGAAAACAAAAAAAAGTAGAAAGCAAAGAAGGAAGCATGTAGTGAGAGCAGAAAGCCTAGAGGACCCCCTTCAATTAGTAAAATGTACCGGAAATAGTCAGGGTAAGCGCAATATACAGTTAGTAAAGAGTTGGATCAGTCTCCATGGGACATAACCCCCAAATTGTTATCCCCAGAACAATGAAAACAGGCCTAGACAGGGCCAAGACGGGAAATCTCTCCTCTAGGGTCCGCGTCAATGAGACCTCACTCAGTCATCTATCAATCCCCGCCATCCTAGAAGTAGGGAGTTCTGGTTCTGAGCCCCAAGAACCTCTCTGGCCATCATCACAGTTGCAGTGTTTATAGGAATGGGTACACTGTTTCTTTTGAGGCCTTGGGGAGGATTTGATAGCACCTCTGTGTGGCCCACCACTTGGGTCTGGCCAGTCTGAATGGGCACGTGGGTCTCTTCTCTCCTCAACCCACTCCCAGGCCTGATCAGGGGACTTAATAAAGCATGCTGGCACTTCCCCAGGTTAACATGATCTTGTAAATCTGGGGCAGTGTCAAAATCCATGGGTGTTGCATGGGACAACCCTCGGCAACACCCATTAAAAGCCTCCCTAGTGCAGACTAAGGATGCAGTGATTTGCACTGCCTTGCCTAACTCAATAGCTATGAGGTCATCGGAACCCACGCATAGTGGCTTTGCATAGCCTCATAGATATGAATTTGTAATTAGCACAGTTGGAGCATCAACAAAGTGACATTCCGGCCCCCAAAGGATTCCTAAATAAGCCCCTAAGTGCCTGGAATTTTTGCTTGACCTCAGTGAAGAAGCAGCGGTGGTGGTGGGCAGCCCTGCTATAGTCAGGAAATAGCATAATGTGCATGGTCTGGAAACAGCACATGGCCTGCCCATGGGCTTCTCGTAAGATTGCATCTCTGTACCGAAATTTGTAGATCTAGGCAATTGAGGGACATGCCAGATGTCAAGTTGGGGGCACTGCGCTAGGGATCTGTGGGTCTGTTCCACTGCAACAGACCCACAGATCGCAGCTGTGTGGCGCCTCTGCAGGCCAGAAGAATAGTTAATCATGCCGTAATCCCCATGTAAAGCAGATCGGCCTTTGGGTCTTTAATGGGGAGTGGGTGGGTAAAGTTGTTTCAAATAATAATTTACTAGTTAGTAAAAATGTAAACAAATGTTAAAAAAAATATTTATTTGTGTGTTTTATGTGTGTTTGAGGGTTTATTTTTAATGTAAGAATAGTTGTATTTTCAACAATCATGTTACATTTTTACATTTTTTAAATATAACTTAGTTGTGTCTGATTTAAGTATTTTGATAATTATTTGGTCTAAGTTTTTTCAAGTTAACTTCTTAAAGAATATTTTAATGGTTACTTACATTATTTGGGTAGTGAATCTGTCTCATAATATACACAAAGCCATTGATGAGATGCTCACATTGAAACCTTTTGTATAGGTTTACAGGTTCTGCTTTATAAATGCCTGAGATAGTGTTATCCCTAGTATCCATCTAGATCGATATCCCTGCGTGAGTACTCTAAAAATAAAAACCTGGTCGGATGCCACAGGGGAAAATAATTTGCAACAGTCAACCACCCTTACTAAAGAAACATAGGGAGTGCCTAATGTGGGGTCGCTCTGAACTATGAGACGCCAACATCGGCGGTGCAAGAGGGTCTGACACATATATTTTTTTAAAGCTGTTCTTGAAACATCGCAGTTGCTCTTCCTGTGGTTCACTGGTAGGCACTCACCCTGTGGTCATGGGGTCCGGTGCACATAAAGATGATATGAGGTCCTACTGCGCTGAAGAAATTACCAGAAAATATGTAATGACAATTAAACATGTCGGCCATTCATTTTAATATGGTCTAAGCATGATATGTGTTTTAACCGTGAGTGCTGGTGTTTGGTAGTTAAATAAGAAAGCCCAATGCCTTGCAACTTATTTTAATGTGATTTTTTTCTTGTGAAGAAGAAGCTTCTACTCTCCCCGTGGGGACCTCTAAAGCAGGTTACACATATAAGAACATAGGCTTTAGCACACATTCAACATACTTCTTCGCTTGTTGAGGTGTTGGTTCCTTCCACTGCATAGGAGAGCTGTTAATGATGATATAGTGAGAAAATTGGTGAGTACCTGCCAATCGCTACATGGTGGATGCTTACTTGAGGCACTTTTTGTGCTTTTTTTGTAAGGGTAGTCGATTGTTGCACATTTTATCCTCTGTGGCACCGGACCTAGTACTCACACACAGGGATGTCCCTCTAGATGGATACCAGGGATAACAATATCTCAAACACAGATGATGTGGACCTTGTAAACCTATACAAAAGGATTCGATGGGAGCATCGCACCCAGGACTTTGTGTATATTATGACTGTTGAGTGGAGGGTGCCCTTGGTATCTTTTCCTCTTTTGCTCCTCTATGTAGGTGCAGTGAATCTTACTCCTCAAATATATGCACTTTCCTCAGTGTTTGCTTGACTGGAGATAGATTAGCAAACATCAACTACAACACCCTTGTATTCACTTCTCCAGTATTTATTGCATTGGAGTTAATATAATAAATTCTAAACTCATACCCAACCAATGTGTGCACTTTCCTCAATGTTTGTTGGACTATAGTTTAAGTTGCTGTACCCAATGAATGCACTTTCTCCAATGTTTGTTAAACTGGAGTTAGAATAGTAAATCTGACTCTTCCCATGTATGCACTTTCTCCAGCTTCTCCTCTCCCTGTGGGGACCTCTAAAGGAGGCATTAAGCTGTGTGGTTTACACATATAAGAACATAGGCTTTAGCACACATTCAACATACTTCCTCGCTTGTTGGGGTGTTGGTTCCTTCCACTGCATAGGATAGCTGTTAATGATGATATAGTGAGAAAATTGGTGAGTACCTGCCAATCGCTACATGGTGGATGTTTACATGAGGCACTTCTTGTGCTTTTTTTGTAAGGGTAGTTGATTGTTGCACATTTTTATCCTCTGTGGCACCGGACCTAGTACTCACACACAGGGATGTTCCTCTAGATGGATACCAGAGATAACAATATCTCAAACATAGATGATGTGGACCTTGTAAACCTATACATAAAGATTCGATGGGAGCATCTCACCAAGGACTTTCTCTATATTATGATTGTTGAGTGGAGGGTGCCCTTTGTATCGTTTCATCTTTTTCTCCTCTAGGTAGGTAGCAGTGAATCTTACTCCTCAAATATATGAACTTACCCAGTGTTTGCTTGACTGGAGATAGATTAGCAAACATCAACTACAACACCCTTGTATTCACTTCTCCAGTATTTATTGCATTGGAGTTCATATTATAAGTTCTACACTCAATGCGTGTGCACTTTCCTCAATGTTTGTTGGACTGTAGTTTAAGTTGCTGTTCCCAATGAATGCACTTTCTTCAATGTTTGTTAAACTGGAGTTAAAATAGTAAATCTGACTCTTCCCATATATGCACTTTCTCCAGTGTTTCTTGGACTGAAGTTAAAATATTAATTATGACACCCTAATATATGCAACTTCTCCACTGATTATTGGACTGGAGTTAGAATAGTAAATTTAAACCTCCACCACCAATGTATGCATGTTCCTCAATATGTGGGAAACTGGAAATAGAATAGTCAATCTGACACCACCCCATGTATGCATGACTCCAAATGTTTCTTAAACTGGTATTAGAACAATAAATCCGACCTCCCCTAATGTATACACTTTCCCTAACTTTTGTTTAACAGAAGTTAGATTAATAAATCAGAACCCCAATGTATGCGTTGTATGCGTTGTCCGCATCGTTTATTAGACTGGAATTAGAATAGCAAATCTGACCCCCTTCCCATGCTGGATGTATGTCTTTTGTCCAATGTTTGTAGGATTGTAGTGAAATTAGTGAATTTAAATTGTTTTTTTTCATTTGTTTATTTTTTTAAATGTTTTTAGATTGGCATTACAGTAGTGGTTTTTACTTCATTCTGAGTATGTATAGGACATTTTGAGTTTTTTTATTTTGAAGTATATGGGCCCAACTCAGAAAAGTAAACCTAGACGTTTGATCTAAACTTAGACCAAATGTCTAAGTTAATATCTTTGGGAATTCACAAAGGGCATTTACGAGTAGTATCTTCTGAGTTGTAATCTTAGATGTTTGGTCTAAGTTTAGTTCAAACGTCTAACTTTAGCTTTGAGAATCAGACCCATTAATTTTTTTATTATTTTACTTCCTTAAATTAATTTTCAATGTAATTTGTTTTTATCTCATTTCCTATTATTAGTTATGTATTTAAAAATTATTAGTTTGTGTTACTTATTTACACAATTTATTTTCAATATATTAATTTAATAAATTGTTTGTAATAGTTCAATACCTATAAAATACATTTTAATTTGAAGTGTTTTTAAGAATTTTTATAATTATGAACGTTTTATTTTTATATTAATTGTAATGCAATACGTTTTACAAATCACAGTATGTAGAGTTTAATAAACTGCAGTTTATTGTTTATCTAATGTATTTTTAAAGGTTTTACCTGTTTTTAAATGTAACTTTTTAAAAGAACAATACATTCAATTATATTTAAACATGTATACTAAGCCAATAAAATGTCAATATTTTGATCCACTATATTTTATAGTTGATATTCTTGTGCTCTGCATTATTTGTATGCAAAGTTGATATTTTGGTTGTGGACATTTCTGACAACGATATTTTTGAACTGCAATCATTTTGTAGTTAATATTTCAATATCCAACCATCTTAGAGAGCTGGTTTTGCACTTGTTCTTAAGTGAATTCACTCATGTTGAACACATCTCTTCTTCGTTGGAATATCTATAAAATAATCTGCAAACATATTATGATACATTGATGCTGCAATCTCAATTTATCAACAACCATTTCAGTGGCAGGCCACTACATCAATAAAATCTTCACCTTGACAGAACCATTTGATAATTTGCTATGACTTTCAAATGACTCCAACACCCAAATTGCTCCAACCTAATTTAGAGTAATGAGTTAGCAATTGAAGGTCATGGAAGATTGAGGTAATGGTTATATAAAAAAAAATACTTGTGGATGTGAATGTCCTTCACTGTAAAGGTTTTTGATGTGATGACATATTTCCATTGGAAAAAAACAGCAATCTATTCAGAGGGGCGTTTGTTTGCTGAAAGTTTTAACACACCAAAACTAACAATGTTGAAGTGTGGCTCAGAACACAATCTCAGTCATTTACACCCTGCGGGGAGCCAGACAACCAGTCTAGTCATCAACAGCTATGTCATACACTCTCTGGAGGATGACATCATGCCATATTTAGAGACTCATGTGTCAATGGCTAGTCTATCTGTCCCTTCAGTGGAACAACATGTGTGGTAGCGTCATTGAGGTCACAAATTCTTTTCAGAGAGGGCACCATGTTTGGCATGCCCCTTTAGCAAAGTATTTGGTCCGAAAATTGAAGTGTATCCTTGCATAAAGAAATAATCCCTGACATACAGGGTGTTTTCTACCTTTCCATTGGGGGCATTGTGCAACTCCCCCACCCAGGACCATCAAGTCTCACATGGAAGTCAGAGTTAGTGAAAAAGCGTACCAATCACCTCACTCTAAGTAGGGATGGGTGACACCAATAATGACCAGGTAGTCTGTTCTTTGGTGGACACACTGGCGGGTCAACAATTTCAGAAAGCAGAATGAGCTGAGGCTCCACTATCTAAAACCCTGCAGTTGTCCCACATCCGGTTGGGGTAGGGGAACCAAGATCATGAAAAATGGTGAATCCATCATTTTACAGCAGATGTACAATTCTGTCAAACTCTAAATGGCATTTCTTTGAAATGAACTATTTTAGTCAACAAATGCTAGACCTGGTATAGTTGCCGTGGATCTCCCCAAAATTTTGCCTTCAACCCTTCCATTTGTTGACATTGTTTTTGCTGGCTTTAGGACTCTGCACACTTTGCCACTGCTAACCAGTGCTAAAGTGCTTGTGCTCTCTCCTTTAAGCATGGTAGGTTTGACTTATACCTAATTGACACATTTAATTTACTTGTACGTTCCTTGTAAAGTGATATCAAGGGCCTGAAATGTAAATGCCACTAGTGTGCCTACAGCACTAATTGTGCCACGCCATAAATAACCCTTTAAACATGTCTCAGGCCTGCCATTGCAGCCTCTGTGTGCAGTTTCTAAATTGCCATGCTGATGTGTAAAAATAAAGCTTTTAACAGACTCAACCCTTCCTTTTTAATACAAAAGCCCAGAGTGCAGGCTGCAGTGCATTTAAAATGTAAGACATGTCTTGGTAGTGAAAATCTCTTAAGTTAATGTTTCTCTACTGCAAGGCCTGCCTCTCCCGTAGGATAACATTGGAGTTACCTAATAAGCTTTAACTTTCAATTGGGAGCAGAAAGACGGATGGAGTTTGGTGTCTAAATAATTTTAATTAAAAGCCCTCTTTAACAGTAACATTGGATTTTTAGTCACAATTCTGAAACTGCTACTTTTAGAAAGTTACCATTTTCTTGTCCTAGACATTTGGGGCTGATTAGAATGGTATTGTGGTGGTCAAGAGACTGCCCAGCAAGCAGGCAGCCGTACAACTGTCGCATTATGATATGACTGCTGTGGTGGTGGTCGAAAAGTGCTCCTTATCACTGCGGCTTGTGCTGTGGCGAAGGAAAAGGGCAGCAGCACATACTATGTAACAACAAGAGGAGGGACAATAGGGCTTTTTTCAGGTCCAGAATACGTGCCCAGGGCAATGTGTATAAAGATGGGTATGCAGTTCCTAAGGGTGAGGAGACATATAAGGTCAGCGAGTACTAGGTTCGATATGTAGGTTCAATAAGTGAATCCTATAATTCAAAGTGAGAGGGGGAGACTCCTCTTCGGAACTGGAGCCCTCACACACCCAGCAAGCTAGGTGTCATGCTTCATCATCTGGGCTTGCTCCTCGTCGGGCCAGCACTGCAATGCCTGACGGGCTCCCTAAATGGGGCTCTTTGTCGGAGATATTTTGTCCCTGCCGCTTGGTGCAGTGGGGGTGAGGGGCCAAGTAGTGTAGATGTAGTGTAAGTGAGTTAAAACAGGTAAATAATTCCTTGAATTGTATTTATTCTGGTAGGTAAATTGCCTGATTAAAAGACAATAGACTGGCGTAAAGCTAGGGGTTAAGTGCCTAGATGCCTACGTCCTACTCTCATTCGGTCGACATGTTTCTTGCCTCTGTTGTCAGTAAGATCATGGGCAATTCATCAGGACCAGGGTATCAAATGCTATCTACACAAAATGAGAGGGGAAAACCTACCTCCCACATCGTAACAGTGGGCAATGTCCCACTGATGTCACGGAACCTAAGGGCCTAAATAATATGGCCTCATCAATTTCCGGCGGAATAAAAGGGACACCAACAGTTAGTGTCCGGAAATCCAGAGATTGTGTGCAGGCTCACCTACCCTCGCTGCTGGAATCGGGTGCCACCCGACGAGGAGCAAGCCCAGATGATGAAGCATGATGGAGGAGCTTGCTTCTGCACCGCCACCATTCAGGGCTACCAATTCGCCCCACCCCCCGTTGGGATCACTGATCTTCACAGAGGCATTTGTGTTCCCCCTGACCGCTGAGGGTCAGACCGCCGATATTATAACACATCAGTTTGACCGAGGGGCTGACCATGGACGAACCTTCACTGACGGCCTGTTGGCAGCATCGGTGGTGGTCCAGCCACCATCATAATCAAGCCCTAGATGATAGGAAGAAGGACGGCTGTGCTGCTAAAAGGACTGTCACTCTGCTGGACTGCTGCTTTGAAAGACTGCTGCACTGTTAACCTGCTTCTCTGCTGCCCTCTTGCCTGGGAGAGAAAGACTTGACATTCATCTGTAGAACCAGTAACCCAGAATTAGCTGAGGGGGAGGGGTGAGAAACCACCTCAAATAATAGTCACTGTCCTTGTCAGGGTGCACCACCAAAGTCCCTAAAAAATCCTGTGCTCAAACTCCTGCTAACTATGGGGCGGAGCAGACAGATTTACCTAGGAAGTAATATGTAAAGTATTTATAAAATACTCAAAGAGTAATAAAATGAGAACATAATACAAGAAGAATCGAAAGTTAAGACTGATGGCGATGGATTGCGAGTTGGATACAGGCACAAGGTTCATCACAGAGGAAAGTTTAGCTTCAGACATAGAAACCTTTATGAAGAAAGAGTAGTCATGAATGAGTAGTTGGCAGGGCAAGCTGAATCTGGGGCAGGGTTCGATGATGGCATACTGCTGAAGAGTGGGACCCCAGTGCTTTTGTCGATGAAGGCAGGAAAGTTCAACACTCTCCAACACCACCAACAGTATATATCATCTGTCACCTCAAATGTCTGTTTACCTAGCAGTGGTATTGTGGAGTGTTCCTTATTAAGGTGCTACTCTCTACCTGAATCTTGGGTACTGCCTAGGGTTTCAGAGAGAAACAAATGTCTCAGGGGTTGCTTTTAGTCCATGTTGGTTTGGATGATATTTTACCAATCCAAAGCTGTAATACTGTGTCAGGACTGGTAAAAGGCTTTTGTCATTTTTCAGCTCAGAATGGATAGCACTCTGTTAATTATAGGCTTACATACTTTGCTGTAAAAATGGCAAAAAGGCTTTGTTACTTTCTACCTCAGCCTGGATTGCACTGTGCTAATCCTTTGCTTGAAACCTCTGCTAGCAAAACAGACATTTGAGGTGAGCAGATTCATAGTGCCGATGGTGTTGTAAGCTACTCTCTGCATAAACTTGGGAGCTACCCTGCATCACCCTGCTTTCTTTTTTGCATAATTTATGCAGCACACTAAACCTGAAAGGTTATTGACTTATACTGGGTGTTCCATTGTTGTTGGTCAAAACTATACCTCTCTGAAGGACTTTAACTAGATCAAAACACATGTGTCAGGGGTTGCTTTTATTCATTATAGGTTGATTTGGATGGTATTTTATCTATACAAAGCGGTATTAGTGTCCATAACGATAACTCGTGCACTAAGGTAATTATAAATCGCGCCCCTGCCATGCACACTTTTCTCATCAATAATATCACTGCAAATGTTGCAGTGATATTATCAATGATGTCACAGAAGATGTTATGAGTGATGCAATATGTGCGCTAATTAGCAGTGAATGTCTAGGGCGCGAGTTATAGTTACCATAGGGCATGAGCTATACTTACTTGAGAGAACTATAACTGGTGAATTTCAGTAGTTTTTAGAGATTAAAACGTTACACTGTTACTGAACACATTACCTATCTATACTGTTACATTAATATTTGTTTTTGAAAGTGAATTACTAGGGTTAGCAATATTAAATTACCATATGTATATCTATATGTTAATCCAATAAGTAAATTGATACGGAATCCATATGTAAATCCAATTAGGCTGTGGACAGTGGGACGTTTTAGTTCTTTGGCCGTGTACAGGGAGGGTTTGTGGCAGTGGCCAACCCCACCCAAAGGCAGTCAACACCATGCTGCACACAGCCTCTGACGAGCATGGTATAACCATCGTGATACTTTGCTTACCCCCAAAGAGAAAAGATCGAACAGCCGGATACCATTTGTTTCTACCTTCTCACCTTCCAGCAACAAACTATCCAAGATTATTAAATCAAACTGGAACATTCTAGCTCCTCTCACCATCTTCAATGAACCCCCTCTATTCTCTTACCGCAGAGGTAAAAACATAGCTCACCATCTGGTACATGCGATCACTTGGTCACCTACACCGGCCATATCAGAGTCAATTCATAACTCGTGGAAACTACCACCGGTGGTGGGCCACTACAGATGCCAAAGATGCGCAGCATGCTCCTCTACTACTAACACCAAAACATTTGAACACAACGGTATGAAATTTGACCTGAACTCCTTCACTAATTGTAGGTCTCAAAACGTTATCTACCTGATAAAGTGCCCCTGCAGTAAACTCTACATCGGACAAACTACCCAGATGGTCAAGGACCGCATCCTGCAGCATCGTAGCCGCATCAGATGTGGGATCCTAACAGCCCCTTTGGTCTCACACTTCAAAGAAAAAAATCACAATGAGTCCGAATTCACCTGGCTGGTAATTGACAAACCGTCCATTCCAATAAGAGGTGGAGACATTCAAAGACTTCTGAACAGGTGTGAATGCCGTTGGATTGCTCGCTTTAACACCATTGAACAGGGCTTGAACTCTCTTGACGAATGGAGTTCCACTCTTGCATAAATGTGTCTTTTTGCTGCCTACTGCCTACTCTGTCTAACTGATACACCCATCCAGTTTTGCCATTCCTTGGGTTGCCACCTACCACTGTTCATTCCCTTCCCTTTGTCTCCCCTCCCTCCCTCCTTGTCCCACCCGCCCTCGCCCCCTTCCCTCCTTTTCCCCTTTCCTTCCCATCCCCAGTCTTGCTGCATCAATTTTGCCAGTATACTGCAAATTTAAAATGTACCCTTGTCGACTTATGCTCCATTCTGTTTGTACAAATAACATGTGGTTTTTCTCCTACAGTTGCACTAGATACGTTCATCTAGTCTTGCCATTGCTTGTTTACCACCCACAATTGTTCATTCTCTTTCTACATTTCTCCCTTCCCTCCCCTTTCCCTCTCCTTGCCCTACCCCCCTCGTCCCTTTCCTTCCCCCCCCCCCTTCGATTCCATCACCTGTTTTGCTGCAAGTGATTTTGCCAAAGATCTGCAATTTAAATGTACCGTTTATTACTTATGCCCACTTCTATTGTACAAATGATACGTTTTTGTCTCCTACTGCTGCATCATTCATGACTGTACTCCTTGTTTGGTGTTGACCATTAGCAGGACCAGTCCCCCTTTCCTTTTTTCCCCCCCTTTTTTTCCCCTTCACTTCTCTCCCTTGTTCGTGTGATGCACGCGTCTTATCCTTCCTGTCTTACCGCTTCCGTATTTCACCATTGGCCATCTGTATGTGTATTAGTTGCCATGACTACCTCACTGATTTCACTTCCGGTTTTTCAATGCACGCGCTCTGGTCGCTTCAACCCTCCCGTGATTCGTTCACCATCTATCACGTGACTCGGACGTGCCGCTCCTATACCTCCCCTCCGGGCTCCTCACTTCCCATTCACTGCCTGACTCACGCCGGCCGACAACACGCCACGGACTCCCTTCCGGTGATTGACTCGCCATTTATACGTAAGTACCCTTCCCACCCCCGGCCCCTCTCCCTTTCCGTGTCCACCTGGCCAGGATCGTAACCCCTCCTTTTCTTCAGCACTCCAATTGACAGTGTTCCCCGCCCGTTACCAAGTAAGTGCCGCCCCTTGCCCTTGTCTCTGCTCCATATTCCCGACTTAGCGGTTTCTTAAATTTCCTTGCCTCTCTCCCCCTCCTAGTTCAAGCCTTCATGGACCTCCCCCATTTCCTCAAGGCCGTGCCCCGCTGGTTGAATCTGTCTTCCGGTTTTCGCAAGTAAGCCCGTTATTCTCCCGCTCGATCACGATCCCGATCTTTGTACTTTGCTATTGGTCTTGACTTGTCTCTCCACTGCGCTCCTGTTTCCCAACCGCACTTGGTAGCCTGCGATCTCCGGATCGTTTCACTCGTTTCACTCGTCTCCCCTTTGCGCTCTCCACGTCACCAGATCTTTGACGGTGGTACCCAGTTGCTTGCCTGAGTCACTCTAATTCGCCTTCATGACCGTGCACAGATGCCAATCCTTAGGGCACTTCACGAGTTGTCCTCCCTATTGGCTCTTTACTTGCTCTCTCTCTCATGTGTCTAGTTGCTTGCCTGAGTCACTCAGCTTCGTCGTTGTGTCCTTCTGGCACTTCGTAAGCTGTCTTCCTGATTCTCTCTCCCTCTTGCTGCCCCCTCACCCTTGGCCTCGTAGGATTTTCTCACGCTCGGTCGCCTACCGCCGCCCGTAAGTCACTTTCTACCACTCCGCTGCACGTTTTTCCCTTTCTTTCCTTTTTTGGTTCAATTTAAATTGAATTCTTTCCTGAGATATGTTTCTCTGTTACCCTTAGCACTGCCCCAAGTATGTGTAACCAGTCCTGATGATGGCCTAGAGTGTATCAGGCCGAAACGCCGTGGACTTCAACAGCGTTACATTTGGCGCCCTTTTTACTATGGGCATTTGCTCTACTGTTCCTTAAAAAATTCCCACATTAATTGTGTGAATGCCCTAACTTCGCCAGATTTAATGTACCATTGTTTTTTCTGTTTGCGCCCCTTTCACCGCTGTACATACCACTTCATGTGTCACTTGCGCCGTCACAAATTTCACGAGCACTTGTGCACAGTATTTTGTTGGTTACATTGCCACTAATTGTCACGCAGTGCTTCCCACCCATATGATATGTACATATGACGTAATATGTCCATCATGTGTTGAACATCCTTAAAAATATATATTTCTCTACATCCTCGGTCTCCCTGTGTCTTCCCTATGTGGATTCATTCCTCTAATAAGTACTCTATTGTATGGTTCGCTTTGACATAACTTGTCCTCCCAATGAATCCCACATTGAGACATTGTTGTTAGATATAGTGATCACGGGGTTGGCAAAAGGACCTGGCCCTAAGCACCCCTTCCCAGGGCCCTTTTATTTTTAGGGAGGGGGTCACAGGATCCCCTTGCCCAAGCCATTAAAAGCACCCAGGAAGCCCACCCCTGGGGCCAAAGCTGACAAGAAACTGACATTCAGACTCCCTCCCTGGATCCCTTTAGGCCCTGGCAACTCCCCAGGGCTCTTTTTGTATTACAGGGAAAGGGGGCTGCATTGTCCTCCTCCTGGAGCCTTGTTCTGCCCTGGGGACCCTATCCCCCAGAGACTTAAAAAAACAAAAAGTGGATGGGGGCTGTGTGGCCTCTCTAACTGAGCCTTGGTAGGCCCTGGGAACCCCATCCCCAGGGCTGTTTTTTTAATTAAAGGGGAGGGGGAGCCGATTGGCCCCCCTCCATGATTCTTGTTAGGCCCTGGGGAACTGTTAGAAATTGGGTTGTTGGTTGACTAGGGTATGAGCTCAAGTCAGCCAGCAACCACAATCCTAGTCAGGGAAGGAAGCAAGCAAACCCTAAATTAACGTGTGCTCACCCTCTGATAGGATGGCACAGAGCAGTCAGGCTTAACTTAGAGGCAATGTGTAAAGTATTTGGGCAACACTTCAAACAGTAAATGATTGAAAAATCCACACAAAAAGATTTCAGACCGGATTAGAAAAATATAACTTAATGTAATAAATAAAACAAGACCAAAATGACAAAAATCCAATAAGTAGAATTTGAGATATTATTTTTTAAGGCGTAAGCCATTAAATAGTGCTTAGAAGCAATGCACCCTTACTTGGGATATCTGGTCATGCCGGACTTAAACAAAGTCAAAAGTTCTAACCGACAACCTTGATCCTGGCTGTGTCGACTTCGAAGATGTGGGCCAAAGCGATGCGTCGGTGTCGATCCACGCAGTGTGGGCGATGCAACGGTTCTGATCGACACAGAAGCAATGATGTCTTGGCTACGATAAGTGAAGAGCTGCAATGCAGAGATTTGTTGCAGTCATTGAGGATAGAGTGAGCGGAGATGCGGAGACCTTGTATAAAGGTAGTTACAAAGGTGATGCGTCGGGCCTGATCCAAGCAGCAGAGGCAATGCACTGGTTTGCTGGGCTAATCCACACAGCAAAGGTAATGCACTGGTTCAGGTTATGCAACAGGAGTGATGCTCTGGTTCTGATCATTCCAGCTGGAGGGATGTGCCTTTTTCAATCCACAGAAAAAGGGGAATGTGCCAGTTCTGATCCATGCAATGCAACCAATACCCTGGTTCGACAGAGGATGTGTGGTCTTCGCTGAAACAAGCACCTTAGGCATCACTCAATGGGTCTAAGACTGGTATGGCACCACCTGGCAGATCAGACTTACAGATGAATGTGTAGAAGTGAAGAAGCAGGTAAGTCTCTTATGTCCCTGAGACTTAAGATCAGGAGGCCAGCCTGCTGTCCCTTGGAGTCACTCTGGGTTCTAGCGACCAGGTACAGTCCTTCTCACACAGGCAGGGGATCAGCAGGCAGCAGTGGAGCACAGCAAGGCATGAGTCCAGCAAAACAATAGCCCAGCAGAGAGGCAGTCCTTCAGCAGCACAGCAGTCCTTCTTCCTAGCAGATTCTTCACAGGTCCAGAAGTGTACTGAAGTGGTGGTGTCAGAGGTCCAAAACGTATAACCAGTTGTGTCTTTGAAGTAGCGGAGACTTCAAAGACAGGTCCTTGAAGTGCACAGAGGTCCTCCCTTTCCTGCCCTGACTCCAGACTCACTACTGGGGGTAATGCCGCCTTTTTTGTGGGGACAAGACACAGCCCTAGGTTAAAGTGAGGCTAAGTTCAGCTCCAAATTCCATAGCTCCATGATGGGCCATCAAGTCACTCCTAAGCTCCCATGTTGCTGTCTAGAGGAAATACACAAAGCAAAGTTGTCACCCTCCCCAGATGTGATTTGGAGGCTGGCAGCAGGCACCAAATGTCTACAGCCTGAAAATGGCAATGTTCTAAAAGTCACATTCAAGATAAATTGCCACTGCTGATGATCATTTAGCAAAACCAGTAATTTATTTATTTCGTGCACGCGCAAATCAATTACTGCGGTCACCATTTAATACATATTGTATGCAGAAAAATAAACTGTGGGGCCTAGACTTGCTGGCGGACATGTGCCCAACCCCTGATTTCTTTATGACATTTTCTAAAAGTGACACTTTCAAAATGCCAATTTAAAATCCAACTTTACCTTAAGTTGTGTTATTAAATTTTGATTCCAGAGACACCAAACTTGGGAAGTCAATCTCTTCACAATTGGGAATTACATTTAAAGAATGTAATAAGGTAATCCCAATATTAACCTATGGGATAAATAGGCTTTGTAGTAGTGAAAAATGAATTTGAGAGTTTTTCATTATGAGGACATGCAAACTTAAAAGTACATGCCCTGCCTTTTAAATACATAGCACCCTGCCCTCTGGGTTATCCAGGGCCAACCTTAGGGGTGACCTATATATATAAAAAGGGGAAGGATTGAGCCTGGGAGGTGGGTCATGTGCGCTCCCTCCCCAACAACAACAAAACCATCATCCTACCAGGCCCTGACTTACACCACAGGGGGTTTATAAGCAAGCACAGGATCCAGTGCTTGTTTTCTTTGTTATCTTGCCACAGATGTGTGGCTCCTCTGCAAATTCACTGCAAAATAAATTAAAAACAAGCGTTATTAGCCACAGGTGGGATCCCTGACTGTTCATGTCTTTTTTTTAACTTGTTTTTAGAACTTAGGACTAGGTCCCAAGTCCTAAGATGGCAGCCACCAAGCAATCAGATCTCAACTCGAGATCTGTCGGGAACTGCTGAAGCTCCACATCCCTAGATATACAAAACATTTGGGCATTAACTGCTTAAAAACTATTGAATGGATTCACACCAAATCAGAAAAGGCACTCTTTCTGGACTAAGATCTAGCTTTAAATCCATTTGGCGGGTTAGGCTGTACCTGTGTCTAAATTTCCTAGGCAAAAATGAATAGGAAAAATGTATTTAGGGACTCTCCCTTTTTCTCTACCCTTGCTTGACGGATCACCCTAAAATCTTCCATGTGCAAACTCATAAAAACCTAGCACTCTTTTGGTAGGTTTTGTGGTGATTTGTTCTTTACACAATGCCAAAGCTATTAGCAACACGAAAAATGCATTTCCTGTGGAAACACAATCCTAACTATATATATATTCACTTAAAAAACCATAGGTTTCACACATGTTATAGTTAGCTGGACATTTCACTCGTAAAAAACCAATGAAATTCCCCCGTTATAGTTAGTGCTGGCAACTATAACTCACGCGACCGCAATCCTCTGCTGATGACGTCAGATATTACATCACTGTATTTAGACACTTATTTACCCATGTCTTCTTCCATTAATCTTTAGTTATACATATATTCCTATTATTTATTTTTCAGAAAGACACATATGTCATCAGTGATGTAATATCTGACGTCATCAGCAGAGGATTGCGGTCGCGTGAGTTATAGTTGCCAGCACTAACTATAACGGGGGAATTTCATTGGTTTTTTACGAGTGAAATGTCCAGCTAACTATAACGTGTGTGAAACCTATGGTTTTTTAAGTGAATTTGCAAGGATTTTTAAATGCTAACTCCTAACTATAACGTGCCTGAAACCTATGTTTTTTTCAGTGAATTTCAAAGGTTTTTTAAATGCTAATTTATGTATGTATTTTTTTTAATGGAATTTTTAGGTTGCGCGCACCGTGCGCGCATGGTGTGCGAACTTCGCAGAATTTTTTCTGTTTTTACCGTGCGCGCGATTTTTCGAAAAAAAAATAATCTTTTTTTGGCCCTTGGGGGTCCTTTTGGGACCCCCTGACAAAGGCTAGGGGGTCAGGAACTGTCCACCCTGGCCCCTTTTCACATTCTCCACCTTTGTTTTTCACCCCCTCAGACTGCGAGAGACAAAATGGCAGCCGACACTTCCTGGTTTCGACCGATTCGAATGTTTACCGACATCTAACAACCAATCAGAATTGCGCTCGCGCACGCACCGCGCCTATAGATATTGATATGCTTTTAAATGCTATTTTCTCAGGAAATACTGAACAGATTTACACCAGACCTGCAAAAGGCACTTCCTTGACCTTATGGCTACCTCTCTGCCAAATTTCAAGTAATTCTGTTCAGCCGTTCGGGCTGTAGCTGCGACTAAAGGTCCTACGGAAAAATACATGGGGAAAACGCGTTTTGGGACCCCCCTTTTTCTCGGCCCCCGCTTGACGAATCACCCCGAGACTTTCAGGATAGGAGCTGAACGGAGCGCCCCATTTGTTTTGAAAATTTCGTGAGGATTCGTCAACCGGCGCCAAAGTTATTCAAAATAGAATTTTGAGATTTCCTATGGAAACTCGGTATATATTTTTATATATATATATATATATATATATATATATATATATATATATATATATATATATATATATATTCGACCAGAAGAACGCTCCTTGTGAGACCACGGACCCGTGGAGGGTGGTGTGTACTCCGGAAGAGCACCCGGTGTTCCAAATTTGTTATTCGTCAAGTTGCGATAAAACACACTCTCAGGCTCCAAAGTAAGTACCCAGTGGGACGTTTATTTCCACGCTACGCGTTTCGGCTAAACAGCCTTGTTCACACGATGGAAATTAATGTCAATGTCACCATTTTTATAAACAAATCGTACTTTTCGAGGTAGTAAACATAAAAGATGGTTTTTCTACAAGTAAGCACTCGCTGATATGGTGCAAATGTCGCGGCCATGTTGGCATGGTTAAATGGCCTGGGATTTCCCAACTGTGAATACATTTTGCACTGTGTGGTGTGTTTGCCACTATAGTTAAATACATAAGTTGAACAGAATATCTACACATTGTAAATTTCACGGCAAAGTTGGTATCATTCAATAATACATGAATTTCAAGTGGGCATATATTGTGCGTGATGCGTATCAAAAGTTAAATACAAAAATGCGCAGGAAAGGTGTTCACATTGCAATGACAAGTAAGCATACATCGTATTTGTTATATAATGAAAATTCACAAATGTTAAACCCCTCGAAGCACGAGAAAAATAATTTGTTAAGAAAATATACTTTCCGTGAAGTTGTGTGAGAATCTAAATACAGATGTGATTGAGAATATAAATATAATGATTCTCAGTGAGAATCCTGGGCTGAATCCCAACATGCAGATATCTGCTGCAGATCTATAGGTGGAGACTAGTGACCTGGTTGAAGTTACAGCACCGATTGGGAAGGGTGATTGAAATTACGGACAAGTGCCCATATTGTGTATATCATGGATGAATGAAGAGTTGTGGAATTAAAAAACAACCTCCATGAATGTATCACAAAACGAACCAATTCCATGTAGGGCAATACTGCGATGTTTTCATAGCACTCTGAAGGCACCGTCACTGCTTTCTCACATGTTTTCATTCAGAGTGACTTTTCATTTCCTCCAAACACACTCTCTGCTCCGTCGTTTCTTTCAAAGTTCCCGGCATGTACATGCCGGGAACTTTGAAAGAAAGTGGAATTGGTTCGTTTTGAGGCAACATGTTATATTTTTAAAGTGGCTGGAGGTACCATGAAATTGTAAAAGGTGAAAATCTGTGACAAGAATCCATGATGGACATGTTGGAGCGCAAATGATGCATTATGGGTATTGCAGTCTAAGCAATCAAAATGAATGTGAAAATATCCTTTGTGATGCCAACTAATGGGAAATATTGTGCATATATACAAGTAAAACAATGCTACTAGACTGCAGTTTACCCAATTAAGGACTACTATAGTCTAAATTAATATATATGTGCTGAGTCGCTTTTTACAGTCCATCTTCACTGTTTACAACTAATGATTTAAAAGGTGAACAACTGGCCTAATCACATGATGCATATGATTAAGACCGAGTGCGGTCGAAACGCGTAATGCAAAAACCCTCTGCGAATTAAAGAGAAGTTGTTTTAAATCTACCGGCTGGTGGGCTTGCTTATCCTCGGACGTGGAGATTTTTTCGTTTGGAATATATATATATATATATATATATATATATATATATATATATATATATATATATATATATATATATTATCTACTGGCGGTCGCCAGTAGATAGTTATAGTTAGGACCGTGTTTCCATAGGAAATCCGCAACATTCTATTTTGAATAACTTTGGCGCCGATTGACGAATCCTCGCGAAAGTTTCAAAATAGGTGGGGCGCTCCGCTCCGCTTCTTCCCTGAAAGTCTCGGGGGGATTCGTCAAGTGGGGGCTGAGAAAAAGGGGGGGTCCCAAAACGCGTTTTCCCCATGCATTTTTCCATAGGACCTTTAGTCCAAGCTGCAGCCCGCACGGCTGAACAGAATTACTTGAAATTTGGCAGAGAGGTAGTCCTCAGGTCAGGGATGTGCCTTTTGCAGGTCTGGTGTAAATCTGTTCAGTATTTCCTGAGAAAATAGCATTTAAATCAATATATATATCTATAGGCGCGCTCCAAGCGCGTACCGTAAGCTTACCGTGCGCGCACGCTGCCGTGCGCGAGCGCGATTCTGATTGGTTGTTAGATCTTAGTAAACATTCGAATCGGTCGAAACCAGGAAGTGTCGGCCGCCATTTTGTCTCTCGCAGTCTGAGGGGGTGAAAAACAAAGGTGGATAACGTTAAAAGGGGGCAGGCTGGACAGTTCCTGACCCCCTAGCCTTGGTCAGGGGGTCCCAGAAGGACCCCCAAGGGCAAAAATGTATTTTAATTTTTTTACGAAAAATCGCGGAGTGCGCGTAGCGTACGCGCACGGTAGAAACGGAAAATTTCTGCGAACTACGTAACGTGGGCGCACTCACACATCCACTCTCAGACCTACGCAGGCATTC
The DNA here is from genome assembly GCF_964204655.1 of Triturus cristatus. Classification (NCBI taxonomy): domain Eukaryota; kingdom Metazoa; phylum Chordata; class Amphibia; order Caudata; family Salamandridae; genus Triturus; species Triturus cristatus. The sequence goes on along the minus strand of NC_140591.1, from coordinate 1,043,920,946 downwards.
ACACACCCACTCACATTCACATGTAGGCACTCATAGCCACTCATAGACTCATACACCCACTTATACACCCACTCTTAGACCCGCAGAGGAACTCACACATCCACTCACTGACCACACAGACACTCACACACCCACATAGACACTCACACACCCACTCAACAATCTACTCGCAAACCTGCATAGACTTTCACACACCCACTCTTAGACCTAGGCAGGCATTGATACATCTACTCAAAGACCCATACAGTGCCCATTTACAGACCCATAGAGCTACTCACAACCCCATTGACAGACCCATACAGCCACTTACACACCCACTCACCAACCTATACAGCCACTTACAAACCCACTCTCAAAGCCTACATGTTGCAGTTAGGAAATACAATGAAAAAACTTGTAAATTTGCTGACAAAACAACGGGACAAACTTAGGAAATAAAATTTAAAAAAACAAATAAACCATATAAATTTACTGAAAAATTATTTCTCCTTCTGATACAAAAGCCTATGGCTGATCCAAAGGTTCTCACCAACTTTAGGCCCATTTCTCTTCTCTCTACAGTTGCCAAACTCTTAGTGAAAAGGGTCAATAATCAGCTGTCACTCTTCTTAGAATCTAATTCTTGTTTGCATGACTCCCAATCAGCTTTCCACTCTGGTTTTAGTAACTAGTCCACCATACTGGATGTTTCTAAATTGATCAAGAAAATTCTTGACCAGAGCTCTTCTGTGTTGCTTATGCTCTTGGATTACTCTTCGGCCTTTGATTCTGTCTTTCATGTTATTTTACTTTACAGACTCAAAAGAATTAGTGTCAGAGGCTGGGCTCTGTGCTGGCTGAAATCCTTCCTGTCTGATTACTCCCAAGCAGTTTTTCTTCACTCTTTTACCTCCTCTTCTAAACCTCTGGTATGTTGTGTCCCCCAGGACTTGGCACTTAGCCCCACACTTTAATATCTATCTATCGCAAAACTGGTGTTGTCCTGGGATTACAAGTGGTCTCCTACATGCATGACACTCAGCTTTTCTTGGCCTTTCAGGAAAATACACCTGCTACCCTCAGCGCCTTCAAGTTGTGTCTGAAAGTTGTGGTGGAATAGATGGAGGCAAACCATCTTAAGTTAAGCTCAGAAAAATATTGAGATTCTTTTTTTTGGTACTAAGTCCTTTCCGATGCCAGTCTTCGGTTGACACCTGAACTGGGGGTGGCCCTGCCCCCTACTTTAATGGCCAGAAACCTTGGGGTAAAATTTGACACTCATCTTCCCTTTGAGCCCCAGATTAGGTCCCTTTCCTCTACTTGTGTTGCCACTCTCAGATCTCTTAGAAGAATGCTCCACATCATTCCGGTGGAATCCCGAAAAAACTGCTGTTAACACTCTGGTTACAGCTAAATTGGACTATGCTAATAATCTTTACCTGGGTCTGCTGACTATCCTTATCTTAGGACTCCAAATTATCTAGAAATCTGCTGCACAACTCATCTTCAAGATCCCCCCACATTCACCATTTTCCCCTCACTTGCGGCATCCTCACTGGCTTAATGTCCTTAAGCAAATCCAATTTAAGAAGCTTACTCTGGTCTACAGAGCCAACACTCAAAAAGGCCCTCTATATCGTAGGAGAAGATTTAGGTCTTACTTACAGTCCAGAGCTCTGAGGTCCAACAGATTCAAGGTACTGCATGTTCCCCTCATACAAAAAGCCAGACACGGCTGGCGTCCCTTCTAGTACCTGTCTTCCAAATTGTGGAATACATTGCGACTCAGTTTCCACTGCCGCCCCTTGGAATTTACCTCCAGACTCAATCATAAACCTTTTTTGTTTGATTCCTCTCTTGTGGTTAGGTAATCTCTATTTCTCACCGTACTCTCATGAGCTCCCGCTAGCACCAGAACAATTCTTTGGAGGTAGCTGTGCACTCTATAATTGCCATGAATTGAATTGACTTGAAAAAAAACCCAAAGGTTACAGAGACTTTATAGTTAGGAAATAGAATTTAAAAAATGCTTTGAAATTCACTTGAAAAACAAAGGACAGGCACACTATAGTTAGGAAACAAAATTAAAGAAGAAACCTATAAATGTATTGAAAAAAACAAAGGTTACTGGGATGTTATAGATTATACATGCACAAAAACACAGAAATTCAGCTGTTATTGTTACCTGAGCTAACTATAACGTACGTCCCCGCAATGCACTGCTTGTGACCTCACATATTACATCACTTATGACATGGTCAGTGACATCACTGATTACATCTACCACAAAACCACTCACACAATCACGCATACACCCACTCACACAGCCATACAACCACTCACACACCCACTCACACACCCATACAACCACTGACATTTAAAAAAAATTCTTACCCTAGTCCTCCTTAAACCCAACAACCTGCCACTAATATAACAATTTAAAATTACATTTAAAAATGTAAAGTTCATATAAAAATGTGCAATCTATACTAAAACAAATTCATGCATGTTACAATACTAATAACCTATAATACTGAAATAACAAATAATTATCAAACTAATAAAAGACTTTATTTTATACAACTATAGTAACAATTTTATTTCATTTTAGTTTTTTGTCCTCATATTGCTACAGGTAGCGTTTGCCATCCTGATTGCTCAATGCACCCCACTGATTCAGCAGGCGCACTTCAACCTGAGCCCAACCTTTTCCAACACTTGCTCTTTGGTCCTGATGGCCCGAAGACTTCAATACGTTGGTCAACCAGTCTTAATCAGCAGACAACCCCGACTTCCTTGTCTGCCCTTGCCAAATTCCACCTCTTCCAACATTGGTCTAAGGGCAGCCACATCCTTACTCTTCCCACTGATGGACAATTCATATCCAACCTGCCCACCTGTAGTGCTAAGTTTATCCAATCTGTAAATTCTGGGGCGAGACAGGGATACCCTTTTCATACACAGTTCCCTACGCACCAGCAAAATCAAGTAAAATAAATGTGAACGCAATTTCCCAGGTAGTTTGACCATAGACCCTATTTCCTCTGGGATATCAAAAATCACCATCGCAAGGCTTACCTTAATTTCGCTATCCATTTTCTCGGACGGAGCCTTTCCCACTTCTTGCCAGAAGGGCTGAATAAAGGGACACTGCATGAACATGCCCACATTTATGGCACCTCTTAATCACCTTGACAACCTTTCTCGGAGACCAGTATGTTCTGTGCAACCTGAACAAATGATTCTTCTTTAAAGCTACGGATTTCATTGTTTCATACAAAGTACACATTGATACTTGCCAGTGGTTCATTAGCTCCAGCGTCGTCAGGTACCTTCGCCAGATCTCCTCTGGCAGTATGAATCATAGACCTAATAGAAGGTTTTCTTCCCTTTGATATTTGGTTCCAGGATATTTTTAACATCACAATATTCTGGCCACGATATTTCTGAGTGGATGTTTTGGTAAACCACCACTGAGTTCCTGCTAATAGCGAGGGAAATGCTTAATATGGGTTTATGTTTTGAAGTGCCTCCCTGCTCATAGTATAGCAAAGGCCACATGAGCACCGTGAGGTGTTTACTTGAATACTTCAATATGGCGGCCCTTCTGGTACTACAGAAACAAATGCCAGCAACATAGATTGAATTGAAATGAGATGTTATGTTTTAATACAGAGGGTCTTATTTACAAGCCACTTGCGCCACCCTACGTCACTTTTTCCGTGTTAAAAATGACGCAAAAGTGGCGCAAGGGGCTTGTAAATAAACTCCAGAATATTGGGGGGCAGATTTATGTTCCCTGGCGCATCCCTGCAAATCAGCATGGATGCGCCAGGGAAGATGCGTCATGCAAGTTTGCCCTTGCGCCACCGAAAATGCGCCGCATTTACAATGCAGCGCATCGTGGCGCAAGGACAAGCAGATGCGTCACGCATCTGCTGGCGTAAGGTTGGCGCATTGCTGGAGTTGCGTCACAACCGCGACGCAGCTCCAGCAAGGCTCGAGGTGCCCCTATCCCTAACATGCTGCGTCAATCCTTACGCCTGCTTCAAGCAGGCACAGGGTTTTGACGCAGCATGGCCGGAAAAGTGACTGAGTGAAATCTTGTAGATTTCACTCAGCCACTTTTCGGAGGTGTTCCTGCGCTGGAACGCCCCCCCCCCGTGCAGGTACGCCCACATGTGGCGCAAGCTTTACAATGTGACGCATCTCCCTAGATGCGTCACGTTGTAAATAGCCCGCAGCATGGCGCTGGCTTTGCGCCGCTGCTGAGTCACAAAAGTGACGCTACGGCGGCGCAAAAGTGACGCACGGGGCTTATAAATCTGCCCCTTAGTTATGAAGCAATGTTTTGCCAACTTGGGGGCATATCAACAAGGGCTTTATCTCTGCTTTTTTGGCTTTAAAAGCCAAAAAAGGAGAGATAAAACTAGCGCCCTATCAACAAAAGGGTGCTAACATGCAAATTTGCATGTTAGCACCCTTTTACTGTACGCTTCCCCTTGCATCTCTAATGAGATGCAAAGGGGGCGTTCCAGAGTAAAATAATAGGAGAAATGTCGCTAAGCGACATTTCTCCTATTATCAAGAATGTCGCTAACCCTGTTAGAGACAAAAAAAGCAGCGCTAACCGCGGTTAACGCTGCTTTTTTACGTCTGGTATTTTTCTGACTTAGCCATGATATCCTATGGAAGGAGGATATCATGGCTAAGTTTGCCTGTCCCTATCAACAAGGTAACGTGAGATTATCGCTGGGTTTCCAGCGATAATCTCACGTTAGCCTGTTAGCGTGAGGATTTTTATCGCTATTGAGATAAGCGTTGCTAATAGCACGCTATCTCAGCGATAAAAATTCACGCTAGCCGGCGATAATTATCCTAGCGCTAAGTGCGCTTAGAGATAATTATCGCCGGTTGTTGTTGATATGCCCCTATGTTATTTCCGAGACCTTTATGCAAGAAGAAAGCACAATCAATGAACATTTCTAAACGCGAGGGCATTATCCACTATACTCTTTGCAAATAATTCCATGTAAATAACATAAAATGTTTCCAATCGAAACTTTAAATTAATAATTTCTAAATAGCGACGAGTTGAGAACACAGACATTAGTCTTTTGTTGCAGTTTTCTTCTGGTGAAGGAGAGAAGTGTCATTAAATTGCAAATTATAATTCTTAAATTGCTCAGTTCACACGTATTTAGAGACAGATTTCACTTAGCACGCAGGGGAATTGCAGTCATCTATATGCTAATGCCGGTTACCAAAAACCAGGGAACTCTTCTCGAAAAGCAAGAGAAAATCAAAGGCAAGGCAACGTGTGCTGTTTAAAGATGGGTAAAAAAGCATGTTAAAAAAACGGGGGGAAAAGTGTCAGATTTTTCATGCATCAGGTTTGAGCTTTGAAAACAAAAGCACATCACTACCTTCGTCTTCCCCACGATCATTACTGCTTATATCATCTGCTTGGCTCTTTGTGTTGGCTCCTGGGAGCAGTTGGATCACAAGAGGAAAAACAAAAGAAGAAGAGAATTCAAGCAGAGCACAAGACAAAAAAGAATCAAGATTAAAAAAAAAGACACCGGTCAAAAAAGGGTGACACAAAAATGAAAAGACCGATGCATTTGGAATGCCCAAATTAGAAATGCAAAGCGGGTCATGAAGAATTCAAGAATATTGTAAAATTATGTAAAATGGTAAATCGTGGATACGTAAAATATTGTCTGTAAACAACTGTCGAAAATCGACCTTCAAAAAGCAAAAGAATGACAAAAATGAAAAAACGTGTTAGGTACCAAAATGGGACCAATATGCAAAAAAAAGACATGTACTTTGAAATCTTAATTCATTTGTCAGGACAATTCAAAGTTGACCAACATAAACTGCAAATGTTGACTATTTGTTGATTTATCAGTCCATAATACCGCATATTAAATAGCCCTGTTTGTAAGCAGATCAGCTTCATATTGTACTCACTATTCACCAAAAATCCGACTTTTTGGCAGAAAAGGGGAATGGGCTCAAGGGTAGTGAAGTGATATGCCAAGGATCATACATTGTGCTCCATGAAGAAAAGCCAGTTATTAGAAATATGGAACCTAAATCATAAAAATACAGTTGGACACCTATTTATTTATTTATTAAGGAGTTGTATATAGTGCTGGCCAGACCCGAGGGTATCGGAGCACTTTACAACAATTTGCAATGTATGTTTTGCTGCAACTGTGTGAATGCAGTTTACTCACGGACTGGTCTCAATCACAAATTCTACCTGCAAGACAGTGCTTAATTTGTAACTAAATAAGTGTCATGTGCTTTGCTAGGAGACCACTGCAGCGTGCACCCTCCATTGTCTTTACCAATTCTGCCAATGACGGTACCAATACATCTGCTCACCATCTCACATCTAAAAGTGTGACATTTTAGACTATTCCAGGCCCCCAAAGCAATAAGAATGACTTGGGAGGCAGTTAGTAGTCATTTTTAAAGTGTACTGAATTAATAAACAACCGATGTTGAGATGATCTCTAAATTAGACAAACAGTGCCACCATGTGGCACACTTTATAAGTGCCAAGCCCCAGAAACCACCGTCTCAAGTTAAGCACTGCTGCATGGCGGGGAAGGGCCGTGCAGGGAGTGCTCAAGCGCCATATAGTCAGTGATTTAGGCTGCCCTAGCTTTCAGGAGCCATCTAGACGGTGGAAAAGTGGCCTGCTGATAAGCTGTATGTTGAAATATTGACTACACAAACTTTGTGCTACTAAAATATCCTAGAAAAAATATTGAGAACCAAATATAGAGAAGGTAAGTTATAGTTCTGTGAAAAGGACACTTCAAAGATATCATTTAAACTAACAAAACCACTGAAATTCACCAGTTATAGTTATCTCAAGTAACTCTAACTCATGCCCTTAAGTAACTATAATTCACGTCCCCACTATACACAGTGTTCTTATCAATAACGTTGTTTCAGAAGTTGCCTTGATATTATCAATGATGGTATAAGCACTGGATGGCGAGGGTGCGGGCTTAAGTTACTTTAGGGCATGAATTGAATTATGTTTCACGGTGGTAACTAGGTGCCTGTTGGATTCAGTTGAGAGGTTGTTAATTTCCTATGTATATTCATGGACGATTGAGTGTTATTGAGTCCAATTGCTTTAAGTAGGCTCTGTGACTATGTCTCAAGAAGGCATGTTGGTGTAGCTTGTGACCGTCAACTACTGGATGGTTGTGAAATGGTGGTGCTTTGGCTGGGTAAGTGTCTGTCACATACGTGGACGGATTAGGGGAGAGAATGTAGCCGTACGGCTAGAGCGGTCGACCTCGAAGCTGGGGAACCGGGTTCGAGTCTCGGCAGGGACTCTCAACATCCTGTGATTCTGGGCAAATCACTTAATCTCCCCGCGGCTAACAAAAATGAATGTGCCCATCTGTAAAGAAACTGTTCCTCATGTAAACGCTCTGATACCTGATGTCTTCGGGGTCGAGTTTGCGCGATATAAAACTCTAGAAAAAAATAGTGTGCTATGGTAGTGATTAAGGAGGTTTTGAAAATGTTCTGTTTTAGCTTCAGGATTTAGAAGATACTTTTGAAGGACAGCAAGCTTGATGGCCTGAACCACGATGTTGTCCTTGATGTGCATGTTGACATTGAGCTATCTCAGATGATTTAGGGGAAACAACACTGAGACTATGAAGGCCACCTTGTATTTCAGATGTTTTTATTGGAATGCAAGTTATGTTCAGGTTTTCATAGCACCAACTCGGCACCCGAAACATTTCTCTCTTCCTAACTTGACAATTTAAAAAAAATTGTTTCGATGGGAGAAATCATCATGGGGGAACGAAATAAGCATTGGCACAAACTAATGATATCAAAGCTGAGGACGGCTGATATTTAATCCATCAATGTATTATTTGTAGACGTAAAATGACACCATTGCCAGAAAAAATGCACACATGCAACTTGCTTGGGAGAGTTTTTCAGGAATAAACGTTTCAAGGACAGATCAGAGATAACAGATGTTGAAACAAGGTCAGATATTTTAGTTAAAAAAAATCTGCATGTAGTACTATATCGCATATTTTTTTTACCAATAAGAAAACAGGATTTTTTTATGATCATGACTAAAATAATGGACAATAAATTTGAATTCAGAGAAATAATCTTGTGCTAATACTACCTGTGACAACATATTTTGTATTTCTTGCATCCCTACCTCAACAAAGAAAGCTGACCCAGATATTATTGCTTTGACGTTTTCTGCTTGCAATTGCCAGAATGTGTCTCTTTTTTATAGTCCTGCTCGCCTATGTTTTGGGGGCTCCAGTGGTATCTATTAAATTTAAATGTTAATGGCTTTCTAAGAAACCCTATTATCAAGCTGTCACTATGTAAATAAGCATATTATATAACATAACTTCTGTTCCATTTGGTAATTCCCTTCAGGAAGTTTTTGAAATCCAAGGGGCTCTAACATGCTAGGGCCTCTGTATATGACTATTTAAACAATATGTAAATGGAAAAATAAGCATAAAAACATTACAATCCTTCGTTGTCTGTAGGCAAGAAGGAGACGCGATTTGATTAGATGGTAAAATGCAGATATTAATGTGTGACACGGGCATACAGCGCATATCTCTAGGTAATATTTGGGTGATGTTCACGTACATGTCCAACAAACATAGAGGAAGCAGGAGGCCTTGGAATACAGGTGTCCGGTGCAGTTTTTGACACAATGTTTGCCTCTTTTGACAAGCACTTGAGAAGAAACAAAGGGAAGATTGACAAAGAGATTTCTCTAAAAGAGTCACACAGAGTAAGAACTGAGATAGGGCACATCACTGTACCTTAACTTGTGTGATAGACACTGCCTCTTCTTGTCACTTGACCGTTTTTTAAAGATTGTTTTTAGAGCTTAGCAGAGGAAACTAGTAACGACCAAACTTAAAAATAAAAAGTTACAAAAAAGCAAGACATCTTCATAGGGGTAGGCTATACTCATCATCTGTGAAGATGAAGGACTTTAACCCAGTTCACTAGTCGCCCAGTGATTACATGGCTAAAATATTAACTGCTGACATCAACTTGCCATACTGTTGTTTTTGTGGATTGTCTGAATTGTGGAAAATCTGCAGTGTTAGGTATATGGATACTGTGAAATTTGAACTACATTTTTTATATTGCTCTGCGGAAAATACCGTACTTTTCTGCCACAAGAGATCCAAAATGGAAGTGTCCCATTCAGTGTTCCTCCCTTACTGAACCTCCTACACCTGCTTAATTTAGGTGTAAGTTCAGAAGTTCTGATAAATGTATAAATTCAATCAGATAATTTTGATTACTCAGAAAGGGAAGGCTGTAGAGTGTTGACACCATTTCCATTTACCCCTCTCCTGACACACGCTTTCCCACCCGTAAGTGTGAAGAAGGTAGAAAAATTCACGCACCCGGCAGATGTTCAACAGTCGTGAGTAACATCTGTGCACACCACTAATCACCGACGTTGACAATTTGAATCAGGTGCAAGTTGTGCAAGCACATTCACCAATTTAGCATGTAAGGTCGGCCTATGCTTGGAAAGCAAGTTTGGGGCAGATTTACAAGCCCCTTGCGCCTCCTTGTGCCGCTATTGCGTCAATTTGTTTGACGCAATGGTGGTGCAAAAATGCGGCCAATTTACAACCTGACACATCTAGGGAGATGCGTCACGATGTAAAGCCCTGCATCACTTTATACCTGCACCAGGTATAATGCATGCAGGCAGGGCGTTCCCATGCAAAAACCCATGTAGCCATGAAGAACTGACACAGTGAAATTTACAATATTTCACTGCGTCACTCTACGCCTTCACTGCATCACAATCCCTATGCCTGCTCAGACCAGGCATAAGGAATGACGCATGGCTTTTTGTATGGGACTCACCTGTCTGTTGTGGCACCTTCCTGGAGATGCGCCACTTTCATGAGCAACTCCAGCAATGCGTCACTTCTGTGCCAACAGATGCGTCAGTATTTCTGACACATCTGTTAATCCTTGCACTGTATTGTAAATACAGCGCATCCATGGTGACGCAAGGACATTTGGCACTGGCGCAAGGAAACTGACGCATCTATGCAGATGTGTCAGTTCCTTGTAAATCTGCCCCACAGTGCATACATTCAAAAGAAGCCCGGTCGGTGATGACTTTCAGAAGGCGGGCATCTGTCTAGAATGGTGTAGTGTGTAAAAACGATGGACTGAAACACCACCCTTCGTGACTGCCAATAGCCAATCCCAATTCAATCATTGCAAACCTTCACAAACATCATTGTAAATTGATCAAATTCAAAAGTCTGGATTCCTTTGATTCATAATCATTTTGATAGGTCAAAAGTTTTGGCTCGGTTTCAATCATTTTTGAGACGCCTAAAAGATCGTTTCATGTATTTTTTGATCTATTCGCACTGCCCCTGGGGAAGAAGCATTTGAAATTTGAGAATATATTAAAGCTTTAGGAGTGATTCATATCTTCATTTATGTGCTCTCTTAACTGCTTGTTTAGGGATTTTGGTCATCTCAAAGTTGAACCTGCGCTGCAGAAATCCTATATCAGAGCAGGTAAATTATTGTTAAAGGGCTCATTTAGTTTAGAGAAATTGAAGTCTTTACAGGGGTACAATAATGTTGGCAGTAGTCATCAAAATTAACCGATGCAAGGGGACATAATATCTTGTTTTTTGTCTCCATCAAAATTGGTCTCAGCCTATCTTTGGTTTTGAATACTTTACTATAAATAGTATATTGTTATTATCAGCCTACTAAAAATGATTGCTATGGCCATCATAGTAGAACAATGTTAAGACCCCTCCTAATATGATGACCAGAATCTTACCTGAAACATCTGTGGCTCCTGCAATCAATTACTTTAGACCAAATGGTCTGAGTTCTAATAAGCAATGTGTCACTGTGGTGGATGCTGATAAATTCACACATACATTAAGGCCTCCTCAGATCAATAATTAATTAACTTTCAAGGGCCAGGCTGATCTCATATTTAACACAATGTTCCTTACACTGATGGGGTGTTATGCTGGAGGAGAAAAAGCACAATAACACAGTGACAGTTCCTGCAGGATTAGCTGAAAGTTGTGCATTAACTATTTCCACAGTTTTCATGGACTTGTGTTGATCGATTTGTGTTATGTATAGCTATGATTTGCACAGGACAGCAGGTTTTCAATCTCTCTCAATAGGGTCAAATTACCTTACAATTGAAGTGTACCTACTTTAAAGGCGAGTGGGCAATTAAGGGGCGAGCAAAGTGCCTTCTGATCAATTAGGAACTTGTGCTTTATTACAATATATGGTTTCCCAATTGGTCATAATTATTCCTTCTGCAATAATATGAGTAGTTAGCAATGAACATTATAAATCTCTGGGCTTGCTGTATTCCCCAACATTTCACACAATAAGGTCTTCACGTTCACGTCTGCTAGGGCTCACATTTCTTTTGTTTGCAGTTTGAATAATTTCAGCAGATTTTAAGTCACTATTTCGCTGGCCTGAATTTCTCGCTCTTGTCGCAAATTCTTTTGGAGATTCAAATGTCTGTTCGACGTGTTCGAGAACATTTTCCCATTTTCAGGTGAACGTCATTTAATTTCTACATCTGCAATTTAGAAAATAATAAGAGCCATATTATCAAGAACGGCGCAAACATTATCGCCGCTTTAGCGGCAGGAAACTGCCGCTAAAGCGGCGATAAGGGGCTTGATAATATGCCCTAGAGAATTCAAATAGAAGCCCAGGTTCTAGTGTCAAGGACATCAAACATGGGCTTCTATTGGAATTCTCGAGGGCATATTATCAAGCCCCTTATCGCCGCTTTAGCGGCAGTTTCCTGTTGCTAAAGTGGCGATAATGTTTGCACCATTCTTGATAATATGGCCCTATATTTCCTACATTCCTCCCAACCCAATAGTAGGCCAGGATTCATATTTGCATGAAAATCAAGACGAAGATAGGTACTTGCTTTGGTGTGACTCACATTATTTTGGCATGGCAACATCAGTTTTCTGTCTTAAAAATCTGGAAGGATTCCTATTTCAGCACTTCCAGAAAGCACAGTGGAATATCTGTATTTCTGGGATAAATAAGCATTTTTAGGTGCCAATTATATGTATTTCTGGGGTAAACACAAAGGGCCCGGTTCACAAAAGTAAACTGAGACGAAAGTCTAACTTCATAACTTTCCGTATTCACAAACGACATTTACGAGTAGTAAAGTTAGACTTCTGTCTCAGTTATGCTTAAGTTTTGGTCTTAAGTTTAACTAAGACCAATACTGAGTCTAACTTTACTGCCCGTAAATACCCTTTGTGAATACCAAAAGTCGTAAAGTTGGACTTTTGTCTCAGTTTACCTTTGTGAATTGGGCCCTAAATTTCGAAATAATTCTACATTTTTATTCACAGAGTCTTGCATCTTCATGAGAGTAATTGAATAAGTATTTAACATTTCTGTACACATGTTTGTGCATTTCTGCCTGATTTAAGGTTTCCACACTGGAAGAAATCATTTTGTAGACAACTGGGTCACAGGAGCTGAAAAGAAGAATGGAATGGAGGGATAGGGACTTTGAAATTATCATTTTAAGAGCTAAGATAGTGTGTAGAAACTATACCTAAAGGAAACTATTAATTATCTACATCGCCTTTCTGATTGTTACGTCTGATACTTCCGTCCACCCATTCATCAGACATTTACCGGTTCAAGAGAGGTTTTAGATGTCTACCAGTCCTCCTTTTGACTGTGAATGGCCACATGTTGGCTGGTCTGTTATTACACTATGGCAAATACGTTTTGTGCAACACTCACACAATGAAACATGAAGCAACAATTAGCGCCTATTTGCTCACCATTGCAAACGTCTGCGTGCACGCTGCTAAATAATGCTCAATCCTGCTAACGCCTGTGCAAACTTTAGCAAATGTGGTCCATTACGTCATACTTGTTGCCTGGTTCTCCATGTCTCCTGACTGAAAGTCACAGGGGCATATTATCAACACACATATCGCCGCTTTTTCGGCACATGACGCCGAAAAAGCTGCAATTTTTTTATCGCACAATCATCAAGGCAGCACTAACATGCATTAGCGCATGTTAGCTGCCGTTTTCTTAAGGCTTCGCATCTTAGCGGTATACATCGCTAAATAGATGCAAAGTAGGTATTCCTTCTTCAAACAACATGAAAATGGTCGCAAACACATCATCGCGGTATTAACAACGCGGCCAAGGAACCGCGAAGCGATATTAAAAGCTGCGCTAATGGTCGTAAACACGTCATCGCGGTATTAACAACGCAGCCAAGGAACCGTGAAGCGATATTAAAAGCCGCACTAACCGCGGTTATCGCCGGTTTCTTACGTCTGCTTAAAACCTGACTTAGGAATGTTTTGTATGGGAGGTGGATTGTCTGGTTAGGTCCACACTCCCCTAATATCAAGCATTTCATGAGCGCTGTGATATCCTCGCTGGATTTCACGCGGTAATCCTGTTATTCGTCCTCTATCGCTGGAATTAGCAAAACGTTGATGATACGTCGCTAACACGGCGATGTAATCCAGCGATAATGTAAATCGCGCTAAGCGCAATTTGCGATGATTATCGCATGGCCTTGGTAATATGCTCCACAACCTTTTATTAGACTTCTTTGGTTGGAGGTTAGGGAGGACTACGGTCATGCTGTTACAATCACAAACAGCTATTTTGTTTTATTGTTCTTAACTGTTTCCTGCTTTGTGGCACCTTGCATCAAGGCCATAAATAAGAGCAGGTGACTTAGGGATTCTTATTCATTGAAAGTAAGCCCTTAAATGCCTTCTCTCCCGTTGGATATTTAATAGGGCTGGAAAAGGCTGATAATATGATGGTCCTGAAACCTTTCCCAGAAGATTCTTCACTTTTATGAGTGTTGCTGGGCATTCTGGTTTGCTGTCCCCTCCATAAATATCGAGGGCTGCACAAGAATCTGGCAAAAACGAGAGTTTATGACAGATGTGGGTTTACTCGTGTAGTAGAAAACCCCACACCTTGGAGTTTGTACCCATACACAATGAACAAACCTGGAAATATGGGAATAGGAACATTGCTTGAGATGAGGTAAAAGTTTCCAAATGCGTGCATATGAATCTGATATCTCGGATTATCTCTTGTTCCTTGCCCCAAAACTCATATTCCAGAGTGCATCCTGCACCTGGTAATTGTGCCTCATGCAGGGGTAATCAATAATGTTATACGTGGAACCAATATGATCCATAGCTGTTGCTTAAGGAAGTCAGTTTGGGTGTTCAGTGTGACCTTAAAGTCTGTTGACCAGAAGCAGACTTTAAAAGACATTAATTTGATAGAATTATTTTTACTTAAGACATTATTTTCAACTATGATGATTTTAGCTTATGCTTCAGGCTATATGTTTAAGGTACTGAGAATGCTATAATGGCTTGACATAGGCATTTACTTAAAAAAAAATTGTCAGTGTACTGGTTTGGATAGACAACTACCTAAGTAGAAACTACAAGTAACACATTAAAGAGTAAAGGACATGAGGCCATGGTTAGATGTGCATCGTTTGTTTTTATTATTTGACAGATCTGTGTACCTTTATTAATTCAACTTGTTTAACTAAATCTGCAAGTGGAGCTATTGGACCTCCACATGTGACTGCACTGCACTGTCATGACTGAGCACCCGGGAGCACTGCAGCAGGGTAAACCCACGTTTTCTGAATGCTCAGGGTATATCATGACATGAATTAAGCAGTGAGTGCCATGGCTGCAATTCACACTGCAGAATTGGCTTCTAGTGGAACAACACAGCGATCTCTTTAATTTCAGAGTGTATAGAATTATGTGATGCATAGAATCAGTGGTAAAAATACCCATGGATATCCTCGAGCATGATAGCTAATTTCTCATGGTTTCTGATGGTCCTGCTGTGGAGTAGCACACTTGTGGAAAAGAGTGTATTGTTTCAAACAAAAGAGGAAGGTGTACCAGAAAGAGTCAACAAGCTGCAAATCAATCAAGGAGATATCCATTATTGTAGTATAAAAAGCACTCATCAGCCAACACGTTTCTTTCTCAAAGAACTTCGTCAGGGCTCAGATATTCAAAGAAAAGTCCAGTTGACATATATGTAATGGTGAATAAAATTCAATTGGCAGTTGTTATCGATTTCTCTCCACTATTCAAAAAGAAACAGTTTTTCAGTAAACAGTCCTTCGCCTTGTTGATCAAAAAACACGGCAAGAGTAGATGCCAATAGTCCTGAAAAGTAGCAATCTCGACGAGCAGAATCCCTCATCCACAATGTAAAGTTTACATTGTGGACAAGGGATTCTGCGACATTGCGAAGGACTGTTTACTGAAAAACTGTTTCTTTTTGAATAGTGGAGAGAAATCGATAACAACTGCCAATTGAATTTTATTCACCAATACATATATGTCAACTGGACTTTTCTTTGAATATCTGAGCCCTAACGAAGTTCTTTGAGAACGAAACGCGTTGGCTGATGAGTGCTTTTTATACTACAATAAAGGACATCTCCTTGATTGATTTGCAGCTTGTTGACTCTTTCTGGTGCACCTTCCTCTTTTGTTTGAATTGGTTTATCTGGCTTCCAGTGGAGTGGAAGTGCGACGGACTCCGGAAGTAGTTGCACAGACTTTGTACTTGTTCTTAAACGTCGGAACTGAGGTGCTGAACCCTGGTCAGCCGCACTTTGCTATTTGTCACTCTTGTAGGGGGATTACACAATGATCATTGCTAGCTAAGCTATTAAATATGGGTTCTTAGAAGAGGTTAATGTTCTATTACTATACAGTCGAAGATGGTTTGGGGCTGTTTGCAGTTAAATATGTGAATTAAGTTTGAAAGGCATAGGTTAGCATGCTTTTTAAGGAGAGAAATGAGTCGTCTTGCTGTCTCACTGTACTATCTCAAGAGTAAGGTGGAGGCACCTACTTTTTATTATGTTTCACACATATTTTAGATCTCTCAATCAGGGTTCTTACTAGTGGCACATCCTTCAGAAACACTAATAGGTTTATTTGTCATTCTTCATTAAAGAGGGGGACTAAGACCCTTCCCTGGTTACACATGATGCAACATACCATAAACGAAGCACACATGGTGAGAAGAATAATTATTGTACACAGTGACTCTGTTGTTTACGGCTAGAAATACATATAGTTGCAGTTATGATATTCTTTGTATTCTGTACCCACATTAGCTTTGAATATAGTCTTATTGATGTCCACTCTATCCACTAAAACTAGGTGCTCTTTTGATTTGATTTGATTTTAATCCTACAATCTTGCAAATACTTATCTACACTCTATTCTAGCCTTTGAGAAAAGATAGGTCTATTTGAACATCAGTTCAACCCACTTGGGTTGGATCCGGCTGGACAGGAACACAGTCTAAGAGTAATCCACAGCTCAAAGTCACTTCTAAAATCACCTGACTTTATGACTGTGCCGTTTGCCCCTGATTATTGTGGTCACACCCAGTCGAAACCTTAAGCCCCAAGGACCAAATGCCACCTTTATGCAGAAAAGGAGAACTGGTAGGTGCCTCTAACTCTGCCTCCACTGAGTTCAGGTCGCGTGAAATGGAGTGCTAGGAGCCAGATGACTCTGTCAGAGATTCTCATCCACATGTATTTTAAGTGGACAGACCTGTTCCCCAAATTCAGTATTCACAAAAATTGTTGGCAATTTACTATACGATTATTTATTATTAGTTATTTGTTCACAAATTATCTCCATTCGAATGATTGTAAGTGTTATTAACACCTCAGTCATGAGAATGAAAATAAAGACAAAGTTTAAATATGCCACAATCATATTTCATCACACTTCGTATCCTACTAGTTTTACCTAAATTATAGCCAGCCATTTAATGGCATGTTTGGGAAAGTCTTAAATAACATGCTAATATGCCAAGTTATGCAATGCCTCCCACATACATTTTGTGCTTTTAGGACTGGTGTTGAAACTCCATGGTTCAGCACGTCATCCAGCAGCTGCTCCTTGTGCCTAACCCTACCCATGCATCAATACCTTATACCTTTTCCAGGCATGATGTTCAAGGGAGTGAGGAGGGGGTCAGCTCCTGTGTCATTAACAGGATATTTGAACAATGCTCCTGCTCATGATAGGGCATGCAGAAACCTACAGCTACTTTACTTACTTCGTCCAACAGGACAGAACTCACAAGGTCATCTTCTATGGAACTGTCCTTTATTCACCATGTTCACAAAATATGCATTCACCAGAGCATGGAAAGCTTCCTCCAGGAAATGACTTATAGTTTGAAAAGCACCTGCTGCACAGCTCATCCTGTGTCCAGCAGTTTTCAGGCAACAACAAAAATGTCAAGATAACCCTGTGATTAATGCTCCTGGTGGAGAGAGGTCAGGGTTTGGTCTAGTGACAGTTTTGACTCATCATAAAGTAGCGAAGCGGGTTAATGTGCTTACTGTAAAGAACACATACTATGCAGATCACAGAACGGAGCGTTAGTGAACAATGAGTAGTGTCATAAAAAAATGAAATGTATGTCAGAGAGAGACTATGGTGAAATGAGGGTCACTGTTGAAGGGTGATAGTGAGGAAAATTGTGGAGGAGGAGGTTATGGATGGGGGGGGGGTGCCAAACAAGGTTGTTGCACTGGACTCCACCAGCGCTAAAGTCGGTCCTGTGTTTTCTTTTTGGTCCTTTCAGCATGAGTAAAGAAAGATCATGGCAATCCAAGCATGCCTTTATTAGCTGGAAAAATAAACAAGTTATCCTGCTTTCTGGGCCTTCCACTTGCACCTTGCGTGCACTGGAAATGAATGCAAAGGCAACGTTTTTCCTTGTTACCTTGTTACATGCAACATGGCTTGAATTTCATGCATGTACTGCTTTGTTCGCCATAAGTTGGCAGGGTATGCTCAGACGTGAGTCCCTTGCTCACTTTGCCACTGGATTCAAGCAAGCCTGGCTGAAGACGGCTGAAATTCCAGAAACCGGTCCTAGGAAGCTTGTTTCCGGTCCAGGGAAGGCATGGCTTGGCAGTTCGGGCTGGACTGTTCCCATGAGGCACAGGGTCAGACTGATTTGCATATGGCCATGTCTGAACTGGGGAGGCAGAGTGGGCTAAAGAACGGTGATGGATCAAACCCAGATCTGTTGACTGGGTGTGAGTGTTTGATTGGTTCTGATGCTCCGTCCATCACCACCCCCTTTTGTACTGCTTTGTTCGCCATAAGTTGGCAGGGTATGCTCAGACATGAGTCCCTTTGCTCACTTTGCCACTGGATTCAAGCAAGCCTGGCTGAAGACAGCTGAAATGCCAGAAACCGGTCCTAGGTAGCTTGTTTCCGGACCAGGGAAGGCATGGCTTGGCAGTTCGGGCTGGACTGTTCCCATTAGGCACAGGGTCAGACTGATTTGCATATGGCCATGTCTGGACTGGGGTGGCAGAGTGGGCTAAAGAACGGTGATGGATCAAACCCAGATCTGTTGACTGGGTGTGAGTGTTTGATTGGTTCTGATGCTCCGTCCATCACCACCCCCTTTTGTACTGCTTTGAATTTCATGCAAGGCATGACATCTTTGCAACACAAATTAACTGTGCATAAATATTTTAAATTTACTTCATGTCTTCTTCATTGTGCATTCTTTCTATTTGCACACATACCCATCTACTTTTCTTGGCAAACATTTTCTCCAAGGCTTCACCTACAATGTTGAACTAATTCCAGTAAGTTTATCATTAATTTATCTATTAGTCTTTAGCTCATACTCTATTTTCTGTAAATGAATATCAAACAAAAATATTGTTTAGCAATCAGCTTGCACAGTGACTCAATGGCCTAAACGCTCACTGCTGATATCTGCAGGGTTGCTGACACAGTGACGTTACGCTGCACTGCTTCTGGTTCCAGTTTCAGGGGCTCGGGGATGAGCAGGAGCATCGCATATCAAGCAACAGCCTAGGCCCATTTCAGGGAGCTGACTGGCACAAAGGATAACCAAAGGTCCACTAAAAGACTTCATGAAGCAAATAAGTGCTTTTGTTCTGAGGTGGAAACTGTCACACAGACTAGTCTATCAACGGCACACCTACACAATGGCAAAAAGGAGAGGCCCCCAGGCAGGCACATTATGAGCTACAGCAGCTAGGACCACATTGATGAAGGTACAAGCAGAAGCACCAATCCCCCAAACAGCTAGTGCAGCTGGCACTGAGAGCATCAAGAGTGCCTCCCCTGCTGAGGAAGTCATTGGCGGCATGGCATGGTCACCATGCTCACCTACACTTACAACTGCAGTGACCTGATGCAATAAAGTAAGGATAATTTATAAGGGCGGTACTCAGTGCCCAGGAAGAAAATCTTGAGAGAGGACATTTTCAAGAAGAAACCACCATAGCCCCAAACCCTTGACCTAAGCCAATAATGGTACCCTGTGAACCTTACAGAGGACTTTGCAGCCATGTCAAGCCCATTGAAAGACACAATATCATCTGTTGGACTTGGCCCTTTTTGCAGGGTCATCCCTGAACTTTTTGCCTTCCTCCTGTATTTTGTCTGACCTGTTTTTGTTGGTTTTATGACTCTGGGCACTTTACCACTACTGATCAGTGCTAAAGTGCATATGCTCTCTATTGTACATTGAAGTATTGATTAGTGACTCCATGATTGGGTTGTTTGATTTACCTGTCAGACCCTAGTAGAGTGGACCATGTGTGCCCAGGGATTGTAAATCAAATGTTGCTGGTGGGCGTGCAGCACTGGTTGTGCCACCCACAGAAGCAGCTTGTAACGTGTGTCTCAGGCCTGTCACTACAGAGCCTGTGTGCAGTCTCTGACTGCCATGTTGATTGGCCAAGTTCACCCCCTTGCCAGTCCCTAAACCTTCCCTTTTCTTCACATCAGACACCCCTATGGTAGGCCCAAGGGCAGGGTGCATTGCAAGTATAAGGTAGGACATGCCCTGGTGTGTGTGGCATGTCCTAATAGTGAACTACAGCCATTTTCGGTTTTCACTATTGCAAGGCTAACTGTTCCCCAAAGGCCAGAATGGGCAGTTTGATTAGTACATCTTATAATCCTAACTGACTCAGGGAACTAGGTAGAAATTCGAGTTTAGTATGCCTGAACTCAGAATGATAAAATGCATCTTTTAGTGAAGTTGGTTTTAACATTCTGTGTTTGAAAATACCACTTTTAGAAAGTAGGTATTTCCTTGCTTAACTGTCCAAGCCTGCCTCTGCTAGGTTGTGTATTGTGTGTCTGGTTCTGTGAATGACAGGGGCTGGGGGATTCCAGGAGAGAGGGTGAGTCAGCACAGGGCTGAATAGAGAGATCTGCATGTAGATGGGTTGGAGGAGCTGCACCTGGGACCTGAATAGGGCTGTGCCTTCCCTCCACAATGCTGGCTCCACCTCCTGTGGTGCGTCTGATGTCCCTGGCCTGCACTGTGAAAGGAAAGAAGGAGTCTTGTCAACAAAGTGCTCCAGGACTGACCAGAACTGGTTTGGACTAGGCAAAGGCCTCTCTGCCTTCAGAGAACATAGAGAAAAGTAGTATAAATATGGGGATCCAGACCCCAAGACTTTAGATCACTTCTGGAACAACAAGACGAACCTTTGCTAAGGAGAAGAACCAAAGGAAGCTGTAGGAGTTGTACTGCCCCCCCTGCCGGTGTGCTGTGTTGCTGGGTTAGCCTACAGTGGTGTCATCAGTGCCAAGGAGAGGAGAAGGAACATTCAAAGGACTTTCATCATCTTGCAGAATATTACTCCAAGGGCTTAAACTTGTGCTTGCCTCCTGCTGAAGTCTCAGGGACAAAATACTTCATCACCCGCTCCCCTCTGAATTTCCTTGCTGGGAATTCTATCTGCAGAAGCCTGTGGGAGCTGGAAGCGCGACGCAACAAGAAAAAGCGCGTCGCCGCCGCAGCTGTAGTCATCGCATTGCCGAAGAAGCGTGCCGCCGCCGCATCTCCCAAAAAGCATGTCTTCATCACAGTTGTCTGCCGACACATCACCGGAGAAGCGCGTCGCAACCGTGAGGGTCACCATCGCATCACCGGATAAGCGTATCGCAGGGCCTGTCGCGGCTCCAAAGTACAGAGTCGCCGCAAGGCTGCCAGGGCGTGCACGCATCGTCTCAACATCGTCGCATCAAGGGTGCCATCTTATCGCATCACACCGGATTGTCGCATCGCATTGAGGCTCCATCTTGCTGCATCACAGCCAGGCTGCAGCACGAGATTCTATGCATCACCTCCTCTCCGGTAAGGATCAAGATGCATCCCCTACTCTGCGCAAGCATTGAGGCACGATGCACCGTCTCCCCCGAAGCAAGGAACCGACGCATCTCCAACGCTGCGAGCCTTTTGTTTATTTTGCGTTACGCATCCAGGTACTTTTGTGAGAACTGTGTCGCATTTACCAGCAACTTGAACTAAGTTACTTCTACCATCTTTAAGTCAATTTTGAGTACAGTATTGTGGATTTTTGTCGTGTGTGGTCTTGTGTTAAGTCTATATAAAGAATACTTATTTTTATAAAACCTGTGTGGTGTCCATCTGTAGTGTTTTCACTGAAATACTGTATGTATTCACAAATGCTTAACACACTGCCTCTGAGATAAGCCTGTCTGCTCGTGCCAAGCTACCAAGGGGGTGAGCAGGGGTTATCTATCCAGTAGTGTAATCCCCTTTCCCTGACTTAGAATAAAGGGTACCTATTTGGTCAAAGGTACCTACCTCTGCCAACTAGAGACCCCCAGTTCTAACATCACCTTATAAGGCCGCTCCCTAAACAAAACTGTGAATACAACTCAGTTCTTCCCTGGTGGAGGACAGACAATACAATTTCCTCAGACAGCCCCTCCAACAGTATGCTGGCTGAGATCAATGCCACAATTAAGGCAGTGGAAAAGGATCAGATGGCCAGAGCGCCATTAATACTGTTATCAACAATGCCAGCACTCTTGCTAGCACCCCTCACATGCAAAACCCCTGCCCTCTCAACACTGAATCTCAGCCCCACGTGACAACTATTCCTCTGATAATGCCCAATACCATAACTTTGGTTCCTCAGAGTCATACTCCTGAAGTGCAGAACAGCGGCTTTCAATTGCATGGCACCAGTGGAGATAACCTAAAGTCATCAGAGACAGCTGGCACTGTATATGGAGAGTGGGACCTGGCCTCACTTCATGCTCTCCACATAGCTGCACTTTGTTTTGAGGGGCACAACAGTGCAACAACCAATGCAGATGCAGATATTGAGCAACAAAATCCCCAACAGCTGCCATCATAGAAGCAGATTTTCATAGGGAGCCCAAACGAACAGGAGAATTCAATCCTGTTTGCCATTCAAACTTAGTGAGGAAAGTAATATACTGGCTTCAAATAACACCACCTTAGTTGCTACAATAAACACCCTAACTTGGCAGTCAGATAGGTTGGAATTGCAGCTTGACTTAATACAAGCCCTAGCTACATCAATAAACTAAATGGATGACAAACTCAGCTCTCTGGAAGAGGGGGGCACAAGGCGCTAGCTCAATTGGAAAAGACAACTTCCTGTGTTCTTTGTGCGCATGCCGTCTGATAGCCGAACAATTATGCACCCTGCCTGAGGTCCTAAACTCAATGGTACTGGACCTAAAACTTGCTTTTCACTCTATAGAAAAAGGTAGCTCCTAACCACTTCAGCACACATTAATAGATATTGGGAATGGGTCCTCAGAGACTCGAGACAACTGTAAGATGGATCATAGAGGCAAATCAGCGGCAACATTAGCATTGCAATCCTACAAGGCTATACTACAATTGGACCAACTAACTAACTTTCCTGTTACTCCAGTGGGAGTTGCTAGCAAGTTAGCCTCCAATCTTCCGCAGCATCTGAACCATAATCCAAGGAAACTATTACACCAGGAACCAAACAGAGAACCGATGGAAGATAATTCTCTCCAAGAGAAAAAAAGAGGCAGAGAAAGGCAAAAAACAAAGCAGCAAAAGATCGATCTGAACTCAACACTCAAATGATAAAAAAGCCATCTGACAACAATTCACTAGAGTATATCCCATGTTTAGGAAATGAGTGTTAGAGAAGAGGGAAAATGACCTCATAATCGTAACTCAACCCTTAGGACCTCTGCCATTACCACACTCTTCACTCGAACATTGAACAAGCTCCACTGTTGCCCAAAGCGCCTCAGCAATGCCTTCTGTGCTAGCCCTCAACTAGAGATTGGACAACCACTACTCTCTAAAACTCATGAATAGCCGGGAGAGCCGGAAAAGCTGTCGGACTCCAATACAGCTAAACAAAAAAGGGAAGAGCCACATGGAAAGGAGACCTTGCTTGATAGACTTAGTGGAACTTTTTCCAAACAAGATAAGACTGACCAAATTAGCAGTGATTACCTGTCCAGCTATCCCAAAGAGATTTCAGTCCAACAAAGCTGGTGTTTTCACCATTATATCCATTAGAGGGGAACCACAACATTCAGAATCGTTCAAACTTATTCAATTGTTTCAGGCAATCCGAAATCTGTTAAACATAACCTCTGAAGACATCTTGAGTGTTGTTTAAAGTTTTGCCAGAGTGCAACAAAGGCAGATAATCAACAATACTAACACTAAATTTGCCTCTATTGGCAGAAGTAATAATGGTGTGTGGGCCGACTTTCGAGTAATGGGGTATCAGGCTATCAAAAATTACAGCTCCGAAGTACCCAGCCCCATTGAAACACCAATACAAACTGTCAAATTCTACTGCTCGCCCATACAATGTTTTAAGGGGGATTTGACAGTTGCAACATAACCTGACCCAAGTAAATATGCGTATAGCCTGGTGTTATTCAACCATAAGTAGTCCAAGTAGGAGAGTTGCCATAGAATCACCTGAGGGTAAGCATATAACAGATTGGAGCAGGATACCATCTGCCCTGTCCAGTGTTACTCAGTACTGCTCCTAGCATTAGTAACTGTGCCCCAGAAAGATATCAATATCTAGAGATATTGTCATGGAATGTTGCCTGGCTGTCGAGACTGATAAAATCTTCTTATAAAAGCTTCATCTGCAAACTCACTCATAACAAATGCTGATTTACTTTGCCTCCAAGAAACATGGTTCAGTAACTATCCCCGTCTTCCGCAAGATACATCAAGCTGCGAAAAAAATAACAACATTTTTGAGAGGCCATCTGGAGGACTTCTATATATCTCAATATCGACTTGGAACTAAAAGTCAAAGAAATACTCACCCCGGCTGAAATGCTACAACTGATTACACTGGGTGATCTTTAAGCAAATGACGCCTGAACAAAGATTTTGCTGATTAACGTCTATTTTAATTGTTTTTGTTCCGGGCGAGTAGAAAGGTTGACTCAGCTATGTGACAAATTGGACATAGTGTTGTGTGATCAAGTTATTTATAACATATTAATCTGTGGGGACTTTAACCTGCATCAATTGGGAGCAACCTCAGTTGAGTGTCTGCCAACAAAATCCCCAACTGACTTGCTCCAATCTTTCCTAAATAAACATGACCTCAAGTCTATTCAGTTGGAAATTCACCAGTGCCACCAAAGTTTCCAAAAACATTCAAGGGAATAAGGATTATTGATTATGTCTTTGCCTCAGCCAAAATCATTGAGCATTTGGAGAGCTTCGAAATCCTCTCATTACCACTTTGCACAATATTGAAACTCAGCTCATCCAAGCGTGAATGCCAGATAGCGTTCGGCACCTCACAAGGTGACAAAACTTTACACCTAATCTGGAGAATAAAATGGGGTCTAGTCTCCTTGCAAAAACTTAAAGTCTGGAAATTAGCTAATGTCTGTTCCTTATGTATCATAGTATCAAATATCTGCTGGCCAACTGGGAGTCCATTATTAAGGATATCCATTTAACTCAAGAATCTGCAGTAGCTCCCAGGAGGTTCTCCACAAAAAACTCCAAAAATAACCGCTGCTTAATATAAAACAAGCAGAACATCCACAGGATGAGGAAATGAAGGCAAAAAACACACAACTTGCAAACCAAGGCTGATCAGCAGTTGAGACTGCAGGACTTAACAAAACAACATAAGCACCTTGTCTGGTCTATAAAAAGTCAACAGAGGGACAAAGAGTGTTTAAATATATACTTGTGGGTAAACGCGATCAGGCTGACCAATGGAGATACAGTAAAACCAAAATGTGCCAGGAAACCACTGGAAATAACGAAGTGGATAAAAAGTTGTGGACACAGCATGTAAAAAAGCTGTATGTAGCAGAAACATTGTGTGTCTCCTTGCCAAACACAATAAGTATCCCAGATGAGTCTTCAGACAAGGAACCAATGTTCACGAAAAAGACTATTCAAAGAATCCTGTGTAAAACAAGAGCAACAGGTGCTCTTGGCCAAAATGGGATCCCAGCCCAAGTTTTCAAAGATGCCACCGACCTGTCATCTACAATAGTCTTCCCCCTGTACCACATATGCGCAGTGACCACTCAAGTACTAAAGAGCTGCAGGGGCTCAATTGTGCACCCGATATTCAAAAGGGAGATATGCAGAACCCAGCCAACTACCGCCTGATTGCCTTTCTAGATATTGTAGCTAAGGAATTTGCTTCTGCCCTCTTAAAAGAACTGGAGTGCTGGGTGGCAGCTAATGCGATTGTTCCATTTTATCAAACGGTCTTCAGGTTGAACTCTTCAACCTCGGATAACATAGTTGCACTCTCTTACTTAATTCACCAAGCTACCAGTCAGAAGTCATCCCTCCTCGAAGCATGTTTTATTGATTACTCGGCTGCATTGGACTCGGTGGACAGCGGCAACTGATGGAGGAAATTCGAGGTCTGGGGCATCCCAAATAATATGCTTAGTGAGATAATATCTTTGTACTCCTGAACATGGGTGATGGCTAAGCTGTCCCAAATGGAAATAATAAGGAAAAGCCCAATGAAAAATGGATTAAAGCAAGTCCGTATCCTTGCTCCCTTACTATATAATCTGTACACTTCGGACATGTCAGCAGCCCTACAATATGCTAACATATCCTTCCAAAATCGGAGATGTTAGGATCACTATAGTGCAATATTTTGACAACATCGCGTGCTGGACCATTCTAAAGTTGGCATTCAGAAAGCCCTAAATGCCCTCTATTAGTACTACGAGGCAAATAATATGAAGGCAAATGAGTTAAAAACAAAAGTTGTAACCTTCATGAGGACAACCAAGAGATCAAACTGTTGCTGGACTATGAGTCCTTTAAAATTCACTGAGACAAAATCGTACAATTACTTGGGCATGTGGCTGTCCATAAATGGTGGAACTCAAACTTACTTGAGCCACCCTAAAGAGAAGGCCACACTAATCACTTCTAGACTTTGCCAGCTTAAGACTGTATTCGAAAGTCCCTCTCCAGTACCAATACGGAGGGTGCTCCGGGCCCCCCTACTACCTGCAATCACCTGTGGCCATAAAGCTTTCCCAGGGCAACTTACTAAAACTACAAAACGGCTCCACCTCAAAGCATACAAGAGTCTTTAGACTGCCCCAATATATAAGAAGTTGCCTGATTAGACTTGAATTTGGGTTGGGGGCCAACCAATCATGGGCTAACTCATTGAAATCCATCCTCCAGGACATATTTAAAATTAAGAGTAGCCATTTATCAAATTGAGTCAGCTGATAATCTCCCAAATAGACCTGTCCACGCTGAACACAATATTTCTCTTGTAGACAGCATTTAAAACTATTCTGAAAAAGCAGATAAAAGCACTGCCAAAATCATGCGACATGGACAAACTAAAGAACACACTGATATTAGGAGTACTGGCAATTTCTTACGCTAATAATTACCCACCCTGCTTGAAGCCGCAACTATATCTTCAGTGCTGAATTGGGAAAGCCTGCCTTAAACAAATATTGGCTGCAAGTTTGATGAGCCTTCAAATTAAAGAAAGCAACCCAAAGTGGCCATCACTTTCCAAGATTGCGAAGTGCAGGCTGAGTGGTTAAAAAACACAATCTTTTAACCACTTTTGCTGTTGCCCGATGCTGTTCAATGCCAGGCGTATTCTGTTGAAACCTCTCTTCCTAAGACACAGCATAAGAACCTGTAATGAGGCTAGGAAGTCTGTTCTTACTACGATGGAGCCAACTGAACTGGCTAAATTTGGTGATTAAATTAGAGTGGTACATGGCCTCCTTAAAGACCTCAACAAGACTGTCCAAACCTAAATATGGACAAGATAAAATCTCTCCACAGAAAGCTTGGAGCAGCATGCAGCTTCTGGTGTTTACCATGTTTAATACTACTCAGATTATTTGAACTTTGTTTAGCACTTTGCAATATAATGCACAGCAATTGGACGTTGTCACAATCATTGCTATTCTTGCCTTTCAACAACCACTAAGTATACTGTCACTGGTGTCATGCCCAAACTTGCTGCTATTGACCTCTTTCAAGAACGTTTGCACATTACGGTTATTTCCTCTATCGCAAAGCACTTTAATATTGACTCCTACCTCTAAGTTTTTTACTTTACTTCAATACCACTGATATTATTATCTTTCCATGCTTTTTCCTATTTTTAACTATGGTACTATCTGTTCTAAGTCGATTAGTGCTGCATTGTCTTACTACCTCATCTTAATAACCGCGGCACTCACAGCCACTTTAAGTAACTGCCGAGCACGCCTGTGTCTAATGTTAATCTCAAGTCCTTTTTAATGTATCAAATGTAATGTAATGACACTGTTTCATAAGTTTTTCTTAAGGTATTTTTTAACTCTTTTATTTGCTTGTTATCCATACCTCATGTATTGCTTCTGTTGAGAGAATTCACTATGAAATTGTAACGATTTTTATTAATCATGCAATAAAAGTTATTGACAGATAAAAAATGTAGGGCTCTGCTGTTTAACAAAATAATTTGCTTTGATTTAATACAGTGCTCCTGAAATCACACTGACACTTCATACAGCAATATTTGTGACTCCAGTCTGTATGAAATCCCTATGAGAATGATAGCAAGGTCGACTCAGCTTTTCAACCCTTCAAGTCTAGTAAACTGAGGACCAGTTATTAGGGTAGTACTAATATACCTACAGAGAGCAAAAGCCACTGAGGAGAAGTATACACCACAATCAAAAATAAGGTGATAATATCATCTCAAATCCCCAGGAGGAGTCTTGCATGTCATAAAAAAACATCTCCACATTTTAAGAGGGAATTATATGGGGGAAAAACTTGGTGGCATATTATCAAGAACGGCGTTAAAATTATCGCCGCTTTAGCGGCAGGAAACTGCCGCTAAAGTGGCGATAATGGGCTTGATGATATACCGCAGAGAATTCCAATAGAAACCCATGTTCTGGTGTGAACCTGGGCTTCTATTGGAATTCTCTGCGGCATATTATCAAGCCCATTTTCACCTTTCTTGATAATATGCCCCTGAGCATTCATTGCTAAATGATATATAAGAAGAATAAGGCACTCTGAGATAATTAATTCACAATTTCAGTGAAAGCACAAGCATAAACCTATATGGAAGCCATGATCATTTTAAATAGTTTCCTTCCATCAAATTTTGAAGAGAAACCTTTTTCTTTTGGTCCTAAGGGTTTAGCGAGGTCTAAAGAAATTGGTAAAAGACTTTAAGGTATTTTAAAGCCCAACATATCAAAACAAAAAGGTTCCCTTTGAACTGCATGCCTCACTGGTGCACGTTAGGTGAGTGCGGTACATAATTGATTAATAAATGTGTTATCGGTAAGGAGAAAAATATTCCAATATGAACAAGTAATTGCTCTCTGTTGTACGAAATTAAGAAAGTGCATAGAGAGTTGCTCCTGTTTGATTTTCCCTCTGTGAGATTTGAGCCCATGAAAAGGAAGCTTTGCAATTTCCAATAGATTGTACAAAAAACCTGCAACTATCCTCACAAATGCATGATCCAGGACCAAACCTCCTTGAAAGGTAATGCATATCTGAGCAAATCAATATAAGTGAATGTGATGAATTCAGTAGTAATGATTATTTAGAAGAACACGTTGAAGCATTTGAAAAGTGCATTAGCTTTACCTACAACTACAACTAGAAGATCTACTCTATGGGCAGGTAGCATTGCAGGCAGCACAGAGTCTTTGAAATCAAAGTTAACCAAGGGAACTGCGTACAGTACTCTAGTTGGGTCAATGCTTAGGGACACATTTTAGGATGCAGCTTAATAACATACTGACTCAGTGTAAAATATAGACTTCCTTCTCTGTATACCCTCAAAGAGAGTAATGGAGGATTTTAAAGGCTAATTTAACAAAGAGCAATACTCATTCTGTGTCTATGTGCAAATGCACTGGCACATAATGACCCTAGTTTTTATATTAATTGCATTGTTGATTACCTAGATAGTTAAAGACAAAACAATTATGTCATACGTTTTTCAAAATAATTCCAAAATCTGAATATGCAAGGTAGATTTAGAATGTAAAGAAGCATGACAGATTCATCTGATATATTTGAACGTCTGAAAATATTTATATATTTGTTCATCTATTGTTTTATTGGGCACAAACGGTGATGGGTCACCTTTTAGATTGTGCTGCTGCTTTTTTAGGGGGTATATAAATGTTTATTGTACAATATGTACATTTAGAGGCCATCCTGAAGGATATACACACTTCTCCAAAAATGATGTACATTTAGCCAATCTTACTGGTGTGCAATAGCTTAGATATGATGAGAGCGCAATAACAAATCATCAAAGCAGTGCCGTGAACGTGATTGAACACATTTGTGAGAGACTGGGTTGTTGCTCGAGGGGCGTGAAACCCTACTCAAGCAACAGCCTGTGCCAGGGTGAAGCACAAAGTCACCAAATTTACCCCTGCTTAACCCTCTTGTAGCTTCCTAAAAAAGCAGTCAGGCTTGACTTAGAGGCACTGTATAAAGTATTTATGCAGCACTTAAACATTAACAAAGTGAAGACACAGCACAAGAAAAATGTCACATTAATTTAGAAATATAGAGAACGTATTAGTAAATTGTTTGACACCAAACAACACAAATCCAATCATTAGAGCCAAAGGTATGAATATCTATAGTGAAAAATAGCACCTACAAGGTCATAGTGGCAACCGCAGTCATCTAGTCGCACATAACCGCACAACGTCGAAAGTTTTCGCTGACAGGAAGGGAGCGCAATGTCTGAGAAGGCAAAGTTCAGTAAAGCAAGGCAGCTGTTGGTGCCGTAGGAGGAGGTGTCATCATTGGGGAGCAGATGGACAAAGTTGTGGTGAAGATTTCTATATTCATTCCTAGTCTCTTTTATGGAAGTTGGAAAATCCCCAGTGGGGTGAAGCTGTAGGCTGTAGCCAGAGGAGGCTCAATGAGGCCAGATATCCCTTCCACAAGGAGCTGTTGAACAGTGTTTGCTATTGCAGGGAAGACTGTATTGGGAGCTGCCACAAAATCAGGCCGATCAGTGACGCACCTTGGGCAGATCAGCAAGCAACTTGGTCCTGGTCTCCTCTTGGTTCTAAGAGCACTTTGTGGCAGAACATTTTCTAAGTCCTAGGTTTGGGAATTGGACTACCTGACAACTTTAGCACAACTTCCAAGCACCCAGGACTGGAGGGGTACCACTTAGAGAGTCAGAACTCACTCAGGCTGGGTGTAGGTGCAGGTGCAATGTGGTTGGAGCTTTTTCTGTCCCTGAGGCTCTTATCTAGCGACAAGCCAACTAGCCCTTGGAGTCACTGTGGAAGTCTTGTTTTCAAACAGCAAAGCAGGCGTCAAGCAGCAGGGCATTCTGCTGAGGGCACAAGGCAAGCTTCACACAGCAGGGCAGTCCACTTGGGCAGTCCTCTCAAGTACACAGCAGGCCACAGGCAGCAGAGCAGTTCTCTGAGAGTCCTTCTGCAGGTCCAGAAGTGAACTGATGAGAGGGCCTGAGAGTCGTATTGTTGTACCTGGTGCCTACTTTGAAGTGGAAGAAATGTCTGGATGTCCCTCCCACAAAAGTATCTGAAATCTCCCTACTCTGGTCTCACTCTTTTCTAGAGGCACAGTAGGCTGGTGTTAATTTATTTGTGTGTTTGCTGAGGCAGGGTCTTTGAAGTGCAAGTAGGGCTGTGTACAACTGCACCCTCACATCCTGCTTAGATGGCCCATCCTGTCAACATCTATTGTGAGGGAGGTATACACAAAGTCCAACTGTCAACTCCCTCTAGTCATGTGTCCAATGAAACAGGCTGCAAGCACCAAATGGATAGGACAATAAAATGCCAACTTTAACAAAATGGCATTTTTAGAATTGTGACTTGAAATCTGACCTTTCAATTACACTTCTTTAGACACCAAACATGTAATTTCTACCTGCTTCCAAACAAAAGTTACCACAAATAAAATGTAATGAGGAAACCCAATTGTATGCTATGAGAGAGATAGGCCTCACAGTAATGGAACACACATTTGTGAGTTTTTAACTACCAGGACATGTAAAACTTAGAAGTAGCTGTCCCACATTTTAAATACAATGCACCCTGCCCTATGGGTTGTTTAAGACTTACCTCCGTGGTGACTTATGCATAAGAAAAAGGGCGTTTTAGGCCTGGGAAGGAATACATTTTGCCAAGTAGAATTGGCAGTTTAACACTGCATACAGGCTGCAATAGCTGGCCTGAAACATGCTTTAAGGGGCTACTACGGTGGCATAATAGGTGCTGAAGGCCCACTAGTAGCATTTAATTTACCAACTCTGGCTATATGGTACACCATTTTACAAGAGACTCATAAGTAAATTAATTATGAAAATCAGGTATAAGCTATTTTACCATGTTTTAGGGAAGGAGCACAAGCACTTCAGCACTGGTTAGCAGTGGTAAAGTACACAGAGTCCTAAAATTCAACACAAACAGGTTCAGTAAACTGGAGGGGGGAAGACAAAAAGTTTGAGGGTGACGCTGCAGAGGGGGTCTAGTCCAACAACAATGTTTTTTACTTTGTCTATTAAACAATTCTAAAGTTGTGGTTAACCTGCTGGCTTGTGTTTGGAATGTTATACAGTGGTCACACTTTCAGAGATAAATTGCTTTAGAGGCTCCAGCAGAAGAATGTTTGAGCTCCCTGGGGAGTGTTGGCCATGCTGAACATACCACTAAGAGCTCCTTTTGTGTTGGTATGGTTCTCCTCTAGCTCTCCAGACTGGCACAGAATAATTCTGTGTGTCTGATCACAAACATATTACACTACGTACAGCTTAGACAATGCAGCATCAAATTAATTTCAAAAGCTCATTTGTATATATATTTCAGTAACTATTTCGCAATTGAAATTCATAGAATCTCTGTAGGAATAGGTTGAGCTCATATCTGCATTTTTATTGCAGCTTCCCTAAGTGCATTAACTGAAGAGATTTTCAGATGGGGCTATGCACCAAGATTTAGTAAAAATAGCTAGATGTTCAGTAGTACCTTATAGTACTAGTAAGTAAGTAAGTAAGTAAAGGGCTTATAAAGCGCACAAATGCCGGGGTGTGTTGGCACTAGAGGGAGCAAGAAAGAGCAGAGGTTGAGAGTCAGGAGGCACTTGATCTCTATAAGGGTGGGGAAAGCCAAGTTTTAACCTGTCTCTTGAACTGGGGCCTGGATGGAGTTAGCCTAATATTGAGTGGAAGTTCATTCCAGGGCTAAGATGCCATAAAGGAGAGACATCTGCCTCCCCATCTGGTCTTGTACGCTCTAGGAACGTGGGCTATAGCTTTGTTAGCCGATCTTAACATCCGACGGGGGCATGCCATTGGAATACTTTATGAAAATCATTTGGCCCCCCCATATAGGGCTTTATGAACCAGGCAAAGTGCCATAAACTCAGTTCTCTGTTTGACTGGAAGCCAATGTAGAGTTCTAATGACACCAAAAATGTGACTATATTTTGGAATGTTTAAAAGAGTATGTGCTGCTGCATTCTGTAGGGATTGAAGTTTAGAGCGCTAGCATTTGTTAACACCTAGGTACAGGGCATTACAGTGGTCTAGGCTGGAAAGAACGAGGGCCACCACAACTGCAGGCAGGTGTCAGCTGAATTATGTGCCCTGAGAAGTTGAACTGGGCATCACATAAGAAGCCTAGGTTTCCTACTTTGATAGCAGGGGTAGGACAGAGTCCAGCTGCTGCTGGACCCCATGATTGGGTCCAGATTGGCGGACCATCTCCAAATTCCATGACCTCGGTTTTGTTTGTGTTCAATTTTAGGTAGTTCTTATGCATCCATTTCATGATGTGGCTTGGACAGCTATGGAATCTGTCTTCCACCAAATCTGTCACTGATGAAATGGAGATAATAATTTGGGTGTCATCCGCATACTCCAAGAAGAAGTGTTGATTAGCCCTGAGGCTACATCAACAAACCTGCCTCCCTCCCCGATTTGCCTTCTTCATTTAATGAATGATAGAAGTCATCGACTGATCATGTTGAATAGCTAGCATGAAGCATTAATCACCTTGGCACTTTGTACAACTATTGCAGTGAGGCATGTGTTCAATGTATCTGTGCTTCAGATCCTAAGGCTTTGGATAATTCATAACTCTAATGTGTAGCTCGTGAGGATGATTTGAACAGCTGAGATAGACATCCACATTAAATGTCCTCTATGTTTGTCACAAGGCCATAATGTACACAGTTCCCTACAATCAATGATGCAATTGGTGTACTTAAGCCAATGTATGTTGATAATCAGTAATTCTTGCATTGCTGTGTCTACACTTCTTTCTCCTGATGATATCTTAATTAATCTGTTTTTGATATGCTCCAAAAGTGCAGCCTTTACTCCATAAGGAATTTGTGGTGCCACACAAAATAACTATTGAAATTTGCAGATGTAAACAAAAACTGGGAAATACATTAAGAAAAATAAATAAAAACACACATTTAAATTAAATATAAGAAAGCGAGGTACACAAAACTCATAAATAGACACAATAAATGTCCTCTATGTTTGTCACAAGGCCATAATGTACACAGTTCCCTACAATCAATGATGCAATTGGTGTACTTAAGCCAATGTATGTTGATAATCAGCAATTCTTGCATTGCTGTGTCTACACTTCTTTCTCCTGATGATATCTTAATTAATCTGTTTTTGATATGCTCCAAAAGTGCAGCCTTTACTACATAAGGAATTTGTGGTGCCACACAAAATAACTATTGAAATTTGCAGATGTAAACAAAAACGGGGAAATACATTAAGCAAAATAAATAAAAACACACATTTAAATTAAATATAAGAAAGCGAGGTACACAAAACTCATAAATAGACACAATATCACATCATGGCAATTAAAGAGATGATAACAAATGCAGTGAAAACAAATGCATATCTCAGACTTTATGAATAAGCAGAAAGGTAGGCACAGCAGTAATCAAGGCTGGTCAAGGATTTAATAGGCTTGGAATAGCTACTGAGAAGAGTTTGACAAACAAATTCACAATCAAAGCATGCATGTCAAACATCAGGCACAGTGTGTAATCGGGAATGGCTCTAGGCCAGGCCATAGCCCAGGTACTTACTGTATGTAGAGCATGCAATGCATGACCAAAAGCTGTGCACAGCTGGTTTAGTGGCCAGGCCTGACTTTAACCCAGATTCCCAGAACCCATTATGCATGGTTGAAGGATGTTCACTGTTGGTTTGGTGGCTCAGAGAATGGTACAGGGTGCAGGCCCTGCAGCCATCCTGTGGCATACAACTAAAGACAGTTCTCTGCATAATAAATTGGGTATAGGGCCTGTCCAAAAGCCATGTGCAGCTTTTGCTAGGTGTGCAGGAGGTGGAATGGCCATGCACAGCAAGACATATATGCACAAGAGGTTTGGCTCAGGACCTGACTCACATCTGGAGTTGGGCATAGAGAGGGTGGGTGTAGGGACAGTGCACAGGTAAACTCAGTTGCGCATGGTCAAAGGCTAGTTGGACATACAAGAAGTTGAGCAACCTCTGCTGCACAGTCAAATGTCGTTTGCAATGAGATTGGACATAAAACGTGTTTAATTTAAAGCAGGGTTCGCCAAAGTTGGTCCTGAAGAGGCCCGGTCCATGCCAGATCTTTAGCATATCCCCATTTTGACAAATGTAATTATCTTAAAAATCTGGCATGGATCCGGTCCTCCAGGACCGAATTTGGAGAACCCTGGTTTAAAGTTATGATATCTTCTGCTCTTAATTCATCAACATATGTTTAAAGAAAGCCTCAGTAATTTCATTACAAATGCACATTTAATGTACAGCTATAGCTTCTATATAAAACAGAAAAAAACATGAACATAGGCAGATATGATGATAGACGAGCAAATCATAACTTGCCCCCCTGTCATGCAAAGTGGAACTTAAATCCCAAATGCAGTGGTTTAGGCTCACAATACTTATAGCAATAAATAACCAGGCTTAACAATGTAAAGTCATTAAATGATAGCATGTATCCAAACAAAGAAATGATATTGTGTCCACAGTAGTGCTAATCATAATGTCATTGGCAAGGTGATGTGTAACGTCAACAATGAGGTCATTAATGGAATTTGTGAGGCTATCTGGTACATCATGAGTGATGCCAGGAGCAATGCATTTGGGTTACATGTTTTATATTTATACACCATATGTACAAGGGCAGAATGTAATATCCTACTGGTACTGCATTTGCTGGCAGACACTGGTTATTTCATCATCATGTCTTTCAGGGAGATCAGATTGGAGCCAAGGCTGTCAATTGTAGACTTTAGGAAAAACAACATCTCGCATCAGTCCCTTAGAACTTTTCAGTTTACAATGCTATGTTTGTACTCCATTTCTAAAATTCAATTGAGAAATTAATTCATGCAAAATTATCTGATGGTTTTCTGTCACCCGAAACCCATGAAAATGAAGCACTTATCGCATCCTTCTCCATACATATTCAAAACAATGCACCACAGTCTTGCTGCACTTGAAAGAAGACACTATGAATGATGCATCTCAGTGGAAGGAAAGTTTTCTTAATTATGAACATAGAACCAAGACAATGTATCGTATGAAGGTCAAATAATGCATTTACAAAATGTATTCTATAGCTCTGTAGCAAGTAAAATATAGTTCTAGTGCCAACCGCGAGATGCAGTAAATATGTCCTCCCTTGTCCTCGTATTTTGATAATCTTATTTGTGTGAATTATTTCTTTTTCAAGACCAAGGCCAGAGCGAAAAAGCCTGAAAGCCTATAGCATGTTTTTATGTAGCAGCGTCCTAAATAACAAATGTTACTATCACTCAATTAAACTATAGGAGTTATTCACCAACCCCAGAAGATGAAGGCTCAGTATGACTAGCTAGTATTTAAAATTATGGTGGGGGTGTATAATTAGCATGTTGTGTGCCTGCGCCCAGGTGGAAAATAAACTCCACTTTTTGGGAAAATCGCACGGTGTACAACATGTGTACTGAGGCAGGGAGGCAAGGCAATTCAATTCACTCCCAATGCAAATTCGCAAACAGACTCACCATCTTACATTTAGAAAGGCTTTAAAAACCTTTTGTTTTGATCAATAATCCTATCTTTTTTAACAATTTGTTGGTCCAGCGCCAAGAGGCCTATCCAGGGAGCACCGAGCTCTAAAAATGATTAATATCAATAACTAGTTAACACTTAATGTTAGAACATGAGCTGTAGACAGCACAACACACCAAACACTTTTTCCCAGGCTCTGTGCTAACACCCCCTGCTGATCTAATCCACTCTGCAGGGGTATTGGGCGCATGCGCCATGTGTTTAGCCCTGTGTCATGCCCATGTAGGATATTACCCACTGTGCAGGCCTTTGGTGTGGGAGTTGAGAACAGTGTGCTGTTTTAAGTCAAGTCCTATGCTAAACCTCCATGTAGATCCAGGACCTTCTACATTGACCCAAATGGGCTTTAACATCTGCATCATGTTCCCCCTGTTCACCCTGCAGGTTGAAAGGCACACTTTGCATTCTTAGTTCATTTGGTACTGCAAAAATGATTTCTATTTCCATAATCTTTTCACCTTTTGAATAAAACCAGCATTACCTGTGTTTAGAGATGCAGGGGCATATGTATCAAAATCCGTTATTGCGATTCTCAAATAGTGATTTTTTGAGAATCGCTATTTGAGAATCGCAAAACAGGATGTATTTAAATATTCACAAATATTTTGCGATTTCTTGTTATTCCTTAATTGCGATTAGCAAATTGCGAAATCGCAATTAAGGAATACCTTCCCATTCATTCCTATGGGCCTGGAGGCCCATAGAAATGAATGGGAAGTCATTCTCAATTTGCGATTCGCAATTAGAGAATTGCAACTTAAGAATAATTTCAAGGGTGCAAGGGTGTCATAAGGACACCCTGATGCACCCCTGAAATGAGCATGTGTGCGCATATGGCGCACATACCTGCCCTAAGGGCATGTATGTGCGCCACATGGCACTTTGAAAAATGCCAAAAAGTGCATTTTTCAAAGAAATAGCAAATTACCACCAACTTGAAGTTGGTGGTAATTTGCGATTTCTTAATGAGAAATCGCACAACTTGGGGGCTTGTTACATAGCATTTAAGGAATCGCAATTTGCGATTCCTTAATAATGCGATGCGAAAATGGCTCATACATCGCGTTTTGCGATGTATTCGCAAACGTTTTTTTGTGAATCGCAGCGTTTGCGAATACAAAATCGTTTGATACATATGCCCCGCAGTGTTTTGTTGAGAAGTGTTCTTTCATTTGTAATGAGTTAC
Source organism: Triturus cristatus (assembly GCF_964204655.1). Taxonomy (NCBI): domain Eukaryota; kingdom Metazoa; phylum Chordata; class Amphibia; order Caudata; family Salamandridae; genus Triturus; species Triturus cristatus. Next base: position 1,043,883,123 of record NC_140591.1, on the reverse strand, counting down.
ACTGCCCTGACCATCCATAGCAATGACATTGACGAGGTCACTAGTGAGGTGACATGTGAAAATTGTATACATAACTTCAGCTTAACTGTTTATTTACAGGAACATTCTGAGGCTTCTTGAAAAAAAGTGTTAATTATCACGCAAAACCATAACAAGTACTTAACAAAGAATTTTCAGTGTATGTTAGAAGGCTATTTGATAATATACTAAGTTCAAATCCCATACTTTTATATTCCACTTTGCGCATCTGTCCATGCATCGCCTCAGTTACTCAGTAGGGATTCCCTGAAGGGCTAGACATCCAACCTCCATGTGGTGAACACACACTGCACATGAGTTTTTGTATGGCTTTTTTCCAGGACATGCCTTTAGCCTACCATGTGACCAACCTACAGCTTTACAGTTAGCATGTTAAGCACAGTTCTGGTGTCTCAACTTTGGAGCAGATGCATCAAACGATGAAAAATATCCTAGCAAATAAAGCTTTTTTGTCATCATTAATTTAACTTTGTCCTCATTGATGGATCAGAAAAGATCTAGACATAACAACAGTAAGCTAATAAACATCTAAAGGATTTCGCTGAACAGCACTGAAGTTCCAGGCAAATCAGAAAATGCCTTTTAAATGGAAATTTACATATGCAATATTTGTATATTTAAGTGTGGGATATGTTGCTACTTTGTAAACTTGGGCAGCTAGACAATGCAAATTTAGTGTGTTGAAATATATTTTCCAACAAGAGGCTTTTTCAACCTCTCAGGAAATGCCCTCTCTCCCGCTGCATTAAAACAATACGTATCATGCTTGCTTCTCAGTGGCGCCTCAAATATGTTTCCAAACACAACATTTGCATGATTTCATTAAATTTCAAGATGTTGGGTAAAATACTTAGGGGCAGATCTATATTGGAGATGCGCCACTTTTACGCCGCCGTTGCGTCACTTTTGTGACGCAGCGGCGGTGTAAACCCTGCGCCACGTTGCGCAATATTTACATTGTGATGCATCTATGGAGATGCGTCACGATGTAAAGCCCTGTGCCACGTAAAACCTGCGTCAGGTTTCACGTGGGCGTGTCGACAGAGGGGGGGGTGTTCCGTCACAGGAACGCCCCTGAAACGTGACTCAGTCAAATCTATAAGATTTGACTGAGTCCCTTTCCCAACGCTGATGCGCCAAAACCCTGTGCCTGCTTGAAGCAGGCGTAAGGCTTGACGCACCATGTTAGGGATAGGGTAGGTTGGAACAGTGCTGGAGTTGCGTTGCGCTTGCGACGCAACTGAAGCACTGCGCCAACCTTACGCCATCGGATGCGTCACGCATCTGTTTATTCCTGCGCCATGATGCGCCGCATTGTAAATGCGGCGCATCATGTGTGGCGCAAGGGTAAACTTGCGTGACGCATCTTTCCTGGCGCATCCTTGCTGATTTGCAGGGATGCGCCAGGAAACATAAATCTGCCCCTTAAAGTAAAGCTTCCCACCAAGCAATCGCAGCTCTATAAACAATCACACTTTATTAGCAGAATTTGCAAGTTTGAGACTCTGCAATGCAACCATTCAGCTATCCCTAAAATGTAACCCCTCGAAGTCAGCCTGCCACCTTTGTGGAGCAAATGTTTCAAAAACTACTGATTGGTTTACATCAATCCACAATAAGGCCCTGACGTGTGTGAAGTTCGATATTCATGACAACCTTAGTGTAATTACGCTCAGAATAGCCTGTGCTAGTGCCCACGAGGTCCAGTGACAGGCAATATGACTATGATTACTGAGTGAAGTTGCAGGCTGTTTAAAGTATTTAATGGGCTACTGAACACAGGGTATGGCCCGAGGCATAGGCCTGCGCCCAGTGGACACAATTCATGAACAACTGACGATGGGAGCAAGAGTAGTGTACAGGATGTAGTTAAATGTCACACCTCATCAGGAGCGGCCGGTGCGGCCGGGTGGGGGGAGGCGCATTTCGACAGAAGACGACGAGGGAAAATTATATATTTAATTTTCCTTCCTGGTCGTCTGTCGAAGCTCTCTCCAACTCGGCCCCACCCTATTTACCTGCACGGGCCGCTCCTGCACCCCGTCTTGTACCCAGTACACAACCTGCCCTAACTTAACACATTCACGCCTTCTGATCAATACCTAGGACTCAAGTACCAGGAAATGTGACCTTAGCACCCTAATGAGCCAAAGAAGAGTAAACTCAGTTAACCATTTAAGGAAGGTCATTCACCACTTCAGTTAGTTGTTTAAGCACAGTGACAATACAAGCAGGTTCTAAATGAACTTGTGCCGTCAGAATTATTTTGACATAAATGCACAAAATAAAATAGAAATGTACTTCACTATGTGTGTTTTATGGCTTCCTGAACTTACATGCATAAAGGCAAAGCTAAAGACCAGCTTCCCATCAAATGACCTTGTCATTAAAACTGTAAAAATCTCATTTGCTTGTTTACAATGTGAAATCCCGCTTCAGGCCTGGCTGGTTAGGGATGCGAGAAGACATGTGAGCTGCCATCAGCTTTGCTTAGTTTCTTACCACACAACGGCTGACAAGCAGTCAACCTTGACATTAATTAGAATTTCTCTTTGGGCTTTCAGCGGATTTTAAGAACTATTAATGCACACAGACACTGCTAGAACAAGCAAAATCTTGATATAGATGAAGGACACGGCTCTTTACTTCCGTTTGAATAACACCAAAGTCCCAATGCCTGATATATGTTGGCTGACATATGCTATCACATGTTAAAACCAGCAATAAGTCCAGGTAACTACACATTAAATCACAACTGTTAGGATTTTACGTGATTCTTAGAGATTTAAGATTCGTACTTTGGTTTACTTAATGATTTATGAGCCTTTTGGAGTAACTCAAATTCTGCATTAGGCAATATATGTTAAATAGGACGAAACGCGTTGGCTACTAAGAAGAAAGAAATTATAACTCAAAGAATAAGAGAATAAAGGAATATATATAAAATACGATTATTGGATGGAACTGTTCTTTTTATATTTGACTGTGTGCAGATCAAATCTTTTAGGCAATATATGTGTATTTAACTGAAATGGTTGCGATTCTTGTATCATCATATTGTAAATGAATGTATGTCAGTCTATTAAAATGCGCTCAATAGACTATCTCTCAATAGACTGCCTTTCAAAATATGCAATAGAGTAAATCACAAAGAACCATTGTCAATCTTCGCAGTAAACATTTTGGTCATCACAGTAGGTAATAGGCAGTTTCACTATGCAGTTCCCGAGATTGATTCATATATGTGGTGGGAGAGAAAGACAATGTTTACAAAAGCTGCGCTTGCTAATCCTTTACATGCCTGTTAATTCGTTATGGATTGGATACCATCACCCATGTGGGTTGGACAGAAAGGGGCCTGCTGACATTAGCAATTGCTTCACCATTCACCCACATAGGTGATATGAGAGCATCTAACAGTATGGGTGTGATGGGCCCATCCACTGATATGCCTCGTTATCTTATGCACACCTATGGAAGCAGTGGGGAAGGAAAATGTATGGCAAGGCTAAATAATGCACATTTAATGGATCAAAAATGTAGGCGGGGTCAGATTTGAGATTTGTTTCCATACAGAATATTCTGCAGCTGGCATGCGCTTGCTCAGATAACCTATCAATTACAAGTTGTATTCCACTTTCCACAATTATAAGTGGGCTGGTTCTCCTTCACTCAACTTTACTGGGTGCAGGAACAACGGACCCAGTTTTACGAGCAAAGAAAAGTTGTTGGTAAAATTGAATTGGAAACAGTGGCATTGCAGCCTGCACCCATTTGCCATTTCACCTCCATTAGCAAAGGATCAAGGGAGCATGTAATTCTCCCTCCAACCAGGCAACACTCTCTGATACCTCAACTAGCTTCCCCACTTAACTCCACCCCCACCTTACACAGACGTTGCAGCAGACATTCGCCACCTGCTCAAAATAGGAGGTAATTGTCTGCATAAACTCCCAGAACTGAACATACTGTTCAGAATTCCTCCTGGTATTTCCAGGCCCGCACAGTTATTCCCCATTCTGAGGATTATTACATATAATTGCAGGAATTCTATGCAGCAATTCCAGTCTTTATTAGTAATTACAGCCACCAGGAATTGTTTGCAACTTGTAATAATAAAAATGTGTGCTAAATGATAATCAACTGTAAAACAAAAACATATCTGCAGCAGCAAAGTACTTCATCAGAATTTAGCTAATCATTGTACATTAAATGATGATTTAGATTGACTATTGCCAATGTATAATTTTATTATTGAATTATATTTGTCTTTGACAACCTAGTTTAATTTGTATCCCTGCATTACTCTAGGCTTACAACTCTGTTTTAATGGTCTGTATAGCAAATTGATTACAATTACTTTCAGATTCTTTTGCCCAAATTATAGAGAAGTTGGACCTCCAGACGAATCTTACTAAATCGTTTATGATGATTTGTTGTCCTTAGTCAGTTAAAACAAAGTCTAATTTTGTCCATGGTACCTCCATAGAGTAAAAATATTTCAGTGTTTGGGATTTCCCATAGATTCTGCATTGAAATGGGATGATATTTTCAATGCAAGATGAAATCAGTTTGATAAATCAATTGAAGTTGTGTTCAGCTTCTCCAGTAAATTGGGTTAGAAACCATTAAAAGAGATAAAATCTATTTACAAACGTAAATGTATCTCAATGACAAATTTTGTGGCAGAGCTATGGGCATACATTGAAGGGAATGGATTGCAATTGATTCTGAACTCCTCCCTGCAAAAGCTTTTACCTGTCCCCAAAATCACGTCTACTTTTATATGCCATGTCAGTTTTAGGCCTGGGCTAAATTTCCGTTCCGCTCACGGAAATTGCGATAATTTGACATTTTCGCGTTCCGCGGACAGCGCGAAAATGTAAAATTTTCCGCATTCCGCAGCTTAGCGATAATTTGTTTCTTGCTCGCGCGGAGAAATAATACATTCTTGCGCGCGCACGATCGCCTTACCTGAATCCCCGCGTTCGCCGACAAGTTTTCCCGATCCGGTCGCGTTCTCCACGAGATGTTGGATTGTTGGTAGCCATTTGCGCTGTCTCGCGACAGTTCGCGCCCGCAGTAATGTCATTGGTCGCGCGATCACGTCTTTCTTCTCGCGATCATGCACCGCGAGAAGAGTGAAAACAGGATGGCCGCGCCTGCGAGCAACCGCATGGGTAGGTTGGCGAGCCGCGACCACGCAGAAAATACCGCGAACGGGCGGGAAAAAAACTTTCGCATCTTCGCGATATTTCCGCGTGTTTGCGGAGATTTTTAACACTTTCGCGATAATTTGTGAAAGTCACTTTCGCAAATTCCGCCCACCCCTAGTCAGTTTAGGGATTGGTTATTTGGTGGACTATATTAAGCTATGTCTGTTAGCTTTTGGCTCTACATTTGGCCTAAGCTAGACACCGTACTTAGACAAATGAATGTGTCAGATTGTAAAGCCTTGGAGCATGTCCTCCAAATCCCTTGGCCCGAACTGATAGCATAATCAGAAGGGCTTTATTCACCTGGCTCGGGAAACCTTTCTTCCAAAGATATGTTAAAAGTTTTATTTTTAGAAAAACCTATCAAGTATATATTTCTAAGTAATCTCCAGTGTGCTATGATAACATTATTTTTACTACAAATATGATTGAATCATATCTATTCTTAATGACAAATGTGCATCACACATTTCTTCTAACACAATTTAGGTTCAATATATCACGTTTTACGGACCTTCCCGGAGAAGGGTCGCTGGAAAAGGGTCTTGCCCCATTGTCCTTGCATTTTGTTTTATTTTGCTGTCATTTTTAAAAGGGCAGAGAAAATGTTTTTTCTTATCAATATTGCGTACCCATGAATTTAGATCCCACAAACCAGCCTTCTCTTTTCCACAAGAAATTTTCACAAAATATATATGAATTTCAATTGTGAGGTTTATTTAACAATCTATTAGAATAATAAATATGTTGACTGGAAAAGAAGGTGAATGATGATGAGGACAGCCCAGATACTTGCTCTTACCCTAACTTTTGACTTAAGAGCCACAAATGGGCAAACCTTATCTGATATTGATGGCAAGTACACCTTTAATAGGCCTGGCAACACTAGCCGTATTGACTATTTTATAATGAGCCTGAAGAACTGGTGTTATGTTCAAGACATGGTGGTCCTTGAAAGGGTGGACAGTGACCACAATACCCTTAGTCTGACCCTGTTGGAGTCCCTCACTAACACCCCGAAAGCCCACGGTTGACCCAAAATAGGAAATGTGAACTTTCCAATGATGGTGAGGCCATCAAATTGGCTTGAGTCGAAAGGCATCCCAAACTTGTGGAGGTACTGAACTGTATGGCCACAGAGCATGTAGAATTATTGAATAACTTTGCCCTAGTGGAGAGAGCGTTGTTTTTGGCAAAAGTCCATGAGCAATTCTTTGACAACATAAGAGAGTTGTTGGCCCAAGATATTAAGCACACACATAAGTCAGAAAGATTCACCCTGGTATACTAAGGCATGTAGGGTAGCCAAAATTCTACTATTGCAAGCGATTAAGACTAGGGTTAGGTTGCAGCTTGTGGCTTGCAGGGCAAGTTATAAGAAAGAGGTGGAAAGGACCAAGAGATTGGGAAGACTCTATGGGATGAGTTGCCCCATGCTCTGACAACCAAGGATAACGTAAAATGTTGTGCCAAATGCGCCATGTGTTCCTATGGTGGCAAGAGACCTGTGGAATACTTTGTAAAATCCCAGGATTGGGATTCCCAGTTTAGTATTTTATGTTCCAGTTTGGATGACCAGGGGTGGGATGATGTGGATCCCCAGCTGGTGGAAAAACCCAAGGTCCAGGTATATTTAGAGGTAACCCTTGGGGAGACAAAAGAAGCTATTAGCTCTTTGTCATTAGGGAAGGCACCTGGTCCAGACAAGATCCCTAATGGGCTTTACAAATTAAATCTGGATCCCTTACATGAACCATCTACCAAGTGCCATCTTGAAAGGCATGCCAATCCCTGCTCATTGGCAGCATGCAGAAATGTTCCAATCTATAAGAAGAGGCAGCATAGCGTCCCTAGCAACTATAGACCAATTAGTCTCATCGATCCCACCCAGAAAGTGTTTTTGTAAACAAATATTTAACCACATTCTAGAGTGGATAGGAGAGAAAAATGTTGTACCCCAGTTCCAGGCAAGATTTAGGAGCGGAATTAGCACAGTAGACCAGATTTTGCACTTCACATCTCTCTTTTGGAAGACTGTGACAGTAAACAGAGATGACTCTTTGTCACCTTTGTTGATCTATGCGCAGCCTTCAACCTAGTATCTAGGGCCGTGCTTCGGACAATATTGGATAGGATGGGTATTCCACAACATTTACTGGCAATTTCTTTGAGGTTGCAAGAGGAGAACTATGCCTGTGTAAGCTGGGGGGACAAGGGGCAACTCACCCCACCCATAGGTATCTAGAAGGCAGTCAGGCATACTGGCACCCACCCTGTTCTCCCTCTATGTAAATGATGACATAAGTAGGTAGGACAGGGACAGATTTGATGCTCCCAGGGTGGGGGCCAGGAGAGTGCCTGCTCTGCTCTTTGCAGACAAAATTCTCCTGAATTCCAAATCACTATAAGGTCTGCAACAGTTGCTGAATGTCTTTAACATTTTCTGTCTAGAGCGGTGAATAGAACTTAACAGTGTGAACACTAAATGTATGTTTTTTAACCCTGCTAGAACTTAAACCTACAGTTTCAGACTTTTTGTTGACACAACCACAATAGAGCATGTATCAAATATTGATCATTAAGGGCTAAGGCTAACACCAAGCCTAGTTTGGTCCATTCTGGACCATAACTCTGATTGTTCACTATTAATCTCAATTGCTAAAGACATTCAATAAAACTCGTTCAAAGAAAGCTGCTCTAGCATAAGATTTGGACCCCAACTGCCTTGGATGCCTATAGACACACACTCATGGATATATTAGTCCTTTCCAGCCTCCAGCAGACAACGTGGCTCATGCATATTAGGTCCACATTTAGGAAGTTGGGTCTGGGAAGGTTCTGGGAAGCACCAGAGGCCCTCACTCCTGTCTACAAATTTTAGTTAAATCGACCTATTGGCAGATGGTACATCAAGAGGTCATAGCTATCAGAAGAGGCACTTTGACTCTGGATTTTCTGGAGTTTAAGTTGTCACCCACTCCTGAGGATATGATCCATGAGATCACTCCCACTCTGGCCAGGAAATTGTTCTTACAATTTACATACCAGTCTCTACCCATTAAGGCTTTTCATGCTAAGGGGGCAAATGCTATCTATCAGAGCACCGAATGCCCAGTGTGTAAGGGGTCTAGAGAAGATTTATCCTACTTTCTAGTCTTCTGTCCTGCTTGTGATGCGCAGAGGAGAAAATGGTTTCTACCCTTGTCTACACACTTGGATGTTAGAAGTTACTTGGTTGCCGCCAGGCTCTTGAGATTTGACAACTCTAGGCTGGTGTTTTTTGCGGTTGCAAGATACCTCCAAGCAGCCTGCATATGGCGGCCCAAGTACATTTGTGCCACTGATGTTAGTACACCCTAGGAAAAGCATTAAGGAGGGCTGGAGGTCTCCAAATGCGTAAGGTCAGATCTGCCTCAGCCGAGAGGATGGAAAAACAGATTATCATGATCTTTTTATAGATTATGTTCTAGGTACTTTCTTTATATTATATTGCTTTTAGTTGTCTTAGACACATCTTTTAGTCTAAAATCTTTTATGAATTTTTAAATCTCATTTATTCACTGTGTTGGTTGACAATTTGCACTTTGCACTTTAATTCTTTGGTGATAATTAACGTATTTGAGTCCCCTCCTATTGGTTTTATTTCAGTTTGCTGGATGGCATAACAGACCCATCTGGAGCTACCCAGGGCTTTCTTTGAGGTCTGTGCTTTCTGGGCCCTGTTTTGCTATGCAGATATATTATTGGGGTACACTCTTAGACTCATCAACCATATGTGTTGAAGGATGCAATCTGGTTTGGAACTTCCACCAGCTTACTTAACCTTATTGTAACAAATTGGGTTTTGTAATTAAATTGTGCACTTCTGTAAATATTGTATTTGTTCTTATCTGCTTTTATGGTTCTATGAACCGAAATAAAGATGATGATGATGATGATGAAATAATGCAAGGTTTGCTGTTATCGTGTATGCATTTTACATCTTGTTTTTATATGTTCATTTGTTATGACTTGGATTTCTTTGAAAAATAAGTATTTTATTGATTGGTTTATTTTTAATCTGTTTTCAGGTATCTTGTACCTCTTTCTGATATGATAGCTGTGGCAGCGCATAGACGAAAATAATTTGTAAAGATGCTTTATCTATTTAAAACTCAGGGTGCCCAAGCATCTATAGCACAACAGTCTAAGCTGCGGGTTTTGATTTAGGGGAAGTTCCATCTGTTCTCAAATTTGGAAGAGGCCCAGGGGCTACTGAAAGAAATCTCAGCTGGATCTAGAGCCTGACCTAATATTAAAGAAAGTTTGAGCTCTTTATTTGCTGGGGGCAGGGGGGTCACCTAGGGTGTGGCACCATGACACCCACCAGGTTAGTAGGGTGGGTTGAAGTGTGGCTAGCGTGGCTAGTGTTTTTTTTTTTCAACATTTCTGTGGGGGGTTCTTCTTTTTTGGGGTGGGAGGGTGGGTTGGAGGCGGGACTAGCAGCAGGAAAAAGAGCAGCAGCAAAAGGTGCAGACAGTGGTATAAACAAGTACTTGTTTTTGAGCAAACTAGAAACTTATTCAAGAAATAGAAACAGAAATCGCTAGTATATGTAAGATCCTGTCAGTCAATGTCAATGGAATGCTTAACAAGCAAAAATATGGCGCATTCATTAGGTGGCTTGCCTCGATTAATCCCCATGTCTTGTTTTTCCAAGAGATACATCTAAAAACTACTTCTCCCAAACTATATCTACCTAGGGCATTTTCGGACGCCTTTTTTGCGTCTGCAGGCCTAGCTATGAGAGGGGTCGAGGGGTCGCTATTTATTTTTCTAAGAACAAATTCGAAGGTATCCACAGGGGAAATGGCTATGGGTAGTAGCAAAGTTGAAGGGGAGGATCTTAAACTTTGTAAACTACTATGGCCCAGTCACGGATGATGCCTCAGGGCTGATCAAAATCAATGAGCTTCTGAGGGGGGCCCCTGGGCAGATCATTATCGGTGAAGATTTTAATTATATTCAGGACCTAAAGAAGGACACCTCAAATAAAAACAAAAAACAACTGAAACCAAGTACTAAAAGAATCTGTGAGGTTATCAGGCATGATTACCAATGAATAGATCCTTGGCGGAATACGAATACTGATAAAAACACCTTCACTTGCCATTCGCACCGCTTTCAGACTGCTTCCCAAATTGATTTCTTCCTAACATCTAGATCTCTTCTGGTCTTAAAGGCAGATATTGGGAGCAACCCCTTCTCTGATCATGGGTATATAGGGCTTGAGCTCGAACTTGGTGAGGGGAGAAGTGAGAGACCCTGGTGGCAGATGGATCGCCTCCTTCTCCAGGATCAAGAATGGGTGGAGAATTTTAGAGCATGGATCTCCAGATATTTTAGGATCAATGTTGAAACGGCGGTACCCTTTGCGGTTTGTGGGGGTTTAAGGCCGCAGCTCGTGGACAAATAATCTCCTTTTCGGCCGCCCAGTCTAGGGACCAGCGGCTCAAAATAGCTGAACTGCAGGGGGCGGTGGAGAGGGCTCATGCTCAGAAGATCCGGTCACGCCCACATCATTTGGATAAGGGTAGAAAGGCCCTGAGAGACTTTTTTGTCTTAGAAGAGATTAACAGTTCCCGATCCTACCAACAAAAGGTCTATGAGGATAGCCAGATGGTCGGCAAACTGCTGGCCAACTCTACAAGAACCAAACAAGAAGCAGCTTTAGTCTCGAAGGTGACGGACCCCAAGACCGGAGTAGAAGTAACTAACTGTGAAGAGATTCCACAGATTTTTTTAGAACACTTCCAGCAACTCTATACTACAGAGTACTTGGTGGGGTAGGAAATTATACAGGAGTACTTTGATAACGTAAATATTCTCAGATTATCCGATTTACGGATTAACCAGTTAAAATCAGATTTAAAAACTGCTGAAATCTTGGCATCTATTAAATCAATTGCCGGGGCTAAAGCGTGTGGGGAAGACGGGTTCCCAATAGAATTTTATAAGACCTTTACAAAAGAATTCATTCCACCCATGAAAAAACTATTTAATCACATCAAAAATGGTGGCCATGGTTGCCTAGTTTTTTAAGGAGGCAATTGTTGTTTGCTTCGTAAAAAAGGATAAAAACCCGAAGGATGTCAATTCTTATAGGCCCATTAGCCTCCTTAATTCAGACTACAAGATTTTAATGAAGGTGTGGGTTGAGCATTTTCTATTGGCTGCACAGGAAACAATTCATAAATACCAGGCAGGTTTTATAGCAGGAAGATCCATGGCAGCTAATACGGAATTTTTAATACAGGCTTTGGATTATTGTAACGCCAACTCTATTCCCACCTGTATTATGATGGTCAATGCGGAGAAAGCATTCGACTTGGTGAACTGGAACACTTTCTTTCTCGCCCTTGGTCAATTTGGTTTCCCCCCTCAGGTTATTTCAATGCTACGTAATATTTATCAGGGGGCTCAGGCCCAGGTGGTAATTAATACGAAACGGGCAGACACAGTAAAAATAAATCGGGGGACAAGACAAGGATGTTCGCTTTCCCCATTGCTTTTTACCTTTTTTATAGAACCTTTAGTTATTAGAATGCGTGACAATGCTGCAATTAAGGCTCCAATTTCGGGTATGGCCAAATTGAAACTTTTTGCGGATGGCATTATTTTATATTTGAAGCCCAACAATTATAACTTGGAAGTGGTGTTGAGGGAATTTAGTAAATTTGAATTAATTGGGGGCTATAATATAAATTCAAACAAAACTGAAGTTCTTGTTTTGAATGCAGATATAAACTTCCTCCCACCCTATCTGAGGGCGCAATCCGCAAAGCCAGACCCAATTAGGTACTTGGGGATCTTCGTGTCCAACCAATATCAACAGCTATACAATCTGAATTAAGTTAGAACGCAAGAAAAAATAAAGAGATTATTAGAGCAGTGGCTTCTACTCCCTTTGACCTTGGTGAGACGGGTATCACTTATTAAGATGTCCCATACTTCCGCTACTAATTTTTCTATTTATTAATATACCTATTAAAATAAATATGCTTTTTTTTAAAGAAATGGACACCCTGATTAGACACTTCATCTGGGGGGAAAAAGTGCCAAGGGTTAAGCTTACATCATTACAAATAACGATTGAACAAGGAGGTCTGGCTTTGCCTCACTTAAGAACTTACTACAACGCTGCTTTTTTGGATCTCCTAGAGGACTTATTGGGTTCTAATAGCATCAGAGATAACTTTTTTTTGGACAAAATGGTGCAGGAAACCGGTTCTCAGATTTCAATATTGTTAAAAACCTCCAAACTCCCCAAAAAAACAAGACATAAGACATTGAAGGACTATTCTACTAGGGAAAATATGCTCTTGACTTGATTTATATCTTTTATTTAATTATTCATTTGGTTCTACAAACCAATATTTGTCTTTAAATGGCTGGTAGGATTGTTGCTAAAGCATTTGAAAGAAAATCACTGCACATTTAACTGGCATGCAACTGTCTCTAAAATAATCTCCTTGGAGTATCAAGATGAAAAAGAAATGACTCGCCATGTACAATACAGCAACAAGATAATAGCTACGAACTTTAAGCAGTAATTGTCTTGGATCAATCTAAAGTGTGGAAGTAATCATAAATCGTTATGGAAAATTAACCAGGTCTCGATAAAGAGGAGAACGGCATTGCTATCGTAGTCTCTTTAGGATTGCCTCTATTCTTTGGCCTAGCTGATTATGATAATCAATGTAAGAGGACAATTGGGTACATCTCATCAGTATTGTAATGGCATGGTTCTCACTGGGCTGTAAATGCTCTCACAAATTGCACTCTCGTTCATTTTCAATTAAGGGGCATGCAATAATGGCAGGTGCGTAATTTGCACCCGATTCTGAGTTGAGATGTAATATGATCCTCACATTGTGCATGTTTTCACGTATTGGAGTTAGGAAAACTGGCATTGTTCTTGCCTCCTGATTTTCAACAGGTTTTACGCTTTGCTCCAATCAGGAGTATTAAAACCTTAAAGAGGCCCAATTGGCATCCAATCTTATTTTGTTAACAAGTTGGAGTTTGCTTTAGAAACAGGATTACCTCCCTTGGGCTATAGAATCCAAGATCCTACAAGCTAAGAGCATGCATTCAGTTTTTATTCATAACCACATTAGTCATGATTTTTATCTTTTTTGCTTATTGGTATCATAAAAAAAGGATGCTACTTAGGAGCTTTATCACTATCTTGCAATCCAGTATCCCTTCTTCCTATACCTCACCCAAATCAACGTATTTAACCTGGGGGACATCATGATGATGCAATTCTTCCTAGAGCATGCAGAACGTGACCAAGATCATAAACAATTCTTCAGCTACTTACAGTTAAGACATGCTCTTACACAATATATCACAGGGCCCATATTCACACAGGAATACAGCCAACTAGAGGGCAAGATACACCTGGGTGAACTGACCTGACACAAGGGGCCTGATTCAAAAAGTGCCTTCGCACTCGTGGTGGAGGCCCCACTGTTGCGGGGATGATCTCTGCACTTGTATAAAAAATGTTAGCAAAGAGAATTGTCATTGTGGAGATTATTAGTCAAGTGTGGTGACTCCCCCATAACTGCAGGTCCTCCGCCATGAGTGCGGAGGCCCTTTGTTTAACAGGCTCAAAATCTCACAAATGTATCAATCCTTGTGCTCAACATATCGAACTCATTCAACCATCTTTCGGAGACCTAGGCAGGGGGTCTAGGACAACTCACTGATGATGATTGAGGGGTGGCCTGTGCCTCTCCCTGTGAAATAGCTATAGCTTTGCAATATCACCTAATCCAATGGAAATATCTGCACAGAGTTTACTATACCAAAAACAGACTATGGAAAAAGGGGGCAGTGGCCTCACAAAACTGTCTGTGCTGCACTACGGCATGGGGTGATTTTCTCCACATAGCTTAGAAATGTGAGAAATTGACCCTGTTTTGAGAAGGGGTGTTGACATGCCTGGGATGCGTGTTGAGTTGGACATTACCCCAAGATCCCACACTTATCTTCCTTCATGTCACGGACGAGATAGGCGGTGACATATAACGCTCCATACTGGTATGGTTGGAACCTGTGATAGCGTAGAGGGACATAGCCAAGGCCTGGAAAGACTGAAAATCACCATGTTTAGAATAGTGGAAATCTAGGCTAGACTCTTGCAGGAGTCTGGAAATCCCTACATGTAAAGCCAGGGGGTGCCCACTGAAACATTTCAAAATATGGGCAGAATGGTGCTGGTACCGGGACATCACTCTCCAAAGGATTGAAAACCCTCATCTCTCACTGGAAGATAAAATCCCGACTTATATTAACAAAGCATGAGCTGGGGACCAATGTAGGAAGGAGCTGAATATTGATAACTATTGGTCAGAGGTTGGGGGAGGTTGCTTTTTTTGTGTAGGTAATGCTTTACCGAAAGCTTAGCCACTCAGGCATTTGCTGTTTTGTAAGGACACATGTGCAAAAAAGTCTAAGGTACCAAAAACGAATAAAGTGTTGTTGTAAAAAATCAACTTGTTTATTGAAGCCGCTTCTACCTTTCATTAAAACTATTTTGCCACTACCTTAACACAGTCACCATGTTAATAACCATACATCCTCCATTTCCCCTCACTCTAACCTCACCCTATTACTAGACAGTCCTTGCCATTTGAGGTCTATTGTCCATATAATCCCCTCCCACACCATAGTTGGAACAACAGTGAAAAAGGTATCCGACTTCCAATGTTCTAGGGCCTGAATGCCAATGGCACCAGCTAACCAAACATGGTTAGTACATCTGCTCTTTCAAAATAATTAATGACATCACACTGTTCACTGGTCTAAATATGAGGTGATGTGTTCTGCTACATAAATATATTATCTCCCTCTCCTTTCATAGTTCTATAAACTAACCCTGCACTCATCCTTCTCTTCTCATCTAATCCCTGCCAGCTACTTTCATTCCAAAATCGTGTTCTTTGAACTCCCTCTTCTTAGCCATCACCAAGCTGTTTCTTCTTCCTCAAACCTATTCTAACATCAAGACATCCCATTAATAGCCCCACTATCACTGGCTGCCCATGTACTGATCTTTCAGACTCATGTGCTCTCGGTCATCCTTCACAGTACCCCTACATGCATGTTTACCTCCTTTTCACTCGTTCACCACCATATCCAGCATGACTCCTGGCAACCTGCCACACCTGTGTGTGTGTGTGTGTGTGTGTGTGTTTGTGTGTGTGTGTATGTATGTATTTGTATAACATGTGTCTAGCCAAAAGGCAGTGGAGCACTGTACAGGGTCAAAGACAAAGACACAATAAACAAGGGCTTAAAGGAGTAGATGGGTTCTAAGAGTGAAAGAGGACTGTTACTATGCTGGGATCTAGTGTTCTTTAAATAGAAAAAGGAGTCTCTTCAGCTTGCTCCTAAGCTAGAACAGGGATGGGGTTGTCCTGGGGGACACAGGGATGTTGTCCCCGATCGTACATGATCCAGAATGCAGCTGAGCTTGCAAATGCCTATTTGCTGCAGATGGTTACCGCACAGTGCTGTGTATGTTGTTGATTTCTGACAGAAGTTGTTCTCCAGTTCCAGGTTGTGTTGTTCATGGAACCTGCATCAAGAACATAATGCTACTCCATGTACGTACCACAGATCTATAGACATCAATGGATGGGGAGAAATAAATATCTGGGAACAGCTGTGTGCTTCTTTCTCTTTACCTAGGTCAAAAGCTTATTCAGATGATGCACATTGCAGGGGACATTCCTGACCTCATTGTTAATTTTTGTGCTTCCTGCGTCTTGACTGCTGCAGCATTGTGCCAACCATGTACTTAAAAAGTTACATTATGCTCTAACGTGCAGTACGTAGTGAATCTTCTTAAGCTTCTGTATAGGTTATATGCTTTAGACGTTTGTTGTATGGTGAGTTTCCTTTTTGCTATTCTTCTGTACATGGTATATGCCTTAGTCCTTTGTTGCATGGTGAGTTTTCTTTTTTGCCAATCTTCTTTACACGTTATATGCCTTAGACCTTTGTTGCATGGTGAGTTTTCTTTTTTGCCAATCTTCTTTACACGTTACAGGCTTTAGACAGTTGTTGTATTTTTTTTTTGCCAGTCTGGCACTGGCAATGTGTTCATCTGCTTCTAGCTTATATGTCTAACACTTAATGTGCCCCTCTTCTGAGAAGATTATAAGAACACGGCTAAATGGCCTTTTCCAATCATAGCCAAGAGACACACATTTGTTAAAGTATGGCTTGTTCTGACCCTCTCTAATTGCAGACTGACAGAGCTCCAATCTCAGCTATACCCCTGTTCACGTGAACAGGACCAGATCTCAGATTCACGTGGACAGCACCAGATCTCAGATTTTTTATACAGCCCTTTTATCCACTGAAATGGAAGGTTGCCCCTCTGGAAAGAACCGTGCCTTGCAAGGTCCAAGAAGATCTAAGCAAAGGAAAAACCCATGTCTTAGACACTGCTGTATATAGGTACATTAGTGTCCACTATCCTTTTCTCAGGAGATGCCACGTGTCCATACTGAAACTGCCCCCCCTTGTGAAGGAAACCCACAGAGTTAGTGGGACTCATGAATATCTCTAAAATACCTGATTTTAGAGGGTACTTGTTAGAAGATACAGGTCAAAAATTGCTGCTCTCTGCACTTGTGGTGCCAGGACAGCAAAGTAAGAACTATTGCATTTGATATACCAGAAGGGCCACAAGCCATTGTACATAGCATCAGGCATGATCAGAAAAAACATAAAATGGCTGTTGAGAGCCCCATTAACTGTTATGGGTTATTTCCATCAGAGCATAGCTATCATTGGTGCATCAGGTGTATTGATACTGAGGTCCAGAGGCATGAGCAGGGTATTGCACCACAATTATTTTAGCACACAACCTAATGGTAAGGGGTGCCATTTTATTATATTGCTTGCAATATCCACATTTACAACCTTCCTAAACCTCTGCATCTCTTCTGGTTTGCTGAGAAGGATTAGCCTGTTTTTTCTATAAGTATTCTGGCACAGAATGTGTACAATTTATAGATGTACAGAACCAGTGTGGAATTTGCAGGGTGCATGACATTTTCTATTACCCATTTTCACAATTTTGAGTATTTTTGTAAGCTTTAGACACTTGTTAATTTGGCAATGTGACACAGTCAAAGGAAAAATGGCCTTCCACACTTTTAGCTGCTAAGGTGATTAATGAACAACTTTGAACAAACACACAAGCATATGTATATGCTAAATACAGTGAACCTGTCAGCTTCTGCAATGCATCTTTTTTTTTTTATTTTTTTATTTTTTATTATGCAGTTGGGTACAATCGGAAAGAACAGAAAGACAAAAAAAAAAAAAAAAGTAACAAACATTCTTAACCTACACATAGGTTTGGCCAACAGAAAAGAAAATAGAACAGAAGGCGAGGTAAATATACATTCACAATGCTATATTTTCTCCCTCTCCTGGTCTCACAGCAATCCATTCGGATATGGGGGACCAGATAGACTCCCCAAAATCCCTGCTTTTCTTCCCTTTCTGAGCATACAATAATAGCTCAATATTATAAATGCCCAATAATCTTGATAACCATAGTTGGAATGAGGGAGCATTTGTGTCCTTCCAACCTGAGTAAATTAAAATCCGAAGAACGGCTACAGAAACAAAGACCAGAGCTTCCTCGGCCTTTCCTAGGTTTAATCTATTGTCTATACCCAATAACATCAGAGAGGGAGATAAATCAATTCTTAAACCTAATAGTTCCTCCCAAAATTTGACAATTTCTCCCTGAACAGCTGTTAAAGAGCCACAATTATAAAACATATGCAATAAGTCTGCATGTCCCATATTACATCTGGGGCAAGAATCGTCTTTCCTGACTCCCCAAGCGAAAAGCTTAGCGGGAGTATGGTACAAATCAAATACTGTCTTGTAATGCTGTGCCTTCAGATTCGTAGAACGAAATACTTTTTTATTCAAATATAATGCCATATCCAAATCAATATCAGGATTCCCTAATTTAACTGCAAGAGTATTTTCTGTTTTCTCCAGATCATCTTGAATTTCACCCAATAAAGACATATAAATAGTTTTAATACTCTGACCCCCTTTCAGCAACAAGTCAATCAAAGAAAATTTTAACAAAGATGGGATCTTGGGTCTTAAAGTCTTAAATGAGCTGACTAGTTGAACATAAGAGAGCCAGTGACATGAAGGGATAGCGGCTCTACGTTGGAGGACATCAAACCCCTCAATCCCATCTGCACCCAGTATATCCCCTACTGTCTTAATTCCCTGCTCCTTCCAGGCCTGAAGGTTTCTTTCTAGGACCAGCTTCCAAAATAAGCTAGAGTTACAGAGATGGAGATACGAATGAATCTTAGGGATTTTACATAACCTGGAAATAGCCCTCCAGAGCCCCCATACTCCTTCCAAAATCTTGAAACGGGCCCTTTTGTAATATCTACGATCGACTTCACACATCAAGAGACCTAATGCTTTCCTGCCCACTAATAACTCATAGATTGAGGGTGGCTTCTGAATGTCGATGTTTACAGGATTATGAGATGGCTTTGACTGAAAAAGAATAGACATTTGGGTTAACAATCATGACCAATGATAGAGCCCTAAATTGGGTAATGTAAGCCCCCCCCTTTCCCTCGGAAGAGACAGTAGGCGCGTAGAGCGCCTAATTTTTCCATACTGCCATATAAACCTTATAAAAATTGATTCCAAGTTTTTAATGACTTTCTCCTCAACTAAGAGGGGGATAGCACGAAACAGATAAAGTATTTTAGGAAACATTGTCATTTTGAGAACATTAACCCTACCAATCAATGACAGGTGTAAGACATCAATTCTTTTCAGATCAGTCTCTATAGATTTACCTAATGGGATAAAATTCTCCTCTATAATTTTATCGACTGACGCATTAATTCTGACACCCAAATAATTTGCAGAGTCCATAAATCTGGAGTCTGATTTAACAATGTTTCTAGTACATATAATTTGAGTTTTAGATTCATTTTGCAAATACCCAGAGTGACACCCAAATATTCTTGCCAGTTTGGCCACAACCACAAGGGCCTGTTGGGGGTTAGTAGTTATCACTGCCAAATCATCTGCATATGCCATAATCTTATTTTCATAGCCATTACAGACCACAGGACTTATCAAAGGGCTCTCTAATATCTGCCGAATAAGTGGGTCGATATAGAGGGCAAAAAGGCTTGGGGAACAGGGGCAGCCTTGACGCGTACCTCTGTTTATAAAGATTTTCTCCGAGCACTCCCCCCATTACGACAATCCGTGCAACTGGATCAACATACATTGCCCTGATCGCTTGGATACATTTTTCACCAAAACCTCTTCCCCTTAAGATCTGCCAAAGAAAAGCCCAGGCTACGCGATCAAAGGCTTTCTCAGCGTCAAGCAGGATCATGGCCATCTCTCCCCCCATGACAGCCTGGGCATCGAATAAGGCTATTGCCCTCCTAATATGGTCTGTAGTGCCTCGCCCCGGCACAAATCCGTGCTGCCATGGGGAGACAAGATCGCCTATGATCCTGCCCAACCTCCCAGCCCAGATTTTAGAGTAAAGCTTCGTGTCGGCGTTGATCAATGAAATGGGACGATAAGACCCAGGTTTCTCACAAGGTTTCCCTTTTTTATGAAAGACCACTATATTGGTCTCCCTCCATGACTGCGGGACCTTTCCTGTGCAAATTACACCATTAAAAAGATCGATTAGAAGCGGGGTGATCTCAGCTTCCAGGCATTTATACACCTCGAGAGGGATTCCGTCGGGACCCGCTGCCTTACCCAAAGCTGAGTCATGCAGGGCAGCCGAAATCTCATACCGATTAATATCCCTCTCCAACTCCTCCCTTAGTGAGTCCGAAATGCGAGGACCATTGTCACAAACTTTTTCTTTTTGGGCGTCATCTAACTTCTCGTCAGTGTAGAGTTTTTGATAAAAGTTCTTAAAGACCTGTAAAATTTCTTTGAGCAGGGTATTGCACCACAATTATTTTAGCACACAACCTAATGGTAAGGGGTGCCATTTCATTATATTGCTTGCAATATCCACATTTACAACCTTCCTAAACCTCTGCATCTCTTCTGGTTTGCTGAGAAGGATTAGCCTGTTTTTTCTATAAGTATTCTGGCACAGAATGTGTACAATTTATAGATGTACAGAATCAGTGTGGAATTTGCAGGGTGCATGACATTTTCTATTACCCATTTTCACAATTTTGAGTATTTTTGTAAGCTTTAGACACTTGTTAATTTGGCAATGTGAGAGAGTCAAAGGAAAAATGGCCTTCCACACTTTTAGCTGCTAAGGTGATTAATGAACAACTTTGAACAAACACACAAGCATATGTATATGCTAAATACAGTGAACCTGTCAGCTTCTGCAATGCATCTTAATGTATTGAAAATGTTAAAACATGTTCCCTTAAGGGAGCACTATAGTACCTTCTAAAGAATGGCAGAGTAAGAAAAGTCTTCCATACCTTAAGTCTACTTGTTCGATTTGTGAGATGCCTTCAACATGCCATGGTTGGCATAGTTTGATACAAAGTGCCTTATTTTGAGTTTGGCTGACACGTTACTCCGTCACAAACGTGACGATTATCCCATCTACCATATTACAAGTGAATTCCATCCAATGGCACTTGGAATATGGCAGATGGGAAATCCAACACATTTGTGACCTGTCCGCTGAATTCTAAATAAGGCCCAAAGTGTTGGTCCATATGTTTGGATTCTAGCCCAACAAGAGCTGCTGCAAAGTGCTTTTTTATGGTTTTGTTCTTGTTATACAATTCCAGCTTTTGTGTGCGTCGATTTTAAACACAAATATATTTAATTATATAATGTTTACATCCTGATCAAACATTGGTCAAATGAATGCAGGACAAAGCACTTGTTTCTCTTTCTCCTCACTACTTTGCAATTGTAGGTAAGCAACACTGAACATGGGGGGTGTTCTATATCCGCAGCAAACGTTATTTATATAAATGTGTCCTGTGCTGAAAAGCAAACACACACAGACTCATGATCGGTTCACAAAAGCTGAACTGAAAAAGTGCTGTTTCAGAGCATCACTCGTCCCACTATGTTTTGCTGATTGCTACCATGTAAGTAAGTAGAGCTGAGGAGGTGACATTTTACAAACCATGGCACTGGGCCTGTAATGGAACATATTGCTTTTGCTAGCAGTCTAGAAGCATTTTTTCAAGTCCATAAAGTACTCCAATAAACAACAACAGTAACAGAACATATTGATAACATAAGCACAATACAACAAAAGCAGCACAAAATGCACAATACTAACAACATAAACTGACAATGCACAATACACAAACACATCAATGCAGGAACACAGCACATACCACCACAGCATCTCAGAATACACCACCAAGCCCAAAAGCACAACATGATAAAAAAGTATAGCTCTCAAGATAAGAACACAACAACTGAGAATAAACAAGACATAACACAATATAATAATGAGAACAAGCACACAGTGCAAAATAAGATAGCACCATGCAATGTCAAAAAATTGGAAAAGAATACAAACAACAACAGTAAAACATGACACCACACTATAACAAAGCAATAGAAAACACCAGACAATGTCACCCCAAGAGAAAAACGCTAAACAATAGGATGACTGCAAACCAACAAAAGCCAACACATAACAATGCAACAGCACAAAAAACATTTCTATTCTGTAATTTTGTTCTTATGGTGATGTGTTTTATTGTTCATGTTATGGGTATGACTTTGCAGAATTTTGGTATGTAATGCTCTGTTGTGATGTGTTTGTGACCTTATTGTATTGATATTGTGTTGGGGTTTACTGGTGTGCTTTGTTGTGTTGCATAGTGTTTAAGTGTGTTTATATGTTATTGTGATAGTGCGCCATTGAGTTAGTTTCTTAACATTATTTTGTTGTATTGTATTCTTACATTGTTGTTTTTGTAAGGTATTGTTGGACTGTGCTGTTTGTAGTGTTGTGGCATGTTTTTGCATGATGTGGTGCATTGATATTGTTCTCCTTCATGCTTTTTTGTTGTTTTGTGGTGTTACCTTGGCAAGGTGAGTTTTTTGTCTTTCATAGTGTTTTATTGCTCTTATGTTCTTGGTATGTGATTTCTGGGTTAGATTCCTTATTTAAATATAAATATATTGTTGTTTTACTAATGTACTGAGTTGGATGCTCTGTTATTGTGCTTCAACTACAGACCATCTAAAGAAACATACTCACAACAGTGGCTTAACACAAAATGATGCCCCCCCTGCAAAATGCAAAGAAGGGCCCTGTCATCTCCCAGATCACAAAGCTGTTAATTGACCTTGGACTCATTGGGGTCCCACTGAAGGGTTAGGGCCCCACTATGCTCCAGGTGACCTGCTCAGGAAAGCAGTGTAACTTTCCCGAGTGTTTACCGATTTCTTATTCCATGCCATTCCATGCATTCTGCAAGGCATGCAATGTCATGGCTTTGGGAGGCGAGAGGGCCCCCTCCAAAACAAGGAACCCTAAGGACCCCTGCTTTGCAGTGGCCGTAGGGGGCATCCATTGTGTCCCTGACTCACAACACTTACGCCATAACGGGCCAAATGAGAACATTCCTGGTTTTGTTGGAGAGAGTTTCATCAAACACTGCACTTACTTAATACCAAATCAATTTGTGTGATCTGACCCAGAAAGAGAAAGTTCAAACACTATAAAATTCTACCTTATTGTGGTTGTTGCATAACATGGAAAAACTATGCCATTCCAGTACTTCAACCACAGTGTTTTAAGAAGAAATGCGTCTATGCTTGTTGAGTAGTAGAATTAAGAATGTGCACAGCACCGAAAGAGAACCGTGTTTTTTTTTCCTGCAAAGAATTTCCATCTATTAGAGCAAGCAGTAAATGCAGACAAGGTTGTTAAGATGTTTCATGCTGCACTGCAAGATCTTCAGAACTCCAAGGGTTATCAGAATAATGGTATATGTTTGCATCTGTTCATAAAAAGTGGTAAGATAAGGCAGTAATGTCTGAATAATAGGGTTGATTTGTTAATTGCTTATGCGCCTGCTGTTCCTTTGTCAGCCAATTGCTTTGCATACATTTGCAGCTACTGAACTATTGTTGTTTAATGCCTTCTGTTGTTCGTGTCGAAATAAGGGAGGGCAGTATTCACGATAAAATCCCACACAAATTGCTATTGTCCCACACTAATTGCACAGCGCTCTTCCTATCACTTCTCATACACTGATTGCTAATTAGCCCACACAATGAAAAAGAACATTTTTTTCAATCTTTCTTTAACTTTGTATTTATATATATATATATATATATATATATATATATATATATATATATATATATATATATATATATATATATATATATATATATATATCACTAAGTCAAAGGATGACGACGCCGTGTCCAGGTTCAAAAAAGAAATTTATTGCTTACACATATATATCACAAAACCAATCCAGCACCGCTTGACTGACAACCAACAGGCGGAAAGAACGCTGGCAGGGACCTCTACGATGTCCTCACGCTGATAAGTATAAACAGGAATCCGGAATCGGTGCAAGAATTAATTTATTAGGCAAAGGCAGGTATGAGTCCATTGCAATCGTCGGACATAGTGTCCACCATGACGCGTTTCGCTCGCATCCGCGAGCTTGATCACAATATATATATATATATATATATATTCCAAAACCAAGTTGCCCAATGCGAGACGCCACACAAGTGGAAGTTTCTCCTTTCATTGATTGAGGGAGCAGGGATCGACAATGTTCTTTCCCCCAACACAAATTGCCATACCGGTTTCGGGCAGCACGCCCTTGCTCACTGGCCATGCGCGTCGTTTACAGCTGATTGAACTGACCTTCAGTGTCCCGCCTTATAGTTCCGTGGGTAAGC
Organism: Triturus cristatus; assembly: GCF_964204655.1. Taxonomy (NCBI): domain Eukaryota; kingdom Metazoa; phylum Chordata; class Amphibia; order Caudata; family Salamandridae; genus Triturus; species Triturus cristatus. The sequence continues at coordinate 1,043,858,884 of NC_140591.1, read as the reverse complement.
TGCCTTCTGGGTAAGGTAGTTCGTTGTTTCCACAGTGGGTGCTGTAGAAATACGTGCATGTAATTCATTCCCCTTTGTGGGTTCCATGGAGGAACGAAACAGCGCCGTCATGCATTAAATGTCTCTCAATAGTGGAACTGCCACTTCCACATGGCCCCAGGGGTCCGGAGCCATGGTCCGCTATGTTTGCGGCAGAGCGTCTCAGCGGCTAGGCACGCCGCTTCACAAATTCCAAAACCAAGTTGCCCAATGCGAGACGCCACACAAGTGGAAGTTTCTCCTTTCATTTATTGAGGGAGCAGGGATCGACAGGCATCATATATATATATAATATATATATATATATATATATATATATATATATATATATATATATATATATATATGATGAAGTACCACAAATCATACTTAGATTGTGAGTCACTCAAAATGTTCTGGTTGAGTGTCTTTATATGGTTTTGAAAAACCTGTTGATTTGCAGTAGCCTCGTGGCAAGTGGCTGTGGATACATTTTTCTTAAAATGTATGATGTCACATTCAATATTAAAAGTTTGTGATGTGTCTGTCCACGAAGTAAAAAACTCCGGACAGGATCATGTAAAGTCGGTTTATTCATATAATCTCAATGTGCACTGAACAGATCTAGTTTCTTCCTCAGATCCTTTCCAACTGCCAGTTCACTTCCTCAGCATTCCACATAGATCTAAGTGATATGAAGGCCCACTGTTACATCACTGTAAAGTTAACAATACAACACACACCACTTCCATAAACAAAGAACAGGAACCAAACAATACAATTAACAAATGAAATTAAAAAAATACTAAATTGTGATGAGAAAAATAACGATTACTAAATACACTCACAGAAAGAAAATATACATTGTAACAACCTACAACAGGATATAACCACAGAGAAAATACAACATTCCAGTACACAAAGAGAAGCTTTCCTTTTCTGCAATAATCTGTCAACTACACCAGAGTCTTTACCCTTTCTTCATAGTCGATCAGCACCACCTACCCATGGACTGTTGACCACCTTTTGTTTGTGACGGTCCACATAATCACTTGCTTTTTTCTATATCTCCACATCTTTTCTCATTTCTCTTACACTCACTCCACCAGTCTGGACATACTCCACCATTATCCCATGTGCATTTGCACAACACTGGATTTCATTCCAATAATTTTGAAAGGTCCTAAAATACACTCTCACCTTATCCACACTTCATTCCTCACAGCCCATGCTCTCTTCATCACGCAATGTTTACAATCAAACAGGCTTTGTATCTCTCTTGATACTCAGCAATTCTTCCTTTTACCTTGTCATCCCACACTCTCTTTTCCAACTCTTCCCCTTTTAACCACTTAGGATTTATCTTGGTGAAGACCCTTCTACCCCTCATTCCACTGAATGGGGTAATACCCTGTGATAGCATTAGGCATTGTTCTGTGTGCCCACAATTTTTCATGTAGCACACTCCTCATGGTAACATCTCCACACACTGCCTGTTGCTTGCAAGCTTTAACCAGACGGTTCATACTCTCTACCAGTCCATTGGCTTGTGGTGAGTACAGCACAGTTCTGAAATGTCTTACACCAACATTATTTAAAAACTCAACCATCTGGTCATAGACAAACTGCATGCAATTATTGGAGACAATGCATTCCTTTCTCACAAATTCCTTCTTCAAGAATTCAATAACAGTCTAAGTACGAACTTCCTTCACACACTCAGCTGAAATTTGGTGTAATCCACTAATATAACAAATCTCTTTGCCTAAGCCAGTGCATTGAAAGGTCCCACAATGTCCACCGCTACCTTTCTCTAAGGTTTTTCAGGAACCTCCATTGGTGACAAAGGAACAGTTCTGGTCACTTTACTTTTATAGCGGTACGCACACTGTGCATACTCCTTGACAACTCTCTTCACCATGTGGTCCATACGTGGCCACCAATAACATTCCTTCACCTGGGTATGCTTTCTGTTCCTCCCCAAGTGACCTTCATGTACCAAATGTATCATTTTGTCATGAAACCCCTTATGTGGGACCAGTCTCTCACCTCTACACAGAAAACTCTCCACAATCGTCAATTCCTCTCTGACCTTCCAATAATCCTCAACCTCAGCTGTCAGAAGCTTTTTCTCTGGCCATCCCTTCACAACAAATTCTTTGACAGAAACCACAGTATCATCCTCCTCAGCTGTCTTGCACCACTCTGCCCTTGTTACCGCCTGCTCTTGCACCCATGATACCCTTACTTCTTCACACTCTCCACTGTCATCCTTCATGGGAGGCATGATAAGCAATCTGCAGTTTTGTTACAAGACCCACTCAAATACTCCAGATAGAAATCAAAATCCCTTGCTCCCTCTACCTATTTATGGATGCAAGGTGTGGCTCTTTCACTTCCTGTGCAAGTGACCAACATCACTAAGGTTTATGGTCTGACCTAACAACAAAAGGTAGTCTCCACAAGTAAAATTTGAAATGTAAGATGCCGCAAGTGCATGCTAGAGCCTCCCTCTCGATGACCGAATAATTCTCTTCAGACCCCTTCAAGTCTCTGAAGGCGAACGCAACCACTCTTTCTTCCCCATCAACAACTTGGGACAGTACCACTTCCAAAGCCTTTAAACAGGCACTGGTAGTCAAGATCACTTTCTTAGCAGCATCAAAGTGCTCAAGCGTGGGCAACCCACCAATGCTCTTTTTTACAATGTCAAAAGCCACCCTAAACTTCTCAGACCATACACATTTCTTGCCTTTTTTCAACAAAAGACTCATAGGGTGGACCACACTTTCAGAGTTCTAGATGAACTTGAGGTAATACTCTGCCAACCCAAATAATGAGCATACCTCATCCTGGTTGGAATGTTCTGGGGCATCCACTATGGGCTTAGCAAAATTGTGTTTTGAGTCAATACCATCCCTGGAAATTGTATGCCAGAGCTAAGAAACAGATGTCACCCTAAACTTGCATTTTTGTCTCTTCAGAGTTAGAACCTCAAACAATTTCCTCTCATGATCCTCCTCATCTTTACCATACACTAGTGTACTCTGTCATTGTCACATGACATGTCCCTAGCAATAACCTCCTCATTGATGGCAACAACAAGATTCCAAAACCCATCGTCCACTTAATTAAGTTGATGCACTGCTTTGCTCTCAGCCTTCATTTCCATGGGGCCTTTGCAAACTCTCACAAAGTGCCCCTCTCTTCCACAGTTCCTACAAATTGAATTGTTTCAAAACAATTAGGGTAATTCATAGTGTGCTGCCTACTGTCACATCAATAACACTTGAATTTACTACCGACGCCTTTGTGCTTCCACTCTCTCATACACTTGTCATCCTTCTTATCATCCTTCTTGGAGCTCATAGCCGTAGAAACTGCACCCAACATGCAGTATCCTCAATTCCCTCAATAATGACATTAGCTTCTTTTAAGTTGGGATTCTTTGATAACAGTCTCTTCTGCCCCTTACCATTATTCATACAATGCACTAGTTGATTACGAATCAACAAATTGGTAACATCACCAAATTCACACGTTCTAGCAAACTTTTTTAAGCATGCTGCATAACTCCTAATGCGCTACGTTCTGCCTTGCCGGAGTGTAAAAAAATGTATGGCATTCCAAGACCACATTTATCTGTGTTCCAAAATGTAATTCCAACATTTTTACAGACATTTCGTACACATCTCTGGAGTCACCCTCATCATGCCTCACCAGAATATTCTCCAAGATTTCTGCCCTCTACACCAAGATTGTGCAATAGAACCCCTTGATCCTAGCAACAGAAAGTCCCCCCCCCCATTGCCACCAAATAGGAATCAAAAGTGTGGGGGTTGTAACATCAAACCTGTGGATGACATGCTTTTTCTTGACACCACAACAAACTAAAATAACAATCCTACACTATAAAATAATATAAAAAACTAAAACAACAACCTGCCACTTAATTAGCCAACGTTACTGCACAAGTGAGTCTGTGACTTTCCTTCAGATGGATCATGAAACTAGGCCCCTCAAATGTCATGGAATACTCTATCAGCTAGATGACCTGGGAATACAGGGCAATTGAGTGAAGTGCACACATTGTTCAACCTCGTCACTGCCGAAAGTTAGGCAGTGTGAACCAAACACGTTGGATTTCTAGATCCCAATAGGCTGATGCCAGCGTAAGTGCTCCTCTGACCCCCAATGGTGTACCCAATCACCAATGCGTCAAATCAGTAACACTGCATCATCGTCTCCTGACTAGACCACCGTAGCTCCATGAACATCAATGCCTGATTCAAGCTAGCAATGATGAGTGTCAATAACGTGAAAACGCTCAATATCCAATAGAAGACTGTGTACCAGCATCCAATAGCAGCAATGATTGCTGCACGTCTAAGCCAATCAATGCACACTATAGCCATGGATACGCCAGCAGCCGAAGCTGCATTCCAATTGCTCATGACTACTCGGCTCGCACTGCCGCATGTGCTGTGACTCTAGAAGTCGCATGCCCAACAGCGTCTCGAGCAGAACTCATGTGCCCAACAGCGTCTTATGCCAACTCCAGATACCAAACACCATCATTACCTTTTAAATGTCCAATGTCATGCCTCACATGCTGCTGCAGCTCCAATTTTGCATACTAGCCCAGACGTTGAATGATAGGAAGAATTGTGACCATTAGCATGTAGTAGGGGTCAATGCTGTTGTATCCTGCTCACTCAGCAGGCTCGCCAGTCATCACCAATTTCTTTAAGATGTGTCCGTCCATAAAGTAAAACACTCCAGACAGGATCATGTAAAGTCGGTTTATTCGTATAATATCAAACAGCAATGAAGAGGTCTGGCTTCTTCCTCAGCCCCTATCCAACTGCCAGTTCCCTTTCTCAGCATTCCACATAGAACTAAGTGACATGAAGGCCCACTGTTACCTCACTGTAAAGTATAATCTCTACAATTCAATTGCCATGATTACCCAGTTTATGGTACTCATTTTATCAACGCAGATGAATGGAAAACTGAGTAGGCCTTAAAAGGGTTTTTATCTTGTAGCCTTGAGAAAAGTGCAATAATGAGTTTCAAATGTTCAATTCACTGAGATATAGAGTGTTTAGAAACTTTTGTAACTCTCTAACCTATAATGATATAGTTATAGCTCCTTCAGTGCAATTCACAACGTTTTTTGCCATGAGTAATTTACGGTAGTTCATGAGGAAGTCAGGAATTAGATAAGAGTAAGTCAAGAGTAAGTCACACACACTCATAAACACATGAAATTGGCTCTGCATATCTAGGATTGTGTTGCCACAAATGTCTACTGTGAAACTCTAATTTTTTCTTATGGGTTGGACTATGCCTTGTGAGGTGGGGCTGAAGTTTTACAGTGTGCAGAAAAAGATGTACTGGAAAGTGGCCAGAATACTTATAAAGTGTTGATATTAATTCAAATATTCCATACATCACTTTTTGTGACAACGCAACCCAAGACATTTATGGCAGTAGAACACAGTTGCATTTCAATAAGATGAAGACAAATCTAAGTGATGTAACCAATGTTTATAAGAGTTTCCTACAAGAAACAGATTCCAAATAGCTCCATACAGAAAGTTGTGCAAATATTCCAAAACTAACTGCGTGAAAAAGGGCAGAGTCACACACAATATATTGCATATACATTATTAATAATAATTGTAACAGTAAGCAGAACACAACATATCTACACACCTAATGAAAGTAGGCATTTGAAAAACAAAGAAGCAGAATCGCAAACAAAGTATTGTTCCATTATTTTCCAAGTAGGGTTCTTCACTTTACCAAATGGCTTCGCTCTGGATCCAACAGAATCATCCACACAAGGATGGAATTCATTCCATAATTCACTCCCTTAGGCATTTTCCCTTATAATGGAATTGTTTTGTGCCTAATGAACAAGGTTGACATATTCACTCCATCCAATAACTGCTAAGTTATCATTAATAAAGCAATTTTCATCATTTGTACTCATTCACAATTTAACATTTTCACACTTAGCCCCCTGTCTCACAATCCAAATGCTGCATTCCTTGCATATCACAGCATAGTGATTCACTTTGGCAACTTGTATTGGTATACTCACCCAATCCCCCACATGGAACATGTGAATAGGGCCTTTTCTATGTGAATCATAAAACCTTTGTCGACTGCACTGCATACTCTACTACTCTAAAAAAAGTTTTACCTCACAATCAACTCTTTGCTTTATTACCACCCATAAATAATCTTTAGACACCGGTGCTCTAAACTTAAAGAAACTGAAATGGTTTTCACATGGATTAAATGTGGTGTACTTCTATAAATCCTCAGCTTTTATTTTTTTTAAATCTTGCCACTGAGTCCCATTTGTCATGACTCATTCAAAACCTTCTTTTAGCACCCGAGTACAGAGTTTCACATAACGCAGATATAAAGTAGATGTAATATAGTACATACTAGAAACTTATCTGAACTTGCAAAAAGTATTTCTTTTGACTCAACCTCAACTCTACTGCATTATCTGTAACCAGGAATTCAGCAAAACCCTCTTTAAAAAACTCCATACTTGAAAACTTATATTACAAGAGCAGTTGTAGCCCAACAAAAAAAAGTTAACTTTAGTAATTTGAGTTGTAGTCCACCAAGGCCAGGGAAAAATGTGAGTTATGAGCTAACTAAGAAATGGGCTGAGATACGTGTCAAGGATATGCCCAGGATATGTCAAGCTCCACCTCGCTAATGAAGTCCAGCAATGTTGAATCTTATTTAGAAATGATTGCGATCCAATGCAGGGGGTACATAGACTTGCAGTTCGAACTGCCCTGCTCCCTATTGCTTGTTAGTTAAGGCTGATTTGACTATGGGAAGGTCCCTGTCTGCAGAGGAACAGTGAGCAAAAAAAATCAACTGACTGAAAGTGACCAAGAGAAATCATCACTGGCTTAAATTTATCCAAGTATTAAATCCCTCAATTTTTTTGTTTTGTCATTTCTTCTTTGACACTAGAATGAAGACAAGTAGAGATAGATGGCAATTATTAGATTAACATTCTAACTTCGTAAGTCTTCTTGCAGCCAAATTATTACCCATGGAATCGAAGTTTTGGTTCACTGATAGTGAAAGTAGAAATAGAATGATGATCATACTCTTGATATGATGATCCCTGAGACATTGCGTAAACAAACAGCATTTCTTTATTGAATACATTGGTTTGATATTTACTGATATAGCAGAACCATTTACTTTTGTTCCAAAGAAAACATTTGGTACCAAATGTGTGATCATTCCAAAGTCCTGATTTTTGTATCATTGGCAAATTGAAAGACATGGCCATATTTTCAAATGCACAGTGATAGTGATCCTCTTTCTGACCATTAGAGACCCTTCTCTGCCAACATTATGTGTACATTTCTCATGGCTGTTTGTTGCCCTGTTCTTGCTGATGTCACAAGTTCCTTAGTTCCTGTTCTCTTTTAGCAAGTGAAGCTAAGAGGTTTTCATTTCTGTTATTTACTTGTGTGTCCTAGTGCTGTGGGGAAAATTCTGATGCCACTGATCTCTTGTAATATATTATTTCTGGTGAGAAGTGGTGACAACATATGTTTGGAATACAAGTAATACTGAACTGGATTCATGCAAGTGTCAAACTCCTCAATAGTATATAATTTCTGATCCTAGGTAAATGATGGTCACTCAAAACAATAAATCGAGTTTTTTGAAGCTGCAAAACATTCTCCAATGCATGCAATCACTACAACAAACTTTCCTGCGTGTGGGTTTTCACATTCAAATTGGGCTTTTAGGACCACTTTGAACTGCTTTTACAGAAATTACATCACTGATCTTAATCCAGTTTCAAAGTCACAAGGAACATTCTTTAAAAGCTAACTTGAGAGAAAATAACTAGAACTCTTGAGGATACATTGTGAGTTTGTGGGGACAAATTGCGCCAAAGTGTTAATCTAGGGAAAGCAGGAACTTCCTCCTCAAACTACTGGTAGGTCAACAATTTGGAGCTACAGGAAACTTCGCTCATGCAATAAACAAAAAAATAATCGAGACACATTGGGCTGCTGAAACAGCTGGATACAATGACCTGTGCAAACCTACATTTTATTGTTATATTCTAAAAGTGGGTAATAACTGAGCAGGTGAAGATATCATCTTGCAAAAACAATTAAGAAGGAACCATGCTAGATTTTTAGGATAGAGACTATTTCAAGCAAAAGCTATGCAGCAATTCCTGTTACGATGTAGAGTGTGTGTGTGTGCATGTGTGTGTGTGTGTGTGAGGACTTTTATCCCATTTGAAATCAAGCCTGAGAGACAGATACCAAGTCCCAGCCTCGCTAACATGCACACCGATGTGTCTACATTGCTTATGTACAAATTAATGAATGAATGCTCTACCTCATCAGTTGATAAGGTGTGTGACAACTGTGAAATTGAGGGATCAAGAAGCTATCAGCCTAGAGATGTCTGTTCTTTAGCCAATGATGTAAAGTATTTTATTTCAGATTCGGATAAGGTTCCTTCCACAACATGAAAGAGCACACTTTCCCTTTGCACTCTACATAGCAATTCGGCTCTGCAAATGTATAATTTACTGCAAGAAAGATTGGTCTAATCACATATAAGAAGGCTGTTTTTAAAGCTGTATTAGACAGTTCACTGTGAGCAATACTTTTACTTGGAGTAATAATAATGACATTTTCACTGAACTCCCCGCAGGCCCAAAGTGGTGAGCAATAGATTGACATGAGTCAGTTTTGAAAATTTCTCTATAGCTTGCTCTTATTCCAAAATTCCAAAACATATGTTTTAAATGCAATCTGAACCATGAGTAACACTGTGTCATTCTGCTTACAACGATAATGTAATGCTTTGACACCTTTGTTTTAAGGGAAAACATGTTATGTCGCTTACCACTTTGTCAACAAGATAAGAGTTTTTAATGTTTTGATAGGAACAGCTTATAATGCATCTGTAATTCTGTTTTCTGGGGTATTTTTTTTAGGAAGTAATAGTAAATGCAATTACAAGCATTATGAATAAGATTGCAAAATAAATTACACATCATATTACATTTACCACTTCGAAGGAGATGACAGTGAATGTAGAATATATATTGGTTTATGTATATGGTGTTATTTAATTACATTTTCCTTTTAGTTTTTTTCTTATTTATTAGTATAGCTATTATGAAATTATGTGTATTGCTTTGGTGTGCGAGCTATTATTTGCATGACTTTTACTGCCAGATATGGATTCTTGTCCTTATCACAACTTGTGAATTTCAGAGTTTTTTCACTTTATATTCACATACATAACTGCATTCACAACCATAACTGCTTTATAACTGTATGGTTTTTTGGTGAATTTCTGAGGTTTGTCTTAAACATTATAAAGCCATCCATACCTCCACTTTTAATCTTATTTTTTTTCAGTCAATTTATTTAGGCTTTTTTATTTTATACCGCATCTAAAAGATCAGTGCAAACTACCTTCTGTGATTATTAGCAACCTGAGTCCACTGAAGGAATCTCAAGTTTCAGGCAGATCTGACTAAAGTGGTACCATATTATCTGATATTTTTATTGCTATATCATAGACAGTTAGTCAATTTGGCAGGGCCTTAGCATGTGTACCCTGCCACTAGTGTATGGAGTTTCATTCAACTCCGTTAACATGAGGCATAGTTTCGAAGGCGAGGAGGAAAAAACAAATAATTTGCCAACTCCTAATGCACACAGCCTTCAAACATTTTGTTCATGGACCCTGTTTTATTAGGTTCACATACCAAAGCATGGTACAACAGACTCTAAATAGACAACAAAGGCTAAAAGACTGTTTGTCCAATTAAGCTTTTATTTTAAAATGTGGATTCACAAAAATCTGTAGCTTAGCTTTGAGTACTGTCGGTACACTAATGGTTCAGCTCTCTAATCATTTCAAGCCCCACCACACATTAAATGTTCATGCTAATTTCTAGAAAACTACTGTATAGAACTGTTTCTCAACCAATAAAGTTTCGGGTACAAGCAGTCCTCCATGTTAAAAAAAAGTTCAATGCTGAGCACATCTGTTGTGGGTGGCAGAAACATGTTTCAAAGTAGGTTGTGGCTTAAAGCCAAAGCAGTTCACAAACAACATGTGAGAATAGGCAAGGCTTCTGTTCACAATAAATTGTCCCCTGGTTGATGTCTGGCACATGCTCAGGGTAATTGTTGTTTGATGCTGCTACAGACAAGATCTATGTTAAAAGGATGTTTATAAAGTGAGGATGTTTATTTGCATAGCTTTGCTGATGTGTTTGAGGCATTGCACATTGTTGGATAAACTAGAAAGTAGGGGTGATCCACTTAAAGATGTTTTAACTCTTGCTATGTTTGTAAGCATGGATCTAAGGTTGTATGCAATGGAACTCATCTCAGTAAAGTCTGTAGTGTATTTTACCAAACTACATATGGTTGCCCACAGGGCATGGTTGACGGTGGCTTATCTTTGTCTAATGCATACCTGTAAATCTCTTGACTCAAAATTGTGGGTTATGTGAAAGTTTTGAGAGGGTGATCCCATAAAGAAGAATAAAAAGCAAACTCTTTTTTGAGGGTGTTTGCGGTTTAAAAAGTCAGTGACCCCATTAAAGTCTCTGGAAGCATTTTGACTTTTTGGTTGCTAAAAGCTAGTAAAAACGGTAACCTGCACAAAATGTGGGTAAGTTGGTGGGTATGCTACAGTTTCAGCATGTGGGGAAAGATTATGTTCATTATCCCTTTTTTAGTGATACTAAATTCGGCATTGCAGTAGTTTGTTGAAGTACTTGAACTTCAGAAACCCTACGATACTTTCATATTGATTGTATGATGTCATCAGTGATATAATAAATGATTTTGCTTGAGATGTCATCAGTGATGTCATCAATGATGTCATGAAATGAACACTATGAGTATAGTGATACTGCCACAGGCGTAACATGGTATGAGGATTTGGGTGCATTATATGGCATGGCTGTGCAACATTACAGTGGAATACACTCGCAAAAACTGTCTTGGGTCTAGTCAGGCTCATTTGCACAACCTTAATCTCAACGCAGGATAGCTATGGCTTCAAGCAACAAAGCTTAAACAAAGAAACTAGTGTAAAGCATTTAGCAACACCAAACAATGAAATAAGAACACTAAAGAAATACTACACCAATTTATAAAAATAGATATTATTTTAATGAAGTTTAGAGATTTTTAAAGAAATCTAATGCAACCGAAAACAACAATGGCCAACTGTAAAGTTTGTAAGATTTTGAAAAATTAGTTTGACTACTCCGCCCGGCTTGGTTGGCTAAATCCAACAGGGAGAAGGTCTGAGGGAGTGGGGTAATGGGGTAGATTGGGACAATTACCTGGCAAGAGTGTTTTTCAGAAGCAACAGTTGATGGACAGAATGCAGAACAATGTCATACATTCACCCCAGTACAGAGATCTGGGCCTAAATCCATCATTTTTTTGCTCACCATGCCATTCCAGTTTGAACCCAGCCATATGCATATCAGTCTTGACCCTGTGCCTCATGGGAACAGTCGAACCCGAACTGCCAAGCCAGGTCCTCCCTGGACTGGAAACAAGCATCCTAGGACGGGTTTCGGAGTTTCACCCCTTTTCAGCCAGGATAGCTTGATTCTAGTGGCATGGAGAGCACGGGACTCACATGTGAGCATACCCATCCCACTCGGGGTGACACATGTCACAGAGGTTGGGGTCGCTGAAAGTCCTCCTTGAGCTGCAGCTGGACTACTGGTCTCCTTGTACAGCGTTCCCAGCAATATCCTTTTGTGTGGCTGGTGTCCCTTTTTGGAGACCAATATGGATTCAGACAACATTCCCGGGTCCAGCTGACATGGGTGCAAATTTTGGCTGTTGAGGATTGGTCTCTTGGTATGCCCAGGGGCAGAAGGTAGCAAATATTCCTTAGTGGCTACCAACTTGTAGATTTTTTTTACTTCAGTTGTTCTGACCCTAATGTAGGGCCCAGAGAGTCAGTTTACTGTTCTCTTGAGTCACTCATTTGGTCTGGGGCCCGACTTTTCCCCGAGCCAGGAGCCACGGCACAGTCTTCTCCTCTCTAGCCAAGGTGCAACAGGTGCAGTTCAGCAGGTGGTGCAACCTCTCTTTGTGCACTCCAGTGGTCAGCAGGGCAGTCCTTTTACAGTCCTTGTTACAGTTCTGATGTTCTCTGAGGGCCAGGGTGCCAGGGGTACAATATTTATTTCCAGAAAGTGCCTTAGGGGGATGATGCGGTCACTATCCAATGGCTATAGGTCTTCGCCCTCTTGGTGACAAATTTCTGGCTGGATGTGGCATCTAGAAATCCCAAAGTTTTCTTTTCTGTCCCCTTGCAAGAGTTTGGTATGCTTACTCGGATGTCAGGAGCTTGGAAGCCCACCCTATAAGTGTGGCTACCTATGGGCTGCACACCCACAGGATAACCGGCTTGGACACTGGTTCCCCTCTCTGTGCCTGCCTACCACCTTTCTACCTGAACAAATGGCAGCCCCTCAGGAGTGTGAATGCCATTTTCTCAGCAAAGGCAACTTCGCCTTTGAAGCTCGGGTACTGGGCTAGCACCCTGAGTAGCTTCCTTTGAAGGGGAGGTAGCACCTCACCCTGTAGGAGTCTCCTATTGTTCCTAATCCTGGGAGTTGTTTGCATGACTCCCCAGTTTGGCAGAATGCTGTCTGTTGGTCGGAGACCGTATGAGGCCACTGGACAGACTGGGTCAAAGAGTGGCAACTTTTTAAAAGGTGCACTTGTTCAATAGTGAAATAAAATTTTACTTGGGCGTCAAGTCGGGTTTATTGCCACAATTAATTTGTTAACTTACTGTGTCCAGCTAAATAGTGGCATTCAGAAGTTAGCCGGGCTGAGTGGTCAGCCGGTAACCCTGTGTTAGCCAATGGGGCTGCTACACTTTCCATAGCAAAACTATAGGCCTTCCATAGGGGAAACTTACATATATTGCTAAGGGATGTGGGGGCATTGGCATTAGTTTGAATGGCAAAGTCGAACTAGCAGAGTTACCACTGACCTTCCATTCGGCAGTGGCAGGCTGGGAGCCATTTTGTACATTGTCAAACACAGGGTGGTACAAGCAGTGCTGCAGCCCTGGGTGGACACTCTTTATTAGTCTGGGTACCATATACTAGAGCCTAATAAGTAAATCAGTCCTTGCCATTAGGGAGAGCCAATTCAACCTACACTTTGTAATTTGTTAGAATACTGGCACTCAGGTCTGGTTAGCAGGTCTTTGTACACCAGCAGCATCAGTCCACAAATGTGGAAGAGAACATGCACAAAGAGGCATTTCCTTGCACGTGGTCCCTCACGGGCATCGCTAGGTCTTGTGGTAGTAGCACAGTACCGACAACAAAATTGGCTTGGGTGTCAAGGCATGTCATCCATCCCTTCATGGGTCCTTTTCAGAAGTTTTGCAGGGCTCAGGAAACCTGAGTCTCCTAATCCAGTAAAGGTAATCACATTATTTTCTCCAAAGTTGCAACCAGCCAATCAGATCATTTCGGTATCGCAGAAGCAGAACTGATATACCAAAATGACAAACCGGAGAAAAAGCTCTCACAACCGATCAGAAATGGCTAATTGTTTGCTTTTTTAGTACCACAGGTGACCTGTGGGACTGCTGCAGGACTCTTGAGGGGACAACCATTAAGAAACATCTTACTTTTACTGTCTAGCCTTTGCCCCTCCATAAAGGCAATTTTTTTTTTTATTTCTAAACAAACACAAATGGCTAAACAGATTTACAACAAAACACTACAAGCATTATTTTGAATAAAATTCTAACTTGCTGAAATTCTGTTCAGTTGACTTTTCTGCAGCCAAGAGCAAAATTTCCCATGCAAATTAAAATGGAAAATCACACTTTATTGACCCCCCCTGTTTTCTTTGCCACTGCTTAATGAATAAGAGTAAAACTTTCCAAAAAAGAGCCAAAGTGGATGAACTATGGTTTTTTAAAGTTTCATTCAGATTTGACAAACTGCGTGAAAGTTATCTGGAAAAAATGCAGTGCCTTTGGAAACTCTCACTTAATCAGAACTCCACAGTGTTTAGTGTAAGAACTAATTTTCAATACTTGCACTAGTGTGTGCTTCCAGGTGAGTGTTGGGGAACTGACAAAACTGTACGCATTGTTAGGGCAATCCATTGGGGTTAACTGCTTTCCCTTGGAGGTAGACCAAGAGTATCTGTTCTGGCCAGATATTCACAGCCAGGAAATAGTCATTCCTTCAGCTGTGGTGGCCTGAGAATGAACTCATTTTTATGGGGCTCAGCTTTACGTACACCTTTGACATTTCGGCTTGAATGGTGGAGACTCATATTTCCGGGCAATTGATTTCACTGTCATTTGAGTCCTTCACTGATAGATGATACTGGTAGATTTTGGATTTGGATGTTCACATTAGGACATATGGTCTTATTCCATTGGTGGACTCCCATCCACCCAAATTAATAATCCACTTTCTTACAATATCCAACATTGGATGAGAAAAAGCTTTCTCTGTCTCATTAGAGTGAAAACTGATATCCTAGATATGGGAGGGTAAAACACTGGACCACTTCTATTCAAAGGGCCATCTAGGTAATTTCCTACCCAAATGCACCCTTCGCACAGCTAAAAACCTGTATACCATCTTCAACTACATCGCATTCGCCCTTAAATCGATGTTCAACTTAAGGGTATCATAAAGTGTTTCTCTATAAGTTGTAAAAATCTTCCTTTTCTCCAATGCTTTAATCAGTTCAAATAATTGCTTGACATTTAGCATCTAAAATATGCTAATGTGATTTATTCAGGCCTGCAAAATAGTCTGATAGATAGACTCCAAAATAATGACACAAAGATGTGCCTAAACGTAAGAAAGTACAATTTTAAACCAACTCTGGAAATGCTCCTCTGTGTAACAGTAGATTCCAGGATAAAATTAAATATCCTTTGCATCTTCCACAGGGGTTCTGAAAACAATTTGCAGAAGATGACTCCACACAAAACCTCTATTGTGAAACTTTGATAAGAATCTCTGCAATTGATCCCTCAGTGCCTCTTCAACCAGCAGGAATTTGTCAACCACTCTTTGGAAGTACTGAGTGCTAAAGTATGGAGCACCCTGGATCCCCCAACTTAGAGCTGAGTTTTACCACCACAGATTCAGGAAATTCCTTAAAATAGAAGTGTTCAGTAACTATTTTATATAAAGTCTTCATTGCTTTGTCCTTCATCGAAGAATATTGCACAATGGTGATCTCCCCCTTCCACTACCGGATTATAGAGGAATATTTTTCAGTCCATTTATTGATATGACTTATAATGTTTTCCTTCTGAATGTGTCAGGTCTCTAAAGTTATCATGGGATGCTATTTGATAATTTACATAATACCTAAAAAGATACATGTCAAATCAGAACTAGAATGTCAGCCCTGTGACAGCAAACATTCTTCAAAAAACAGATTCGAATTTTGATTGTATTTGCTAACTGCATTTTGTATACCTAAATAAGATGATTGCTGCATTAACATTGATCCTTCAGGTGGGGTGGCACAGAAGCCTCCACCTTAGGGGGTAAGCATATAGTAAACCTAAGCCTGCTCAGTCAAAGTAACTGGGACTCCACTGGTGCATCAGATGCAAATGGTCAACTAGTTTTTACCTCGGAGTAGTGGAGTCTGTTTTTGTAACCCTTTACTTTCAAGGCATTTTCATCTGGTGGACAAAATACTGCCATTCTTGGTGAGCAGCTTTTCTCCTGTATTTTGTGGGTAGCATATTTCACCCAGATCTCCACTTTCAAAAGAACCCCTCGTCACTGTACATTGTATATGGAGCCACTGAGTCATGTAAAACACGCAGGAACATCTCCTGCCACTTCTTAGTATTCCAAAAACAGAAAGTTTTTTTATTTTGATATGGTACTGGTTTTGTCTGTGCAAGATCTTTTTGATTCTCAAGTCTATTTTATTGGGAGGATAGATGGGTACACTGTTGTTAGAATAGTGTGACAATTTGGGTGTAGATCTGGATGCCTATTTTGTAGCAATAACTTCATGAAGAATCCTGAAGGCGAACAATATGGCTGAAAATGACAATAAAGACAAGGAGACGTTTGTCATTTTGGCGAACCCTACCTTCTTCATAAACATCAAACTCTGTATGACCTTTCCATTTAGGAGGCATTCAAATGCTGATACAAGTGCATTTCCCATGCTTCTCTGCTTTTTATCATTTGTCTTCTCGAGTTCTCTACTTTTTGGTAAAATTTTCTTTCTTATAGACTATCATTTTCTTTGCAAGGAACTTAACTACCGGGCTCTGTCCCTCTCTGTACACTGAATGTTTTCTAGTTACTGCCCAGACTCACAATGCAAAAGCCACATATTGCCCGATTGCTTCAAGCCAAAAGAACAGAGGGTAACTCTCCCAATAAACTTCAAGCCCGACCTGCACCCCTTCCAGTGATTTCAGTGCCGGGCCTACATACAGCTGTGTTAAGTGTACTTCATGGCTGATTTGTGACTAGTGCCCCATCTTTCTCAATACATGGCCATAGTCATGACTATGTCAGTTGAAGCACAGTTTTAATCTATAGCATTCCTTGTTATTTCAGTTTTTAGAGGTACACGAGTTGTGCCAATGCCTCTCAGTTGTGAGCTGTACATTCTTGCTATTCCAGGAAAGGGATCCACTCATATCTGTGGCAATGTACTCCACATTTGATGAGGAGAGGCCATATCATCCTTGAAACTGAGTTGCAGGATAGACCTGCACCACTTTTCCAGTAATAAGACCTACACACAGCTATAACAATGCACCTTAAAACTATGTTCTACAGTCTGTCCTGATACAGAGAATCACACACCACTATGCAAATGATATTGTAGTTCTAACAATGTACCTAAAACCACAACTGTATCAGTCAAGCACTCTGCTATTGGCACGCTCATACAGTACATCTAAAGCTTCCCAATCTTAAGCTGCTTTGGTCCTTACCATGATTGCACCAAGACCCAGGAGCAACACTGCTGTCAGTATTCTTCAATCCTACTGTGTAGCATCCTTTGCTATCTCCCAATCACAACCTTGCCAATGCACCCCAACCTTGACATCCAGAAACCAATGGTATTCCAGCACTAGGAACAACACACAGTAATTTTAAAGCACATATACCCTAACAAACAGCATCACCGGCCACTCCAGGTCAAACACCCTTTTACAACACCGTTGTTACTTAGTCTCAAACTCTTCTTCTACACCACCGCCCTCTACAAATTAGATCTGCAAACACAATTATCCCTGCATCTCAGTCAAAGTGCAAAATTCTGTCCTGTTCCAGTAGAGAAGACCAATACAGCAGCTCTACAAGTGAACCCCGATCATGATGCACATGCTTTTATTGGATCTACCAATATCCGTTTAGTGCACCTCCATTTCAGCCTGCAGCACCTCTGCTAACCCAACCTATGACACACACAGATCTTTCAAATCATCCCAATGATGACCCACAACATCATATGCTTCTTCGGTGTTGAAGCGGACACAGCACAAATGATGATGCAATTAAATCCTGAATTGCAGGACCTGACTGCTCTAATACCGTTCCCCACTCACATCCTGCCAATGCATCACCTGATCTGACAGCACTGGGATCACAGACATACTGACATTATACTTTATTAACAAGTGAATCCATTCCAGTACAGAGTCTTACAGAGATCTGGCAGCGTGTCTCAAAACTCAGTTACAGCACTTTTTTCAAGCACTGAAATACCCAATTCCAAAAGCCACTACTTTTCTGGCATGCTGCACCCTCTGCTACTCACAGAGTACTCACATGGATTTCTATCTGCACTCTGACCTGTGGCAATTTATTTTATTCCATGATGCAAAGTTCCATCCATTCCCCTCAACTTAGATATTAGTGGATGCTATAAACACATCAATCTCTCGAAATTTTATATTAACATATCACATTGTGGACAAATAAAATACACCTTTACGTTGCCTTTTTTGTCTATCCTTCTATCTCAGGGGCTCATGAAAATGAAAGTGCTTCTGTCACTCATTTCTACTCCAGATCCATGTTTTTCCAGGCTTAGGGCATTTATGTTTTCCAAACCAAAGGAATGAATGCCACAAAGAAATATAACAATATAAGACACTGAATAGACTGGTCCACCCGCAGAGAAAATAAAAGCAGACCTTAGTGGTATCAGCAGAATCCCTTCCTTCTTACCTCATGAGGCTGACCTGTCAAATTCATGGCAAGGTCTTGCTACTTTTATGTGTCTTTCACTGGTTTCTGAGCTGGTCTGAGTTGGAGATTCAGACACGTCAAGCAAGGGACCGGGTGAATTTGCATTGAATGTCCACTCCCCGGGCTCTTACTCTGTTAATGATAAGCATATTACCCCCAAATTCTTGAACCGTTTGAGAAATATTTAAAGGTTTTGATTGCCATAAAATAAAATCGGCTGAACATAAAGGATTTCAATTGACTTCCAATCCACTCAAAATTGTGGGGGTAGGTTTGGGAACTATTATGGTCTGTTTCGCAAATGTATGGCACCTACAGGCCCTAGTTATACATTTGACTATCAAAGTTTTCCCATCACAGATACATTTCTGGTGGATACTCAAACAGTGTATATTGTCTTGGTGGTCTCCAAGGAACATCCCCAATCCTCTCTAGAGAATCTCACAAAACTTTAAATCACTTGCAAAGAGTGTTACCCTCTACTAAGTCGGTATGGTCAAAGCCATTGATAAGTGGAGCTGTTGCACTGTTTAGCACACTGATGACGTTTACAGATACATCCATCACTTGTACAAGGACAAAGGTTTTTGGGGGTCTTCATGTTACAAGGGTGTTTCTTTCACTGAGCATTCTGCAGTTTAAAACCTGATTCCAAGTGAGCTGATACATTTGTTGTGTGTGATAAAAGGAGTTCTGAAAGTTGTGGTCATTCCTACACCCCGTTAATTTTCCCAAATAAATTTCAACAAGAAAATCTTTATACGATACTTAGCAGGAGAAAATGCCCGGTAAATGCTGGCAAATGTGGAATTTGTTGGAGCATTGCCTTTACTATTCTTTTACAGAAGACCTATAATCTTGTTAAGCAGAGAACCCTCACTACTAGTAATTTCTTTCAGTGTCTAATGCTTCACAAGTTTGCAAATTCTTTATTTGTCACTCACTGTGGAATATTTTAAACATATTTCTCATCTCTGGATATTTTCGCAGAAACTATAGGATGCAATTGCAAATGCAAATTATTAAGTAGTTACTCATGAGAGTCATTGGCAGTCCAATGATATTAGCCAACATAAACATGGTTACTCAGAAATCACAAGAACATGCTTCTGATATAAATTTCATCCAGGTAACTGATGACTGCACACTCTGACCTATCACGCTTCCCACCGTGGGAGGTAGAACTTATTTTCCTGCACATAAATTGGCTGCCTTTGCTACAGAGTTTTGCCAAAAGCGTCACTGTTTTCCTTCTTGCGAAAAATAAAAAATGTAATAAAAAATAAAGGATGCGCAATGTACGAAGAGCAGGAAACTCTTGCCAAGATACCCTAATGATACTGAGCCAAAATACAGCAAGACGCTGGCAAAAATCAAATTATAACACCCACCTGATCACTCAAATAACTTGGAAGGAAATGCAAAAGTGCTCTCCAACAATATGTATGACCTAATTGCAGGGCGTAGGTGTAAAGAAGTTATCTGCTTATAACGAGATCATTATGGTGGAAAGCATCACCAATGATGAATTCTGTTTACTTGTGCTTGAGTTGTTGCTAAGCATTAACAAATCACCTCAAAAGTGGTAAATCAAAACTAGCATAACCACAACATGCATGAGGTATTTTGTGAGGCTGTTCTGGTTACATTGTTACAAACTAAAAAGTGTTCAAACACATTGTTTCTTCATTTTATATATTTTGTTGCTGAATGTATGGGTCTAGTTAAAAATGAAAGCATCTTTTACACTGGAAATAAAAGAATGCAAATGTGTACACTTCCGTAAAACCAATTTTTTTTATTTGAAAAAAAAATCAACCAGGTTGAGGTAGAAAATTGTAAAGACTAATGTGGTAGCATGTAGCTTGCACAGGTTTCACGGGTTCACGCTTTAGAGAGCAAAGATGGTCAGAGATTGCATATGGTTAAACTTCATATTGAAGGGTGATCTCACAGTTTACGATGATCTCTCATCATTCATAGATCAAATCTTTTCTTGAAGTTTCAGGAATCTTAGAGGCGGAAATTCCATGTGCAAAAAATATTCATCATGCAAAAGAGATCTTAAGTGCTGTCTTTGAGCAGAAAAGCTATCCAGAAGGATTCCCACATCATTTAAACTCATAAAGCAATGCCTCTGGTTACAGATAGATCATAGACTCAGGCCATAGAGTGGTCCCCTAGATAACAGATTGTACAGGTTCAGGCAGCAGAGCGATGCTGCATGGATCTTCCTGGTTTTTGACACCACGTTTACAACTTGATGCTCACATTGTTGGGCCCAATACATCACATGTCCGATTTCCGCCAGAGCCAACTCAGCCGTTCATCCTTCTGAAATTGCTAAATAGAGCCGCCTTTAATAACAGTAAGTACAGTGATTAGGATTAATAGAAACCCCAGTTCTAAATGTTGCATGCAACATTATTATTATCAGCATCATCATATAATTTTTTTCCCACCAGATTAAAAGCATATATGTTGGGGCTGTCAACAAACATCTCTCACACATAGAACAACTAGCGCAGAACAGGGAGCCGCTCGACTAGATTAAGTGTCACAGAATATGAACAATAGAGTCAGCAGCAGTTGCCTGGTCACCCGAGGCAGACTGTAGCACTGGGTGAGAGCCAGGGTGAGATTGGGACAGGATATAGGCCTGGACACCAAAATAAAAGTGGCTCCATTAGTGAATTAGATAGCAGAATAAGTGGTCTCATTCGCAAATCAGGGCAGGTTTCAACTTGTGCGGACACGCTGTATAAGTGTTTTGCGAGGTATTGGAGACTGCATGCTTTTGTGCTTGTTGCAGGGAGTTTGTGCACATTTCAAGAATAGTCACAGCTAAAACCGCTCACCAAGCCAAAACTCAGGCCCACAAACAGTCAAAAACCATCCCTCACACTAACCTGTAGGATCAGCCCTTTGGGCACTGCCCAATTGCCCTATACACCATTCCCACCCTGGTGACAGCACTATATGTCATTGCTTAGAATTACTAAGTTGGGGGAGCTAGAGAGAGAGAAAGTGGGCTTTAGTGCATGTGTGTGAGAGAGAGAGAGAGAGAGAGAGAGAGAGAGAGAGAGAGAAAGAGAGAGCGAGGAAAACAGAGAAATTGAGAGTGAAAAAAGATAAAGAATGGGAAAGACAGTGAGAAAGAATGAAATGGAAGGTGAGAGGGAACTTCTGTTGTATGTGATGAGATGAAAAGCTGTAGAACAATGCGACAATTAACTTTGAAAATGTACACAAATGAATTTCAAATGCATTAAAGTCTACAATCCAAATTGTGGGGTAAATTAGAACTTGTGAGCAAACAATGTGCGTGCCTAAACCTAGGGGCATATTCATCAAAGTTTTTGCCCTTGTGGCACACAAACTAACACAAGGATGATGCACAACCTACATGAGGCTTACCAAGCCACACAAGGCTACCTTGCATGGCCCTGTGGTGCTTGGTAAATCTGGAGTAAAGCCAGGCAGTGCAAGTCGCTACATCGCGTTACTCTGCCCCAGGGAAGCGTTCCATGGGTTTAGCCTGGGTGTACCCTTGCATCAACCCATGGATTTTGGCACATTCCCATATTTACCATGCATTTTAGACCTGGGAATGTGTCAAAATGCTATGCCTCCCCAGGTTCCTCTTTCTATGTGTGATACATTCGGCAAAGAGCAGCAGAGCAGGGACTGTGCAGGAATGTGCCCTATCTTGATATATATGCTGCATTCCTGCCCTCTCCCTTTCATGCCGAGTTGCATAGCAAGGTGTCTTGCTGTGTTGAAACTATAATTAAATTGGCCCCTAGACTACAACATTTTCAAATTTTGCACACTATTTTTCCAGTACCAATTCTCCAGGGATTATAAAGAGGTATTTGACAGGAGAAACAGATCTAACTAAAGGAAAGTGTGAGGAATTTGTGTATGATAAATCTGACATTGCAGGTTGGCAGAAATTGGGTTTTTGGATGGAAAGGGTGTGCAACCTGTCCACACAGAAACCACAATCCTAGTCAGGGTAAGTTACAACACACCCTAAATTATCATGTGCTCACCCTCTGGTAGCTTGGCACAGAGCAGTCAGGCTTCACTTAAGCGGTAAAGTGTAAAGTGTTTGTGAAACAGTTTAAACAGTAACACCGAGAAAACACCACACAAAAAACTCCACATCAGTTAAGGAAAAGAGAACTCGATTTTATATATAAAACAAGACCAAAATGACAAAAATCCAATAAGTGGAAGATGAGATATGAATTTCTAAAGATTAATTGTGAAAATAGTGCTTAGAAACAACAAGCGCCTATTTGGTATATCTGGTTGCGCTGGACTGGGGCAAAGTCAAAAGTTGATGGAGTGCAGGCCAGATGCAGGGACTTTGCAAGGCTCAATAAACAAAAGTACCTTGATCCTGGTCAAAACATCGAAAGTGTGCAGCCGGGCGATGCGTCGGTATCGATCCCAAAGTGGTGGTAATGCCGCGATTTACCCCAAGCAAATATGGCAATGTACTGGTTTTGAAGATGATGCGCCGGATCCGATTTGTGATGACTCTAAAGCCTATCCACCAGGTTTCTCCACGCGGTCGAGGCGCTGCGTCAATTGTCTCTCTGCAGTGGCAGCGATACAGTGGATCTGATGCGGAGATTCCAATGACAATGCACTGGTTCCAAGTGCGATGCACCAGTCTTGCTCCCGCAATGGCAGCGATGCATTGATTCTGCTCTCGCAGCAGAGGACGTGTCAGTGCTGTAGCAGAACATCTCAGGCCCACTTCTAATGGTCCTAGGTGTAAGAGTATGATTAGTTGAAGTCTATTTATAGCATTTAGGACCCAGCACTCAAAATATTGCCAAATTAAATCAAACCTTAAGAATAAATCATGTAACATATTACAAAATCCATTTGAGTGAGACCACTCAATGCAAGAACTCATTTGACTGATTTTTACAAACTCTTTTTCTTTATTTATGATCGTCTTTAAAACTGTTTTTCACAGTGGCCGTGGCCAATGTGTTTCATCCCTCTTGGGACTTCTTAAGGGCTGATTCTCCCCTCTTTGCACATGTGAAATGTGGTAATGTGGTAAAAGGTTGTCTTTTGTGCTTGAAATATATGTGATATAATACAAAGTTGTCTTTTCACTTGGGCATCCTCAAAATGTACAATTATAGTTGCTTTATCTTGTGTAGGATTAGACCTTTTTACGGCCTGTGACTTTGTGTTCCTCACACATGGCATTTCTTGCAACGTCCACTGGAATGTGGTGATGCGTTGATTCTGCCCTCTCAGCGGAGGATGCATCTGTGCTGTAGCAGACCACTTCAAGCCACTTCTATTGGTCCTAGGTGCAAGAGCAGGGTAAGTTGAAGTCTGCTTTGTCCCTGACACTTCAGATCGGGAGACTAGTCAGCTGGCCTTTGGAGTCATTCTGTGTTCTGGGAACAAGATAGGCAAGTCCAGTCCTCCTCACCAAAGGGAAGAGGGCAGCAGGCGGCAGGTCAGCACAGCAGAAAACAGTTCTTCCAGAGCAGCAGTTCAGCAGAGTGGCAGGCCTTCAGCACAGCAGTCCTCTTTCTAACCTAAGGTCCAGAAGTGTACTGTCTCGGTAAGGAGCCCAGTACTTATACCCAGTTGAGCCTTTGAAGTGGGGGTGACTTTAAAGAAGGGTGTTTGAAGTGCACAGAGGTCTTCCCTTATTGACCTGGCTCCAGACTCCCTACATGGGTGTATGAAGACCACTGTAAGTGGACAGGACACAGCCTGTTCAACTGTTAGTGTGAGGCTCTGTGACCGGCTCCTCCCTCCCATCCTCCCAGAAAGATCCATCAAGTCACAGCTAAGTTCCCTTTGTTTGTACCTGTCTAGAGGGAATACATAAAGTCCAGTTGTCACCCGCCCCAGATCAGAGACAGGCTTCAGGCACAAATGGCTAAGAGCAGGAAAATGTCAATTTCCTAAAAGTGCCAATTTCAAAGTTGTAATGATAAATTCAATTTTACAGTTAAAGAAGATTTATCATTTCAAATCCATAGGTATAAAACTTGATAGATCTACTCCCTCTCAATCAGGAATTACAACGTATTAAGTGTAATAAGTAATTGCCAATATTATACTATGAGAGGGGTAGCCCTCACAGTAGTGACAAACAAATCTAAATGTGTTTCCATACCAGGACATGCAAAACTTAAAAGTACATGCCTCACATTTTGATTATGCGTGTAACAAGAGGGAGAGAGAGGACTAGTTAGCTAGTCCGAGTCCCCGAGGGTTTATATGTGA
Source organism: Triturus cristatus (assembly GCF_964204655.1). Taxonomy (NCBI): domain Eukaryota; kingdom Metazoa; phylum Chordata; class Amphibia; order Caudata; family Salamandridae; genus Triturus; species Triturus cristatus. The sequence continues at coordinate 1,043,834,262 of NC_140591.1, read as the reverse complement.
TTAAACAAAGAGGACTAGCTTAAGTTGACCAAAGTGTTACAGTACTCAAATAAGTTCTGTCACGGGCACCTTGTTGGTGTATTCATGAAGCCCTCACTCACCAACCTAGTTGGTGGCATGCTTCATCATCGGGCCCACCCAGTGACACCTAGTATGTCCCGGGTGTGCTACGATGCCTGATTACAGCGGAGCATGTATATTGCTGAGAGTGCAGTGAGGTTGAGTGAGTTGTGATTTAAAACGGCCGTTTTAAATCACAACTCACCCAACCTCACTGCACTCTCAGCAATATACCAGCTCCGCTGTGATCAGGCGTCGTAGCACACCCGGGACATACTAGGTGTCACATTTTGATTACACAGAACTCTGTCCTATGAGCACCGGAGGGAGGGGCTACCATAGTGGTGACTTATATGTAATATAAGGGACGTTTAAGGCTTTGCAATGGGTTGTTAATGCCAAGTCGACAATCCAGTGTGAACTTTCACACAGACTCTGCAATGGCCTGCTTGGGGTATGTTTAAGGGCTACTTGAGTGGGAGGCACAAGCGGTACTGCAATTCCACTAGTAGTATTTAATTTACAGGCCCTGGGCACATGTAGCATATTTTATTAGGGACCTTTAAGAAAATTAAATGTGCCAATTGTGGATGTATCATTCAAACCATGTTTAGAGAAGAGAGCACATGCACTTCAGCACTGGTTGGCAGTGGTAAAGTGCTCAGAGTCCTAAAGCCAACAAAAACGAGGTCAGAAAAAGAGGAGGAGGCAGGCAAAAAGTTTTGGGTGACCCTTCAGAGAGGGCCATTTTCCAACACAGATTAACCCCCATTCTGATCTAAATGCCCCAGAAAGGGGGACGGGGAGTAATTTTGCCATTCTGAAAAAAATGCAAAGCATTGTGACAGATTTAACTCATGACAGTTTTACCTCCCATTGATTACAAGCTACCTACAATGAGGGCCAACAACAGTAAATGATAATGTGTAAATACAATTTCTTCACAAATGAACACAGAGTATTTGAATCCCTGTTTAACTGTTTTGCTTTTAGGAATCCATGTAAATCAGCAAGGATGTAGCATTTGAAAGTATGATGCCACTGAAGGGGTTACCCAGAGTCTTGAAACCTATAGACACATTTTAGGATTCTCCAAAATGTGCCTGTATACATGTTTTAAATGAAATGTTGTTTGGAAACCTGTGGGTTCTCCTACCTAGAATCCTGTTCCCCTATGGATTTAACACTTCCTCCAGAAATAGAAGAATATTCCATTGCCATCCATGCCAAAATCTGGATTTAAGAGCCAAAGTAGGCTACATGAATAGAACCGCCTTTAAAAGGTCCAGTGGGGCAAAATCACAAGGAGAGTTCTGCAACACAAGAAAGTAGTAGTAGACTAAAAATAAAATATGGAGACTGTATTGGTTTTAAATATTCAGTTGCAGATGTGGCATTAAAAAAGGGACCAGCAGGTTCCTACATACCCCTGTACACGTAACTTGTTCCGCATTTATAGTTTACCAATAATTTGACTAACTCTAATTACTTTACTGAAAAGTAGTAGTTTGTTTTGTTGTATAAGTTTCCAATTTAAACCTATTTGGTTGTAAAATTGCAATTAAAAAGCATCTATTTAACAATTGTACCTGGGTTCATCTTTCCCATGTATTCACTTCATTCTTCATTGGTATTAGTATTTCCTCTACACTTAAGTGTCTGTGCAACGCGTGTGCATTTTAATACTTCTGATCAAACTTGTGGTAGTGTAGTTGAAAAAAATGGGCAAAACATATATGGATTTTATGGAATGACATCTTTCATTTCAAATTATAGTTCAGGAATTTGGAGTCAGTAAAGGAATTCTGATGACGTCTGGTAGACATTAGCTCCTTCATAGTATGGAATGCATATAATGTTGTTCAATTGTAGAAGTTCTAAGCACACCATTCTAAATAAAGCTAATGTAGACGAAAGCACTTTAGAAGGAAGGATGAGTATGAATCTTCAAGATTGAATGGAAGCCAAATTATTATTATTTATTATTATTATTTATGGGCTTGTAACGCGCCGGCATCACACCCGAAGGTGTATCTCCGCGCGGTGCTGTGAAGAAACAGGTAGGGCAGCGCTCCAACTAGAACAGGGTTGTCTTTAGGCGTTTCCTGAAAGCTAGATGGCTCGGGCAATCTCTGAGGGAAAGGGGAAGACTGTTCCACAGACGCGGGCCCATAATGGAAAGGGCGCGACCTCCCTGTCTGGTCTTGTTATGTCTAGGAACCTGGAGTAATAGCTGATTGCTGGACCTAAGAATGCGGGAAGGGCGGTGGTATACAAATTTCTCGGCCAGGTAGTGTGGACCGAGGTTGTGAAGACTCCTGTGCACCACACAGCAAATCTTGAATTCCACCCGTTTCCGGATGGGAAGCCAATGGAGGGCCTTGAGGAGGGGCAAGGATGGAGTTCTAGGGGGGGCATTGGTCACCAGGCGGGCCGCAGTGTTCTGAACCACCTGAAGTTTATTAAGCACTCCTTCATTGGCTGCTAAGAATAGGCCATTGCAATAGTCCAGGCGGCTCAAAACGAGGGCCTGGACCAAGGTCTTCCTTGTATAGTCTGGTAGCAGGGGGAACACCTTCCGAAGGAGGCTAATGATGTGGAAGCAGGATCCCGCCGTGGTGCTGGCATGATGGGCAAGGGTGAGATCATGATCTAGACGGACCCCCAGGTTTTTCACCACCTGTTTAGGGGAAGGGGCCTGACCCAGACTGGAGGGCCACCAGTCAGGGGTCCACAGGATTTTTGCCTCTCCGAATAGCATGACCTCAGACTTTCCCACATTACACTGGAGAAAGTTCTGGGCCATCCAGCTGGCGATCGCAGTCATGCCGTTGGAGAAAGCTTGTCTTATCTCCGGGGTAAAGTTTTTAAAAGTGAACAGCAGCTGCGTATCGTCAGCGTAAGAGATGGGCATAAACCCGAAAGACCTCATAATGTTAGCCAAAGAGGAGACATATACGTTAAACAACGTAGGGCTGAGACAGGAGCCCTGCGGGACTCCTCTGGTGATGCTGGCCGAGGGGGAGCTGAAGGAGCCCATATTCACCTTCTGGGTACGTTCGGAGAGAAAGCTGGTGAACCACGCCAAGGCGGATCTATCAATACCAATCTCCTTTAATCTGGTAAGGAGAATGGCGTGGGATATGGTGTCGAATGCTGCGGACAAGTCCAGCAGCACCAACACCACTGACATCCCTCTGTCCAGGGACAAGCGTATAGCATCCGTGACGGAAAGAAGAGCCGTCTCGGTGCTATACCTAGGCCTGAACCCCGACTGAGAGTGGTCCAGACTGCCGGTCTGCTCAATGAAGCTGGAAAGGTGGTGATTCACATGCTTCTCCATCAATTTGCTGATGAACGGCAAGAGGGAGATTGGCCTCAGATTAGTCATATCTGACCAGGGGATGGAGGTGTTTTTCCTGATAGGCTTGACCATGGCCTCTTTCCACTCCCGGGGGACCAGTCCCTCGGAGAGGGAGCGATTGATCACCGTCTGAATGGAGGGACTGAGGACACTCCCAATGAGGTGCATGACACGGGCAGGTACAGGGTCCACTGGGCTGCCTGATTTAATAGTACCGATCAGGGAGTTGACTTGGTCCAAGCTAATCTCGGGGATAGAGGACAGCGCAGCGGAAACAGCGCCGACTATTCCGGGCTGGGGGCTAGAAGAAGGGACCATTTCCTCAATAGGTGGGCTTGCTTGGGAGATGTTTCGATAAATGGAATCAATTTTATTGGCAAAAAACCCAGCGGTATCCTCACACAGTTTTTGGGTCAGCATTTCTGGACTGTCACAGGCGACGGGCTTGGTAAATGTGCAGAGAACCTGGTACAGTAGTTTAGAGTCATTGCCAGCCTCAGACAGTTGGGAGACAATGTGGAATTTACGGGCAGCTCTGATGTTTTTATGATAGAGTCTTATGGCTGAGCCATAGCGGTCTTTATCGGTCATACTGCGTGAGATTCTCCAGGATTTCTCCAACTTCCTGCAGGCCTTTTTCTCCGCACGCAGTAGGTCCGAGTACCATGGTTCCTGCCTGCGGTCAGAACGCCGATTACAGCGTCTTAAAGGGGCAATTAGGTTGACCGCCGTGATCAAGGCATCATTGTATTTAGACAGAGCCGAACTGGTGGAGTCAGAGGGGAGAAAGTCGGGAGGTACGAAAGTAGTTTTGAAAGTGTCAGCGGACACCTTGTACCACTGCCTGCGCCATAACGGGAGGGGAGCAGGTTGGGAGCGTTCTTTGATGAGGGTGGGGAGGGAGAAGTTAATTACAAAGTGATCGGTCCATTCCACCTGCGTTGGAGGATAACAAGTCAGGGAGTGCGAGTTGGACAGGATTAAGTCGAGGGTGTGACCGGCCCGATGGGTCGGACCTTGGTTGCACTGTTTAAGACCTAGGGCAGATAGATCAGCCAGCAGGTTGCGCGCTTCTGCATTGTCAACCAGTTCACTGTGGACATTGAAGTCTCCAAGGAGTACAAAATTAGTCCCTATGCTGATATGAGGAGCTAGTGTCTCCAGAAGGAGGGTCGAAGCCTCGCCACAAGGGCCAGGGGGACGGTACACCAATGCTCCCTTCCAGCAAGCTTGATTTTTAGCTAGTGTCTCCAGAAGGAGGGTCGAAGCCTCGCCACAAGGGCCAGGGGGACGGTACACCAATGCTCCCTTCCAGCAAGCTTGATTTTTCTTTAAATGAGACCGTCTATTGGCCAAAATATGTCCCTGTTCCATCGCAATAATTATAAATAGAAAGAAACAAGTGGACAGCTTTCTTTTTGAATGCTAGGATAGTTTTTTAAAAATGGTCTGAAATTGATACCTTACAGCACACTTAAGAAGGGTCCGAAATCTTTATCCTCTTGCACGACCGCATGGTTCTGTCGCCCATATACCTGGGAAGGCAATGTCCTTCACGATCACTCAAAAGCTTAGAGCAAATTAGAAGGAGGTCTCCTTATCAACAGAATATGGATGGGAGCACATGCAGAGCCTCTGGTTAATACCATGCAGCGGCCTTAATTCAACTTTTAACAGCGGGTATGGCAGCGCAGAGTCTTGAGGGAAGCCAACATTGATTCTACACACAGCTAGTGATACACAGTACCCTTTGATGCGCGTGTTCCCTTGGAAACAGACGCTCTGGTGAAGAGCTGTCTCCCCAATCCCATCAAAGTTCTGATGTCTTAGCAACAGTCTCCCATATTACATACCCTTCAAGTTTATATCCAATCATCTTCCAGGCAGGTGGCAACTGTGCTAAGGCTTGGTCTAAATCGCTATCTCTATTGAGTGGAGTCAACGATGCTTCATCCAGACACACAGATATCCAGCAGGGCCAACAAGCTTTACCTTAACTACAGCCCAAATTGGAAGGTGTGGAAGTGACTGCATGGCACTGTTTATGGAAAAATATTCTATCTGGATTGGTTTTATAAAACCTAAAACACCGTAGTGTATGTGAGAATTAGAACTACAATGCCTTAGAGATGTAGAGTCAGCCTAGTTTAAAATTCACAAAAAAATGCATTTGGGACTGGTATCAGCGTGCAGCCAAACGAACACGAAGGAGGCATTTTAAACATATTTTTACACCTTTTAGCGTTTGATTAGAATATTCTATGTGGCTTCCGCTGTTAAAAGGCGCTGCATATTCTGTAATATTCCTGTAGTCGGTTGAGTAATTTATGTGACATTTATGTCCTGTTCCATGAAATCAAAGCTATTTCCTCCTGAGCCGTGCTTCACGCAGATAGTGTCACCATAGCTACCGGGATAGCTTCATGGGCAGGATAAATGCAAAAGCAAATTGGAAATACGAGTCGCTCTATTTGTCACCAAAAAGCAAAATTAATTAGCAAAATGTTCTTTTGCTTTGTCCTATTAATCATGGGTTCCGTACAATGTGCGGAATAATTTCATCGGCACTGTGCGTGTAGGCAGACGTGCGATTAAGCTGCACATTCCTATGTAGCATAACAACAAACAGCAGCCTTGTGATTTCTCTGTGCATGTTAATGGATTCAATATAATGTATTTGGAAATGTCGGCCCAAAGATATTTTACTTCTTTAATGAAATGCTGCCCTTGGAGCACTTAGGTACCCATTGCTTCATTCAGGCCGCAGTGTAGAATTCTGATGTTTAAATCCTATATTCACGAGGAGTGTGTGGGTGCATTTAACACAAAAGAGATTTGTGGGCTGCCAACAGATACCATTTGGGACATTCTTTCTACAACCACAATCTACGAACTCCAACACGCCTGACGCGGTTCAAGGATAGGGTAGCGGGCAGACTCCTCCTTCTCCGTCTCCGTTTGTGTCGAGTCCAGTGGTTCTGAATTGTAAGGAGGGTTGGGCAGAGTCATATCCGTATATTCTCTGCTTCCTATCCTTGCAGCAGCCGTGGCCCGTGGAGGGTGTTCTGTGGGGCGGAAAGGCGGGGCGGGGGAGGGGCAGCGTGGGGGGTACTAAAAACCGGAATATGGATAATCGGAGGTAAGTAAACAATTTTCCGGTTTTCATACCCCACACCCTACCTCTCCCCCGCCCCGCCTTTCCGCCCCACGGAACACCCTCCACGGGCCGCGGCTACCTTGCAGATTAGAGAGCTCAATAAGTTATTGTTAGTATGTAGTATGTATGTTGTATTTGTATAGCACAAATCTAGCGGAGTGGTAGGAAAGCACTGGAGAGAATCCAAGGCAAAGATATTGCCAACAAGCGATCAGGTAAGTTGTGTTCTAAGAGTGGAAGTGATGTAGTGTTCATGAAGGGAGGTGTGTCTTCAGCTCTTTCCTAAATTTGAGAAGGTTTTTTGTGGTCCTGAACATCCTGATTGATGTTGTTGTAGACCATGGGTGCATAGATGGAGAACATCTCTGGCTTTGTTTTTTGAGGTCTCACCTATGGCTGTCTGGTGTCGAAGACCTATTGTTGGCAAGGCCAATACTTACAATGGGCTTTGGGTCAGTAAATTGCTTACCACTGAATGGCTTTCTTATCAATGTTATTTTCTTGAAACTTATTCAGTGGCTTCCTTTCCTTTTCTTCTGCGTGTCGATCAGCTGTAGCATAGCTTATTTATAATTCTTTTGACAGGATGACTTGAATCCTTCAACAGCACCACATAAGAGAATTATTTTTCTTTTTCCTTCAGCACTTCATGGTTTTTTTTCTTGTTCTCTCCCTTGTGTGCTCCTTCTCTCCTCACAGCCCAGCCCACTGCACTCTCTGTATTGCTCCCCCCCTCCTCTGCAAAGTCATTTATTATCTCTCCCACCCCTCTCCATTCCATATGGCTTTGTGTGGGGATAATTTAAACCCTGGCTGCTCCACCATGGCCCCCATGTCTCATTCGATACACACGTTGTCAAGGTCTTGTTAAAGCTGAGTTTCTGGAGACTCTCATGTGCTGAAAGATGTTGACTCATTGATAGTGTGATAATGATTTCTAACTTTTAAATTTCGAATAGACATCCCATGTGTTATGTAAATTTGAATTTAATTGGTATGAAACAATTTAATGTTCCCCTAAAAGCCTACTTTCCTTGTGCACAATGTCTTCCTTTGGCCACTTACACCATGTGTTGACATTTAGTAGAGATTGATGATATAAGTATTTAGGAAGCACATTAGTGATCTATATGTCACAATAAAAGATGCATAATTGATAAGCTTTGGGAAGCCTATTTAAAGTTCTTGTACTAAATTTTACTTTTACAGAAATAAAGGAATAAACAACAATTAAATAAGATAAACATTAACCCTTCTTCAAAACAACTTTCTCTCAAACAGCTTTGTGTGTACCATCTGATGATAACAATGAGTGATTGGTGGATAGAATATACTGCCCACATTTTATTCAAGTGATTCAAAAGAAGGTCTTAAAATTGCTCTCTCTCCATAAGTCTTATTCACAGAATCCCATAAGATATCAAATCCAACCACTCAATATGTACTGGGGTCGACTTTTCATAATGGCTTTGGAAGTCTGCATACAGATCTTTCATGCCACCTGGGTATGATGGACCCCCGGCTTCAGTACTGCATAATCTGCTGATTTAATGTATATAATTCAACTGCAAAATGACCTATTTCATGGGTAGGCAACGTTTTTGGGAACCCTCAATGTTAGACCAGGAAACTTTGCAGCTGCCTGCTTTGAGACTGTATGACCTTTTTAGGTGGACTGGACATGCCTTGGTGAAAAGAGCCATTAGATACTGCACCCACTGTTACAGAACATATATATGTGGATATATAACCCATGGGGATGCCACTACACATATTTAGAATACTGATAGTGTTATATTTATGGAACCTGGACACCTGCACCTTACTCAGGAAGGGAACTAGAATGCTTCTATGATGGCTGGTGCCCCCTCCAGATCCCCCAAATGATCATTGGCGTGTAGATTATTTTAGCCTGCTCATGCCCCAAAAGGTATTTTAAATGTTTAAGACAAACATGGTGGGGAGAATCATGCTGTTCACAGGTTGTCCACAGCTGCTTGTGCACAATGTATTATGTAAAAATTATACAAGAGAAATGCTTTCGCATATAGTGCAATATATAAGATGTTCTGTTGATGATACTTAAGGTACTAAATACACTGTGCATATGAAAAACTGGGATGAAAATCTTGCACCCACCAGATGTCTACCTCTTCCGCAATAAGCTGATCATTTGTGTCCTAATGTAACACAACTGGTGCTATGTAAAGCACTCTGATACCCGATACCTTCGGGTCAAGTTCACGCTATAAAAAAACACTCTGTAAAATAAATAAATAAAAATGTGATCCTAAATTTATTGCAGTTCATTCGCTCAAAATTCAAAGTATCTGCATTTAACATCCATGAACCCCCGTGATATTAAATTAATGAAGGTTTAATTCTGTACTAAAAAGGCTACAATATTTAGGATGTTTGATGTTTATAAGGTAAAACTTTTTAAACCTGAGTCATATCAACACCAAATTTGATAACGTGTATGACTAAATAATTGAGGTTTTGGAACTGGTAGAAAAAGCTAATAATTGCAGTATTCTTCACTGCCATCAGCAGAGTGGAATTCAGGTAATGTTTCAGTGAAAGTACCAAAGGGACCAATATTTTCTGTATATCACTTGAACTGCAGGGCGTCATGTTGATTGTGATGCGCAATACTGTTGAGCAGAGAAGGAGCTCAGTTTTAAAGACTATGAACATTCTTCCCCATCAGACTTTAAATGTACAGCAGATTTTGTGCAGCCCAGGGAGATCAGGTGATACATCACCAAAAAGGATATTACTGTGCTGTACACACAAAAGCATGCTATACCTTCACTTTAATTAAGAGGGGCATGTACATGATCCCACTGAGAAATCAGAAGTGACTCTTAATTACTGTAATACAAAACATTGTGTAGCCATACAGAAGACCAATTTCCAATCAAGAGATCACAAAATATTTGATCTCTAAGGCTCCTGGCTACTTTTCTGAATCTAGTCAGCAAGCTGGAGTGGTCAGGTGGCAAAGGCTGAAAACATTTCAGAACACAATCAGAATGAACATTCCCCTTCCTCAATGCTCCAGCACTACCAGAAAGTTACACTGGTTGTTTAATGTAGCCTCCTAGTTTGCTTCTGGGATGAAAGCCTGATTGGGAATTTCTAGTAACCTAATAAGTCTCAGCAAAATCCTGTAACTAAGGGGTTACTTTCATGACAGATGGCCCAATAGTGAAGAAACATACATTTCTGCGATCTTCTCTTCCAAGGCATGGTGTTACGTCAATCAAAGAAGATGGTCAATCCTATGCTCCATTGTGTTAGGTCTTTCACAGTGTTTGGCAGAGTTAGTCAAATGAAAGCCTTCCATAGCAAGCATGGCATATTTTTATCATATGGTCTATACATGTTGGGAAACTCATCCATCCATTGTGGAAAATTCATCCATTCAAAAAAGGCATTGCCTACATTTTTGCCAGAGGTCAACTCCAACGTCTGCTCTCCCACGGCACAGATAAAAATGTCAAGGGAGATGTCCCTGATGCCAAGATAGAGAACTCAACTTGTCATCGAATTTCTATCACAAGCATAACAGAAGACATGTACACCACATTGGCAAAACTCTGAGTGAGCATTTGTTTTGAATGTAAACAAAATCATAACTTCAAGGACTTTATGAAACTGTCCCATGATTAAAATTCCCTCTGCATAATGATCACCCAGTTAAACAATACATCTAAATCACTTAAGCAGATTATTCATAACATCCTTGGTTATATTTTGTCTGCATTCTACTAGGTGCAGTAATTCATATTCCTATCTATTTTTAAAACTACATTGTCGCTGCAGTCCTGCATTAATCCTACCTGTATTCATTCTCGACCTCAGCCCAGCGCGTACTGTTGCATCCTCGTGCTGTGGAGAAAGGGTTCCGCCATCTTGGGTGAGGGAGGGGTAGCGCTGCAGCTGCTCGACGCCTCACGCCCTCCTCACACGGATAAAAGGGTATGGACATCCGTCCGCGCAGCGGGCGAGCGCAGCGGGCGCGCCGGCGGCGCGCCTGCGGCGCGCCAAAGGCAAGCCCGTCTGCGCCCATCCGCGCCTGGCCCGTGCCCAGGGCCATGCCCCCTGGTCCGGCCTCATTACATCCCAATCGAATGTATTCCCGCTCGGCCCTGATGAGGCTCCGACCAACCCACTCCGCTCAATGTACCAAACACGATTTTCTACAGACAACGATGGCTGCTAACCTGATCTGCCACCATTGCAACACCTTGATTCATATCAACAACTCGAAGGCGCTTTTTAATTTGCAATGTGAAACTAATGAAGTGATCATCTTTATGGCCCTCATTAATGCACGCTCTTTGGGCAAACATAGCCAGGAAATAGCAGACCTCATAACTGACAATAACTTAGATGCCCTGTACATTACGGAAACGTGGACGGATGACTCTTCGGCCCCCGATCTTGTAGTGGCGGTTCCTCCCGGCTACAAAGTATATCGACAGGATAGGGTGGGCAAAAAGGGAGGAGGTTTAGCCATAATAATCAGAGATCGGTTCGAGGTCCGATCAGCACCCATCCCTTCCATCTCATGTGAAGCCATGCACTTTAATATAAAATTCACAGTCCTCTTTAACTTTAAGGGAGTGCTTTTATATCGTCCCCCTGGGACTAAAGCCGGCTTTCTTTCCAACCTAAGTGTAATTACTGAATCAATAGCCATCGAAGAGTCTACCACACTGATGGGTGACGTGAACTTTCATCTAGAACAAGTGGATGATAAGGACACCGCTGCCCTCATCTCAAATCTAGAAATAATGGGCCTTAGACAACTGGTCACCGCTATCACCCATAAGGCAGGACACACGCTGGATGGTATTTTTTCCAACGTAGAAGGCCTGCACATATTAAAAATCTTGCCTATGTCTTGGACGGATCATTTTGCCATATTTACCGGTCTGACAATTAAGGAATCACTCAGGAAGAAGGCTATTCCCATTAAGACATGCCCCTTCAAAGTATGGAAGAGTCTAGACCAAAATGAATTTAAAACATTATTGGACAAAACTTGCCCAATCCTATCTGACGATCCTACTATTGCCACCTGTCAATTTCACGATTGGCTTGGCGATGAAACTAACCTCTTGGTACCCACTAAGCGCTATTCTACGAATAGAAGTACACCGACCACTCCGTGGTACACCGAAGAACTCAGAGCTCAAAAACAAATAAACAGGAATAGGGAAAGACAATGGCGCAGAAGTTATGACACCAAAAGTAAAACCATATACAAAGAATCATTGGCCATCTATAAATCAATGATTCTTGTAGCCAAAAAAATATTTTTTTCACAGCAAATTGAAAACGCTCAAAATTCTAGCAGACAACTATACCACATAACTAAAACCCTGACCGGTAATGCACCAGACTTAAATCCTCCTCCATCACAACCACTTTGTGACACGCTGTCTGAATTCTTCTTCTCTAAGGTCAACGATATATCTCAAGCCTTTACCTCCAAAATCAATATCAGTAAAGCTTCCCTCGCTCACACCCCCGCAAGTAATACCTTGACCAGTTTCAGGGCTCTTTCCAATGACCAAACAACAAGCATCATTAAATCTATTAAATCGGGGTCGGCTTTGGACCCTTGTCCTTCCTCAGTTTTCTCCATGGCCATAGACACCATTGCTCCGGTCATCACACACGTCTGCAATACTATATTGACCTCCGGGAGCTACCCTAATTGCCTCAAAAACACGCTGGTAAAACCCCTGCTAAAGAAACCTAGCTTAGACAAGGAGGAGCTCAAGAACTATAGGCCCATAGCTAGCCTCCCTTTCCTAGCTAAAGTGGCAGAAAAGGTAATGAACCAGCAGCTCTCGGAGCATTTAGAGCAACATAACCTCTTGGACGATACACAATACGGCTTCCGTAAATACCATGGTACGGAAACCGCCCTCATCAAGGCAGCCGACGACATCAGAATCATCCGTGACCAGGGCGGGACAGCATTACTTGTATTGTTGGACCTCTCGGCCGCATTCGACACGGTCGACCATAAGATCTTGGTGGACCGTGTCGGGAGGATGGGTATTCATCATACGGCGAGAGAGCTGTTCTCTTCCTTCCTGGCCGATAGAACACATGTGGTCACACTGGGGCCATATCAATCAGCCAAGCGGTCACTCCCGTGTGGGGTTCCTCAAGGCTCATCCCTGAGTCCGACACTATTTAACATCTATGTGTCGGACCTTGCAGGCAAAATCAAAGCATTCGGGATGAGCCTAACCTCATATGCAGATGACACGCAACTGGTGCTGGCCATCAAGGGTGAAGGGATGGAAGTGGCAGAGCGCTTTCAAAATGCTATGTGCATGATCGGAGAGTGGATGGCAAATAACTGCCTAAAGCTTAACTCCGACAAAACGGAGGTGGTCATCTTTGGATCCCTCTCTCCGACCTGGCCAACTCCTTGGTGGCCCCCAGCTTTTGGCACCCCACCTAGCCCGACCCTCAAGGTCAGGAATTTAGGAATCATTTTTGATGACCATCTTAACTTTATGGCACATGCCAATAAAGTAGCAGCCACAGCACACTACAAACTGAAAATGATAAGGAAAATTATCCCATTCCTCCCAGAGGCTGCTGCCAAAACACTGGCCAGCTCCTTGGTCCTCTCATCATTGGATTACTGTAATGCACTCTTCCTAAACGCCCAAACCAGAGTCATAAAAAAATTACAAACAATACAGAATGCGGCAGCCCGTCTTCTGTCCAGAACACCTAAGTTTGCTCCCATCTCCGACACCATTAGGACATATCACTGGCTTACGATCAAAAACAGGATTAAGTTCAAATCCCTCTGCATAGTTTATAAGGCACTCCATGACCAAGGTCCACGCCCCCTTAAGGACCAGCTTGTACAATACCGACCGACCAGACAGCTTAGATCTATGGCTCTCAACCACCTGGTGGTCCCACGCTCTAAAACAGTTTCCTGGGGTGAACGCCGCTTTTCAGTCGCGGCACCCAAGAATTGGAATACACTGCCACAACAAATTAGGACTAGCCCTTCACTCCACTGATTTGAATGTATTCCTTATAGTACTGATGAAACAGCTACTATTGTGATTTCTGTAGTTGTTTGAAATAGTGTTCTAAGATGTTTCGGACAATGACAAGTTATCTAGGTAAATGCTATTCAATCACTAACCCACTCACTCACTCACAGAGCCATTCTTTGAATGCAGGCTTGACTGTGAGAGTGGTTTGCCTACTCAGCCACTGTCTTGTTGAGGAAGACAGTGCGGGAAGTAATGCCAGCTCAGAACACTATTTAAATCTAACCTGTGAGAGGTGATATTAAAACTATCATTTCAAAGTTGGGTAGATATAGAGACCAGTAGGAGGAAACTACAACCTTCCTCCAAAGGTTTATATCTTCCCTCCTTGCCTTTATAAGTATGTGGCTGGTCGCACCCATTGTTGTCACTGTGCCTTGTTTGTTTTCTGCATATCCGTTCATATATCTGTATCTCTGGCTGCATCTCTACCATCCTGTTTAGCTGCCTTCCCATATGTCTTTGTTTGACATTCATTTTACAGATGTTTTAGGTCAGTCACATATTTATCGCAAATCTATTCAGTTTCAAAATAGGATGACAAACAATTATCAACTATTTGAACCTGTGAAGGCTGAGGGGTGCCAGGACTGTCACACACCAGAACATAAGAAAGAGACCCAGCCTGTTCCAAGAAACCTCTCATTTGTGGTCAGTCCCAAACGATTTCTATTTTAGGATATGGGGTGGAAGTTTGCCCAGGGGAAACCAGCTATTATACTGATGCCACCTAAGTCTCAGTGGGTGGGGTGAATGTTGAATCCATTCACTGTGAGCCCTGTTATCCATGGGATGTCTGGTAGGAAACAATCTGGAAACCTCTGATTGGTTTAAGATGGAAAGGAAGACACATGCAGAAAGTATGGGTCTGCTAGAGTGTGTGTGTGGCCCAAAGGGCCTAGTCAGCCAATCAGGGAAGTCAAGGGAGCCTGAAATATAGAACAATGGGCACGGTTCCCACAACCAAATGAAAGAGCAAGAGGTGTGGGAAACTAGTCTCAAATCTTTCCACAGCCCAGAACAAATCTGATCCTAAGGGATATTAACAGGAACCTAAAGAGGGAGAACCTACCCTGATAGACCTGCCCGAGATCTCCGTGTTACTTGGGAGAGGAAGACCCCAGGAAGGAATTCTTCAAGTGCAGAGAGAGTTCCCAGCCCTTAAAGGCCGTTGGCACCAGGAACTTTCAGGAGCAGGGAAGGCACGAGTAGAACCCTCAGGATCTACTAGGAGGAAGGTGTCCTATACAGTGAGGCTAGGCACCCAAAGCCTGGAGCAACCGGAAAATTGGTGGTCCTCCAAAAGCACAGAGCCTTCTTCTTTAACTTGGCCCTTGATATCCCCTTGACTGAACATTTGGAGAAGACCACAACCTGGGACTAGTTGGGCTGCCTCCACTTCTACTGGTCCCAGATGTTTAAGAAGGTGAAGGTGTTCTGTCACTCCGGTACCAACTGTCAAGCCAGTGCAAGACAGGAGGGCAAACTATGACTCCATTAATTCCACTCCTTGTTGTTGGGAATCTTCTTGAGAGGGTGGGGATTGACATTGGCAGTCCCATAGACCCTAAAACCTTCAGGGAATAGAATTATTTGGTGGTGGTGGACCATGTCACTAGGTGCCCTGAAGCCATAACTCTGAGGGCAGTAACTGTGCCTGTTGTGGACAGGATCCTGCTTGGTATCTTTGCCAGAGTAGCATTTCCCAAAGAGGTTTTCTCAGATAGAGAGACACACTTCATGTCTGCGTAGTTGAAGCCTAAGGGCCTGATTTAGATATTGGCGAATCCCATCACAATAAGGAAGGATATCCCAACACTTAATTATAAATCCCATAATATCCTATGGGATTTATATTTCAGATATCAGGTTATCTGGCACTGTTATGATGGAGTAACCTGTCAGCTGATATCTAAATCAGGCCCTAAGTAGGATGAATGTGTGGTGAATTGCAAGTTCACTGGTTGATCACCCCTTATCACCACCAAAACAAAAAAATCTCGAGGAGCGATTCAACAAGACCTTAAAGGGTATGAGTATGGGGTTGTCTGAGAAATGTTGCAGGAAGTGGGATGTCCTACTTCCATGCCTTTTATTTTCCTATAGGGAAGTACAACAAAAAGTAAGGGGTTTCAGCCCTTTGAACTTTTGTAAGGGCACCCTGTCAGAGGTTCCTTAAGTCTTGCACGAGAAGGGTGGAAGAAACCTCTCAAGGGTCCTCAACAGGACAAGGTTGAGTACATGAAGATTGGTAATAAACATTTGGAGGCCAGCCAGGAGCTTATTAAGAACTGGCATGACCAAAAGGCAACCTTGGTGGAATGCCTGCCAGATCAAAAAGTGTGGGTTGTGGAGCCTGTGGCTACCAAGGCCCTCCAGGACAAATGGACTGGGTCATACACAAAAAAAGATGGTGAGGTTACTGTTATGACTTAGAGCCTGATCACAAATTTGGTGGTGTGGCGTGGCGGGGACTATAAAGTCCATGCCGTGCAGAAACGGTTGTGCATGTACACAGGGGGGCACATGTTATGCCCCCCTGCATGCACCTCATGGCGCAGAGGCACAAACGGGGCCCTGCAGGGCCCTCTTGGTTCCTCTCCGCCACAGGCTTTCATGGAGAAGGAACCCCCAGGAAAACTGTGGTGATGAGGAAACTCATAATAAGCTTGGATGGACCACAGCGGTCCTACAAAGCATATTGCAGCCTCCTGACCACTGCAACACTGCCAGGAAATGGCAGATCCCTGAAAGCTGTGGCAGTGCACTGGTGGTCAGACCACCCTAATTGTAATGGGGCGGTCAGAAGACTGCCATTGCCGGGCACCACAAGTCTGGTGGTCCGTGGATGGCCAGACTCGTTATTAGGCCCTTAATGTGGGGAGTTACTACAGCGTGAGCTTTTCTCATGTTCCATGTTCCAGCTCTTCAGCCAGTGTTCTGTGAATGCCAGTTGCAGTTTGAATGGCTCAGGGACAGCTGTGTGATGTTGTAGATCAACTTACCTTCAATAAACCTATAGTTTGTTATTCTTCCTGGTGTCCTGTTATTTTGAAGAAAGTTGGTGCAAGCATTTGGTGACGAATTTGGCATTCACCATCTGCAATGAGTTCTTTGCAGCTGTGAACCCACGATAACGTCTGGTGGACAAGTTGCACCCACCAGTTGGTGGAGCAGGTGGTTCGGACCTGAGACAGTATTTCATATTTTATTGTTAGGACTTTCCTGTGTCGTTTGGATTGTGGGGAGAGTATTTAACCTCTTCAGTGCCCATGACGAGATAGTCTCGTCATGGAGCACGGTTGCGCTGTGCCCATGACGAGACTATCTCGTCATGAACCCCACCCACTAGTGCAACGCCCGGCACAGGAGGGGGAAAGGGCGTGGCACTGAAGGGGTTAAAGAAAAGGAGTGTTTGTGAGCAACGTCGTCAGTGTGAGCACAATGGGTAGATCATCACACACTGCTTCACACTGGCATTGCGCATAGCACGAACTGCGTTCAGCCCCTCATATCAGCTACATCAAGACGCTATGTGAGCCGGCCATCTTTCTTTGGGGCTTCCAGTGGGCACTGGGTTGCATGTGCCTACAGTGATACGCACACCATTATCCTTTTTTCCAATTGCATGCCAATTGCTACCGACGCTTCACTGCTCATGTGCTTCACATATCGGTGATCTGCACACCTTTATTTTGATGATTCTATTATTCGTCTGTGTGCTTCATGGTGATGCAGTCTCAGTAACATCCTCAGGTTAATTATCATCCCACTTCAATAGTCTTCTGTGTTTCAAATTGTTTTGAGTGTGACACACTTCAAAGCCAATTGGTGATTTGAACACCACGATAACTATTGAGATTTCCCTGGGATAATATTTAACCACTATACTGTACTTTATCAATATGCAGCCTCAGAATTTAATAGGGGAGAGGATGTAGCCTTACGGCTGGAGCGGTTGACCTCGAAGCTGGGGAACCAGGTTCAAGTCTCGGCAGGAAGCTTAACCTCTTCGGTGCCCATGACGAGCTGGACTCGTCATGGGCCGCGGTTGCGCTGTGCCCATGACGAGTCCAGCTCGTCATAAACCCCGCCCGCTAATGTAACGGCCGGCACAGGGCGGGGAAAGGGGCGGGCACTGAAGGGGTTAACATCCTGTGATTCAGGGAAAAACACTTAATCTCCCTGTGCCTAACAAAAATTCATGTGCCCATCTGTAACACAACTGGTGCTCATGTAAAGCGCTCTGATACCTGATATGTTTGGGTCACGTTCACGCTATATAAAACTCCCCCCCCCAAAAAAATAGTTTCACCATCAATATTTTTACCAGTGCCTGTTTCATTATCCGTTGAATGGGAGGATTGGTTGAATATGTTTGAAAACTACATTGATACACTGGGGCGAAATTCAGTGCCGCAAGCGAAAAGGCTCTACTTCTGAACAGTTTAGCCCATTTATCAGATCCATTTATCAGAACGTGATGGTGGATACCTATTCATTGCCAAATATAAATGAGTTGGTTCTGGCACTGGCGGTGGGAAGTATTTATCCAAACTAGATTTGAGAAATGCTTATCATCAGATTAAGTTACATGATGACTCAAAGTCCCTTACAACCTTCATTACTATGGAAGGTGCCTTTCGATTTACCATGATGCCTTTCAGATTGTGTTCAGCGGTGAATGTGTCTCAACACATGCTGAGTGAGGTGTTCCGGGGCATGGCAAACATTTTATATTTTCAAGATGACATCTTGATATTTGGTGGCACCATTGAAAAACACAATTTGGTACTTAGGCAAGCACTACCTAGGGAAAAAGAAGTTGGGTTATCCCTCAGACACGACAAGTGTACATTTCTGTTGATCAGGTGGATTATCTGGGGTATAATATAACTGCTGAAGGGGAAAAGCCAAAAGAAAAATTGGCAGATGCCATTATACTTGCACCTTCATCAGTGGATAAAGAAAGGTTGAGGTCCTTCCAGGGCCTCATTGAATATTATGCCAAATTTGTACCGAACGTTTCAGATAAAACAGAGTCCATAAGGCCCTTACTAAAGAAAGGGGTCAGCTTCCAGTGGTGTGAGGTGCAACAGAAATGTTTTGAAGAGATAGAAAATGTAAATTGCAGTACGGGTATCCTTACACCATTCGATAATAGGTTGAGATCCATTCTCACACTGGATGTACATGCAAGAGGTTTGGAGGCTGTTCTGTCACAAACTCATAGTAAGCAGGAAAAAACTGTGGCATTCACACCCAGGAAATTGACTACCTCTGAGAGAAAATAATCTATTATCAACCATGAGGCACTTGCGGTGACCTGGGGGGTGGAATATTTTATCATGTAACTGTGGGGTTCAAACTTTGTTCTGCGTATGGACCACATGCCCTTAGTTAAAATATTGCTACTGAGTGGAGCAGGAAACGACTCAGCGAGATTGGCAAAGATGGCAGCTTGCCTTCAGGAGTACTGCTACAAGATTGAATATATACATGAGTGGCATAATTTTCAAGCTGATTGCTTGTCGAGATTATGTTTGTAGTGGCATGTGGTGGAAGGTGCAGCTATTTTGACAAAGAAAAGTGAAGGTGTGGTGGCGTTGAGTTGGATGTAACCCTCAAGGAGGTGAAACGCTAGATTTTGTTGGGTGGTAGGTGGGAGAGTACAGTCGCACTCTTGGTCAGGTCTTACTTGAAGATATTGGATGAGCTGTCAGTATGTGAGTATACTGTGATCATGAGGGGAGAACAGTTTATTCCCCCTCAGGGGATATGACAAAGGCTCATAAGTATAGTGCTTAAGGGTCCCCTCAGACAGACCAAAAAGGTTAAGAACTGAATGGTGGTGGCCAAGTATGGATGACCAGGTGGACAAGGGAGTGGAAAGGTGCAGTGTGTGCAAGGAAGAGGAGAAACAGTTGAAGGTTGGAGCACAAGCAGATTGAGGACACATAAAGATCCCTGGTAAACTATGGCATACCGTATGTATCGATTTCATTAGTCCTATGGGTAAATTGAGAGGAGAGGTAAAGTATATCATGGTGGTAGCGGATGTGCATACTAAGTGCATTGTGGTTACATTTATGAAAGAGATCACCACTAGAGGTATGGTATCCCTCTTAAATCAAATCATGTTAACGTAAGGTATTCCCTCAGTGATCATTACTGACAATGGCACGCAGTTGACGTCACATAACATGCATTGTTTTTTTAGATCTATGAGGTTAAGCATTACCACACTTCCTTATATAACCCACATAGTAAAGGGCCAAGAGGATGGTTAAGAAAACTATACAGATGGCAGTGGCCAGTGGACTGGATGTAAGTATTATGTTAATGGAGATGATCCGGGCTTCTCGTGCAAGTGGCCATGGAATGACTGGTAGGTCACCATTTGAAATGATGCGGGGGAGGATGCCATGCACTAAGTCAGTCACTGCGCGGTTGAAGGAAAGTGTTGCCTGTGCTCAGTGTAGCTGCTTAGACAAGGAGGAGAGACAAACTCACTCACAACCAATGTATTTGTGAGGGTGACTGGGTGAAACTTCGTAGTGGTCAGAAGAGTGGTGGTTTGTCCAGGTTTAAGGGGCCATTCAGAGTTCCACATGCTCTTCACTTTTCAGTAGTTCTTGACAATGGTGAGAAGTGGAATAATCAACATGAGACCTTGAACCAACGAGGTGATCAATGTAAGGTGGAGACCCATGAGAATGGAGGTAGTACTTTCATGTTGATGTCTGATGGAGAATTGTGTTAGTCTCCTTCAAATTTGGAAAACACTGTATCTCAAGACAGAGGTGACATGAGACAGTGCACACCGCTTTCTCTCAGTGGTTCCATTAGCATGAATGTTCTGATAAATTGGGCAAGGGTCAAGAGAACTAGTCGACCACCTATGTATTTAAGGGATTATGTTAATTTAATTTACAATGCTTGCGCTCATTTGTTTATCCTAAGCAATGAGCATCATTTATATTCTTCCTGCCTAGTAATTGTAAGGGATGAGGATGTGTTATGACTCAATGTGTGGAGTCTGGAACCTAGAGTGTGAACTCTTCTCATGTTGTATGTTTCAGCTCTTTTACCAGCATTCAGTTGCTGCTCGACTGGCTCAGGGACAGCTATGTGATGTTGCCGATTGACTTACCTTCAGCAAATGTTTAGAATATTATTGTACCCGCTGTCCTGTCGTTTTGAAGAAAGCCGGTGCAAGAGTCACCTACTTGGTGGACCATGGTACTTCCAGCCTCCCACACAGGGTGATCGAAGTCAACCTTTCTGAAGCCCTACTTTGTCAGGACGGACAAGACCAAACATGGAAGAAGACAGAGAGAATCTCCCAGACCTCCTCCCCTTCAATGCTAAAGATGGTTCATAGAGAGAGTAGTGCTGCTCTCTACACTTACAGAGCAGCAGCAGAAAGACTGTTTCTAATTGTTGGGAATTTTTTTAACTGTTCTCTCTGACACCTGGACTGATCCAGCCAGGTGTTCATGATATTGACACTGGGGACAGTTTCCCTGTCTAGTATAAAGTATGGGTCAGTATTAAGGATTCTCCAGAATGCTGTCCTTAGAGATGATTGAGCCATCCAGAAGATCCTGAGCCTGCCCTGTGGTGCAGATGCCCAAGTCTTACCCGAAAGGGGGGGACCCAGAACTCTGGTTATGCATGTAGTACAGAGCATTGAATGTTGTCAGAAAGACTGAGGCACACCACATTCCTCGAGCAGATGAGCTTACTAGGGGCTGTGAAGTATTTCAGCATATTTGATTTAACTTTTGGGTTTTGACAGACTGCCCTGACTGAAAGAGAGCAAGCAAGAGGGTAGCATTCTCAATTCCTGTGGGCCACTTCCTGTTTAAGGTAATGGTTTTTGGGTTGCCAATTCCCCTGCCATCTTTCAGAGGCTGATGAACAGGGTACTCTCTGGGCTGGAGACCTTTAGTGCAGCATATCTAGATGATACTGTTGTCTTTAGCTCTATCTGCCAGGACCACTTCACCCACCTCAGAAAAGTGTTTCAGGTCCTGCAGCAGGCAGGCCTATCAAGGCCAACAAGTGCCAGATGGGACAGGAGTCTGTTGTGTACCTGGGCCACCTAGTTGGCGGTAACATGTGCAGCCTCTTTAGTCCAAGATCCAGACAATCATGACTTGGGAGTCTCCAAAAACCGGGACTCTGATTAAAGCTTTCATAGGTCAGGCAGACTACTACAGAATGTTTGTCAAGGGATATGTCACTATTGTAGAACCCCTCACGGAGCTGACTTCAAAGAAGCTGCCAAGGAAAGTCATCCAGAATGAGGAGTGTCAGAAGGCCTTTCATACACTGGAAGAGGCGAGGAGCACAGCACCTGTGCTGAAAGCACCTGATTTCAGCAAAGAGCTTATGGTCCAAACAGACGCTTCAGAACATGGGACTGGAGCAGTGGTATTGCAGTTAAATGATGAGGTTCAGGATCAACCAGCTACCTTTATTAGCAGGTGACTATTTCCCTGCGTTGGAGTGACATAGAGACAAAAGCCTTTTCTATGGTTTGGTCACAAAAGAAGCTGAGACCCTACCCTTCGGGGACTGACTTCAGGGCTCAAACCAACCACAGACCTCTCAGGTGGCTCATGCAGATGAGATAGGAAATACTCAAACTGGTGTGCAGGTTCATCTTCCTACAGGGTATGGACTTTACAGTGGAGCACAGACCTGGGAATAACCTGCCAATGCAGATGGCTTCTCAAGGTTGTTCTGCTTAACTGAAGGGAACCTCCAAGGAAATGGCTGAGTTGCTCCTAAACTTTCATCTGGGAGGCACGTAAGAACAATCTTTTTTTTTTTTGATCAAATCAATTTTTCTTGAACTGATTCTGCTGGTTGTTTGACTCTGTGCACTGGAAACCTGTTAATTAGTGCCCTAACCCCTAAAACATGTAAAAATTAGTTAAACTCATGAATGACAAATTAAGCTTAACTATAGGCCCCTAGTATATGGTACAAAGGTGTGGCAGGGCCTGTAAATTAAATGTCACAAGTTGACTGCAGTACATATTGTTCCACCACTAAAGTGACAATACAAGCCATGCCTCCAGGCCTGAAGTGACAATACAAGCCATGCCTCCAGGCCTGTCCCTGGCACCTGGGAAAGCAACTTTAAAGTTGCCAATTTGACCTGACAAATTAATCTATTGCTAGGCCTAAATATTTTTTTGTGATACTTATAAGGCACTCTTACAATAGGCCCTCAATGTTCATAAGGTAGGGTGCATGGTGTTTAATAAAGGTGAACATGTGTTTTTTCTTTTACATTTCCTCGCAGAGAAACAACTCTGAAGCCTTTTGTCGCTGCAGAAAGACTGCCTCTCCCATAGGGAAGCACTAATTTGCATTGTGACACTTTACAATGCTTAACTTCAGTTTGGGGAAAGCTAATGGTCATGTCAGATTTTATATCTTTTTAGAAAGTTGTCATTTTTCTGCTTTAGCCAAATGTACCTTTCCACCAGTGTTCACTGTCACCAAGGAGCTAAAAGGCTCCTTCGGTACGAATTTGCGCAGAGAGCTGTGACAAATGAGAGAGGGATTGACCTTCCCCTGACCGGATGGCCATTTGGGCTGTGCCCAGAAACTTAATTAACTTCATTAATAGGTTACAGCAAAACACACAGGAGTTGCTGCGAAAGTGGGAACTTTTTTCCATTAGTAAGGGAGTGACCAGGGGTTTTTCAACAGAAAGGCTCGCTCTGGGCATAAAGGCAGCATCGACACGTCTACCTTCAGAACACCTCTGGGCCTGTGGAAAACAGAAGAAGGTCTGCACCTACTGTTCTCACCTTTGAGTAGAACCTAAGGACTGGACCTGCTCCTACTTGTACCTATGACTGAGACGTGAACTCCAGGTTCAGTTGGATGGTCTTCTGGTTAGCTACATGGACACAAAACCTGCATGAAGCCCACTTTTCTGAATAACCCAGCCAACCAGTTCCAACTGGACCTGCCCTGGGTCTTGTTGGTGGATTCTACTGGTGAGAGTCCTGATCCCTAAGTGGTGTCCTTGAGGTCCTGCGGCCTTTAGATAAGTGCCATTGTGTACTTCTCCTTCCGAGCTTTAAGACCTGGGACGTGGAATCTTTTTCAAGGATTTTGCCTGGAGAACTGACCGAAGATCAGGACAAACCTGGCAAGTTAATCCAGTGAAGGTGCATTGCCACTGGCCCAAAGTTCCAGGTTTCTCCCACTCAGAGATGTTCTGCAGCAGCAAATCTGTTAAAGAGGGACATCCTAGAGAAGGCTTGCTCCCCTGGAAGGATCTGAGCACCAAAGAGGTGCTTAAATCCAAAAGTAAAAACTTCACAGGGCAAAAGCACTTAGACTATTGTTCCAATGGGAGATCTTCCTTGGGGGCACATTTTTAATTTCTGCTGCTTGCTACTTTCCAACCAAAAGTCAACAGCATCACTGGGACTTCACTAGATGACTATCAGGCTTCATGGAACCCATCTCGGCCTTAGTCTGCTGCATTGTTCCATTGAGGATTACTGACTTTCATTTCAGAGACTAAGTCAGAAAGTAAAGCTTTTGACCCACCCTCTGTGGAAGTCGGCTTTAAAACTTGCACGTGTCTTGGGTTAGCACAATCAATTGCATGAGGTTGGATCTTTGTGCTTTTTGGAGCTATTCTTATTTTAAATATTAAAAATCAGTGATTCCCATTATTGGATTTTTGTTGTTCTTGGTGTGATTTTATTCATTAAAATGTTATCTATTCTTATAAACTGGAGTGGGACTGTTATTGTATTGTGTTTTCAACTTTTTTTTCTACTATTTTGGTACTTTTAAATGCTTTGCACATTTTCATAAGTTCAGCCTGTCTCCTCTGTGTCCTAGCTACAAGGGGCTGTACTCCGGTTTAAGTTAGTGAAACCTTTACTGGGCCGAAAAAGTATAGTTACCTCATTACTTGTGGTGGGCTACCACCTACACCAACTAATGATCCAATTTTTCATAGAATAAACTTACACAAATGCAAGGTCAGTGCTTAGGAGAAAAACTCATTATCACATTTACAGTTTCGTCCTTGGAAAGAAATGATAAAATGGTAGGACGGTTCATGTTGGTGTGATTTTCCACCTTTTTAATAGCTTGGTACACTGGAGCACATTTCTGCCCAGTGGAAGAGAACAACTAGATGTTCTTCTGTCTTCTCTTTAATTAACACAGTTAGGTTAGTGTTCATGATGAGCCTGCCTACCATTTTAACATGAATGGAACTGGTTAAGAGTTCAACCTGCAATAAACTCTTTAAGGGTTGTGTGACACCACAAATTATTATTAGCCGTGTTAAATCACAATTGGTAAACACTGTAGATTTACGATCCGACCAATGAAAGTAGAACCTTTTACTATATCTGGAGAGTTTACTGAATCATTATTGGAGGGCCTTGGGACCTATTTCATTCTTTACTCACTACAGAAATCTGGCTAGCCTAAACCAAGGTAACTTATTATTTTTTTTTTTTTTTATTTATAGCATTTGTAAAGCGCTCTGTAACCCTATGGGCATCCTGGCGCTGTGTACATGTAGCTGAAAAACGCTGTGCATCAGGGGCAGAAGGGATATCTTATGATTCTTGATGGTTAGATTTTAGGGAAAAGCCATGTTTTCCTTCATATTAGCCTCAAGGGCATAAGTATACATTGTTTAAACTCTGCTGCTATCCATTTAGAATACACTTTTTTCAATTTGAGATGAATTGTCAATGGGCTTCGTACATATCTACAGGAGTAAATATGTAAATATTTGGAAGGATCTTTTCTTTAACGAAATGATTTAATAATCTGAGAGCTATCCATTATGTTGGGACAATTATGTTTGAAAGACAGTTATATGTTAAATATAAGTATGTAAAATTGATTTTAGAAGCTACTCTATAGAGAGGCAAATCATCAAATATAACCTACTTTTAGAGCAAACACTTAACTGATGGAACTCCTGAATTGATCTTTACCTACTTGAAAAACGTCCTCATACCCTAACTGTTTGCTGTACTGTACTCGAATGACAGCCCTATTTTTTTAATCAGTCCTCCTTCCACAACTTCTTCACCACATGCAGGAAAGGAGCCATAAGAGGAGCCTATAGCCAGTTCACTCCCTCTTTTTTGCATGTCTCCACGGAGACATATGCCTCTACTATGAGTTGTGATGTATCCCCCTCATTTCCTCCTCACTGGAGTTGAAGCATTTGGCAGGAGTTGAGCATGCTACTACTATCTCCTTCTATTTAGATGTTGATGGTGCAGTCTTCCTCCTGGCAAAGATGTGAGAGACAGAGCGTATCCAAGTAAGATTGGTTCCCTTTATAATTTAAAAGGCCAGCAATCCATTGCTTTAGCTAACTTTGTGATGCTGCTGGCTGTTGCTCCTTTTTGAAACTACTCTCCCTATTTTCTCATTGCTGGACCCCTTTCAGGGGGGTTTCTTGGGCTACTGCAGATGACACCCACCATTGCTGCGTTGAGGGTGGTCTCCTCATTTTCATTCTTCTCAATTATAGATAATATCCATTGCACAGTACTACTTAGGAGTTGCCGGTTTCTTACCTCCCACTGGTGACTCAGATGCTGGCGGGGGTTGAGTGAACCATGGGTAGTGTCAGACCTTTCTGTCGCTCACTTTAGTTTCAGAATTTCAGCTGGACATTTCAGGATTTAGTCTCACAGTCATCAGGATCATATGTCTGTGTGTTGACCTTATTCATTACCTAAATGTTTGAGAAAGTGTTCAATTTGTGGAAACTTCATTATTAAACTTTTGCATTAGCAGGCCTTTAGGGGCAGATTTACAAGAAAGTGACTCATCTGTAGAGATGCGTCACTTTCCCTGCGTCACCATGCAAAGCCCTTGCGTCACCATGGATGTGCCGTATTTACAATACAGCTCACCATGGTGCAAGGATTGACAGATGCGTCAGAACTTCTGACGCATCTGTTGACCCAAAAGTGATGCATTGCTGGAGTTGCTCATGAAAGTGACTCAACTCCAGCAATGTTTCACAACGGAGAGGGGAGTCCCATTTAAAAAGCCTTGCGTCATTCCTTACGCCTGGTCTGAGCAGGCTTAGGGATTTTGATGCATCGAAGGCGTAGAGTGACGCAGTGAAATGTTGTAAATTTCACTGCCTCAGTTCTGCATGGCTTTTTGAGTGGGAACGCCCACCCTGCATACATTATGCATGACGCAGGAATAATGTGACGCGGGGCTTTACAACGTAACGCATCTACCTAGATGCGTCACGTTGTAAATGGGCCGCAACGTTTACACCGCTGCTGCGTCACAAAAGTGAGGAAACGGCGGCACAAAAGTGACGCAAGGGGCTTGTAAATCTGCCCCTCAGTGTGTAAGGCACAGGTCCACAACAAAATCCAATCCTGAGGCCGCATCCCTCTTCCACATGGGCCTGAAGTCATACTTGGAACCACATGGGAATCCAAGGGGTATACTCATCGGTCTTGAAGTGTCCAGAGGGGGCACAATTTTGATACTTTGGAGCTCTGTCATGTCGATTCAGCGCTTCTAACACGTTTAAGTTCCACAACACATGGCTATTTTAGGGCGTACCTCCCCTTTAGGTTCACCTAGAGCAAAAAATTTCCGTCTTTTTATTGGTGTTCAATTCAGTTTTATTGCATGTATTTTGTATGGCTTGTGTCTATCCATTAAAGGTGAGACTAGAGCAACACTTGTGGCCTCATGTTTGTATTCCCCTTTTTTTCAGCTACACGGATGAGAGTTAAATCTGAGTTACTCTGTCCCAACAAGAGAAAAAATGGAATCAGAACTCGTTGCTTTTTGGTTGAAGTTGGTGGGACAGCCCATTAAAGGAATACTTACCTTTATTCTTCATTACTCCTGGGCCATCATCCTCTTTCCATTCCTTAAACTTCCTTCACTCCCACCTTGTAGGGTTTGCCTTCGACCTGAAGCGGTGATTGGATGCCTTAAGGAAGTGAACTGGCTATGGGCAACTGTTATGGCTGCTTCCCAGTGTGTGAGAAGAAGAGTTGGGGGTGGATATATAAAAAGATTATAAAGACCTGGCTCGGGAGTGTATCACCTCAACTAACAAGGAACTAGACGAGAATGATGGCCCCAGGTGTAATAAAGTGTGGGCTATTTATGGTGTAGCCAGACATTTTTACCTGACTGAGGAGAACTAAACCATGCACATTAAACCCTGCACATGTTTATAAAACAACATACTTTCATGTTCTCGATGCCTTTTGCAATGTTTCATACCTCTCGCCCATCAGATGGCTATTCTGAAATTTAAAATCAGAACAATTTTCAAATTAATGCTGTCCACGTATTACTGAATAGCACGAGTCACACGTTCCATTATATGCACCAAAATACGTTATTAAATGAAATTATACCACTGGAATGATCAATTAAGTCAGAGAGAGGGAAAATGTGAAATACATTCTTCACGCACTAAGGATGGCTTTCTTTTCATTGATATGAATGCGCCACAGGCAGTGAAGTGGACACAACTTTAATTAAATGGAATACACATGAATCAAAAGAGTCATCCTCCAATGCTCATCTTCTCCTGCTCAGAAATATTAATTTTTCAGTATTTGAATGTCTGTGATTGTAATTTCTAAGAGGGTGAAAAATATTTCTCGATCTGCTTCAGTTAGCAAAGTGCTATTATTATTTTGTATTTATTTGTATCACTTCAGAGGCGAGCATTCTCATGCTAGGCTACTCTGTGACACACGTTGTAGTAATTAATCCAAATTAGTTAACGGGTGATATCTAATCTTCAAAAAGGAAAGAAATTAGAATCCCATTGGTTCTGAAAATGAATGTAAATGCGTTAAAATAAAAGATATTGGGGCAGATTTATAAGCCCCGTGCGTCACTTTTGCGCCGCCGTGACGTCACTTTTGTGACGCAGCGGCGGCGCAAAGCCAGCGCCATGCTGCGGCAGATTTACAACGTGACGCATCTAGGGAGATGCGTCACGTTGTAAAGCTTGCGCCACATGTGGGCGTACCTGCACAGGGGGGGGGGCGTTCCGGCACAGGAACGCCTCCGAAAAGTGGCTGAGTGAAATCTACAAGATTTCACTCAGTCACTTTTCCGGCCATGCTGCGTCAAATCCCTGCGCCTGCTTGAAGCAGGCGTAAGGATTGACGCAGCATGTTAGGGATAGGGGCACCCCGAGCATTGCTGGAGCTGCGTCGCGGTTGCGACGCAACTCCAGCAATGCGCCAACCTTACGCCGGCAGATGCGTCACGCATCTGCTTGTCCTTGCGCCACGATGCACCGCATTGTAAATGCGGCGCATCTGCGGTAGCGCAAGGGCAAACTTGCGTGACGCATCTTCCCTGGCGCATCCCTGCTGATTTGCAGGGATGCGCCAGGGAACATAAATCTGCCCCATTGTCTACATGCTGTCAATTACCGATCGATTCCTTAGCTGTGCTGTTGTGTATATCAAGTGCTTGAGACCCAAAGGAGCAAAGGGTTTTATTTTACCACACATGCCCATGTAGTTTTGTCATGAGTGCAATATTGGCGCCTGAACATGTTAGCTGCTTATCTGATTTTCTTTATCATTTAAATACATTTTTTTTAT
This sequence comes from Triturus cristatus, assembly GCF_964204655.1. Lineage (NCBI taxonomy): Eukaryota > Metazoa > Chordata > Amphibia > Caudata > Salamandridae > Triturus > Triturus cristatus. Next base: position 1,043,804,925 of record NC_140591.1, on the reverse strand, counting down.
TAAAGAATTACTCATTTAAATAGCATGGATTTGGGTAAAGTGTAATGATGCAAACACTGTGAGATTGTGCACATGAGACATGGCATGAACTGTTTTGGGGTTACTGACAAATCTTAATTCCCCATCTTTTGTTTTCATGTCTCGACCAACTAATGATTTTGGGTTTTAATTTAAAAAAAAAAAAAAACAGAATTCCACAAATTTCAGAATAGAGTAGTTTGTGTTAAGCCACCAATGAAACAGCACGTGAGACACTGGGCCCTTCAGAACATTCAGATCAAGTCAGCAAGCACTCACATGGCAGGCTCGGTGCTTAATTTGAAAACAAATATGTGCCAGGCCCTCACCCGGAAGCCACTGCAGCTTGCACCACCCATTGCCCCTCCCAGCGCTGCCCATGACAGTACCTACAGAACTACAAACCATCACACTCCTATAAGTATGACTATGGAGACTATTTCAGGCCCTCAAAGGTATAAGAATGGCTTGAACACTGGTAATAGTCTTTTTAATGTATCTTGAATTAATAAGCATCTGTTGTTGTGCTCATCCCTAAATTAGACAGTCAGCGCCAACATGGTGCAACCTGTCTAAAGTACCGGTGTTGACAATTAAGTGCCGGTGCAGAGCAACAGAAACCACTGCTTCAAATTAAGAACTGGGCATACTGCACTGTAAGGTGGATGTGTTTTTGTAGACAAAAAGCAGAAATTAGATGTGCGCAGTGGCCATGGCACCTGAGCATTCTTATGCTGTTTGAAATGGTGCACCAGCTCCCCTTTGACAAAGAGCAGAACAGGTAAAAAGTCTAGTGACCTGATAAAAACAAGCATGGCAATGCCAATGGGGCTGACTTCAAAGAAATGTTGTATGGCAATGTGAAGCATTACAAGTAAATAGCATGGGAATGGATATGTAAATGTGTAGAAGCAAAAAGGTGTAGAATAATATAGTCTTATAGCCCGCCGTAGCGGGCTATACCGACTATTAGAACATTGGAATGTGGAGCACTCCATTGTAGACAATGGAGTGCTCCATGCTTCTACGGGCCGGTAAAGGCCCGCAGAGCAACATTCCAATGTTTTACAAAAGCCTCTCGAAGTTCGAGGGGATTTAAATCCCCTCGAGCTTCGAGAAGCCTTTGTTTAATTTGTTAGAACATTCTGCCCTCTAGTGGCAGAATGTTCTAATAGCCTTATAGCCCTTCGTAGCAGGGCTATACCGCTATTAAAGTCCCGCTGCTTTTGTTAAAGTCCCTCGCCTTCGGCTCGGGCCTTTAACGCTGCAGCGGGCCTTTAATAGCCGGTATAGCCTGCTACGGCGGGCTATAAGGCTATATTAAAGGCCTGCTGCATCGTTAAAGGCCTGAGCCGAAGGCAAGGGACTTTAACAAAACAGCGGGACTTTAATAGCCGGTATAGCCCTGCTACGAAGGGCTATAAGGCTATTAGAACATTCTGCCACTAGAGGGCAGAATGTTCTAACAAATAAAATAAAGCCTTCAGGGAGCGCGAGGGGATTCAAATCCCCTCAGGCTCCCTGAAGCCTTTGTTCACAGCGAGAGCGGTGAACAAAGAAACATTGGAATGTTGGAGCTCCGGGCTTATACCTGCCATTATAAGCTCGGAGCACTCCATTGTTTTCAATGGAGCTTCCAACATTCCAATGTTCTAATATTGGTTAAGGCTAAAAGGTCAGGTGACAGTAGCACGTTTTTAAGCAAGACCTAAACATCCATCACTGTGCTCCTTCCAGCTGTGATGTTGCCAGAGAAAAACATCACAAGTTATCTAGTTATCTAAGACACTTCATATAGCCTTATAGCCTGCCGTAGCGGGCTATACCGGCTGTTAAAGGCCCGCTGAAGCGTTAAAGGCCCGAGCCGAAGGCGAGGGACTTTAACAAAGCAGAGGGACTTTAAAAGCCGGTATAGCCCTGCTACGAAGGGCTATAAGGCTATTAGAACATTCTGCCACTAGAGGGCAGAATGTTCTAACAAAACAAAGCCTTCAGGGAGCGCGAGGGGATTGAAATCCCCTCAGGCTCCCTGTAGTCTTTGTTCACAGCCAGAGCTGTGAACAAAGACACATTGGAATGTTGGTGCTCCGGGCTTATACCAGCCATTATAAGCCCGGAGCACTCCATTATTTTCAATGGAGCTCCCAACATTCCAATGTTCTAATATAGCCTTATAGCCCGCCGTAGCGGGCTATACCGGCTGTTAAAGGCCCGCTGCAGCGTTAAAGGCCCGAGCCGAAGGCGAGGGACTTTAACAACAGCAGCGGGACTTTAAAAGCCGGTATAGCCCTGCTACGAAGGGCTATAAGGCTATTAGAACATTCTGCCACTAGAGGGCAGAATGTTCTAACAAAACGAAGCCTTCAGGGAGCGCGAGGGGATTCAAATCCCCTCCGGCTCCCTGTAGTCTTTGTTCACAGCCAGAGATGTGAACAAAGACACATTGGAATGTTGGTGCTCCGGGCTTATACCAGTCATTATAAGCCCGGAGCACTCCATTGTTTTCAATGGAGCTCCCAACATTCCAATGTTCTAATTAGCATTACAGTGTCATGAGTGTGTCACTGTAAGGCAGCTGGAAAAATCAATAAAACGACCACAGCTGTATGGAGGGCAAGTCCATTTTCTGTTGAAGCATACAACTTCTGCCAAATGAAAACATGTACTCCTGGCTCCCAACATGTAGGTGGAGCTAAGGCACATCTTAGCGATCCTCAAATATTACTCTGGCGACAGCTGCACCGTGAAGCCAGGCCATAAAAAGACAAGCATTTGACACACCACAGTGTTCGTCTCACATGGAGTTCCTCACAAATCGTAGGTTTTAATATTGAATATGAAAGAGTAGAAATTCAAAAAGGAAGCTTGTAGGGATGCCTAAGGCGATCCTAGGGTGTTTTCATCCAATGAATAACTAGTAGTTTTCTGTTACTTTAATGTGCATTGCTACCACACAAAGTGAGCAGTTCTTAAACCCCGAAGGATGTGTGCTATTTTTACATTTATTTTTATAACATAGTTACTGCTGACATGCATGAGAACCGTCTGCAACAAAGCCCAAGAAAACACAATGTACACTTGTTTGTGGGTTCCTAATTCTCTTAGAGTCAGTTTGATAAATGCATTTTAAAACTTGTTGTACAGGAAGGAGCACGTTTTCTTACTAATTTGTGTTCCTCCTTATTCCAATTCAAATCCGAAAAATGAATGTATATGTTTGACATTTGACTATAGTCAATACGGACTACAGAAGATCATACTTAAAATGGTAAATATCACTTACTACGGTCTTTACGCAGAGGTCTTGCCAAGGATTAAACATGATTTACAGATGGACATACCCATACAGCCATACTTCTCTGCACGATTACATTTTACAAAGTTGTTTTACCTTTGATTGGCCAGGTTATGAACTTAATTGTGATTGGATGTGCATGAAATGCTTTAATTGGGCCCAATCATGCTACACTAGCATCAGGATTTGATGGGTCTGAATTAAGGTCTGGTGGTAAGTACAAATCATCCAATTTTTGGGAGAAAGTGTTAAATGCAGAAGAGATTCGACCAGCAGAATGTCTTTCTTATAAGGCTCACTATCTGGCAGGAAATTCAAAAAGTGGTTTCTACTTCATGTGAGGCTCATTGTCCAGGAATGGAGGCTTTTTAGTTCCCACCAAATTCAAAGATAATTCTTCTTAATTCGTTACAGTCCAGTCAAAACAACAAAATCAGCCACCTTTCATTATAAAGTGATTATGTCTACGCCTTTTGCTGTAATATTGCCACCCTGCACAATCTGTGAAATTGTATTGTCATTCTGGGTTTGTGTAAGGTGTCCTGATTATTATTATTAATATTATTTTTAAAACAATATACCTTACCTTGTCTTATGCATCTTGCTCACATCTCAGAACCTACTCATAGTTTATTCTCTGTGCTCCTTAGTTGATCTCTTATTACTCTGCCTACTTTGTGAAGCCTATTGGATTCTTTCCTTTCACCAACACATCTAACGGCCAAATTTACAAATTGTAGGGATTGCGATTTCCTAACCGCAAAACTTTGCAAATGGCAATTAGGAAATCACAATTCCTAATGTATGAAACCCATTGAGTTTCCTTTAGCTATTCCTGATGGGGTCTCAAACAACCTACCTCATGAATATTAATGAGGTAAGTTGCAATTTTCTCTCCAATAGGAATCATGGTTATCTCAGGGATAGTGGACTCCCCCATGTCTGTGATTGCTTTTTAATAAAGCAAACATTTTTTAAAATGCAGACCATTTTCCTGAAAATGGGATACATTTAAAAAGAAAAAAGAAAACTTTTAAGTTTCACTTTTTAAGAGTAGGCAGCAATCTGTTGGACCACTGCCTGCTCTTACAAAATATTTGTTTCAACATTCACAAAGGAGAAGTTCCCCCTCCCCTTTGTGAATGGTTAGCACCACCCTTGAGATGTTGGTAAAAAAATGAATGTTTTGCGTCCGTAATTCCCTCTCAAAACATTCATACATACCAATGCAATTCGGTATTAGGAAGGGATGACATAAACAAGCCCCTTCCGAATACCAAATCGTAAATCCAAATTGTGATTCAGTAACAAATTACCGAATCACAAATTGGCTTTTGTACAATTTAAAAACCTTTTTTTGCGGATGCAAACCGGCCTAATCTGCTAAATTGGGTTGTTTGCGAACTCAAAATTTGCTTGCACATATGAAACTAGATTTTGCCAACGGGTCATGCACAGTCTGGCTGACATAAACTTTCTACTTAATTTGTTACAAAATGTGTTAATGTGTGAGAGGTGTCAAGCAGAAAGAGCTCATGCACAGAAGTGTGACAGCAGAATTTATAACATCCTATTTTTGAAGATTATATTGAAAAATATGAACCACCTTCTTCGTAAATCTCCTCAAATCAATGCGCTACCGCATATCTTCGAATCTATCATCGTAGTTGGTCTATAGGAATATGTCCTCCTATTTTTTTTCAAACCTTTGAAATTGCAAATAGTGCCTAGATATAAAGCGTCTAGTGTGATTTGCTGATTCAGACACAGGGTAGTTATGTTTGTTTTGCTTCAGAAAATCCTGCACGCTGAGTGAAAATCCACATGGGATTGCAGTAACACTTGTAAAAAGCTGTTGCATATTTTGGAGTTTTTAAGATTGCTGTGTTGCAATGTTAACAAAAAAGGTAGGTAAATGTTTTAAGGTCAGATTGTATAAACCCAGTGAGGTGTGCCTATTTTTACCACAGTGTTATGTTTCACCATATTACACATATTTTACAATAACATTTAGTTGTAGCACTTTTATATTTTTTCTACTTACATATAGTGCAAACATCCAATTTTGCAGCCACAAAACAGCTCTGATGGCTTCTAAAATAAACAAGGATGTACCAAACCCTTACAGTTTAGAGGGGGGGTAAAGAGCACAACAATGCAAATTAGCACCCCATGAGAAATGTATCTGACTGAGCCGTCAATGTGCATAACAGTTTACATGAGAGTGAGTTGGTAAAGAGGTGATGAAGAAGTGATTACGAAGTGAAAATAACATCAACTTAGGCAGTGACTTAGATCATGTCTAGTAAATGAGGCGGAAATTGTTCCAACAGGATCACCATTGCAGGCAGCTATTTCTGTCACATTTAGGAAGCATTTGGGGAAATGAGAGAATAACCAGCAGTGACATTGTTTCTGGTGATCATTTCTGCATCTCCTCTTTTAAATGCAGCAGACGTGTAAAAATAAATCTCTGGCCCCTTCCATCATAACTACTGACCTTTGAGAGAGATGCTTGGAATGTTAAAGAACAGAACACATGTCTGGCACTGGGTTACCAGACATTTCTTCTGCTTCAGATCATGGCCAACATTCTCTGAATGCCTACTGCCCAGCTCTCATGGAAGAAAAAGGCTTGAAAATCAGCAGATTGATAGGGCCTCGAGTGCAAGTCTGACATCCAGGGCTGGACAGGCCGTAGTGGGCATATGGCGTTCTTCCTGGGAGGCTGGAAGGGTGGGGCCACTTTTGCAGCAATGGGCCCCTTTTTAAGTCTCGCCTGACCCAGCGCATGCGCTGGTCTGGCGAGACGTTTTGAGAGAGCTCCAAAAAGTGCTACCAGGCCAGCCTAGAGCTACAGTGCATATGCGTGGGGGCGCGCGCCGCGCTTGACGCGATTACTTTCACTTTCATAGCCGCACGGCCGCTTTGATGTTTGATCGCGATCACTTTCGCGGCCGCTTGGTATAGCCAATTGGTCTCGCTATAGTTATGCAACTGCTGCATGGCTAAAAACTTATAAGGTCCCAAAGGCGAGACCTATTGGCTATGCCAATGCTTGTTTTTGTTACTGGGGGCCAATGTTGCAGCGAGGCAGCAATATCGACCCTCAGTACCAACAGCAGCAATGCTTCACACTTGCTCCGCCTCCTCCTCTAGCCACCCCCGACTGGGGCTGACCCTCCAAAATTGCCAGGGCTGCTTTAGGTTCCCAGTCCGGCCCTGCTGACATCAGTCTTTATTTTTGTATGCCTGTACAACACCAGAAAGGACTGGAAAGAACCACATGTCTGGCTCTCATCTATGTTTTTTATAAATATTAGCGACCTTGTGTGAATTAAAAAGAGGGAGTTAGATTAACAAGCATGAGGATGTCCATTTTCAATCTGCATTCCCTCGATTTGTTTGGTCTACACATGTAAATGTCAATTCTCCAAAATGCCTGGCGTAGCGGAATAGGCATCACACAACATTCAACCTTTACTTTTACTCACACGTGCGTGGTTACACATGCACATACATTCACACATACACACACACGCTTTCACAGAAACACGCTCATCTTTAAGGGAATTTTTCCTTACCTCAGCTGCCAACTAATTGCAATCCATTCTTTATTACACTAATAGTGGCAAATAAAATATTATTCACTATAGTGCAATAAAACAATGACAGAAAAGAAGGAAAGTGGAGCCCCACCGACGTCCATAAGAATGAACTGCCCTTATGTTCCTGGAACTGATTTTACCACCTCTGAAGCCCCATAAATGATGTCCAACATCTTTTTTCAACTCTGCCAAGCCAAAAATGCTGTTTAATTTTTTTTTTATATTTTTTCCCCAAATTGACAAAACTGACAGTCTAAACAGATATCGTCAGTGTGTATGATCCGTGAACATGTGCACAAAGTAAAGATAAGGGAAGCAGGAGGAAAAACTATTTTGTTTTATGTTTAGTGGCCTGTGAATTCCGTTACATGCATTATTTTTCAAGCATCCCCACTTGCAGGACATGCTCCCCTCTACACAGTGTAATTTCACCTTAAGTCTGCAAGGTATGTGTGGTGATGTCATGTTATTAGACCATTCTTGGAATTCTCATATGTCATTCAGATTGTTGTAAGATTACTGTTGTCCAATGTTCTACCACTTCTCAGTTGTTATCTCTGCCTTGGTAACATAAGGGACGGCTCTCTGTACTTCTCAATAAACCTCTACCAACAACTCTACACAGACTATTCATCACTTCAGTATGATAGGAAAGTGCTAGGAGAAATACATTTACATTACATAGTTAAACAAATTGCATGCTTCCCAAAACACTCACTCATATTTGCATGTAGTAACCGACCATTCATGCAGTTCTGACCTTTGACTGCTGGGTGAAACTTTCGAGGATTGTCTCTACAAGACCTAGGACTCAAGAATGGATGCCTGAATGTCCTGCCAAGAGGCACATCTATGTCTGAATGAATTCCCAGCAGCCAACCTGAAGTTTTGTGTAGCTACCCTCTGCAGGAAGCTAAGCAGTGGTGGCTGCCTCTGAACGGGGGTGGTGGGGAGGGTGATGGATAAAAACTTTGCCGCCGCCTCCGTAGCATGCCTCTCCTCCATCTTCTTGACTTCTTTCCGGCTGCTGCCTGCAGCCTGCAAGGGAAGCACCCAGGCTTCCCGTCTCTGCCAACCTTTCAAGATGCTGCAGGAGCAGAGTCTTGATTGGTCTGAGCAGCCCGTTTGGCAGTGCAACACAGCCCAATGGAGAACATGCCAACTACGCACGACTGTTTGGCCGGCTCTAGAGGGCTGGTCAAAGCGCAATGCGCATGCAGGGAGGGAGTGCAAACCACTCCTGTTCCCTCTGCAGTGAGCCAGCCCCGCACAAAGTCGCATAGGAAAGTAAAATTATAATAACTTCTTGTTATTATCATTTTATTTTTATTTTCCACTGCTCAGCGAGCATTGGGGCGACACTCCTCAGCCTTTCCCATTTCTCTATGAGAGCTTGTGTGAGGGCCGGTTAACACAGGCTCCCACAGAGAGATGGGAGAATGCCACCGCACCGTGTGCGGTCATATCATGATTAGGTGGTGGGGACCATGACCGGAGGTCAGTCGGTCGGCCCCATTTCCGCTGCGGTGTCATTTGGAGGGAACTTCGACTGACATCATAATAAACCAAAGAGTCTCCAACTCTGTCATAAACATCCTCTCTGGCAGCGTGCCCCGTGGATGGTAGCACTTGTCCTCTGCTGACTCCAGAACTAAAGAGTTGAAGGTCCTTTCAGAGGGGCAGTTTGACTGTCTGAAACTTTGTTGCTGTAGCTACAGAGTGCAGACTTTCCTGACGGAGAGCAGAAACTGCTGCGTTCATGGTAGAATTGTCAAGATGGGTGGAGCAGGACATTTCTTGTGAATGTGGGAGCAGGATTTCTTTCACTGTCTGGAACGGGGAAAAGCACTCTGAAGACAGGGGAGTCAACACTAAGGATTTGAGGTTGTTTCTTTAACGTGGTAGTGCTACCAAAACTTGCAAATGAATTTGAATCCTAGAGGACTAGGACAACTTTCTCCTGACTGGTTTAAACTTAGGGGTATATTATCCAGCACGGCGTAAAAATTATCGCCACTTTAGCGGCAGAAAACTTCCGCTAAAGCGGCGATAATGGGCTTGATAATATGCCGTGGAGAATTCCAATAGAAGCTCATGTTGACATCAGAACATGGGCTTCTATGGGAATTCTCAAGGGCATATTATCAAGCCCATTATTGCCGCTTTAGCGGAAGTTTTCTGCCGTTAAAGCGGCGATAATTTTAACGCAGTTTCTTGATAATATGCCCCTTAATTTTTCCACTCATAACATTATGATGCAAAGTTCAGGCCTAAATATTGAGCTGCTTAATCTATGTCTCCAGCATCACGGAGACCTTTCGGGCTAGCCATTGACCAGCCGAAGATCTTCAAACTCCAGAAGAGTTTCTAAAGCCAAAAATAAAACAAAGCTGTCAGAAGGACCAACCACCACCTCCAAACCAACTGTGTGCATCAGCTGGTTGACCACAGAGAAGTGCCAGGGAAACGGCTTGAACATATCTTCACATTTCACATATGATAACATTCAGCAATTTATTCCAGTGATCGTCTATTGCACTGTTTATGTTTTCTCGAAAGCCCTAGATTCCTACAGCTGATTTTTAAATAACTTGATTTGGACATTTTGAATTCCTCTTTTCCTGACTGTGTTGTTGTTTGGCTATTTGCTGACACGTCTTCTGCTGAGGGGCTTGTTGAGTATGCGTGAGCCAGGCGTGACTCACAGAAACCAGCTCACCATTGTGAGTCAGATTGTTTTCTCTATGTCACAGCTCATTTTAGGACTGCACATTCTCTCCCCTATCTTTACACTCCCGTTCCCTGCAGCAAGGAAGCGGACATCTGTTGTCATTTTATCGATACCGACATTTTTCCTGAAAATGTGCGCGACAACACACTGTTGCAGGCTTCTGTCAGTTCAAATGTACAAAAAATGCCTCATGGCACATTGAGGTTTCAGTGACATATATAATTACAAGCAAAGAGGAAACCAGATGCACAGTTAGGAAGACAGCTGGAACATGGCAATGCTATAAATGTGTGTTGGAACCCAATGGCAACCACGTGGAACGGAATATAGCTGAAGCGACATTTTCACGTAGCTCCAATTGTGACAGAAATCGGACAACCACATTAGAAAATGACGATGACACATAAACAGTAAACGCTTTTTAGTAATGCCTCTGTTTGAAACATATCGGATGGATGACACGAAAGGGGATGACAGACTTCGGCAGCATATATAGCGTGTCCCAGGCTGCGTTCAGCATTTAAAATAGGGTTAAGCTTCTGAAACATGTTTGCATTCATTTCTTTTTTGGTGACTGCAAACACACGACTTTCCAAAAATATACCCTGATGATGAAAGGACCAAACCAGAGTAAAGAGTTTGACAAAGCTTTTTTTTTTAATAGTGCATGATGGAAAAAAGTCAAAGGGAATGTTGCTTCACCTGTTGTCATTAGCACAAATCACAATTTATGAACTAGTTAAAAAATATATATATCTGGAGATAGCAAGACCCATATTAAAATAGCGTTGAACATAATTACCATTGTAATAATTCTGCATTATACATGCCAGGCATGTACCAGCAGGGATGATCAACTAAACTGGCCAGATAGAAGTGTCAAAGGGAAAAAAAAACATTCTTTCAGCATAACCTCAGTATAATCTAGGTGTTTCTGAAAGTTTGTCTTCTATTGATCATTAACTTTGTTCAACGGTTTTAAGGCAGTTGAGGTAAATGTAATCAGATGTATTTGCTGTTTGTGACACTGTAAAAAGAGGCAATCTGTAACATGAGTGTCCTGCCAACACCTAAGTGATTATGGCAGCAGACAACGAAGTAGTACATGATTCCTACAAATCCTTGACACTCTATTGTTTTTTTATAGATTTGAACTGAATAATGGTCTTTTAAATTTGTTTGCATGGTGTGTAGAATTATTAAAATAAATGTTCACCTGATGAGAGGTGTAGTTGGCAGGGCATTCTAGGTCATCAAGTCCTTGATGCGCATAAATGTTTTAGTTCCAATGTTTGTTGTCTTTGAATAAAAAGTTGCGAAGCTTTGATAATTAGTGGGTGCCATTTGGACATTTTCAGCCATGGGATGTGATTTTTTCAGTCATCCACACATGGTGATGCTGAGTGATCATATTCTTCTTGGGCTAGGTCATTGGCTTTTTTGATTAGTTTGAAGACAGTGTAAGTGTATTTCACTGTGTTCAGCTAACCTTATAAATTATAGACTTCCTTCTTGCAAGTAAATATGTAATGCCAAAATTCTCAACTCAGCTAAAACTTAGTCTGTTTTCCTTCCTCCTCTTGTTCCACACCATTACCATATTCAGTCTTTGTTGCCCCTATGCCTTCCTTCCTTTTCCACAGTTAGTAAGGTTTTGGTAAAATGTTACTCGTCAGTGAAACGTTGCCACTTTTTTAGGTTTTGCCTGCACAGCGCTTCCGCTGTACTTGCAAAATCTCTTGTAAATAATAATAAAAAATCTTTAAAGGACCTTAGAGCCCTCCCCATTACTTTCCTTTAATTACCATTAGTTGGCTCACACATCACTCGTGTTCCCTTGTTTCTTATTGAGAGCGGCTCCTCCTGGGCTTCCGACCTTCGTCCATGCCATGGAGCGTGGACCAAGTACTGCTTCCTGTGACCAGTGCCATCCACTGGCCAGCAGGCTCCTGCAGGTACTCTTTTTTTACTCATACACATTAAATTCTTAGAGACTGCATGTGTCTGCAGCCACCAACTCAAAACAACTTCACGCCCCCTTATGTTGCTAACCTGTCCTGCCCTAACCCTCATGGTCCCTCTGTCTGCCACAAATAAAACATTAGCATAGTCAAATAGCTATTAGAGAGCTATTTGGATTTGTTAATATTATGGGGCACTCTACATGAGCCCCAGTTACATTACAGATGGACGTGTTCATTTTTATGTCTCGTCTGAGACAGTGTATATGCTGCATGAACTCTTGCTTGCGAGAGATATTGTGTATGACAATCGGCTTGAAGCCCACCCATAGCTTAACATTCATTGGCTTTATTGTCAATATTATTTGCTACATTTTAGTTAGCCAGTGCAAGCTGGATTCACTCTCTTTTCTTTCGGCTGGAGCATGGACTGAGTACTAATTGCTTCAACTTGATTGCTGTCCTTCGCTGATTGTGCTGTGATTAAGGTATTATTCTTATTTTTTATTCTTCCATGTCATCCGTTTGTAGCTATGTTTTGCTGTGCAACACATACATCAAAGATGCCATTTTAGATCTCACTGAGCCAGCGCATGCGCTGCACTGCGAGACATTTAGTTAGGGCTTTTAAAAGTGCTGCCACACGGCCTAGCGCTTGCGTGCACACGTGCAGCCGCCAGCTTTCAGCGCCCTGGCTTTCCTTTGCCACGTGCACCACTCGCAGGCTCACCTCCTGCTCCCACCTCCCGCCACAGAGCGCGTCTCGCAGGTGCGCGTCTCACAGGCACGCATCTTGGTTTTTGTTTGTTACAGTTACGAGCCGTCATAGCTCATTAAGTGCTTTCGCGCGCACCACTGCCCATACGCCATGACTGCCCAGACTAATTGAAGTCAAAGCCCTCATGAATAAAAACATTTGAAACTGATGCGTTTGCTGCCTTATCACAGCCATTCGGAACATCACCTTTGCCCCCGAACGACCAAACATATTTTAAACTAGAGGCTGAGTGCACTCGCTCTTTGGTATGCAGTTTTTTTTTAAATTTTAAATACATGGCTTCAGCGATCCAGCTAAGCCAAAACCCCTTAAACAAATACCTTCTGCAGGTTCCTGACCTGCACACTCTACACATTAAAGCCGTCGTGTCTGATATCAAACCCCAGTGAGATCTCGGAATTTTAAATCCGCAAAACATGGTGTTGTAAAGAAATGCCAGCGAAGTAAAATTTTCGCCTTTCATGGAGCATTTCTCACAAACACAAATAATATTTTGGCAAAACATCATTAAAATAGGTCTCACTCTTAAGAAAGAATTCTTAGCAAACGGCTTACAAACATAACTAGCATTGACAAAGCCGTTAGGTCGGTCTTTAATATGCAAACCCATACTAGGCAGCATGTTTGTATGTCAGCGTAAGAATGTGGCAGCATATTAAATCAAGGCCTATTGGGTTTCCCAAGTGAGACCTGGATCCTAATCATGAAAAGCTGCTGCAGTTGGTGAAAACACGCAGTTCTCAGGAAACTTCCCAAGACCAGGTGGAGCTCTGCAATGTCGGCACAGCCTATCACATGGTTACTACGCACCAGACGGTATTTGGATGTGGAATACCCATATAAATGTGTCCGGACTCTCGTTTTTACTGATATGTGAGGCATTTTACTATTACAGTCCCCCTTAAAATGGTGGCATGAAAGAGAGAAATGTGTCCAAAGCAACCAGCCGGAGTAGTGCATTGACCCAGATCTGTCCATTTGACAGATTGTTATGTAGTTAGCAGAAGAGAAAACACCACTTGACTCAAGCAATTAAAGCTTTGGCACCTGACACACTATCCTGCAGGGACAGAAACACAGAAGCTTCCATATGCACTTCTCAGGGTCTGACATGTTGCATATGAGCACCTTTATCATGAAAGCCCCCCTGTGCACCTGTGAATGAGTGTGTGCGTTTGTCTTTGTGGTATGTGCGTTTCAGATGGCTCCGGTGGGTGCATGTTTGCACCTATGTAAGTCAGTATGTAATGTGTCAACACGAAAATTTGTGAGTTTTTGTGTAATACTCTAGATTATATTCATGACAGACCAATATCATGGAACGTGGTGAGATCAAATGATGAACCCTTGTTAACACGCACGTTTGATATGGGATCGCACTTTGTAAGGAGGTTTGCAAAGCTGAATTAAAAGTAAATAAGTGCAGGAGTTGAAGAGAATTTCAAGACGTATAAAGACCTATATGAAATGTACAACTAGCTACTGTGAAGAAAGAAATGCTCTACTGCAGCCTCCTACTCAACTGTAATTTAGTTTTGTGGGTGGATGGACATTAGCCGAAGAACATTTTCACACCACCACACACACTCATTCTGGCACACATACAAGTCACTATGGCTCCCACAATCACAAGAGCGCACACCCATATACAAACTACCATAATCACACTTACTCTTTCTTACTCCATCTTCCTCGCATACCTACAGGACCACACATACAATACATGCACAAGCACACACTCGTGCAGCCAGTCCATCACGCTCATATATGCTATGCTGTTTTTCAAATACACAGGTATACATGCACACAGAAGTACCTTTTAAGTCACAAAACCAATTCTTGTTCCCCCTCACACCTACATATGTACTTGCTGTTTCATCACACACAAGCTTGTACAAACTCACACAAATACACACTTGATCTCGAGCACACACACACACATCTGCAATTAATATAACCAAGATCCAAGTTATCCCTTGAACAGCTTTGCATAAACATTGTGCAGGGCGGCAGAAAGTGAAAAATCTGATATATAATGTTAGCTGCTCTTTGACGAGAGCAACAGAGCATATTTGATGAAACAGACTGTAGCACAAGTGCCACAGTAACAAGCATTTGCATAGCCAATAGGTCTCGCCTTTGGGACCTTATAAGTGTTTAGCCATGCAACAGTTGATATTGTTGTAGGAAGGATATTGTGCTGCATAACTAAATACTTAAAAGCCCCCAAAGGCGAGACCTATTGGCTATGCCAATGCTTGTTACCTTTGAAATGGATGTTTATTGTGACATCCAATGTTATCTGTTTTTATTCTGACAACAAATGTTATCAGCTTATAAATGTTTTTTCAGTAGGCATGGATATGGGCACAATTGTTTTTTTGAGTGATAGGATTTTTTGCTACGCCATATTTTCTCTCTTTTTCACACATGGGGATTCTAACTGATTTGCTCAGAATCACAAGATCACATGGGTGTTGTGCCGATACCTAACAAGCATTAGCATAAGCAATAGGTCTGGCCTTTCAGACTATTGGCTCTGCCATTGTCTTTTGTTCATGCTGTACAGCATGGGAGTTGCTGACTTTGTCACTGATTTGTAGCCATGCTGAATAGCAACGTGGCTGCTGTGCAGCATGCCTAAAATAATAATTTAAAAAGGACTATGATGCATCCAGCGCTAATGCACTTAAGAAAAGCATTAGCCATGGCTGCATCATAGTGCTTTTTCAAGTTAGTTTTACTAACTCTGCAAAGCATCCACTCTGCTGTACAGCATGGCTACAAAACATTGCCCAAGACCTCTTGGCTTTGCTAATGCTTGTTTAGGTAGGCTTCCTCACACACCACCCTCCCGTTGCTGCTTCTCACATCCTCTGCCCCATGTCTCTCTTGTGTAGTTGTTTTTTATTTATTTTTATTTTTCATATAGCACAAACTTGACCTGAAGTATTGGATCGCTATACATGAGCACCAGTTACATCACACAATGGCACTTTTTTATAGAAGAGTTTCCACATTTTGAAGTGCTCGAGACGGTACAGCTGCTTAATTTGTTCACTTTTTAACACACATGCTAATCAGTCCTATTCAGGGGGTAGACTCCTGATTTTTAAAGCCCAAAATTGCTTTATGTTGTCTGTCTCCCACGTGAAATTACCTCTGCTTCAATAGAAGACAAAGGGAAATTACATTCTCCCGATTATTTTTTGGGAATATCCCACTTTCCCCATAACATGTTGGCATGTGTGCTATCTGCACAATGCCTATCAAGCTGCCTCGGCTGACAATAAGCATGCGCAGAATATTCCTCATCGTCTACCTTGTGCAGAGGTCTATTTCTCTGCAGAGAAGGGCAAAAGAAAAGGTCAAGCCATGATTCCTTTTTGAAAGCCGCCATAACCTTTATTTCAGTCAAAGGGGACTTGCTATCAACTTTCCATTCGAGTTTTCATTTAAGGTAAAATATATTGCATCAAACTGTGAGAAATAGAGGGGTCTTGAACTCCTCGGAGATAGGGACATTATTCATTATGACAAGCATTGGCAAAGCCAATAGGTATTGTCGATGTGAGACCTATTGGCTTTGTAAATGTTTTTTGGACACGTTGCACAGCAGCGTTAGCAGCCATGCAACATAGCTCCAGGGCAGTTAAAAAAGTGTTATGGCATAGTGAATGCTGGCCACATAATAGCACTTTATTTTCCTTACCCCAAGCTATGTTACAAAGCTGTGCAAAATGGTTTAAAGGTAAGAAAAAAGTGCTATGCAGATGTCGACCTAGCATTGTCATAGCCCTTTTTTTCTCTTTATTTAAGCCATGTTGCACAACAGCAACATGGCTTAAAGTAAGGAGAGAAAGCACTATGATGCGGTCATGCTGGCCTCATGATAGCTGGTGCTGTTGTGCAACATTTTAAAAAACAGTGACAAAGCCAATAGATCTTGCATAGGTGAAATCTATTGGCGTTGCCAACGCTTGTCTCCACTGCTACAATTGCCAGATTCTGTTTACTTAGCATTTGAAATATCTACGCTAAACTTCCCTTCCATATCACTTAAATCATGAATTTAAACTTTCATTATGTTATGTTATGTTATGTTAGTAACATTTATTACGCGCACAGCTGCCCCAGCTAAGGGGCGTCCCGGCGCGCGACAAGGTACAACACATCTAACATAACTCCACAGGAAGCAGCAAAATTAGAACAAAAAAGTTTTTAAGGATTTCCGGAAAAGCAGAAGGTCATTAATTGTACGGAGGTGAATCGGGAGCGTATTCCAAAGGGCTGCAGCCTTCACCCGGAAAGAGCGCCCACCAGCTCGGCAAAGCCTGAACCTCGGGACTACAGCAAGTGCCTGCTCCGAGGATCTTAATACACCTGATGGGACATAGCCGGAAATGAGATTGGAGAGAATCAGGGGAGCAGAACCTTTCAAGATTTTAAAAACCAAACATAAAACTTTAAAATGAATACGCGACTTAATCGGTAGCCAATGTAGAGCTCGGAGAGTGCTAGAGACCGAGCAGAACCTAGGCAAACCGACAATAGCTCTGGCCGCGGCATTTTGCACGCGTTGAAGCCGCACAAGTTCAGCCTGATTGCTCCCCAGCAGGAGTGAGCTGGCATAGTCCAGGCGAGAAAGAACAGTAGCCTGCACTACCATCTGCCTGGTTGGAGGATCGAAGAACTTAAGGACAGGCCTCAAGCCCCGAAGGACACCAAAACAACACGCCGCGGTCTTCTTGGTGTGCCCCACAAAACTGAGATTAGCATCCAGCCAAACTCCCAAGTTACGCAACTCCATAACTGGAGTTGGAGCTACACCAAGTTCCGGCAGCCACCATCTGTCGCCCCAGAGGTCCCTTCCTTTCCCTACGATCATAACCTCGGTCTTTTTTGCGTTCAGCTGGAGACAGTTAGCTGTCATCCAACTAGCCACTGCCCTTAGCCCGTTCTGGAACTTGGGGGCATCCACATCGGTATCCCCACTGATAGTAACCGCTAGCTGAGTGTCGTCAGCGTATGAGACCATGAACATGCCCCATTGCTTGACGACATCAGCCAGCGGTCTCACATAAAGATTGAATAAAGTGGGACTCAGTGAGGAACCTTGCGGTACACCCAGGTCCAGGGGATGAAATCTGGACTGATGGGGGGGTATGGCGACGCAAAAAGACCGGTCCACGAGAAAGGAACGGAACCACTGAAGGGCAAGCCCCGTAACGCCAATCTCTACCAGGCGGTGCAGAAGGATACGGTGCGAGACCGTGCCGAAGGCGGCGCTTAGATCTAATAATACTAGCGCCGCCGTCTGTCCCTGATCTAGCACCGACCGGAGATGTTCAACCATGGCGAGAAGGGCGGTCTCCGTACTATGCCCAGCTCGGAACCCATGTTGGGTCTCGTCCAGAATGTTAGCTTGGGTTAGATGGTCAGTAAGTACCTGATTGACATGAGCTTCCATCAGCTTGGCTGGCCAAGGAAGCAAGGAAATGGGCCGGTAGTTCTCCGGTCCCGAAGGGTCCAGACTAGGCTTCTTCAAAATAGGAGTAACCACGGCACACTTCCATTTAGGTGGTACCGTGCCCATAGCCAAAGAGGTATTAATTAAGGAACAGACCGTAGGAGACCCCACAAAAGACTGGTTCCTAAACAGGGCAGGACATACCGGATCCAGAGGCGAGCCAGATTTGACCTTCTGAGCCAGAGTATCAAAAGCCTCGGATGAAAGTTGCGGAATAGATGCCAGCGTAGAGCACGCAGGGGCAGTCACCACGGTCTGCTGAGCGGGCCCTGAGCTTGGAAAGGCACGATAGATGTTCTGGACTTTTTCCAGAAAAAAAGAAGCTAATGCTTCACAGTGCGAGATAGAGGCCGTGACTGTGGAGGTGGGGCGCTTAGACAACAGCTCCTTAAGAGCTTTAAAAATAGTCTTAGATGGATTAAGGCTATTACGAATTTCCAGAGAGTAGAACGACGCGCGAGCCCTACAAATGGCACGGTGGTAGATTTTAATAGAGGCCAAGTATAGCGCTTTCTTCGCCGTGTCGTAGGATCTCCGCCATTCTCTCTCGGCACGCCTACAGTTCCCTTTCAGTGCACGTAAAGCACTGTCATACCAGGGGTTAGACTTTTTAGGACTGATCTTACTCATCCGAATGGGAATTAAAAGGTCCAGCCCCCTGGTAATCCAAGTACAGAACTGGTCGTAGCCCAATTCAACATCACTCGAGAGTTCGAGCGGGTCAGCAGTTAGGGCAAGATGGAGATCCTCTAACCTGAGCTTGCCCCAATGTCTTCTAGGGATAGATCTAGCTAAAGAAGTTGGAATAATATCAGGTAGAGGCACCTGAATATCCACTAGAAAATGGTCTGTCCAACCGAGGGGCGATACGGAGCAGATTGAGGCTTCCGTTAGGTTTGTAAAAAAGGGATCTAATACATGCCCTCCAGAGTGAGTTGGATGAGAGACTCTTTGGAACAGTTGCAAGGCCTCAAGGTCCGCGAGAAAATTACTTACAGCCGGGGACTTCTGGTTATCAAAATGAAGATTCAGATCTCCCAGAATGGAGAAGTTGGCGCACCCTATTGCCAGAGCACTGACGGCATCAGGAAAGGCCTCTCTAAATGCAACGTCATTGCCTGGAGGGCGGTAGACCACCAACCCCGAAATCGAATACTGGGGATTAATCCCAATCTTAAAAGATGCACTCTCGCACCCAGCGATTTGCACAGCATTCCAAATGCAGGAAAAGTTGGATTTCACTGCAAGTGCGATACCCCCCCCTCTAGTGGGACGATTGAGGGTAAAGGTAGAGTATTCCGGTGGAAAAGCAAAATTGATTACTGCTGCATCGTCCTCCTGCAGCCAAGTTTCAGTGATAACAAGGATGTCTGGGGACTCATCATGTAAAAGATCAAAAACATTTTGATAATGTGATACCAATGACCTGGCATTTAGGCTAAATATCCGAAGTGCGTTCGGCACATTAACCCTGATACTAGGACCTTTAGCGGCCTCAGCCGTCTGACGAATAGTAGTCGGAGAGGGCAAAGCAAAACCTTTGCAGGCACAGCAGAACGGACCACGTAAGGGGTAGATGACCTGGGTACATTTAGTAATGGTCGTACCAATAGACCGTAGTGTTTCAATCGGATATGTGATCATCGTAACCCCGATGCCTAACAATATGCACGCACTCACCTGCTACGCCCCGCGCGCCCTGCACGTCCCTAGCACGGACGAGCGCAGACGGGCAGGACTCAGGCACGACTCCGGCTAAGCGACGGCGTCCCACTGCGCGGTACCGCTGCGCGGGAGGAAGCGGCTTTAAATAGGCGTCCTGCGAGGCAAACCCAAGCTCTGGAGCGCTCAAAATGGCGCCCGCCACAGAGATCGACTGCCCAAGCCAAAATGGCGTCCACCCCGGGAATCCCCGTGACCCGGACCCACCAAAGCGGCGGTGAAAGAACAAAATTACATGCGGTGAGAGGGGGGGGGAGTTTAGCAGCCCACTAGCACCCTGAGCAACAATTTAAAAACAGGGGAAAAAGAGAAAGCAACAAAACGAATAAAAACAGGATCGATTAAAAAGCTAACGCTAACAGCAGCGCGCGCGAGCGTCGTGATGCTGAGTAGAGTACCTTGTCTGGTAGTCCCAAAGGGAAATCCGCCTTAAATAGGCGTCCTGCGAGGCAAACCCGAGCGCTGTAGCGCTCAAAATGGCGCCCGCCACAGAGATCGACTGCCCAAGCCAAAATGGCGTCCACCCCGGGAATCCCCGTGACCCGGACCCACCAAAGCGGCGGTGAAAGAACAAAATTACATGCGGTGAGAGGGGAGGGGGAGTTTAGCAGCCCACTAGCACCCTGAGCAACAATTTAAAAACAGGGGAAAAAGAGAAAGCAACAAAACGAATAAAAACAGGATCGATTAAAAAGCTAACTCTAACAGCAGCGCGCGCGAGCGTCGTGATGCTGAGTAGAGTACCTTGTCTGGCCATTTGAAGCAGAATACTAGTTGGTTGCCGCAGTGGTTCTTCACCCACTGGCAGAATTAAAATCCTGCCGCCACACTATTGTTGATTTTCAACAGAAAGTTTCTCATAGCATGCAACTGACACCAAGTGAACAAGTTACTTACCTTTCTTAAGGCCTTATCTCCTTTTCTGATAGAGACTCTATCTAACTGTAGATTCCTCACCTTGTGAATTTCCCTGGATCAGAAAACTTTCGCAGGACTTTCCTTGCCCATCGACAGGTGGCAATAGGTGGCATTGTGTGATGCCACTTCGGATCTGTTCCGCACAGGACATGATGTCTGTGCCACTGTATATGCACCACATCTGTGAATGAGGGTGCAAGCCTTCTGGGAGCTGCTTCTGGGCTAACCCATAGCAGATTTTGATGCATAGTACTATCCATCCTTTGATGGTCTTCTTTTGCACTGCTTTGTCTTACTTGGCACTAGAGAAACTGATGAAAAATTGCTCATCCTGTCCGTATCCTCTGACTCGGTCCACATACAAGTGCATGTTTGGAGTCCAGGTGATGAAGCAGTCCATAGAAAACTGGCACGGTGATGGATTGCCCTATGTGGAAGGGTGAGACTACAGTGGGCAGGAGTGACACTTTTGTCTGAGGGAAATGTTTGTCCAGGAAAAAAGATGAATATGAGGAAACCACGGACAATGAAACCAGGGACAATGCTTTGAGTTCCTAACTTTCCTGGCTGTTGTTATGGAAATGAGGAATTCTATTTTTATAGTAAGAAGACAAAGAAAGCAAGGGGCATATCAACAAGGGCTTTAGCTCTGCTTTTTTGGCTTTAAAAGCCAAAAAAGGAGAGATAAAACTAGCGCCCTATCAACAACAGGGTGCATGTTAGCACCCTTTTACTCTACGCTTCCCCTTGCATCTCTAATGAGATGCAAAGGGGGCGTTCCAGAGTAAAATAATAGGAGAAATGTCGGTAAGCGACATTTCTCCTATTATCAAGAATGTCGCTAACCCTGTTAGAGACAAAAAAATGCAGCGCTAACCGCGGTTAACGCTGCTTTTTTACGTCTGGTATTTTTCAGACTTAGCCATGATATCCTATGGAAGGAGGATATCATGGCTAAGTTTGCCTGTCCCTATCAACAAGGTAACGTGAGATTATCTCTGGGTTTCCAGCGAAAATCTCACGTTAGCCTGTTAGCGTGAGGATTTTTATCGCTATTGAGATAAGCGTTGCTAATAGCACGCTATCTCAGCGATAAAAATTCACGCTAGCCGGCGATAATTATCCTAGCGCTAAGTGCGCTTAGAGGTAATTATCGCCGGTTGTTGTTGATATGCTCCTAAGTGTGCATGTGTTCAAATGGAATGTGCAGTAAGTAGGTGAGTACCAAATTAAGGTCCCACTGCAGCATGAAAATGGAGTTGGCGGGAACATATGGACCAGTCCCTTCAAAAAATGCATCATGACAGGTGAATTGAAGAGAAATGGCTGGTCAAGTAAATGCAAGAAGGAGAAAAGAGACTAGAAGTAATCTTTAACTTTTACCACAGAAAGACTTTGCTGGGCCAGTGACAAACAGAACATCTGATAACTGTGATTTCAGGGAGTGCATGTCTTGTGAAGAGCACAAGACAACAAACTTCTCTCGGCATTCTGCAAAAATCGATTTTGTTGATGTGCGCCTGGCTACCAAGATGACACCAACCACTTCGGGAGGAAGTTCGAAATTCATCAACTATCACTTCTCAATCGCCACACATGGAGCTGTAAGTTGGTTGTGCAGGCTTGGATGCAAGACCCAGCCCAGCTGCTGCAATAGGAGGTTCTCTTAAAGGGGCAACTAGATCATAGGACTAGTCTGGAGGCAATATTATGACTTGGGCCGGTCTCTCCTGATCCTTTTCAGTACTCAGTACTCTGGACTGGAGGGGAAGGGGCAGAAAGGCATATAGGAATCCCAAGCCTGTGTGTGGGCTGAAGGCATCTCATGTGGAGTTTGGCTTTGGGAACATCAGCTTGCAAAAGGTTTGACACTGTTTGCTTGCTGAGGTGACAAATAGATCTAGTCTGGGTTCTCCTCACTGATAGATGATGTCCTGGCCACCTCTGAGTGTAACTACCACTTGTGATCAGCTAGGCAATGGCAGCTGAGTTTGTCTACCCTGAAGTTCAAGGATACTGTCAGGCATGATCAGGGATATGCTGCGAGGGGTCATCCACTTCCCGAGATGTAGAGCCTTCTGGCACAGGGCCCCATTCACACACCATTCTGTTTTTTGCAGTCCCACAAAGCAGGTTGTGTTGTTTTTGAGCACCTGTACCTGTTCCTCCTTGATGGTTGTGAGAAACACGTCTAGTGGCAAGCACATTGCTCACAATACCGACAAGTCCATTTGAAGGCAACCTTCCTCAAGAGACTAGAGCCCTCTGATCTTAAATTTTCCCAGATGACCTCTCCAACCCACTAACAATGAATCTGTTATGACTATTAGTTCTGGGTGGGGTAGGGAGAGGGGTCTACTGCTGGTTCAATTGCAGTTAAGCAGCCACCACTGCTTTCACAGTCTCCTTCAACATCTGGAAGAAAAATGAGAGATTGCCTTGCTCCTGACCCCTCAGCAACTTCAGATACTTCTGAAGAGCCCACATGTGGCCCTGATTGTGAACACCTGGGGTGCAGGGGTAAGGACAAATGGTACCTGAAATCACAGCTAACATCTGTTAGGCTGCAGGACACTGATGTGAAAATATGTGTCCTGCAAGACCAGCATTACCATGCAGTCTCCTGGGTCCAGTGCAGACAGAACTTGGGCAGGATGGCTTTGTCCTTTTGAAATAAGTATTTAGAGAACAGTGTTTGGGGATGAAGCGGAGGCCTCCATCCTTCCTTGCCACCAGAATGTAACAGGGTCAGCAACCAGTCCTAATCTTCAATGGCAGCACCCTCTGTATTACTCCTTTGAACGTCCTCATGGAGTAAGAAAAAGAGGTTCTCCGGGAGCTGTTGTGGTGATGTGGGTAGGAAAAATGAGTAGGGAGTATCTGTTTTAGATGATCTGGATCACCCACTATTCGAACAAAATACTGCTCCAGCCAGAGTGTTGAAAGGATATGCGACCCCCCCTAGAGGACAATTGTGAACCACCAAGAACCAATTAAGGCAGTTTTGCTGTGGCAGATGGGTGAAGGGGTTGGGTTTGGTTAGCTTGTTGACCCTGCAGGCCTTATTGCTCTTGGCCTGATACCCAGCCTCGACCTCAAAAGGACTGGAGGGCTTGTTGCTGTTGAAGTTCATATTTTCTCTGCTTCTTTTGGTAGCCCTTACCAAAGCCTTGAAAGGGGCTCTTCTGTTGGGAAAACCACTGAACTGTGTAGCTAATCCCAGAGAGCAGGCAGTGACCTTACTCCACGTTTGCTCTGAACAGCCTAGATTCATTGTAGGGCATGACCATGAGGGACTGATGCACATCAGATAAATGAAGCCCACAGAACGAATCAAGGTGTGGCGCCTAAGCACCATGCATGTGCTAACTGCCCGATATTAAGCAGTTGATAGTATCAAAACTGGATCTGAAATGTCAATTTCACTGTGTCCTGTCTGTCCTAAATAAGTCTCTCTAAGACGGGCAATTCCTCTGGGATATCTGGCAAGATGTCCACCAGACTGTTCCATAAAGCATTTGAATACCTGTCCAGGTGACATGTTGAATTGATGGAGCTTAGGGCAAGGCTGACTGAGGAGAATAAGTGATTTGTGACTGTCTCCATCCATTTGGATTCCCTGTCAAGTGGAGTGATTGGAAAGGAATTTTGGTTCAGGCAGCAGGTAGAAGTCTGAACCAGGAGGCTCTCTGGAGTAGGATACTTTAGAAGGAAATCTGGAACCCCAGGAGCAGGTCTATGTTGCCTTGCCAGTTGTCTATTGACCGATGGAGAAGATCCTGGCTTGCCCCAGGTGTCCACCAGAATATCTATCAAGAACTCATTAAAGGGAAGAAGAGGTTCTTGGCTGTATTGCACTAAGTTGAGGTTCTTTGTCAACACATTGATCTTAAGGTCTAGCACGTCAGGCGCTCTACGAATCAATGTCACAGAGGAGGCAGACTCCTCAGTGCCCATAGGATTAGGTGAAGACAGGCCAATGTCTGGTGAGGTATCCTGACTACTGGCTTCCTGAAGATCATCAAACATGTTGCAGTCATCGTCATACTAGTTGCCTTCATTATAAACACTATTGCCTGTGTCATATTGTGGGTCAAGTGTCTGATTTGGCATAATATAGCATCATGGCAGAGTGGCATGTGTCTCTGAATCTGATCAAACTGTGAGCAATGTATCCAGCATAGATGATGTTGGTATTCGTGAAGTACCAGAGTCAGTGGTGTCAATCTCAAGGAAGGAGTAGCCCTCCATGCTTGGTTAAGGGGGACAGTTGGCCCAGAGAAAGGATCCACTAACTGTAACTCGACTGGTGGCCAAAGAAGCTCCAGAGGGATCTGTTGCATCATCAAAAATCTCCTCCATGGCTACCTTATGTTGATGTAGCTGCCATACCATTGCTGCCTGTTCAGAGAAAGGCTGAAGCTGGACTAGCGTCAGAATCAGCTCTGCCTGGGAGGAAAGGCTCCATGGCCTAGAGGTGCCTGGAGTGTTGTGCGACTCCAGGTGATAAGAGTGGTGGAAGGAGGGAGACCCATGCTTGCTTTTTTTATGTTTTTTATGTGACTTCTTGAACTTAAATGAGCCATGTGACTGTGATAACAAACATTCACAGGAATGTCCTCAGGAGTGGGAGTGGGCCAATGCCCTTGACTTCTACCAGGACCGTCGTGACTTCAACCCTGAGCAGTTTTTTGCAATTACAGATCTCGGCAATAGCAAGGTTGGCCATGCAGTTGGAGATGGCCTTTTTGTTCATCTTAGCACAGCACGGACACAATGCCGAGTCGTGTTTGGAGGCAAGGAACCATAGGAAGACTTCTTCAGTGTCTGTTACTGACATCTTCTGGTTACAGTCACTGTGACTTAAAACCTGTAGCTTGGGAGGTGACACAGTTGACACACCTACAAAAATATTTGAGGGAAAATGTCTATCAGAATGTGACAGGTTTGTAGAAGCTCTCAATCCATGTCAGCAGGCAAGGAAAGAAAGGAAATGACACCAGCAAATGCAGGTGGTGCACATTGAGTAGCCCCATCATATAGATTGGGGTGGGAAAGACCCAATAAGGAGTTGCACAATGCCACCTCTCAACGCATGAAGGAATGGCTATGAAAATATCCAGATCCAGTCTGGCACATTAGGAAATCCACAAGTTGAGGGGTTTGTGGTTAGAAATCTCTATCAGAAAAGAGGGTTTTCTCCAAGCCCATGGCACAATGCAAATGCATAACAAGTGTATTTGACACAATTCATGGATAACCACCATAATATCTTCAGGCAATCACATATCAACTCTAAATTTTGAACCCTCCTAAATGTAAACAAGCTAACCTATACATTCATCAGAAGTGACTCCATTATACTCCCTAAACAACTATGAAACGTCCCTTAGAGTCTGATGCAAGCCATCCCATCTATGATAAGTTTGTATGCAATCTTGGATCATTCTTTCCACATTTTGCTCAAGAACAACAGGGTCATTTGCGAAGCACACTGGGGTCTCCCAACCATGCCCTAATTATTTTATCAGGATGCTGTGATATCAGAATTAATCAGCCTGATGATCTCATCAAGTGTTGGATGGTGATCCTTTCGGACATTCACTGTTGCTGCTTCCATTTTACTTAATTTTGCAGCTGACGAATAGGTTGTGTTGTTCCACATCTCTACAGTTGACTTTTCATTCTCTATTTTAGGTTTTTACAAAAATAACAGACTTTGAAATAAGCTTGTAGTTCAGTTATTCCTGAGGTTGTTCTCTGTTTCCTCAAGATCAGTGAAATAACTGCTTCCCTATAAGCGACCGGGGATTTCCAATAAGGGGTGATGTGGAGAAAATGCCAGTGATGTTTGGATCCCAGATTTGTGGGAATTAATCGATGAAGCTGAGTAAGGCTTTACTGGTAGACTGAGCATTGTGATTGTTTCAACCTCCTTAATAGTGCTTTAATCGAGCAAAAAAGGTGTATGGTGCTTGTGGGCAATCGGTGCCTAAGTGGTAGTACCAGGCTTGTTTGCTTTGGACTCTCAATTGTTTTTCTTCAAAGTTTTTGGATACTTTAAGGCCTTATTTTGGGCCTATTGCATCAAAGAGCTTAAAGCATCAAGGAGCTTTTTGGTCATCTATGATTGAGTGGATTTTATCGTTATAAATTTCAACTATCCAATACCATGGAAGATGGTGAATGAGATGAGGGAGTCAATTTATCTGTCATTGGCATAATTTGCATCGAAGGCCACTGATCTGAACCCTGATTGGTTATATTACAATGCATGCAGCTATTATTTTTACACTGTAATTTGAATGTGATTTTATCCCCGAATTAATATCAAATAAACTGTCTATAAGCCGTAGATGCAGACTTTAACACGCAATATTTTGAGAAATATAAGTAAGCGAGGATTGAAATATATAATTATCATATCGCATCTCTTGTTTGTGGCAGAACAGTAGACCATACTTAATAAAGGAAAGGTAAGTTTTCTCGACTCCTTTTATACCAAATATTAAATATTTAAATTGGTTGCCGCCTCACTCTTGTTCATATTCTCTAAGTCATTTTGTGCCAAACTACTACAAAAGTTTTTAATAGAATGCCTTTTCTTGCTCTACCTGACAACACACTATATAATATTTTCAAATAAAAGAATAAGCAATATTTCTCAACAGACTTTAATGTGTCTTTACTCATACACCACATGCCAGGATTATCAGTTATAGAAGGAACCTGGTGATGTAGTCATCCAAATGCATGCTCAACATTAATTTAGAGAAAATTGGAAGTTTAATTGTATGCAATCATCGCATTGTTGCTAATGGACCTAGATAGTTTCCCAGAGAGAAATTTGAACGTGGCTAATTTAAAAAAAAAAAAAAAAAAAAAAAAGCCCTTCCAGATTTTCAACAAAGGTTTGCACAAATCATGTTTTGTTTATTTCACTTTCAGAATACATACTTCTTCTGTGAATAAAAGATTAAACTATCTCTGCCAGAATCTTAGTGACAGACATGACAGTGATGAAAATATTATTTCTTAACGATCTTGGTTGCAGTATAGCTAGGGAATCACACGTTTTCTTCCAGCATATGGTGAGACCTAAGCACAGAATAACCTAATTGTCTTCTTTTTTCATGATTGATAGCATCCTTATTGTAGAACATTTGTATATTTACAAATATTTCGTCATCATGTTCAGACTTTCCCATAATAAAACGAAGAAAAACATTAGCACCTTGCAGGCTGATTAAGAAAGGATTGTGCAAATAGTATGCCTCCAATGAGCATAGAAATCAGTTGTTTCTACTTCTGAAAAAGGGACACGAAGTAAAGGCCATACAGCTAAATAGATCCTCACACAACAAAAGTCCTGTTACAGGAGCAGCATCCAGCCCTTATCTGCTCTCCTTAGAATTTACATAAATTGGAACACTCACTGCACAGTTTTCTACTGCAAGCAAATAAAATGAATTTTTTCAGGATGCTCAAATGTGTCCCCAGTTAAGACATTGTTGCAATGAAACTTGCTGCAGTGTCCACAGCAGTAAGATTGAGGGACTTTTCAGTAGAGTGACTCTAAACTGTGAAAAACCTGGCAGAGCGTCAGTTTATTTTGTGTTTTTAAAAGAGCTTTATATAGCGCGAACTTACTTGAGCGCCAGTTAAGTTACATGAGGACACATTTATTGTTTTTGTTTGGCACGGGGCGATTAAGTGATTTGCGCAGAATCACAGGATGTTCAGCGTCATGACCGAGACTCGAACCCAGTCCCCCAGATTCGAGGTCGACCACCCTAGCCCTTAGGCCAACTCCTCTCCCCAGTTACCCAAAAAACATGAATGAATACTATAAAGTCTGCACTATCCAGCCCTGGTTTAGACGACGTCATCAGCTGAATCCCAGTGGATATGGTGACTCATACTTCACCAAAATGAACACCAGGGCATCTACGGCTGCTCCGATTCCGAATTGTGGCAATAATTTTGCCAGCTTTAAATATGTCAATGGCAGAGTTTACACACAAGCTTGGAATCAGGAGGTTTTACATAATCGGGAATCCCTAAATCTGGCCCATGGATGTATGACATTACAACGTGTGTCATTACAACGCGTGCAGTTACATCGCATGCGTTACAACGCATGCGATGTTACAACGCCATGCCATTACAACGCAAGTCTTTACATCGACTTGCGCTAGATGGCGTGCTAACATTAGAAAAGTGTAATTTACTATTCCAACTCCAGTCCACTTAACAGTAGGGAAGGTGTTGGGATAGTAAACTACACTATTTGTAATGTTAGCACGCCATCTAGCGCAAGTCGATGTAAAGACTTGCGTTGTAATGGCATTGCGTTGTAACATCGCATGCGTTGTAACGCATGCGATGTAAAAGCTGCGCGTGGTAAAAACCGCGTTGTAATGGCTGTTCCCCCTGGCCCATTCCCTGGGAGACCTGACTGGGTTTTGGACTTTTATTACCATGAAATATAGCACAGTTGTTCTTTCAGTTACATATTTAGAAAAAAAAACATGTATTTAATGGTTTTATACAGCGCACGTGCACTTCACAATATAACATGAAGAGTGTTGTCTTGAAAGAATAATGAACCATGGCATTCTCTAGTCAAAGCAAAGCATTTACACATTTTTTATCATTTCAATTGGTTACTTATGTACATTTTTTTTTAAAGAGTTGTATATAGTGCGAACTAGACCCGAAGACATCAGAGCTCTTTACATGAACACCAGTTTCGTTACAGATGGACACATTCATTTTTTTTTAGGCACGGGGAGATAAGGGGGCATATTATCAAGCCAGGCGATAAAATTATCGCCGCTTTAGCAGCAGAAAACTGCCGCTAAAGCGGCGATAATGGGCTTGATAATATGCTCTATGAAATTCCAATTGAAGCCCATGTTAGATGTGAAGGACATCCAACATGGGCTTCAATTAGAATTCCATAGAGCATATTATCAAGCCCATTATCGCCGTTTCAGCGGCAGTTTTCTGCCGCTAAAGCGGCAATAATTTTATCGCCTGGCTTGTTAATATGCCCTAAAGTTATTTGCCCAGAATCACAGGATGTTGAGCGTCCTTGCGGAGACTCATACCCGGTTTTCCAGCTTCGAGGGCAACCGCTATGGCCATAAGGCTACATCCTCACCAGTTTTTCACTCTTTTAGAAAGCAGTTAGCATCCAAACAAAGCACAAGAAGTTGTATTTGTAATTATGAAGTTTTGGTTAGAAGCGCCCCTCAAACTAAAGTAATGTTCGTCCTCTGAATACACCGCATGCGGCAAAGTGCAGCTTGAGGAATAAAACTAAGGTGCAGCGAGATGGTTACAGGAGTGGGAGATATGTGGTGTGTGGGAAAGTAGAAGGCAAATCAAATGCCGGTGGTATTTCATGGAGGGAGGAGTTAATAGTTTATTTCACTTTTGACGTAATGGTGGAGGGCTACATGAAATTACATTTTTATTGAGGCCACATTTGAATACGAACATTGAAGAAGATACTCTTAGTTCCATTTGTGGAGTGATAATGTGACATTTATTTCCTACCTTAACTCAAAACCTAGTAAAGGTGTGTAGCAGCACCTTGAGCCCTGTGAATTACTATTACTATTGAATTAATCAATCAATCGGGTTTTATAGAGCGCGCTACTCACCCATGAGGGTCTCAAGGCGCTAAGAAAAGAGTCTTGCTGGCCTTTCACCACAGGCAATGAGTAAGAGCATTCTCCATTCAGTAAATGAAGTATGCAACACTGTTGCTGGTTGCTTTTAAGATCCATAACCTGTGTCTGATGCTATCTTTGGAAATGCTGCTTGACCTCGGCCTGGATGCTTGTTGAACCACTGTTTGAAGGTTGGTTGTGTTTCTTTTAAATAGAGCTCTACCGGTGTTGTATTTTCTGCACACCATTGAAACTAATTACACCTTTATACCAGGGGCGTAACACAGGCCCCGCAGCCCCAGGGGTGCGGGGGGGCCCCAAGCTCCAGGGGGCCCCCTCAGCAGAGCACTCTGGCTGCAGAGCTCCTGATTGAGCCCGGAAGGGGCTCGCCACATGCCTTGCAGGGAGGCCCCCTCGAGTTTCGTTACACGACTGCTTTATACTACACCTGGGGTCTCCAACCTTTTATGTAATAAGAGCTACTTATGCTCAATTAAATACCTCCTGAGCTACGCAATATTAGTAGCACTGTATTAGCAACCACATCAGGCAAGATTACATTAGTTACCCACATGCGAAGATTACTAGCAGTGATGACCTCCGTGCATCGGGCAGTGACTACCTCCATGCATCAGGCACGGTTGCCAGCAATTATATTCAAAATGGTTTGTCAATGTGGAATGGTTCTACAATGGTAATACATAACAGCAATACCTGAAGTGCCTGTAGCACCAAGTTAATTAAAAGCCTCCCTAACACTGTTTGATTTTTATCACTCAAATATCAACTTCAAATATATTTTGGAAATGCAACAGTTTTTCTCCAAGTATCAGCTTATCAATTTTCCATTCATATATTAATTCAACCAAGGAAAAGCTTCTAATTTAGTTCACTGGCCTACACACAGGAGAGCAACTTACAGGTAGCTGGAGAGCTACTCGTTGGGGAAGCCTGTACTACACTGTGCAGGAAAGCAAATGTTTACACATTTGTGCAACAAAGACTTACGCATATGATTTCTATAGCTATCCACTTTTTTATTCACAAAAATTAGAATATGCCTTGAAATTTACTAAACTCACAGATTTCCAGAAAGAGCCTGGCTTGCAGGGGAAGAATGAGAAACAATGTTTCACAGACGTAGGCATGAATGTTTGATTTTTCAAATAAGTGAGCCTGTCATACATACAAATCTTCCCCCAGCTCATGGTAGGTGTCATCCAAATGGGGCATGGCACAATAACCTGAACATGGCTAATCTCGCGAAGTTTGGGAGCATTTGGGAATTACGATGGGAGTTATCCTGCTCAAATACATATTTTCTTTGCAGTGAGAACTAAACCCCACTTAAATTGTGTGAATAGCATTTTTACGTCCACTGCTGACCGAGGCATGTATTTTTCAGGGCAGTGCTCGATGAGTTCCATTTATAGCCATTTTGAAAACATCTGTGTACTCTGTTATAGTCCACACTTCCGGTGAGTAATTAAGAGTTATATTTTCATGAAAGGTACACACAGAAAGTGACTACAGGTATACAATGATAGATGTTCCTGGATGTCACTCATTAATCTACGAAGTAGTTAAAGAGAAAATGCATTCTGACATTCCCCACTACCAATCCTTGAAGTCCTGCACTGAGCTCTGAACATAATATCGGTCACACCATGCAAAACTCTGCTTCACTATGCAAAATACATATGTTCATAACTTCTTGGTGACTGAACTGATTTAAACTAAGTGTTCAAGCAACACAGTTGTCTGTTGGCAGCCCCTCCATTTACACAGAAACGTTGATCATTTTTTCAGAGACAAAAACTGTATCGTGGAGAGGATCCCAGTCGCTTCCTTTCCTTTCCTTTCCTTTCCTTTAAGCTGCTATTACATATTCCCTTGATTGAAGCAGTGCTTCGGGAGGTCAATTTACAAGTTAATGAATACTTCTGGGACACTCAGTTCCTGAAAGATGACTTGTCAGCCTAAAAGAGGCTTTCCCCTTTACCGTTTGGTTCAGGGTCGTAGTATTCACAATCCGAAATGCAATATTTAAACTAAACATATTTATTATCTTAAGTGCTCTTATAACGCGTAACAGCTACTCCGAAGAGTGTACCGGCGCGGATCCAAGAGGAGTCCCTGAGCTACACCACCAACATTTACAGGAACAGGTGAGTTTTTAAAAGTTTCTTGAAGGCTAACGGGTCTTGAGTATTGTGCAGTAGAAACGGAAGGGCATTCCAAGCCTGGGCAGCCTTAACAGCCAGAGAGCAGCCGCCCAGCTTGTGGCGGATGAAACGGGGCACCCTGACTAGAAGGAGGGCTGAAGACGTAGTTGTCTCAACGGGACATAAAAGGAGAACCACTTCTGTAAATAGACGGGCCCACGACCGTAAAGGGATCGGTAAGCAATGGCCAGGGAT
Organism: Triturus cristatus; assembly: GCF_964204655.1. NCBI lineage: Eukaryota > Metazoa > Chordata > Amphibia > Caudata > Salamandridae > Triturus > Triturus cristatus. The sequence continues at coordinate 1,043,772,264 of NC_140591.1, read as the reverse complement.
TTAAATTTGACCCGATCCGCCATGGGAAGCCAGTGGAGTACGCGGAGATGTTCACGCACGCTGCTCCTATTAGCAATTCCCAGGAGCAGCCTAGTGGGCGCATTCTCAATGACCTGGAGTCTATTTAAAGAGTATCCAGGGATGCCTATGTACAACGCATTAGCGTAGTCCAATCAAGAAAGGATCAAGGCACAGATAACCGTCGCATTGACAGGTCAGGGAAGGAGAGGTAAGAAACTCCTTAGTGTTTTAAGAAGGCCAAAACAGCTGTTTCAACTGAGCAGAAAAGGAGCGGTTATCCTCAAACCACACTCCTAGGTTTTTGGCAGATTTCCCATTGGAGGTTGGTAGCGGGAACCCAGGAGGCCAGTTCATGTTTCTAAAGCCAGGGGGGGCTATTTGGAGCAGAAAAAGTCCAGGATTTCATTTGTCTTGCAGTTCAGCCCATTTGGAAACTGCTAGCACTAGGTCTCAATAGGAGACTTTTTGATTGGAGCAAGCACTCTTCACAGAGTGAGCCTGATCTGAGCCTGTGGAAGGCCTATCAGCTTCAGTCTGAGCATTGCACATTGCACACATTCCAGCCCCATAAAAGCAGCAACAGAAAACCCAGCCACAACCACTTCCAACCATAGCCACTGGAGATGCCTCTCTCCTGCGTTGAGTTTATTCCTTCATCATTACCCAGGTTCTTTACTGCGACATATGCCTTTTCCAGTCTGACTTGGTGTAACCACTATCATATACAGCCAATAAACTAGTGCAATGGATGGGATCTGATCTCCAGCAAAGTTTGTAGGTGTGAAAATAATATTTTTGCTCCAGCCCAATCCATTACTAATCCAGTTGCACCTTCATGTTCCATTGAAATAATCAGTAAAAGCACTACATGTTTTTAACATGCTCTCACTTCCTATTGACTTATGTCGAACCACAATGGTTTCCACATTAAGGACCGGTCACCAGGGACTGCACCTCTTTTATTGCTATTTATTTACTAAATGTTCTCTATTTTTATTTGAACTTAGCTTAGAGCCCAAAACATTTAGTTGCTTAATTGTACAAGTCAAGCTCAGCCCAGACTTCGAAAAGGTGTACAAAATCTATTTCAGAGAGGCCTTTGCTATGTCTTACTTTGTATTTTCTGTCAAAGGCATTGTGAAAGCACAAAAGAAAGTATTCATTCACTCTCATATGCCTTACCCGCTAAGATATTTCTTGCATGTATGAACTTCCTTGTGAAGAAAATGTAAACATGGAAAAAAGGTGTGAACTTGTTGCCCTTCATATATGCAGAATCAACCTGTGACTACGTGGTAAGATACAGATGGTGGAATATGTTTTCTTCAGGAGGGTCCTTGGTAGACATGACATCCTTGGCGTGGTTTCCCCTGACTTTTTTGCCTCTACCTCCTGTATTTTTGATGATGTGCTGGATTTCGTTTTTGCTGGCTTAGATGCTGTAGGCACTTTGCCACTGCTGATCAGTGTCAACATGCCAGTGCTCCCTAGATAAATTGTTATCATGATTGGTTATCCATGATTGGCATATTTGATTTACCGATAAGCCCGTAGTATGAGCACTGAGTGTGCCTGGGGCTTGTAAATCAAATGATAATAGTGGGCCTGCAGCACTGATTATGCCAGCCACATAAGTAACCTTCCAAATATTTTCAAACTGCCATGTCGACCTGGCAAGTGTACCCCCTTGATAGGCCCTAACCATCCCTTTTCTTACATGTAAGGAACCCCTCAGGTAGGCCCAAAGTACCTCAGTTTATGTTAAAGGAAGGACATGTACAAGTGTGTGTATATGTCCTCATAGTGGAATATTATGTATTTTGTCTTTCACTATTGAAAGGCTATCTGTCCCATAGGCTAACATGGAAGTTACTTTGTAACATTTTACAAGTATATTTTTCCATGGGGACAGGATAGAGAAATAGAGTTTAGGCTCTTTGATCTAACTAAGTTTAATAACATCTTTTTTAGTGAGATGATTTTAAATTATGTGTTTGAAAAACGCCACTTTTAGAAAGTAGCCATTTTCTTATTTAACCATTATGTGTGCCTCTGCTGGTTTCTGTATCGACTGTCTAGTTTTGGAGTGACAGGGGCTGGGGATGTGCATTTACTGTAGACAGCCACATTGAGGGGGAGGGGGATTGAGGTGTGTCCTGTCGTTTCGGGGTGTCTCTAAGCTGAGCTGAATAGACCTTGGCTGCATTTAGAGTGGTGGGGGGAGTTTCACTTACACCTGAATAGGCAGTGTCTCCTCTGCACAATGCTGTCACCACCTCCTGTAGTGATGCTGCACTAGAGAGGACAGAACTGGTTTGGACTGGGCTCAGAGTCCCTCGCCACAGAGAGAACAAAGACAAAATGAAGTATAAGTATTGGACATTAAACCCTACAAAATTTAGATCACTTCTGGACTCAAGAGGAACCTTTGCCAAGGAAAAGATCTAGAGAGCTGTGAGGAGGAGTACTGCCCCATTGCTGTGTGTTGTGTGGGGTTGGCCTACAGTTGCTGCTTCTGCCAAGGAAAGGCCAAAGACTGCAACTTTGCTGAGAGACTTGCTTGAAGATGAATCTCCAAGGGCTTGTGTATGCTGGCCTTTTGTACTGAAGTCTCAGGGACACAAAGACTTCACCCCCGGCTCCCCTGAACTCCATTGTGGGCTTGTTTCTGCTGTTGGGAGATGGAAGAAACATAAAAGAATCAGGAAAAACAATCTCCAATGCCGTCAGCACCGCAGCTGTGATGCCGTGACCTGCACTGAGGCCGGGGGCCCCGCTCATGTAGTGCATGACTTACCGCCCTGCCTTCACCGCAGCTATGATGCCCTTCGATGCCTACAGGTATTGTCCTTCCCGACGCCAGCGCTCGCACCAACGCCGTCACCGCCAGCACCTGCATCCTGTTATCACAGAGCTGATAACTGATGATGGTGATCCCACGAGCCTTCGACTTCACATTGCATCCCCTCACCGGACCTGATGCCTCACCACTGACGCAACCAATTTCCCCTGTCCCGGACACTGTGTATCGTCCAAAGATTTAGTTCCAAAGTACTGTTGTTTAGGGGTTTGTGTGCCTCTGTGCTGCACACCTCGTGGTTGGTGCCGTACTTTGGATTATTGCCTGTTACAATGTCATCATAGCCTCAGGAGGAGCTATTGGTTTGCTACAAGTTCTATTTTTTAAATTGCTGTACTAAAGTCGTATTTTACTACTGTTGGATTTTTGTCGTTTTGGTTTAGATAAAGATACTTTATTTTTCTAAACTGTTGTGGTGTCCATTTGTGGTGTTTTCACTGTATTACTGTGTGTTTTGAGTACAAATACTTTCTAGATTGGCTTTGGGATAAGCCTGTCTACTACATTGGGGTGAGCAGGGGTTATCTAAAGTGTGTATCCACCTTACCCTGACTAGAAGCAAGTGTCCCTACTTGGACAAAGGTGCATACCTCTGCCAACGAGAGACCCACATTTCTAACAGTCCCACTTGTGCAACTAATATTACTTGAGTCCCTAAACACAAATATTCAGACCAGAAATAGGCAAACTGAATGCTGAAAGTGCATTTTCAAGCAAAGGGTGAGTAGTGTTTGAATGTATCCATGATCACACAATCTTCAACCTCTACACATTAGAGTTGGCATGTGCGATTGACTCAAAGGGAGTTTCTTTACTTCTAATATTTGGGCAGTCATTACCATACACCTATGTGGACAACCTAGTCCTAATACACACGATTTTACTTTCAACCATTAATTTAACACAAAGAGTCATTACACATTATATCTTTGCATTGTAAACCAGGAAACGGTAGTGGCTTCCATGTAAAGTGTAATTTAAAGGCATTTTGTATTCATTTCCTCGTGCTCTAGGTCCTGATTTGGACAATAGCTGGAGCCATCATTATGGAAGTACTCTTATAATAGTTTAAGGTAAAGCACAGGTAGTGGTGTTCCCAAAGGGAAGTATCCGCACATTCAGTATGACATACAATTATTATTAATGTAAAGCGTGTATAAGTAGTATCATTGGGTGCTCCACCCTAAAAGAGCCTACCACCAAAAGGCTCTAATAGCACGAAAAAAGGAAATTTCCGAGCATCAACTTGTAATACCAATATTAGGGTTCCTATGGCACACCTTCATATATTTAGTAGATCTATAGATATTAAAGATCGAGTTTATAGAGAATGCAGGGTACAATTTTCCCTCTCCTTTTTCATATCAAACAGAAGACAGTGACGGGAATTCAAAACACTAATTCGACATGATCCAATTTTAGTGAACAAGCTGTATTTCTTTATTCTTTCTTTTATTTTTGTCCATGGAAATTTTTCATTGTTTGTCATAAAATATTCTCAGCACATTATAGCCAACACGTGTTTCGTCTTGTACTTAGACTTTCTCAAGGCTGGAATAATAAACATACCAATATAAGTATAAAAACTCAAAAAGGCAAACCCATACAACATTTAAAATATCCAAAAAAACATATCCATTAAATAGAGTGCCAAAATTGTCACAGGAATGGTGGCGTGAACAATAACACTCTTGCAAGGAAAAACACCTAAGAAATTATAGAATGACCAGGACAGAGTATCCATGGGACAATCAGAAAAAGTTGGCACAGAAATAGTTGCCCGAGCAGTAGGTGTTTTTCCTTGCAAGAGTGTTATTGTTCATGCCACCATTCCTGTGACAATTTTGTCACTCTATTTAAAGGATATGTTTTTTGGCATATTTTAAATGTTGTATGGGTTTGTCTTTTTGAGTTTTTATACTTATATTGGTATGTTTATTATTCCAGCCTTGAGAAAGTCTAAGTACAAGACGAAACACGTGTTGGCTATAATGTGCTGAGAATATTTTATGACAAACAATGAAAATACTTCACGGACAAAAATAAAAGAAAGAATAAAGAAATACAGCTTGTTCACTAAAATTGGATCATGTCGAATTAATGTTTTGAATTCCAGCCACTATATTCTGTTTGATATGAAAAAGGAGAGGGAAAATTGTACCCTGCATTCTCTATAAACTCGATCTTTAATATCTATAGATCTACTAAATATATGAAGGTGTGCCATAGGAACCCTAATATTGTTATTACAAGTTGATGCTCGGAAATTTCCTCTTATAATAGTTATTTGTAAAAAATGTATTATAGCCATACACAGATTTAATCACAATCTATTTAAAATAACAACATTTAGACTTAAAACCATAAAATCATATACAATTAAAAATAATGGAATGTATCAAGGTCCAGGACCCAGGGTCTCAGTTTTATTCTTATAATACTGAAAAAAATACATGTGAGTAGTCCCTTCTTTTTGGTAGAATTATTAGAGAGCACCATGGGAGATATGAATATATAACACAACATAATTATACTAGCTACTATGTACTTTAAATGTCTGCCACTTATAAATGTTTGCAAAATGTACATTTCTGCTCATTGTGTCTCTGGTAGCTCGCCTCCCATTTTTTTTAATTACAGATTGAAGTGGGGGCAAACATTCCTTCAAATTGAAATGAGACTAAGCACATCGCTTAGAGATAAACCTCAACCTAAAATTAAAAACAATTAATTTTAGTGACTTAGAAATATGAAGAGGTGATAAAGCCATGTTTTATTGAATTCTAGTTGCTTTCATCTCTCGCACAACCGACTCACTGATGGATGACAGAGCGTTCTGCAGTGGCTGCAAGGCAGATGTGAGCCATTTTAGAAAACTCTCTAAGAAACGAAAAAATAAATATTAAATGTCAGATTTAAAAATGGAAGGGCGACCTTAAATGTAGCTTTTAATGTCCCGTAGGGGTCATTTCAGTTAACTCAATAAAACTATCTGATTGCTTGCTGTCAGAATCTCATGGACTACATTTTGTCTGACAAAAATGTAGAGCCCTAAATATTTTGGTAACAAAAATATAGTCACACTGGACTTAACAATCGGACAGCTACACCCAATGGAACAACATTTTTGTAAACTATATTTAGGCCACGATATTTATGTCAGACAATATTTTTGCAATCCATATTTTGACTTACCATTTTACCTGCTGTGCTTCTACGATGACTTTTAACCCTAGCCCCATAAGTCATTGATCCCGCTTCTACCTTCAGCAAGCATTATCAATGTTCAGTACATCTGTTCTTGCTGGCTCAGATCAGTTGACTGTCTGATGGAAAACATAAACAGAAAGTAAATGGAGTTTGAAGCAAAATGGAACGCCCAGATATCTAAGATCTTTGTGTAAATCAAAGTATTCACTCCTCAATGTATTCACAACCTGCTTGGTTAGTCTCGCCCTAGTCGCCATAAGACAGTCAGGATTTGTAATAAAGATTCACAGAAAATCACAGTTTCAGGCCTCATATACCAGATAAAACAAAAGTCCCATGACTTGGGTGGTTAGCAATGCTGGTAAACGCGGATGGTTTTGTCAATAGTTTTTGTATTGTACACCAAACATATCCCGCCACATACATGCACACATGTTTCTGTTTTACAGACTTTGTAGTAGCAGAACATTGCCATATAATGTGCCAGATCAAACCCAATGTCATACACCAAGCATGATCCCTGGGGAAAATAGGCAGTTCACACCAGGCTAGGGCTCCATTCTCCCTTTAAATAGTGCACCATGCACTGAAGTCAGCGATGCCATGAAACAAAAATAACATCACTAAACTCAACCGTAAAAACAGCTCTAGCTTTTGCTTTTTGCAGCAGATCACTTTTGACATCAAAGAAAATGCTCACGGTTGGAAATCCAGTTAAGGGCAAGACTGTGAGAGCTGGACCAGCAATAAACCATACCACAAACATATTCAAGTAAAACGCATATGTCAGTTGTTGAAGCTTTAACATATATGCAGTTTAGAATTTTCATGTGCTATGTTGTGATAAATTTTCAGAGCTAATTGTCACTAACAGGCTTCATTTATTTAATGTGTACATATTTTTTTTATAAAGTACTACACAATGATGTGATTCTGCCTCAGTTTCCCTTATCAATAGACAGGAAGGGAGTTATGTAGATTCAGAAGAGAACAATGGCGACGTGGTTTTAATTATGTCCAAGCCAGGAGTCAATGCAATCATGTAAGTATGGTGAGAATGAGGGAACACATTGACAGTGGGTCGGGTGTCTTACTGTTCTCTCTCCCTCTATGTATCATGGGTTAAGACCAGTGATAGGCCATGACAGGTCAGATAAGAGTAAGGCGAGAAAAAGTTATGAGGAGGATGGGCTTTTGAGACAAAATACAAGATGGCCTCTTCGAGCTGGAAGATTTAGCAATGATATTTGGAACGTCTGCGATCTGATGTTGTGTTCCTAAATGATGCTCAGTGCTAAAAAATAAATAAAAAAACAGTCATTTTCAGCACACTTCACCATATAAACACAGCCTAAAACATTCCATGAACAGTTGCGAGAAAAATGAAATGGTTGAGTAAAATCGGTTCTTGGTGCTCTATGTCTTTTAGAGCCCCTCATTTTACTAAGCTGCAATAAAATTCTACTGCTTAAGCATGTTAACCTTCAGAATCACTTCGGAAAAGAACAAAGCCCTTCAGCCGTGGCGGTACTAATTGACATGCATAATGTTGTTCGGGAACACACTGGCAGCGTTCCCAAAGCCAGGTATAATTTCCTTCACACAAAATCCTAAAGGCTGTTTCCCTCATTATAGTGTTGAATTTCCTGCAACAATATAATTTCTGTGTGTTTTCTGTCATGAAAAGTAGGCATAAATAACCAAATAATTTACTGTATTCTTGAAATGGAAAAAGTAACGATGTGGAATAAACATGTGGGCTTATTTACAAGCCCCTTGCACCACCGGCACGTGACTTTTTGTGACGCACCGCCAGAGCTTTTTCATGCCCCATATTCACAAGGACATGAAAAGGCACCCTGCATGGCTTTTCCTGTCCTTGAACATACAGCCCCTATACGCACAGTATTTTGCCTGAAAGGGGCGTTCCATGGATGTTGCTGTGGGTGTCCCACGCAAGACCCATGGAACCAGACACATTTCCAGATTTACGAGAACTCGTAAACATGGAAATCCGTATGAATGCTACGACTCCCCAGGGGAGGCGTACGGAGGTGCAACGAGGAGTAATGTATTCATTGCTCCTCCTTGTTTTCCTCTTTATATGCGTGCTGCATTCTAAAGCACACAAAGAACAAGGAAATCACCTCTGGTAATTGTTTAAGTGCACGAAGGTGTCCCTTCCTGCATATAAAAAATAATGTACAAAGATTATGTTTTGCAAGTTCCATGTGTGGTAATGCAGCACACATATTAGTTGAAAAACGCCATTTCTAATTGTTTATGGAACCCTTCCTGCACATAAACAATAATCCCCGTGATGTAGGCATCCGTGCACCAACTTTTAGTGCAGTAGCACCGGAACAACACAAACTGAAAAAACGTGAGTCTCTCGTTAGCGGCACTTGTGTTTTTATAGCTCTTTATTGTAACATGAAGTGAATTTTCACATCAATTGTGACTACTAAAATGTACTTAGTGCTTAAAAAATTGTGCAAAATGCCAGATTTTCTTTTCAGGTAACTTCAAGTAATTTTCTGCAACTATTCTGAAATGTTGCAAGATTAAGAAAAAGGAAGGCACTCAGGGGCTTTTTAGTATTTGGAAAGTGGTCTTTTGAGCCATAACACTTTCCTAAAATAAACAAATCTAAAATGCAACGGGCATGTTCCCTTTAAATGTTATCTTGTCAGAAAAGGCACACACTCCAAAAGGATAAGCCTAAGTAGTTGTCATTTTTACTGTCTTTGGGGCGTGTGTGAGTTACGTAGCTGACAGATCATGGGCGTGGTAAAACTTGACGGGCTGCTAATAGCCAAAGGCTCTGCATGATTACTTAGGTCCAAATATTCAAATATTCATATCATATTGCACTGATAAAAAGCAAAATTGTTGGAGTCCTAGATTAATGGCTAGCAGCATTTGGCAAACACAAAGATGATGGGTAGTATGCTTGAAAATTCTTGGCTATAGGCAGTTGACGCACTCCAGTCCATCGTTTTTACCTCAGTGTGCCACTTCAGACAGGGCCCACTTTATGCAAATCAGACATGATCCTGCTCCATAAGGACCATCTGTTCCTGAGGTGACAGATCCTTCCCCCAATAAGAACATAGGTAACCCCAACATTGGGTGTCATATGAAAACATAGAATTTGCTAAATTACCTTCAAATTTAAATGTTGAAATGAATCTGCAAAGTAAAGAAAATGCAAGAATATGAGCGTGTCAACTTTTAAAAAATGTTCCAAATCTAGTGGGACTTGCTTTCCAACTATTGTAGGGCTTAATTGAAATACCATTCTATCTCCAGTCATAGCAAACTTGAGGACAAGTGCTTGATCATAGATTTTTTTTTTGTGAACCAGATATTTCTATGTGGTATTTTTTTTAAATTGTACAGTTTTTTAGTATTTAATTCTATATTTGTGTTTTTTACAAGCGTCACTGCTGTGTCTCTGTTACTCTTGCTTACAGTCATTTGCTTCTGTGCTGCCTTCAACTTCCCATTTTTTATTTTATTGCTATGAAGCAGGTTTGAAAATCATTAGAAAATCTGTTTGAGTCTTGCGGCCTGCAAATGACGAAAAGTAGGGAGGCTTCCCTGGCCTTTAACTAAATGGACACATACCTAAAAGAAAGAAATATTATGTACATAATACTTTATCTCATATTTTCACCTTCTAATGGCTCTGGCAACCAACTGAGTCACTCTGCAATGCACTGGGCAAGTAGCTTTCTGTGATCTGTGAACTTTTTCTCGCGATATTCATGCGTTTTAATTAATTGAAGGTCCGCGGTTTGCAATATGTTCATTTATTCTATTTAATTTCGAAACAGCCTGCAGGCTTTTTGACCTTTAAGGTGCATTTTGCTAATTGGTTCCATATCTCAGCGTCATGTAGGTCTGCAAAGATCACCACGCTGTTCCAGCACTTATCCTTCGCTAGAAAAATCTTCAAAGAATCAAGCCAGACGTGCTTGCAGACGAAACAGGGGGAAGAGCAGGGCATGGCTTATTGGTAGGAAGGACCACTTGCTACGCCCCAGGGCTTGTTATAAAGGCTGCTTTTTTGGAAGCTAGATGAACTCACCTAATCTATCCTCCTCTCTGCAAAATAACTCCTTATCCCCTGCCCCTCACTCAATCTCCTCCTACACAGAGAGTTAGCCCAAGGGCAATACACATGTTTGAGGTGAGACAGGTGGGCTTCTCGCACAACAGATAATAAATCCTGGTATGACAGAGTGGAAAATCCCCCTGCGGCCCTCGGGAAAGTCTTACAACAGTTAAACACAATGCTATCAGATGTATAGGAGCAATCATAGCCCCTGTTGGAAGAATCTATATGTACCGTGCAACATGTCCTCTTATAGAGGTACCGTGGTCAGTCAAAGGTTTCTAGGACTCAGAGAGTTGGCCCATAAACACTAATGGCTTAATTTATGCGTTTTGCATACGGGAGCGCAACAAGGCACCCTGCTGTGCGGCTCCACACCAAAGTGAAAGAGCTGAAATGCTGCGTATTTAAGCAATACAGTGCATTCCTGTTCTTTCTGACTGTGCTGGTGCCGTTTCGGCAGCCTAGCACCAATGTAGACGCCAATGCACCATAATAATACAAGGGTGCCTCCATTGCAGGCAGGGTTGTTTTTGTGCAGGAAGGGGCACTTCCCTGCTGAAAAGCAAACTACAGAATGCAGCACACAGGGAAAGAGGCAATAACGAGGAGAAATAAGCATATTTCTCCTCCTTACCTCAGCAGGCATTTTATTTACGCTTTCCCAGGTTTACATCACTTAGCAAATCTGGGGCAGCCTCAAATTCCATGGGTGTTGCTTGGTGAATCCCTACCACAACACCCATAGAACGCCTCCCAGATGCAGAGTAAGGCAGTGCAGTGATTAGCACTGCGTCGCCTTACTCAGGATTTATGATGCCACTCAAAGCCATGCAGTGTGGCTTTGTGTGGCTTCAGAATTCTTTATTAGAGCCCTGCATCACGCATGTCCCACTTTATGAGGTGCAAAAGTGACACAGGGCTCTCATAAATAAGTCCCTAAGTATATCTGAGAACCTTCAGCAGGTGGCAGCATAACCTTGCATCAACATTGCGGGGCCGTAGGAGATGGGAGCACTGCCATCTTAGTTATATAGGATACGTCGTGTAGGCCCACTCAGTGTCCCCATTCCAAAATGTGGCCACATGGTGCAAGGGCCCATCCTGGTGTCACTGGCAATGGCATCTGGTCACTAAAGCCCTCTGCTAACCTCAGGTGGCTGTAAATATGGGGATTACTTACGGGGAAGACACCTTCAGGGTTCTCTTTCCACTGCCATCTTCCGTCAGGCTGGGACGTTGCTTGCCAGCGGGGTGACTCATGGCAGCACCAGTACCTCCCTGGTGCGCAGCAGGGCCACAGAGGCAGAAGGCAGACCCCATAGGATGAATGCATCATGCAAATGATGAAAAAGAAACTAAAGCCTGCTCAATAGGTAATAAACCCTCTATGTTGAGTAGGCCCTCTCCAGTCGAGATTCACTCGCCCTCCAGTGTCGTGCAGCACTGCTCACAGTTCTGTGTTCAGTGCTGCATGCAGTTATAGGAAAGCAAAAATCATATCACTAGACAGGGATTAGACCTAGTTAAGTAGTCGTAAAGGGGGAAAAGCTTGTGGAGCTTCGCTAGGAGCCACCATTTCGATTGTGGCATAGCTGCACCCCAGCACAATTGTGCTTAAATACATTCCTATATGGCCACGCAATGGTAGGCACCTGCATCCAGTGAAAAAATGTTCAGTTTGAAAATTAGAAGAATTCCGTTTAATAATAAGAGGGGTGTCTCTCATAGGTCTATGAATGACCTGATCTAAGCCAGCATTTCAGCATATTCACAAAAGTTTCCTGCACTTAAAATTAGTAGACACTCCCCAATGACTGTGGATTCTCCACCACGAGTGCGGAGGCCCTTTGTGAATCAGGCCCTTGGGGTGTAATTTAGAGATTAGTAGAATGGAAGAATGGTTTTATATTGGTGCTACTCCTGCCCTGCCAAACTCGAAGTGCACCCACTCTGTTCAGAGTCATAGCAAAAACTGGATTCCCAACAGCAGAGCCACAGCTATCTGTACTTTCAAAACCAGTGACCTGGTGGTTCATCCACCACAGGGCCATCAGTTTATAGTGACAGTCGTCTGGCCCATTTATGGTGAGGTGACCACCTTGACTGCTGCAACATTTGGTTGACAAGGTGATTTGCTTTGACACGGTCCATGCCAGTCTTCACCTCTTGGCGGTCTTTACTGGTGACGTGCTGAGGACTAGTACCAATAGTCTGAAGGGATGCCCCAGGCAATTGGCGAAGGCTGGCAGGGCTGTGTGCCATGTAGACTCGTCAGATTTTCCTGCACCACGACACGCAGCCTGCAATGGCAGAGTGCATAGCCTTGATGAGGGGCCCAACCAGTGATGCAGCCCCAGAGGACCCTCTTCAGTACCCATGCCCTAGGCACCAGGGGACAACTTACAAGGGACTTACAGGGTAGCTGGAGCTGTGCAAATCAATGTACAGTGTTTTAAGAAAGAGAACTGGCACTGGAGACTTGGTTCCCATGGATCCAGTGCACTCACAATTCAAAATCACATCAAGCATCAGGCGAAAAGTGGGGTTAACCATGAAAAAAGAGGCACTTTCCTACATTCATGCATTAAGGGATCTATGTTCCAAAAAGTAGTAAATAACACATATACTAAATTCCTTCTTTGTGCTAAATGTTGACTACATTGATAAAGGTTATGTGAACCCGGAGATGGTCCATGGTTACACTTGTTAACCAAAGGTCGAATGGGGCATGTCTTCCCGAAAGTGGGAGAAGAAACTCTCTCTGTTGCAGTTCCTGTGATCAAGATTCGTTTTCAGCTCTTCTTTCTGTGTTGAGTGGAGGGCAAACATGGAGACATAAAGGTCTTGTTTACCACAAAGAAACTAGGGGGGAAAGATATACAGTGCTTAATGAGCAGTGCATGCATACTTTAACTGAATTCTTCATTCAACCAGGTCCCTAAATATGATCAAAATGTCATGTGAGTGATATGGATAATTGTGGATAGAGATTAGAAAAAGTATGGCATGGAGGACAACTTGTAATCAGGTAAGAACTGAGAAGAAAACACTTCAGTTATTCTACATGGAGAAAATCACAGCATTCTCTGCAAGGATATGTCTATCCCAAATAAGGGAGTGGAAAGTACTTTTGTAACTTTCCAGCAATTACTATCATTATACAAGTGGGATACATTCACTTATTACCAGGCAAAAATGGAAGGTCTGATGAGACCATCTCTTCTTTGCCTATCGAGACCTCAATTTTATCAGTCTTCATCTTCAGCTGACTGGAGTCCCTCAAGTCTTCAATGCCATACCACTCTGTTGGGAGTGGCATGCTGTAACACCCAGTTCAGCCAGTGTTTCAGTTGGATAATGGCCTTTGCTGTCAAAAGCAATATACAGAACTGTTCTAAGCCATGTCAGACACCAGATAGTCCATAGGTCTATCCCCAACTAACCTACAGTTCAATACATGGTGTTTCATTCACATATATTCACCACATGGACACCTCAAACAGGAGACCACAAGAAAAGTATCACAAGTACCAAAATACGATCTCATGATATATATCCCTGTTTAGGAATTAATTGTGTAGTTTACTTTAAGTGCATTGATGCAATTGCCAAAGAGAATAAAGCAAAAGAAAACCCATCTTGAGCATAATTGTTCACATACGCAAAGGAGGCTAGAGCTGTTTTCTTCTGATTTAAAGATATAAAGGGATGCAGCATGCATCTATAAATTTACTTACATATGAAGCCAGGGATAGTTTCCCTGAAACATCTTGCATATATGTTATGAAGGAGTTGATGTAAAAACATTGAGAACCACCTGAATCTTCTATTCAATGTGACAAGGTGTATATTGAATACATTTCTGCAAACAGTAACTCAATCCAAGTTGTCTTCTAAGCATTATGTGGGCGGGTTGTAGCATGGACACTTCTTTGCTGGGTGGGGTTGAGAACACTTTAAGCCCAGTGCATGGCATGTAGCACAAAACGTGAGCAACGCAATACATTTAGGATACTTTGTCTCTGTGTATTCTCCAAGATCAACCTGACGTTGAAACTTTGTCACAAAACACATCAATGTCGTTGTTTTCTGCCCCTTTTAGCCTGCCATGTGCACTCCTTACAGTGTGAGAATCATTGTGTGCCACCTGTCAACTTCTGGGCACAATTTATTTCATCTACTAGTATCTTTGGGTTTGCTTCGAGACAGATCTATCTGCTGTCTCAAACTCATATAATATCTTTGTTTTCCAATTCAGCTTCCTGTTAAAATGAATCATTCTTTTTGATGACATTGTTTGAGAAAATGAAGATATCATAAAACGTGTATCAAATGTTGATCCAGGAGATAAAAATCCATACCAAGATTTCACCTGTGCAAAAGGGTTTTCACTTTTACGAATTACATAAAAACGTATTACAGATCAAAAATTTGAAAATCTGGAGTTAACCTGATCCTCCTGAATGGATGCTCTACACACCTGTCGAAGAATATACCACCCAGAGGGTGTCACCAAAAATGGAGTTCAAGATTAGTATAGGCGCAGTTATAAAATATATTCTGAGTGGGGGCATGGCCATCAGGGGAATGGAGGAGATGCCAGACTTGAGTGTTCCTCTCCATCCCATTTATTATTCCACAAATACCCTAGGTTCAGTACCTGCAGAAGGAACACCCAGTGTCAATAAAGTCACTGTTGTGGCGTCCCGAGCATTGGATCCAGTGTCCTGTACAGTAATTGTTCAGGCAGTTGGCGCTTCGTAAAGTGTCCGTCATCTTAAATGCACCATGGTGGAATTTTACAGTCCATGTAGCAGAGCCTGGAGCAAGGGAGCAGGGACTGCTGAACTCTGTAGCGAGGGCCTCAGGAACTGACTGTCTTCAGATCGTGCAGTGAGTGACTGGAGTAGCAAGCTGCACCGACAGGCCCTCAGCCCCTCAAGAATGGAGTCCTGCCATTGCCTGATATATTCAAAGAGACTTCTGAGGGTTCCAAGACATGAGTGCCAGAGCATAGGTACAGTGATTGAAGGTGCTAGAGAAGAATAAGTGAGCCCCAAGTGAAGAGGGTCTGCACTCCAACCACGAGGACCCAAGTCTGAAAGTGAGGTGGCATGTGCATCCCCGAACCTACCTGAAACAGAAAGAGAATCAGAGAGCTATGACCTACTGTCCTAGCTATGGCCTGGAACCAATCCAATTCCGTAGGACAAGCCATGGTACCTGGCGTGCATTTGAGCTTAAATAACGCACTACCAAGGAGACAGGATAAGTGGCTGATGACAGTCGTGGTCCTTGCAGGTAACAGCAGTGGGGCGGTGGGGTTGGGTAAGGGGGGATTTCAAGGGACGGTGCTGAGGGAAAATTAATTATTTATTTAATTTTCCCTCTGCATCATCCCTCGAAATCCCCCTTACCCAGCCCCACCGCTGTTACCTGCACGGACCATGGCTGGCTGATGATAGATGCCCCTTGCAGAAGGAGGTCAAAATCGCTGCACCCAAGTACCAACGTTAAGGGGGTCTTGTATTTAGGGATGGGTGGTCGGGCACACTAGCCAAGGGGGTGTTAGCATCTCCCAAGAGTTTTTGGAATAATTTCTACAGTAAATAAAGGTCATCACAATCTACAGCGATCTTAAGGTATACCTGAGAGGCACTCAGGAGGGCATATCAAATCTCAGGACCAATCTAAATGACCTTGAACAGAATATGGATATCTGGTCAGATGATACTCATCAACTAGGTATGAGACTGCTGGCACTGGACCACAAAAATGATGAACTGGCACTAAAACAAGAGGGCCTAGAAAACAGATCCAGGCATAACAACAAATACATTTGAGGCCTCCTGCAAGGAGCAGAAGGTTAAGACATCCAAACCTATGCCTAGAATCCCTACACCACCTCAGGGGCCACCCTGATGACCCACTTATATGCCCAGATTGCTCTCGCAGAACCAACCCAAGTGTACAGCAGAAGAAGGTGAACCTGACATCTTCACTCATATGCATTTCTTTGATGAAAAAGAAACTCTCATGGCGCATATTAGTACAAAGGGTAAGGTCATTTATGTAGGCCACAAATGGACTTTCCACAATGATATAGCTAATCCAACACTTCAGAGGCGCTGTGGTATGAGACAGATCACAGACCACCTCCATTGCCACAAGACCCCTTATCTTTGTGAACATCTACTCCAGCTGATCTTTGAGTGGCAAGGTCAGAAACACTTTGTTAAGACCCCACAAGGAACGCAGCAGATCCTGGAGATTTCAGACAAAGAGAAACCCTGAACCGCTCCCATGACAGAACAGGGAGTCAGTGGCACACAGTGGAAAAGAATCATGGAATAAGGACCTAAATATAGTGATATATAATGCGATGGATAGAGCCCTTCAGAAATAGAAGGGTAGTGGGTCGACTTCTGACTCATTCAAGGATTGGCTGCTGGATATTGGCCAGCATGATGTGTGGCGAGACACACACAAGACAAAAGTAAGCAGGGATGAGATTTTGCTTTCTATTTGGTGGCCATAAATCTTACGCACCACTTGAACACTTACTAGTAACCAGATGCCTAATAGCAGCTGTTACTACAGTACACATACGTTTGATCGACTTGTCCGACCACACACCTATCTCTATTACATTGGATGTAAACACTCTCCCCCTAAGAGTGAACACATAGTGGTCGAACTGATTTTTGCTGAAGGACCCCACTGATAGGGCAGAGCTCCAACTCGAGATGGCTCACTATATACAGGAGAATGACAGCCTGGATATCTTAGTCTCAACATTATGAGATTCCCTAAAAACCTACTTGAGGGGTATAATAATTGCAATGGGAGCTAGGTATAAGAAAATGAAAAGAAACAAAAGGACACTCTAGAGCCGACCACAAATGTGCCCCATCAAATAGTATATGATGGCAAGTTGTAAACCTTAGACAGCAACAGAAGGAATTACACTGAGATGTACACCCTCCTGCATACACTTCTTTTCATTAGTTGACAAACCCGGGAAACTTCTTGCCATACAAGTGAAATCAAAATTAAATATGGAGACAGTTTAGGTGGATAGTACCGCAGGGGGCACATTAGCATGATGTGACAATGAAACTGTCTCCTAGGCCATCTACCATGGTCATTCCCTCAGAAGACACAGAAAAGAATAGATAACCCTGGGTGAGCGCTTTTTATAATATTGATAAATAATATAGTTCATAATAACGTGCAGTACTAACATGTAGATTTAAAGAAAAATGAAATGTGTCTGAATTCAAAAATTTGTAGTAGGCCAATATTTACTCAAGGGGCCTGAAGAGCTGAAATAGCACTGCTTGATTGGGATCTAGATGGGTGCTAAGGGTTTGTTGGACCAATTACTGTTTACCTTCAGTTGCTAGCTGGTACCAGATGTACGTAAAGTTTTAAACAATATAATTCTTGCTGTTATTTGTTATTTTACATATTATGTTGTTTTATTGCGTTTATTATCTTTTTTAATCTGCATTTTTGGGATTTTATTGGGAGTTTTATGTCCTCTGCCGAAATAAAGATATTTTGATTGATTGATTATTCTTGAAGTTTTGAGTTGACTTTAATCTGAAGCTTTATGCTTTTCTCTCATTCTTACGAACTAGAACTCTTTATGGTTCTGAAAGACTCCTTTTCCCGATTCTGAGAATAGGGATTCTTTCCTTTATGGAGCATGCTTAATCAGTTTTTTAATGATCTTATTGACTAATTTTGATCTTTGATTTCTGTATCATTGAAATTAATACAAATTAACTTGTGATCTTCATAAGATGATCTTACTGGAAGATTTGATTGATAAATCCTTTTCACTCATACCAAACTATCTTTATTGACTGAAATTATATCAGTGGTTGGGATTATAATTTACGTGATGCAGCGCTCCTGATCCTCTGTAAAACAACAGCAAAACTCCATACAATCCCAGAAATATAAACAGAGCTGGAATTATCCCCGATAATGGTAAACTGACAACTCTTAAATTACAAACTGATTTTCACTCCAGCAAACCTATAAAGACTGAATAGGTCATAGCAGTTATCTCAAAATTAACAAATGGGGAAATCCCCAGGACCAGATGAGTACACTGCATTTTTGTATAAATTATACTGGGATATGCTAGTTATAACAATAGTTATATTAAAATCAGGGAAGGATCCATCATTGTGTCCGTCCTCTAGACCAATTTCACTTCTCAACCTGGATGTGAAGCTCCCTACAGGGATATTTGTTGCTAGATTGGGCCCCTACCTACCGAGATTCATTGAACTGACCAGCTGGGCTTTATCCCAGGCAGACAATGAGGGGACAATAATAAAAAACTCCTGCACATTGCATAGAACACACAAAGGGCTTATAAAAATGACTTACTCTTGTTTTCACGTTCAAGTGCAAAGCAAGTTTTGTGCAGGAAAGTAAATTGGAAAAAAAAGATTTTACGTCAATTTGAATCACTTTTGTGATGCAAACACAGTGCGAAATCTTAGTAAATTACCCTTTGGTCTCATATTTCCAAGCCACCCAACTGTGCTTCCTGGTTGAGTAGGGTAAGAAGAAGACCTCGACACACCCTGTATCATGAACACCACTCTGGCTGACCCTGTGTTTGAAGAGGACTCAGAGAAGCTGGGGGCGCTATATTCGTCCCCAATCACGAGGGTCACTCTTGCTGTCTGGTACAAAGTGGCACATAGGAATGGCTTCAACACTTTCCTCTCCCAATTTATCTCTATTTTCTTCAAGACTGAATTCCCTCCGACTATCAACCTGCCAAACTTTAGGTTGTGGAGGTAGAGGGGATGCTTGATGGAAGGCTTCCTATTTAAAAGCACCCAGATTACCCCTTTTGAGTCCTTATGACAGAAAATTGTCTTGCCAGAAACTGAGAGTTTTGGATACACACAAATGCAATATTGGCTTATGCACCCGAAAATGAAGGCAGGAGTATCACGAGCTCTCACGCCAACTGAGTGATGGCCTAAGAATGGCCCTCACTCAAAGGCACTAATATCCACACTATACAAATTCCTCATTGATACCCTCCCAAAAGACTAAAACACCACGGCAACAAAAATGGGAGAAAGAATTTGACGAGGTCATCTTTTTCAAGGACTGGGGTAAACTGTTTTAGAAGGCACGCACATTTTCTCTCAATGCCATACACGAGAAAACCAGTGCAAAATACTGACTCATCTGTACATTACTCTGGAGCGAGTAGAGAAATAGAATAGCGCTAAGAGTACGCTATTATGGAGATGCTGTGGAGTTATGGTGACTCTTCTCCACCTGCTGTGGAAATGCCCTAAATTGGGAAGATTCATGGATAAAGTGATTAGTGACTCCAGTGCTCGGGCGCTGGGGTAGGTCTGCTAGGCAGGCCATTTCCATCTGGTAGGTCACCGAAATCAACCAAGAGCAAACAGCTAAGTATGGCATTGGTAGCAGCTGGGCAAGTAGTCTTGGCACTCTGGGGCAGTGTCCAGAGGTACTCCTCTCGTAATCCTGAGAGGCATATTTCTGGTCACTTTAGAATCCAGAAAGCGCTAGAAATATATATAAATTCAATACCTGATGATGTGGAATAGAGGATGCCGATTAGATGAAATTAAGTTTTATATATTTTATTGGTTGTTTTTTAGCGTATTTAGTCTCTGTGATATATGACTTTTCTGTATATTTTTCTAAATCAATAATTCTCTTTTTGTGTTTATATTTAATAAATTATATATTGTTGTGTATTTGTTTATTCTGTAGGCAGCTTTTGCACAATTTACACCCCTAAGGGGTCTTTGAGTTTGGTCCCAGGGGAATTGTATTTGTTTGCTTGTCTGTGTGACCCTATACACTTTGACCCAAAGGGGTCCTTCTCTTTCTTTGTTTCAGACTCTGGGGCAAGAACACGGCACCTTCACTCTCAGCCTGGCTCCGATAAATCTGGGACATTCTTACTATAGAGAGCCTAACTCTCTCCGTAGACAAAAACCTTAGGGCCAAAGATGTTACATGGCAGTCAATGACACAGCTTTAGGTGCACAAATTTAGAGCAGTCTCATGCCCAAAGTACCTCAAGGTCCTGAGACTTATTCCTGACAATACGACTCAAACTGGGGTTTGTCATCGGTCCGCTACCCTCTATTAATAGCTACTTATTAAAGGGGTATAAGGGACAAAAGTGAGCACATGAAACACAAGCGACTTACAACATTTGAGCCAAAATGTGTTGGGAGCTGACCATGGCGGAGGCAGACATACGGGACTGGTAGGGTAACATGTTAAAATCAATGTTTTGTTATGTAACATGCTTAACAAGCCTAGCGGACCGGCAGTTGTAAGTGATGGCACCAGGGCCGGACAGACCATAGCGGGCATCTAGCATTACCCCGGGAGGCTGGAATGCTGGGGGACGGTTTTCCACTGGTGGCAGGGGCGTAACACAGGCCCCCGCAGCCCCCGCGGTGCGGGGGGGCCCGAACTGCAGGAGGCCCCATCAGCACTGTACTCCGGCCTGACAGCTCCGTATTAAATCCAGAGTGGGGGCCCCTCTGTGTACCTTGCAGGGGGGCCCTTTCAATTTTCGGTACGCCCCTGTCTGGTGGGGGGCGCTTTTGTTACTGGGACCGGTGTTGCAGCCGTGATGCGATATCGGCCCCCAGTAACAAAAGCACTGTGCTTCACACTGGGGATCGGTGCGACAAAATAGCCATGGCTGGTTAGAGTTCCCAGTCCGACCCTGTGGTGGTATGTGCCAGAGCAATAAAAATATAGATAACCTAAACAATAATCTGAATAACAAATAAAAATGATGTCGTCCTTTAAAGCCATGTAAATGTGTAGTTATTTAATAAAAGGAACATGAATCGCTCCCTACTGCACGCCCAATGCGATTGTGTCGGGATTTGAACCTGTGTTTCTGACACTGCTTGCCGATATCCCACACTGGGTTAATTGACTGGATACTTAAAAAAGAATCCAATACATGAATCTTTCTCCAGCATTCCACCGCCTCCACTGTGTAAGCTCTGCACAAAGAAACCTTTCTGGAAATGAATTCTTCACTCATTTCAGATAATTTTCCATTCTGTTCTGGGTTTCTCCGACTACAACCTCATTTCGCCATGGTTATTTTTAGGTTCTATATTAACAATCTATTATTCTTTGTTCATTGAACAGCTCCTACCCTGGGAATGCCACATTTGCTTCCTGGGAGTTAATGGTTTTTTTGGGACAGTTGAAGAAAAGAATGGCCTTTTGCTCTTTCCAGTGACCTTGCTGAGAGATCAACCCTCCCTTTTCTGTTGCTGGCGCACCCAATCCATTACCGAAGGGTCGTACGTGACCACGTGCGTGCCCGAATAGAATGAGTTCCGGTCGACGTGATGGCCGGTTTCCTCTCAGCTCGGAAAGTGGGCTCTGTTCTCTCTCAAAGGAATGAATCACTCATTTCTGAACAGTGGCAAACACTGTTAGGTCCTTAAATATTTCTGTATGCCTCAAACATTCCCCTCGTTAAAGCGTTTACAGGCAGTTATTTGAGAAAAGATGATGGCTGAACGGTGACCAGCTGCATGTTGCGACCCTTGTTTTTCCGGCATTTTTAGCCCCTTTTTTCGTAGTGCGCCATTGAACATTAAGGAGAGCTCTGACACGATCCTGTGCCCAGCTTGAGCACTACGGGCAGACATTAAAGGTGCCTTTTTAGATGAGCGTGTTTGTGCGCCACGAAATAATAATTCGTAACTGATGTCGCATAAGTGTAGTCAAGTATGCCTTTACTGGTAGCTCTTGAAGAACACAAAGGAATATATTTAAAACACCCTCGTTCTGTCGAAACAGTGGGTTTCATTAGCAGAAACAGCCTCGAGGTCTCTTTGATGAATAGCATTCTCCACATTATAATAACGAAGTTTGGAAGACGCTTGGGGGCGGGAGTGGGGGCAGATGCAAACGCGGTGAGTTGTTATTTCATATTTTATTCACAAGGTGCCTGGCAACATCCTGTTCATTAAAGGATCAGGAATATCTGTTCTGCAAAAAATGTAACCTTCCCTTTACAACATGCATTAAAATGATTTGTAGTCCATATTTGTTGTTAATGTAATAAAATGTGTCCCTCCAACTTCATTGCCATATAGCAGAGTGCAATTATTTTGTCTGCAGAAATTTAGCATAGGTCGTGTGTATCTGAGACATTGCTGTGAACTAATGCATATATGCATGCAAAAACGTATATTAACATACCAACACGCTTTCAGATATACACAAATAAATAACGCACGTGAAGACATACAATATACAGACATGTCTGCATACATATAGTTATGCATAAAGGCAGATTTGGATTCAATAATCTATGTATAGGCACGTGTTCTAATGCATACTAACATAGCTGTGCAGTACCATACATACTTACATGCAATGTGAAATAAGAAGAGGGCACTGACATAAACCCATCTGATCTAGCCATTTCTCTGCATATCCTAGCACGTAAAGACTCAATTTATCTTTGACTTCCCTCAAGAAGTCGAAACGATAGAGAACTTGAGTCAACTTTTATTTTGCAGATGAGGCATGCCATTTAATGTAAACTTGCTCTTGGTAATCCATTTAAAGTGAATTAATTCTCTTTTGCGCCTATCGAGCTGACAGACGCTGTAATCTGCATTGTTGTCTGCCCCCGCCCACCTTCGCACCCCACCACTCTCCCCTACCCCACTCTACCCCATGGCCTTATGGCTCATATTCAGGCGGGCAACTAGAGCCAAATTTCGGGGGGGGGGGCCGAAAAAGATTTCGGGGGGGGCTAATTCTTCCAGCCATAGGCAGAGTGGCTCTAAGAAAGGGTGAAAACACCAAAAGCCCCATTAACAAGTAAAGGGTCTTTAAAAGACCTGTGAAGTACTCGGGTGCGGCTGCAATTAGACGGTCGCCAACCCGTGAAGCTGTCTCAGCCCGGGCTGACACACATGACGGGGGGGGGGGGACTGAAGCCCGAGGAGCCCAATGGGTGTTGCACGCCTGCTCATATTACACCAATTTTTTAACGCTTTCAGCACTGCTTCTCACTGCTCTGACATCAATTTTCCACCTAAAAATGCCCTACGTTTCCCCTAGAACCAGGTTCCAATGAGAAGTTACTAAAAGACATCTCATTGGCAGCACTGGAAGACATCCCCATGACACTGCCATCCATTACCTTCTATGCCCGTTAACACGCCATCGAACAACAGGTGACCTGTGTATGCAAAGTCTTTCCTGATAAACACAATCAGCTGCACTCGGACACTTAGGTCAAAGTAGTGAAATATGTTAATTGCAGTGCTTAATTTGAGCCGGTGGTTTCCGGTGCTCAGCACCGGCACTTAATTGGTTTCTGGAGCTCGGCACCGGCACTTAATTATCAATGCCACGCTTAGGACAGTCTGCCACATGGTAGCTGCTCATCGAATTTGGAAATGAGCATAACAACGGTTGTTTATGAATATAATATACGTACAAAATTACTAACACCTGCCTCCCAAGCCATTCCTCTAGCTTTGTGGACCTGAAATAATCTGAACTGTCTCCCCCTCAGGCGAGAGAGATGGCTAGTAGCTGTTTTGGCAGTGATGACAGGGGCAATGGGTGCTGCAAGCTGCAGTGGCCTCCTGGTAAGTGCCCTGGCACTTATTATTTTACAAATTAAGCACTGGTTAATTTAATGATTTGTTTACATAGTTGTGGCTTTCATAACGTTACTCTTAAGCCTGAGGGGAAAAGGTATCTCCCATTTACAAGCCATTGGCTTATCACAGAATTACTATAGGGGCAATAGTGAATGGAAAGCAGCCCAGCGTCTGTGTTCTGCAGTCCACAGAGGGTACTTTATTTACAGAAAATAAAATATTTATAATTTTTGTCCAATAACATTTTTTAAAAACACAAAAATGGCACCAGATGTTTTTAATTGATTGTTATGGGCATGGTGGCAGAATGCAGAAAGAGAGCGTGTGTCATTATTTGGCCAACACAGAGATATGGCACAGTGGTGGTTACAAGGGAGAAAGTGGATGGAGGATTTTAGTGTGGAGGTTAGTTTCAGGATATTTATGATGGCAATAGAGCACATTTCTGATCATGTGAGTATCTATCACAAATATATTTCTACAAGACCGAGTTATGTTCGTTAAAGCAGGATGTACAAAAAGAGTGAAACAGGTGATCAGTTTTGTAATTTTGTGTGCCTTCTTCCTTCGACTTCTGGAAGAATAAACTAAAAAGAGAAATTGAGAAATATTGAGTGAATGTTTGGGTTTTATTTCATAAACATGCAATAATTAGCCACAGCCGGTGAGGTATATTTGCTAATAGAGGGGGAGGGGGGATTCTGACAAACTGCTGGCCTTTGGTAATGTTCCCTATTGGCTTGGGGCAGCAAATTGATAAATCAAATTATTGAAAACCAAATAATTTCATGGTCTGTCTCCATAACAACAGATTCATTAACCAGCTAACAGTGACGTGATATAATGTGAATCTCCTAGATTTCATGGAACTCATACTAAAGTAATGTGCCTACAGGAGCTTGTTCATGACATAGTTGTTGGAAAGTAATTTAAAATGGTGTTTGGCTCGGTGTTAATCACACATCTGGGTGGGTTGGGCAACTGCATTTTTAGTAAAACATCTGTACTCTTCGAATGTGACCCTGGGCGGAAAAAACGGAGACATAAGCAACATAAGCTATTCATATCGCCTGTCAATGTGAAATAATTTGCACCTGTAAATGCTTGAAATTGCTAGTTTTGTTGTTTCATAAACACATTGGTGGGTGGTCTGTAACCCCTTCATACCACCATTCAAACCTCTCTTGTTGCTTTTGTCCTTCATATGCACTAGCTTTCAAGCTTATTAATGCTCAAATTAAATGTGAACACATGTGAACACATAATTGTAAATGTGTTATTATCCAAATTAAGATTAGTAGTTTTGCTTTGCTTTTGTAAGGGGAAAGGGCTGTTTGACTCGTTTCTTGAGGAGAGAATCGTCTTATTCTATTCTTGAACATAAGGGCATACACTTTCATGCACACTCGCACACATGCAGGGCTGTACGTGCATGTGCGTGCACAACCTTGCACAATTAAGATAGGACTCTGAGGCATATTTACAAGCCCCTATCGCCACCACAACATCACTTTTAGTGATATTGTGGTGGCGCTAGGAGCTTTGCTTTATTTACCAGACAGCGATAAGCCCCTTAACGTGGCTGAACGCTGCCTTGTAAATGAGGCACCCTTTCACGCTTTACCTGGCGTGAAAGGGGAGGGCAATGGCTGGTGTGGTGAGCGTTTCATCGCAACACCCAGTGATATTTACAAGGGCAGCTTAAATATGGGGCAGCCCCAAAATTAAGACGAGGGAAAACCTGATCTTAAACAGGCAAAACGAGGAGAAATGCTTTATTTCTCCTCGTTTTTGTTGTTTCCTTATGTGCTGAGTTGTGCACCACACATAGAAACAGTAAATTGCCATTGATGGTTTATGTGCAGCAAGGTGACCCTTCCTGCACATAAACAATAAAACAAAAAATGACGATTTGCAACTTCTATGTGTGCTGCATTAAGCAGCACACATAGAAGTTTCAAAACGCCATTTAAAGATTGTTTATGTGCTGGAAGGGAGACCTTCCTGCACATAAACAATCTTCCCCTCAATGCAGACAGCCTTGCACTGTGGTGCAAGGGTGCCTGCATTGGTGCTAGGCTGCTAAATTTAGCGCCAGCGCAGGGGGAAACGCAGGGCTTCACCATATTGTCATAAATATGGTGCAGCCCTGCGTTTCGGAAGTGGCGGAGCGTAGAGTTAAGCCAAAGAGGATAATGCCACGCTCCGTCACTTCTCTAGTAAATATGCCCCTCTGTCTCAAAAGGTAATGTGAAATTGATGTACTGGATAAAATCCCAGACGTAAAAAAAATGTAATTTTCTGTGTAACATCATTTGGAACTCTGACCATCCTAGGGTGACTGTCCCAGGTTATTCCATTTTCACCGATTAGAAAAAAGGCATTATTAGATGGACCACCTTTTAATTCCTAGACCTAAAAAAAAATTAGACATCAAAGAAATTGGAGTTAAAATTGCAGCAATTCTTTTTTTGTTTGTGTTTTTTTTAAATAATGACCAGCAATTTATGTTACAACACTCTAGTGGCCGCTGGAGTGATATTTTCCTCTTCTGTTCTAATTGTGTGGGTGTGTGGTATTTAGCAATTCAACATATAATTAATCTTCTTTAAGTTTACCAAACACATTGCACCAATTAAACACCAAGGAATTTAACTGCCATTGAAATGTCAGCAGGCGCAATTAATTAGGTTGCAGAAGCAGTCATTTTCAGATTAGGGACACAATCGAGCAGCAGGTCTGGCTAACATTGTAAGAGGAGTCCACATTAACACAAATAGACTCAATGCAACACATTGACACTTCTAATTTTCTGTCCCAAGGGATAATGAAATCAATGGGTGTTTTAGAAGAACAAGAAATGCACGGTGACATTAAACTAAAAACCACAGACTGATATTCAATTTACAGAAATTACTGAGGATAATCTAAGACCTTCAACTACTGTTTATATATCAATTTGAGGAAAAGAAAAGAAGTTTGTATGACAATTTCGACTTTATAAAATGTACTCTAATAGTGTATTTTTACTCTGTTGGCGCTGTTGGTAGCCACAACTGTGTGGGTATACATACCATCCTCCGTGGGTACGTAGATGTTCATGTAAAGACAATCCTCGCTTTGGTCTTGAACGTAGGAAATGACAGTGTCCAGATTGGCCGTAAACCATATAGGCAGCATGTCGTTCAACAAGGACCTGTCGTCTAGGTACTGTGGGCAAACGGCGGCGAACTGAGTGGCGTTCCTGACCCCGGTCCAGGAGGAGGGCGGCTCTGGAGGCTGGAATCGCCTCTCGCCCGTTGGAGGGGCAGCGTAGGGAACTCCCAGGTACTGCTCTACTGGCCCCAGCATCTCGTTGGGCAAAGGCGTTCGCGTGCCCCTGATTTTGCCAAAGTTTGTCGCTACAATTGGGTGCTGCGCTTGACCATCAAGAGGCCGGAACCTCATTGTTAGGACTGTTATCCAGATGAGGGCATAGCAGTTCACCATGACGCAAAGCGGGGGAGAGACGAGAGACAGCCATGACAGTCCCTTTGGCCTCGACATTGTTTACATCAACATGAGAAAGGTTCCGCCCCCCCCACAGAAATGTGGCGCAGGAGTGAACTCTGTGAAAAAATGTGTTGGCGACAGAAAAAAGAAAAGAGGGTGCAAAGGATTGCCCTCTTCTTTGAGAGTTGCAGGGCTCCTCTGTGCGCGGTTCCCTTCACAACTGTGTCGTTGCCATTAACTCATTCTAGTTTCAGAACAAAAGGCACCTTCTTCTGAGTAATCCATCTCTGATCTCCAGGCCTCTTTGGATCCTTGACTCACTTCCCTGCAGAAGAGAGTTGTCTGCTCAGCATTGCGTGAAATGATGCCTTGCTGGGAGTTCCAGGCAGATCAGTCGACCTGTGAAGAAGAGAAGCAAACGGTTCAGACAAGTGATGTAAAACAACCAGACAACTTCTGTGCTTCGTAGTTTTTTCGATGGGTGATTTGTACTGTTTTGCACGGCTACATTTTCAGCAGTATTAAAAGCAAAACCGTGTTTATAATTGCGATTTTTTTTTTTTTAGCACAGCATACCTACAAAACCTCAGTTATTCCCAGAATCATTTCCTACAGCAAACAATCGCTTCTGCGTGTATTTCAGACTCATAATCTTCCTGTTCAACAAGCAGGCAGTGGCTTAAGGCTGCAGCACAAAAATACTTGAGGAGACTGTCAAAGGTTGCTATATGAACTCTTTTTTTTCTCTCTTTTATTATCACTACCAGTCCACTTAATACGAGAAATATCTACACAGGGTTGCAAATAAAATATTGGTATGCCAGGTAAATCAGTGCTGCGAAAATAGGTGCAGACATGATATGATAGATTTTATTGTGTATGTGTGACCCAAGTCCCATTCATAACATGTGTATTCTGGTGCACAATGGCAGACCTATTTGTCCTAAAATACTGGCAGTTTTTAATGTGAAAGAGGAGATTATAAAATGGGATGTGTATTCAGAGGACATACAGAAGGGGTATTACCATTTGGAACGTGTCCGGCAAGTAAAAACAGCTTACAATATGTAGGCGGTATTTATTCCAGGTATTGATAAACGACAAAAAGCAGTAGTCGGTGAAGAAGTCTGAGCAACAATTATTTCAAATCATAGTACATATTCATTGAGAATTCTGTGGCTTATGATTAACATACAGACTCCATATTAGAATGAACAGCCCCACTGTCTTACTATACTCAGGGGTAGGTTTATAGTTTGCGGAGTGTTACTCCCCCACAAATCTGCCGGATATCCTGTCCACCTTATTACAAATGCCATAGGAAGTAAAGCACTTGTAATACGGAGCACAAGCAGTGGCATAACACAGGCCCCCAAAGCCCACGCGGTGCGGGGGGACGCCAAGTTCCAGGGAGCCCCCTCAGCACAGTACTGTGCCCAGAGTGCTCCGCAATGAGTCCGGAGGGGACCCCTCCACGTGCCTTGCAGGGGGCCCCATCAAGTTTCGTTACGCCAGTACGGAGGGGATAACTCACACATTTGTAATGGAGTTTTCCAAATGCCAAACCCATAGATTATTTTGTAGGGGTTTAATAAGCAGCTTGCTTGATCTGCGTTTTGTTATATCGAACGTTTAATTTGTTTTACTTGGCATGGCAACAATGCTTGCAAACAATGTTTACAATTCTATGATATATTCCCTCCTGTAGCTGGGGTATGGTAACCTTGCTCCATCATAGATATCGTTTTTTTTACACAGACTGATTAGTGATGTTTGGTTATTGCAGCGTAAAATGGGCGATGTAGGAAAAATAGATATTGGAGAAAAAAAAACCAACCAAGCTGATTTTAAAGAAACAAAACTGAAAAGGCTTTTCAGCAACCCAAGCAAGGGTACTGAGATTTTCCAAGTTGTATTTTCAGCAGCAGTTTTTCCTAGCCGTCCCTGATTTTGTCCAATAATTCACCTTGATGGATCTGATTGAATTGGACAGACATGACATATTTTCTTTGGTGACTTTTAAGTCAGCCAGCCAACTCATACACGTAACTAACTAGTTTAAAAAACTTTTTATGGGCCATTGTTGGAAGGGTTTGCTCCCCACCTACCTTGCTCCTCTCAGGATAGGCCAAAATATTCAACAGAGGGATGAAATTGCTATCTTTGCTAGAAAACTGTTGTATTTTGACTCATGGTTTTATTGGCTAGTGTGTCATTTATTTAGTTCAAAGTAACCTTTGAGTGAGAGGTCAACACTGTAACCCTACCACAACCCTACATTACATTTTTAACTGTTAGCAGTATATCCAGTGAACAGGCCCATGTCCTGTTATTAGATCTCTTAGACCTGACATCTTTGGTGCAGTATTCCCCTCAACTGTTTGTCTTCGCTCCTTCTGTTATGCTGAATTTGTCTTTGTTGGATTTATTACTCTGTGCACCTTGCCACAGCTAAAATTGGCCTGCACCTAATTTGCATATTTAATGTACTCGTAATTCCCTAGTAAATGGTACTTCATGCACCTATGGCTTGTACACTAAATGTTACTAATGGGACTGCAGCACTAATTGTGCCACCAACACAAGTAGCCTTTAAAAACTGTCTCAGGCCTGCCACTGCAGCCTGTAGTGTAGTTTCACTGTCATTTGACATGGCAAAATAATGCTTTTGTTGAGCCTAAGTCCTTTATAAAATGTGTAAATCACCCCCAGGGGAAGGCCATAACCACCAGGCGGGGAAGGGTATATAGTGTTTAAAAAGTAGGACATGTGGGTTTAAAGTTTATATGTCCTGGCAGTGAAAAACTCCTAAAGACATTTTTCAATGTTGCAAGGCCTACATCTCCCATTGATTACCATTGGGTTACCTTGTTACATTTAATAAATTCTAACTTTGGAGTGTTAGCAGATAGAGATATACTGTTTGCACTCAAAGGAATTGCAATTTAAAATTATCTTCAATGGTAAAGTCAGATTTTAAGTTAGGATTCTGAAAACACAACCATTAGAAAGTTGGCGTTTTGTTTTCCGAAACATTTGTGCCTTTTGCCAGTGTCCTGGGTCACATGACTGTAAATGGCTCTGCTATTAGGATTTGTGTATTGCTTCCAGAAAGTAACACGATGGAGGCTTAGGTGTGGATGGGAAGGGTCTTCCTGGCAGGATGACTGGGAGGGGCGGAGCCCAGCCTCCCTCTTCAAAGGACTTTGCTTCCTGCACAAACAAGGGATTTTGACACCAGGCCTGCCCAGCCTATTGTCAGTCCCAGACATTTTGGAGCTTTGAAAGGGTAAGTTAAATACCTTTCAAGACCCAGATGTGGGGGTAAGACAGGGAGTCCCCCTACAAAAAGCCTGGCTCCATGTATAAATATTGGACCCCCAGAGCCGCTCATAAGAACACTCCTGGTCCTGTAGATGTTATACAAGAATGAGTGCCCTGCTGCTTAAGGGACTGCCTGGCTGCCTGAGAAGGAAGACTGGACCAGCTTGCATTCATACCTAGGTAACCAGAGTGACTCCAAGGGATAAGTTACTTGACCTCCTATGTGAGCTACAAGGACACAAAGAGGTCCAGAGGACTCACTGCAACTGCCCAGCTGACCTGCTGCAACTGGACCTGCAACTTGACCTGCCGGAGCCCTGCTGGCCTCTGCTGGAGTGAGTCCCTGATCCCCAAGAGGTGCCTTGGTAGGTTGTGGACCCTTGGCTGGCATCACAGTTTACTCTCCACCAAGAAAAGGTGAAAGTCCTGAAGTTTGGGTTTGTTGCACCGGTGAACAGGCCAATTCACAGCAGGATTCTCCTGTATGCAACAAGCACGCAACAAACACCAACAAGATCAGGTTGCCGTCAACATTGACTACAATGACCAGCAACGCGAGATCTGTACTTGGGGATATAGCAACAACAGCCAGCAACGACCGCCAATGCAAAGCTACAGTACCGACCATCCATGACACCCAGACTGCTCTTCACGCTATAGGAAAGACCATCTGCGGTACTCAGCCTGCTCCTTGCAGCCTCTTTCAAGCAGGCATAATTCTTCATGTTGGACTTTTAAGGTAATTCTTCAGGAGGACTAACCTGGTCCCTGTATCCAACCGATGCGCCATCACTGCCTGCCTGAACTTGTGACTTTTCCTGGTCTATTGTGACCAGTTGACTGCCAGTGGTGCTTTGTGCTTTAAGGCATTATTTTCACAAGCAAAATTTCATTGAATATCTCTGATTCAAAAGACTGGATTTTCGTCATTCTGGAATTATTTTATTTATTAAAGCAAACTCTCATTTTCGAAATTGGTTTTGGATGTTTTTCTGTTGCATTTTCACTTTGTTGCTTTCTATATGCTGCATAAATATTTTCATTACACATTGACTCTAAGTTAAGCCTGACTGCTTTTGTGCCAAGCTACAAAAAGGTTAAGTACAGGTTATTTCAGTTGCTTTTGCGGTTTACCCTGACAAAGATTGTGGTTGTTGCCTGAGTGGGGCTTCCACTCCCCTCAACCAATAACCCAATGTCTTACAAGACCCATCAGCTACTGTTACATACTGGTACTATATGCAGAGAAATAAAATCTCTTTGAAGAATCTGCATAAAACATCATAAAACACAACTGATTCTCCTAGGTTTGATGGTGCAAAACATTCATTTTTGGTAAGAACTTGCAAGAACTAAAGTAATAGGGGTCAGGTTTTGCATTAAAATCCGTCATGGGATTCATGGTTAAGTGAGAAAGCAAAACCTGCGGAATCATCATCATGCTAAACCAGTACCTGTGCAGGGGCATAATCACAGGACTTGGGCAAAAGCTGTGCCCTTTGCGTAATGCTTCCTAGGGTGTGCCCAGTGGTACTGAGACCTGCTGCTAGTAACACAGCATTGCTAAAGCTCACATAATGTGGCCAACCCCTTCCTCTACAACCACAGACACAATAAAGATGGTACTGGGGTTTTAGTGACTAGGTACATGGTTGGGCAAATGACATGCCTTATGCCTGGTTCCTAACACAGGAGCCCTGCAGTTAAAGGGTTTGGTTTTTGGGGCCAGGACGAAAAGGTCAGAGGGAATAGGTGTAGCGCATGGCAAAGTGGCATGTCCTTTGCCAAAAGGCTGCTCTCCGTCTCAATAGACACCGTTGCTAGCATGACTTGGTGCAGCACATGAGAACATTTCATAACCTTTGCCCAGAGCCCACAGGCCATGGTCTGTAAGCTCTGGTACTAGGCAGTGTGGGCAACAGATATGGCTGATGGTGTTGCAACTTGGTTAAGATGAGGGCATTGAGTACAATTCATGGCTCAAGGCTTCAGCCTACACTTAATATCTCCTTGACACAGAAAAAAGTAATGCCCTGCTGGATTACACCATTATCAATTGTTCTTTTTGGATTACACCAACATGACATGACAAGTGCATGGCCCATGTCTTGTGGCCAAAGACAAAAAGCAGTGGGCTCTAGGTTGGGGCACTAGATGCACAGTGAATTCACAAGCCACACCATGGGGCTAATTTATGGAGAATTTTCGTATGGCAGAGCCGCAAGTCTTCTTGCTGCGCTATCCATATGCCAACGAGAAAGGGCAGGAATGTACAGTATTTATGCAATATGGTGCATTCTTGTACTTTCCCCCAGCATTGGTGCACAATGGGCTGCCCAGCATCAATGTGGCACCCTTGCACCATGGTGCAAGGGTGTCTGGGTTGCATGCAGGAATATTTTTGTGCAGGAAGGGGTTTTCTCTTTATATGTATGCTGCAGAAGGCAGCACACATGGAAAGAGGAAAAAATGAGGAGAAATAAAAATATATCTCCCTGTTACACCTGCTCTGGGGAGGCGTAAGGTTTTGGCACTTCTTCAGGTTTACCTGATAGTAAATCTGGGGTAGCATTGAAATCCATGGGTGTTGTATGGGAAAACCCGCAGCAGCACCCATGGAACGCCTCCCTGATACAAAGTAAGGCAATGTAGCAACTTGTGCTGCTTTGTCTTACTCCATATCAATGAGGTCATTCAAAGCCATGCAAACTGGCTTTGAATGGCTTCATAGATAAGGTTGAGAGGTTTGCGTGTGGTGCTCCGGCTGCGCAAACCTTTCATAAATAAGACCCATGTGTCCTGAGCTTGGTCAAATAGTGTCAGTAGTGCCTACACATTTTAGACACATGGGAAAGACATAATAAATTTTATTAAAATGATTCAATTAAAGGGAAAACATGTTAACAATTCAAAACAGAACTAATACTGAAATATGCTTGTTGTGGTGAACTGCATGACTAAAATGTCCTTGATGCCATTTTCCTGACCTCAGACATGATAACAGAATTAACGTCAATAATGGCATACTGATGACATCATCTATGAAGAGAACAAACATGGAATTATAACCAGAGTTGTTGAAGTCCAAACCAAATATTTTCATAAAGGAAATATAGCTAAAAAAAAGCTGCAGTTTGAACTAGATCTGTTGTTCAGATCTGTTGAATAGGTTCTGGTGATTAATCAGAAGCTACGTCTAATTAGACTGAGTTCAACAGACCTATTCCTCATGAGTTCTGCAAATAACGTAGGTAATTCTGTACTGCCATACATGCCCAGCTCTACAGTATTTTTAACTTCCAGTGAAAATTGGATATGTTCAGAAGAGGAATGCAATCAGCCCAAAAAACATTTCTCTGACAGTCCTGCGAGTGCAACCCTAGGTTTGGACAAGTGTCAGAGTCCCCTGCGGAACTGACTGCTGGGCCATTGTATGCTCTCAAACCCCTGTAAAGACAGGTCAGACCAAAGGCAATCTCCTAAAGGATCCAGCAACATCACTTCAACATTTTTGCCGTAAAGACACCTTCTCCTGCATGGGGGTTTTAGCCTCAGAATTTTGCTCTTCATAGACACATTCGCTCCCAATGTATTTGAATTTGGCTAAAGATTACTATAAAGGGCTCATTTTTGCTTCATGGTAAAACTTAAGTGCAAAAGTAAATTCTGTGATAAATTCTAGTGACTTTCTCCATCTGATCATATTACATAGGAGTTAACCACCCCTGAGTCCTATATTCCTTGATGGAAGTTAGGCATTTTCTTACCTTTAAACTTAAAGGAAATATTGGCTCTATTGACGTTATTGGAAATACTTGAACTTATTTTTTTGTCTTCTAATGTGCATACATATTACATATACATGTATATATATATATATATATATATATATATATATATATATATATATATATATATATATATATATATATATATATATATATATATTACCTACTGGCGGTCGCCAGTAGGTAGTTATAGTTAGGACCACGTTTCCATAGGAAATCCGCAACATTCTATTTTGAATAACTTTGGCGCGGGTCGACGAATCCTCGCGAATTTTTCAAAATAGGTGGGGCGCTACGCTCCGCTCCTACCCTGAAAGTCTCGGGGGGATTCGTCAAGCGGGGGCTGAGATAAAAGGGGGGTCCCAAAACGCGTTTTTCCCATGCATTTTTCCATAGGACCTTTAGACAGGGCTACAGCCCGAACGGCTGAACAGAATTTAATGAAATTTGGCAGAGAGGTAGTCCCCAGGTCAAGGAAGTGCCTTTTGTAGGTTTGGTGTAAATCTGTTCAGTAGATTCTGAGAAAATAGCCTTTAAATCAATATATATATCTGAGCCAGCTTACGGTGCGCTTACGGTGCGCTTACCGTACGCGTACGGTGGCGTGCGCGAGCGCGATTCTGATTGGCTCTTTGATCTTAGTAAACATTCGAATCGGCCGAAGCCAGGAAGCGGCGTCCGCCATTTTCTTTCTCGCACTGAGAGTGTGGATTAAAATACAAAGCAAAAAAACATGTAAAGGTGCTGTTTGGACAGCGCCAAAACACCTAGCCATGTTGAGGGAGTCCCCAACGATCCCCCAAGGGCAAAAATGGATTTTTTATTTTTTCGGTAATTTCGCCGATTACGCTTACCGTACCGTACGGTAAAAAACTATTAAAAAAAAAAAAATTATCCATACTCTCCCCACCCCGTGTGCAAATGGTGCCCGAATGGCTTATGAAACATATGAAAATGTAAAATTTAACATTTCAAAACGAAGTGCATCAGATGTCCTCCATGTGCGCACGGTGCGCGAAGCGCATCGTGCGTACATTGCCCATCTAGCGTAACGTGGGCACGCGGTGCGCGTAGCGCACCGCGTGCCCACCGTGCGTGCACGGCACTAACTGCGTAAAGTTGGCACGCGGTGCGCGAAGCGCACCGTGCGCGCACGGAACGAACTGCGTTAAGTGGGCGCGCACGCCACGAATGGCGTAAAGTAACTTGACATTTAAAAAACCGTACAAATTCACTGAAAAAACCATAGGTTTCACACACGTTATAGTTAGGAATTAGCATTTAAAAAACCTTGCGAATTCACTGAAAAAACCATAGGTTTCACACATGTTATAGTTAGCGGAAATTTTACTGATAAAAAACCAATGAAATTCCCCCGTTATAGTTAGTGCAGGCAACTATAACTCACGCGACCGCAATCTTCTGCTGATGACATATGTGTCTTTATGAAAAAAAAATATTTGTAATATATGTATAGCTAAAAATTTATGGAAGAAGACATGGGCAAATAAGTGTCTAAATACAGTATTAGCATCAGCAGAGGATTGCGGTCGCGTGAGTTATAGTTGCCTGCACTAACTATAACGGGGGAATTTCATTGGTTTTTTATCAGTAAAATTTCCGCTAACTATAACATGTGTGAAACCTATGGTTTTTTCAGTGAATATATATATATAAATATATATTTTAAGTTAAGAATGATTAAGCGAAACTTAGCACTATATATTTAGCTTCATGATCTTCTGATAGTCGATAATTCGATATTTTTGAAATTGCAAACTAACACCTCACAAGTGTTCTCTAATTATGTAAGGTTTTCTTCAGGCCATTGGGGGCTCAGGAAAGCATTATAATAATGTTTCCACACGTCTTTTTCCTATCATGAGGAGCAAGAAACCTAAATGTACTACATCAGGGGACCCACAGGACTGTCAAATCTTCTCTTAAAGGTAGCTTGAGAAGTAAACATGTATCAATAAGTTCAGGATCAAGTTGACAGTCTTGAACAAAATTGAGAACCTGTGACAGAGGAAGGTTACATGAACAGGTCACCTGTTCCTGGATCCTGTTATGAGCTGGGATGTTTCAGACTCAATCTGGAAGCAAACAAGATCTTACTAAGGAACTGTAGGTTTATAAACAATCTAGAGCATGGTAAGAGCAATGATCAAGTGTGTAATCCACACATGGGAGATCCCATTATAATGTAAGCATTGCTGTTGAATGCCAGTGCCAGAAGATAACTGGATGTGGTAGCTTTTCAGTGAACAACAAAAACATCTCAAATGTGTGGACATTATTAATCATAGGTGTTAATGCATATTTCACAATGTAATTTGCTAGGACACGCACTCAAATGATTAATGTTTGTATGCTGCTAGTAACAGGAAGGAAGTCCTCTTTCTTTTTTTGTAACTTCCATCCCTCATGCTAGCTTTTTTTAAACCCTGGTACAACATAAGTAGCAGCAAAGATAATAGATTTGCAGCTTACGGTAGTGCTCTAGACCAGTGTTACATTGAAGAAGGTACTCTCGCAGGTATGTAATCCAGGAGCCGTAGGTATAATTTAGTAGGTTTATTAGTAATAAGATAGATGGTAAAGAAGGCCCCACCGGGAGCAGCATCAAGCTGTTAAGCCCATCTCACTCAAACTGACCACACTTCAAACCATGCATTCACAAACATTCCGATGACATCACACACAGGCTGAGCAGCAGGGAGAAGGAGAAGACAAGAATATAACACATCTCCCTCCTTTAAAACAATGAAAACAAGAGAAAATTAACACAGTAAGCCCTGACGATGAAAAGGTCAGGATTTCAAATAAGCATAAACAAGAATGTATGAATGACTATAAATAAAAGTTTGAAATAGCAATACAGGACAATGTAAGAACTCAAACAGTGGAGAATAAGTTAAAATGGTATGATTAATAGCATCACGCCCAAATAACAAAACACCACTCACACTAAATTCAAAAGAAAGATAGGACATCACATCTCGCACAAAACATAAAAAGAGGCACAATATCACCTAGCACGAAACCAATGCAAAAACAATACATGACAATACAATCCAACAATTCAATGCAGAAACCTCACATGACAACTCATCCGACAATAACCTCAACTTTCCACGCGTGGTTCTTTATTTCCAATCGTCGCCACTGTTACATTGAAGAAGTTACTCTCGCAGGTATGTAATCCAGGAGCCGTAGGTATAATTTAGTAGGTTTATTAGTACAAAGATAGATGGTAAAGAAGGCCCCACCAGGAGCAGCATCCAGCTGTTCAGCCCATCTCACTCAAACTGACCACACTTCAAACCATGCATTCACGAACATTCCGATGACATCACACACAGGCTGAGCAGCAGGGAGAAGGAGAAGACAAGAATATACCAACCAGCCCCAATAAGAACAAGAGAGATGTCAAAAAAACAGAATTGTAATGGTGGTTTCCATACTGCTGAACAAAGAAATGGAAAAAATGAACAGCAGTTGGAATTTGGAGAAAATTATAATGAACCTGTTTGTATAAAGAAAATGAATAAATAAAAACGTTTTCTTTGTTTGGCACACTTATGAAACCTATTATTCAACAAAGAACATCAATGTTCTATGCAAAATAAAATATTAGTGCATAGTAATTTCATATTAAGATGTGACTAAGCTTCTCAATCAATACTCCTGCATGAAAATTCACGTTTGCCATTGCAGTTAAAAACAACATATAGTCATTATCTTTACCACAGGATAATGTTGCTTGTTCCGCTAAATGAAATTATTTTATGAATAACTATTTGATTAATATTACTAATTCACAGAAAACAATAATCAATCAATACTCAGGTTCGTGAAAGAAATATACAGAACATTTATTCATGGACCTAAAAAAAACAGCATATCCAAGTAATATGGAAACATCATTGAACCGCCTTGTCCAGATTTGCATACTATGTTTGGCAGTGAGCAGTGAATGTATATGATGGGTTACATTAAACACATGTTTTTCTCGGTTGCTTCAAAGACTTCTTCAATAAGTCACTGCGTCATAATTTAGGGAAGAGGCATTAATATCTCGCAAGAGCTGAGGGCCATATATATGATCCCAGTTGCGCCAGGCCAGCACCACGCAATGTGGTACATGTGCAACACAACTGAAAAATGAGATTTATGAAGCCACGCAAGGCCACTTCGAGTGGCCCCGAGGGGCTTCAGAAATCTCGCGTAAAGCAACACAGTGCAAATTACTACATTGCCTTACTGTGCGCTAGGGGGGTGGTCCATGGATTTGCTTCAGTGTTCCCACGCAACTCCCATGGTTGTTGATGCCTTACAAGAACTGGTAAACCAGGGAATGCGCCAAAAAGATTTGCCTTCTCAGGAGAAGCGTAACAAGGAGAAATAGTCCTCGATGCTTACTCATCCTAAGTGGGCTACATTTAGCAGCTCACATAGACAGATGAACATGCCTCTCAGGATTGTTTTTGTACAGGAACGTGTCCCGTCCTGCACAAAACCAATCCTACATGCAAAACGTTGGCAGTGGGTAGCCAAAACGACACCAGCACAAGAAAAAAGGCATTAATGTGCAGTATTATTTTAAATATGGTGCATTCCTGCCCTTTCTCTGTCATCAGTGCAGTGCAGCAAGGTGACTTGCTGCACAGCGTGACAATGTCATGAATATGCACCTGAATCAATACAGATGTCATATATTATAAAATAAACACCCTTAGCTTCCACTTTAAGAATTGTGCATGAGAAAAAAATAAGAAGCAAATTATACCATACCTGTAATGCACCTTGGATATTTCATTGCAAAAATAGTTTTGCCTACATTTTATTCCTGCAATACATAATTTGCTCCTTCCCCCACAAGGTCCAAAAATATAACCTATAATTGTGGTATCTCTGTACAGGAATAGCAAACTAGAAAACAGCAGTTCTCTTTTACATTTAATTTCAAAAGAAATGTCGCACTTCTAAAATGTATCACAGCTGAGTTAGCAGAGTGTATAATAAAGGTCATTAAAATGAGCTGTTCAGTAATGCACCTTGTTGTTAAAAAATATAAGAAAATATCAATGTAATGAAATCTGTAATACCCATAGCAATATACCTGACTGTAAAACAGATTGTCATTGTTTAACCATTTGTGCTCTTTCATACATACCTGTATTGTGTTCATTAGGAAACCATGTTAACAGTTGCATCTATTGACTTGCATTGGCATAATTAACAATATCGAAAGACACACAATTGATGGACGGAATGCAGAACAAATAAAAACATTCACCCCCAGTCAAGAGATCTGGGTTAAATCCATCATTCTTTTGCTCACCATGCCACCCCAGTTTAGACCTGGCCATATGCAAATCAGTCTTGACCCTGTGCCTCATGGGAACAGTCCAGCCCGAACTGCCAAGCCAGGTCCTCCCTGGACCGGAAACAAGCATCCTAGGACCGGTTTCGGGGTTTTACCCCTCTTCAGCCAGGATAGCTTGATTCCAGTGGTACAGTGAGCCCAGGACCCACGTCTGGGTATACCTGGCGCACTTAGGGCGAGAAAGCAAAAGACACACAATTGATGGACGGTATGCAGAACAAATCAAAACATTCACCCCCGGTCAAGAGATCTGGGTTAAATCCATCATTCTTTCAACTGTTGTTTTTGCAACAATCCATGCCCGACACCGCTGGAGTCATGCGTCTGAGAGCAGAACAACTGCCTACTCAGAGTGGCCTCAGCGATGTCAGCCGAGAGTTGGCACAGATGATGAGGATAATGGAGAACATGGAGCATATGCATACGGAAAGAATGGCTGCCACGGATGCACACCAGCAAAAAGTTGTTGGTATCTTCCATGCCCTGCAGATGCTCATCATGGCATTGCTGCCACTAAGGCAGTCCCCGATGAATGCTGCTGGTACTTCCACACACACATCTCCGGCCCCTGATGTGTCAGTGGCACACAGTGCTGCACACCAAACATCAGCACCCACATGTCAGACAGATGACAGAGAGGACGATTATGCGGGTGATTCCAACTGTGTAGTAAGAAGGAGACAGTAGCAATCCTCTCCGCCATATGCCTTGTTTCATCTTGGTGCTGCCCTCTGCATCATGCCCTGTAACAACACCTCCCACTGTCCCCGAAACACTCCGTGACACTCACCTTGGACCTCGACATGAACTGCCATGTTCTGTTTGCTGTACAATGACACAGCAATCACACTGCGGACTGTCCTCTACCTCTTCTGATGTACTTGTCAATCCCTAAATGACTCCGGCTGGCCCTACCCTGGTCTACAATGTAATGTGGTG
This sequence comes from Triturus cristatus, assembly GCF_964204655.1. Lineage (NCBI taxonomy): Eukaryota > Metazoa > Chordata > Amphibia > Caudata > Salamandridae > Triturus > Triturus cristatus. The sequence goes on along the minus strand of NC_140591.1, from coordinate 1,043,731,418 downwards.
TTTGCATGGCCAGCTCCGACAACCCCAACAAATGTGAATAAAACATTCAAATTGACACAGAAGTGTCATGTCAATAATCAATCAAGTTTGAAAGTATGGATGAATGTAAGGACATTGATTGAACAAAAAGATACTGTTGGACTTGGCCCTTTTTGCAGCGTCATCCCTGGACTTTTTGCCTTCCTCCTGTATTTTGTCTGACCTGTTTTTGTTGGTTCTATGACTCTGGGCACTTTACCACTGCTGATCAGTGCTAAAGTGCATGTGCTCTCCCTATTGTACATTGATGTATGGATTAGTGATTCCATGATTGGCTAGTTTGGTTTACCTGTCAGACCCTAGTACAGTGCACCAGGAGTGCCCAGAGCTTGTACACCAAATGCTGCTGGTGGGCTTGCAGCACTGGTTGTGCCACCCACAGAAGCAGCCGGTAAAAGTGTGTCTCAGGTCTGCTACTGCAGAGCCTGTGTGCAGTCTGGTACTGGCATGCTGCTGGGCCAGTGCACCCACTTGCCAGTACCTAAACCTTCCCTTTTCTTCATATCAGACACCCATATGGTAGGCCCAAGGGCAGGGTGCATTGTAAGTATAAGGTAGGACATGTCCTGGTGTGTGTGGCATGTCCTAATAGTGAATTACAGCCCTTTTCGTTTTTCACTATTGCAAGGCTAACTGTTCCCCATAGGCCAGAATGGGCAGTTTGATTATTACATCTTATAATCCTAACTGACTCAGGGAACATGGTAGAAATTCGAATTTAGTATGCCTGAACTCAGAATGATAAAATACATCTTTTAGTGAAGTTGGTTTTAACATTCTGTGTTTGAAAATACCACTTTTAGAAAGTAGGTGTTTTCTTGTCTAACCATCCAGGCCTGCCTCTGCTATGTTGTGTATTCCTTGTCTGGAGTTTGTGTGACAGGGGCTGGGGAATTCCCAGAGACAGGATGAGTCAGCACAGAGCTGAATAGAGAGATCACCATGTAGATGGGTGGGAGGAGTTGCACCTGGGACCTGAATAGGGCTGTGCTTTAACTCCACAATGCTGGCTCCACCTCCTCTGGTGTGTCTGATGTCTCTGCCCTGCACTCTGAAAGGAAAGAAGTAATCTTGTCAACAAAGTGCTTCAGGACTGACCAGAACTGGTGGACAAGGCAAAGGCCTCTCTTCCTTCAGAGAAAAAAGAGAAACTGTGTATAAAAAGGGGACCCAGACCCCAGAACTTTAGATCACTTTGGGAAACAAGAAGAAATCTTTGCTGAGGAGAGGAACCAGAGAGACTGAGGCGAGACTATCCCTAAGCGTGAGGGACTGGCCTGCAGTGGTTGCCTGACTGCCAAAGAGAGGAGAAAAGAAACTTTATGTACTTTATTCAACTTGTGAAGGATCTCCAAGGGCTTGAGAAGAGAGCTTGCCTCTTGTTGAAGTCTCAGGGACAACAGACTTCAACCACCAGCTCCCCAAGAGTTCTTTGGAAGTGCCTGCAGCTTTATTGGGCCTTCTGAGAAGCTGCGTGTCACAAGGAGCTGGAAGCGCGACTCACGAACAAGAAGCGTGTCGCCGAACTGCCGCTGCCGCTTCACAACACAAAGCGCCTCACATCGCCGGAGAAGAGGTTCGACGTAGCAGCAGACGCTGCCGCATCACCGGGAAGCATGTCGCAGAAGAATCGTTGAGTCATCACAGGTCCACCGAAGCGCCTCGCATCGCCAGGGGAGAGGATCGACGTCGCAGCAGATGCCGCCGCATCACTGGGAAGCGCGTCGCAGGGTCTGTTGCGGCTCATCGCCGGAGAAGAGGATCGACATCGCATCAGATGCCACCGCATCTTCGGGAAGCATGTTGCAGGGCCTGTCGCGGCTCATCGCCGGTGAAGAGGATCGACGTCGCAGCAGAAGCCGCCGCATCACCGGGAAGAGTGTCGCAGGGCCTGTCGCGGCTCGCATCGTTGTGGAAGCAACTTGCATCGCCAGAGAAGAGGATCGACGTTGCAGCAGATGCCGCTGCATCATCGGGAAGCGGGTCGCATCAAGAAGAAAGCGCCATCTTTGTTTTTTTGCACCAGATCTTCAACGCATCACCGTCCTTGCGTGTAAGGGACTTCTGCATCACCTTCCCTGCAACACTTTCGTTGCCTTGCATTACGCATCTTAAGGTACATTGAACTCAGAGTGTTGCTTTTACCATCTTAAGAGAACTAAACTAATTCTACCATTTTTAAGTACAGTATTGTGGATTTTTATCGTTTGTGGTCTTGTGTTAAATCTTTATAAAAGATACTTATTTTTATAATACAACCTGTGTGGTGTCCATCTGTAGTGTTGTCCCTTGATTACTGTATGTGTTCACAAATGCTTTACACACTGCCTCTGAGATAAGCCTGTCTGCTCATGCCAAGCTACCAAGAGGGTGAGCAGGGGTTATTTTAGGAGTGTACCCCCTTACCCTGACTAGACACAAGGGTCCCTATTTGTCAAAGGTACCTACCTATGCTAACTAGAGACCCCCAAATCTAACAGATACACCCTGGGAAATGAAAGCAATATGCATGTGTGACCGTGACGCACATAGGCAGTGAGATGACTGGGAACGTGTGCACTAGCTGTGGCCTCAATGCACAGAAACAACACTAGCGCACTTTCACAACCTTGCCCCAGGCAATGTTAGGAATAGGGCTGTGTGTGTAATGTCTAAGTCGTTGGCAGGCCTAAAGTAGTGTCCCCCATCACAGTTGCTAACAGAACATCTCTTCGCATACCAACTCACACACAACTGGGTGGACACAGCCTGTAGTGATGGATCACATTGATCCACATGGCTAGAAGTTGGACCCCATACTCACATTGCTGAAGACACTTAAGAGCACAGGTCTATCAGCAACTATCCCAACCACAATGTCTGGCTCACAGAGGTAGAGCTGGCAATAGGGACTCACCCCTCAGTGAAATGCATCAGTCAGTCCCTCACTGTGTACGGACAATGCTCATTGAGGCACACAATTTGTAATTCCAATCAACACTCATCACAATTGAACACTAGTGAAGTTGCTTCTACTCTTAATTAGCATGTGCGTGTCAGTACGGGCAAGACAAGGGCCACAAAATGCAGACCAATGCATCAGACACTAACAGGCAGCATTCGGTCACGGTACAGTTCCACGTGACAGCCGTTGTGTATGTGCCCGGGATGTTCGGACGGTGTGTTGTTGGCTCTCGTATGACCGGCACTCCTCAGGCATGCGGCAGTTATGTGGATGATATGCCACGGCTCGGTGCAATGAGTCGTATGTGTGTGCAACGTTTGGACATATTCGTAGTTGCGTACGTAAGGGTAAAGGGTATTCCATGCAAGAGTACCTCGAGCCAGGACGTCTGTGTGTGTGGTGTGGATACGTTGCTCTTTCATTTGCGCTGTGCATAGTGTGGGAGCCGTCATCATCTGCTGTGGTATCTCTCTCAGGGGGTGCCGGCTGCATGCAAGACCAGGGTCGCGGTGCAGAGGACCTTCCGTATAATGTATTGGGACAAAGGTGCTTTCATCCCTAATGTTAGTCTGACAGCTGCTTGCATTCTGGAAATGTGATGTGGCTTTCGCACTGCAGATGAGGCTAGGCCTTAGGCTTATGGTGCACCAATGGCGAAACACACAACAGTTGGCATGTATGATCCAAGAGCCCGAGCGGTCCTGCTTTCCTTGTACTTTCCCTCCATGCGCAGCCGTCCTCCTGGTGCATGCAAAATTGCAACATTGTTGATTGCGGGCCGTGTGGTGTGGACACTGCGACAAAGACACACGCATCAGTTGGTTACCTGTCCATACCGGAAATGAACCACGCCCAGAGCCCAGGGATAATTATTCACACCCCTACGCTGCCTGGTGTGCACCGACCAAGCCCACTCGGCTTATGTATAAAGGGGGGATGAAGTTGCTACATGTCCCAGTCCTTCCCCACTGCCGGAGGTGACATGGCTGCGTCCGCCTGGCATATCACAGGACTCAATCACAGAGGGTCAATGACTTGCGTTGCACAGAGTTGGTGGCACCGGATACACGGCAGCCAGTACACGGGCCTACCACCACGGGACGGTGACTTTCAGTGCACTGAGGTAGGGGCACTGTAAGTGCTGAGCGGGTGTGCAGCCTGCGATGATGCGCAGTCCTGGCGGTCCAGACTGGGAAGGATTTGTGTGAGCCCTGCTGGACCATAGTATATGCCTGAGCCAGGGGCAGCGTGGACCTACCGCCACGTGGTGTTGCCTCGCAGTTCACAGAGTTAGTGGCAAATAAAAGAGCTGGGCGGGTGTGCAGCCTGTGATGATGCCCTGTGCACTGATATGATCTCTGCCATTGTGTAATCAAGACTCAGAATCAGGTGTGTGACCTTGTGGCCCGTGGTGCCGGGCTGCATGATGTGGAGGCTGCCAAGTTCACTGGACCCGGGCTTGGAGCTTGCACTGGCACGTGGTGGGCCCTCTTGGAGAAACGCCGGTGGCAGAAGGTGAGCGGTGAGGCCTGGTTGCACAGGGTTGGTCAATCAGCGCTGGGCAGCAGGAGGGGCTGGTGTGCAGCAGACTGGGTGCCCAGGTGCGGGCAAGCGCTGATGGAGTGTTCAATTATGTAGACTCTGCCATTGATGATTCGGGAATCTGTTTCAGATAAGGGACCTGGTGGACTGCAGTGTATACCGGCACTTAGTTGGAGACACACCGGTGGCAGCAGGTGAGCAGTGAGGCCTGGGTCCGCAGTGTCGGCACACTCTCTCCATCTCCCCCTTTCGCTGTCTCGCTCTTTTTTGCTCTTTCTCGGTCTTTCTCTCTCTCTTTCTCTCTTTCTCTTTCTCTCTCTTTCTCGCTCTCTTTCTCTCTCTCTTTCTTTCTCTCTCTTCCTCTCTCTTTCTCACTCTCTTTCTCACTCTTTTTCTCTCTCTTTCTCTTTCTCTTTCTCTCTTTCTCTCTCTCTTTCTCTCTTTCTCTCTCTCTCTCTCTCTCTCTCTCTCTCTCTTCCTTTCTCTCTCTCTCTTCCTTTCATGCTCTCTCTCTTTCTCTCGCTCTCTGTCCTTGGATGAGCGCATGACACACCTTCTTATCTTTAATTTTTGTCTTGCCGGCTGTGACTTACAGATTGTCCAGAGAAGACCCGCCATGACTCTTCCACATAGTTGTATTTAGTTTAATTTGAATAAATTGTTTTATTTTAAATTTCAAAGATGAATGACTGATTTGCTTTTTTCTCACCACACATGATTGGTGATTGTTGTGATTGTGCGACATCATGCGAATTGTTTTGTTCAGGATTTCGTGCAGTTGATGTGATATGTCTTTGTCCAGGGTGGGGTGCCCGGGGGGGGCCTAGGGGTGGGTGTTGTAGCACTCTTGGGGCTCGAGCTGCATGATCAGTGGCTCCATGGCATCTGTCGTTCTGCAGGTGTGGCTCTAAGCTGGGCTCCCTTTATGGTGCAGGGTGTCGTCTGCCTTAACACCAGGTCAGAGCAGGTGTTAAATCTCTGTTGCTAACGCGCCTTATCGCAAGTTTTGTGTACTTATCGCCGATCTGGCTGGTCGTTAAGAATGTTGCGAAGTGGTGTTGTGGCGGCTTTTTGCACGGGAACGCCTACTCTGCATCTCATTAGCGTTAGTTGCCGGTGTCATCTGTGGCGATGTTTTTTGTGGCTGCTATCGCTGGAAAACTGGTGATATTGGCTGTTAGCACCGGTTTGAGAATGGTGCGATGAATTTATTGCCACTTTGGTGGCGATAAAGTGCCGCTAACTCTGCGATAGGTCTTTGAGAATATGACCGATTGAGTTGTGCTTGTAGCTTTACAAAGCATGCTACTTAAAATGTGAGTCAACCTGCGCTCTCACTTTTTCTTGTTGTACCACCTTCTCTTTAGTTGTCTAATTCTTATGGGGTTGAGCAGCTCCTTTCTTCTATTGCTGGATTGTTTTCTGAACGGTAATATAGCTAGCTTAAGTGTTTGCCGCATGGTATATTGACAGCATGAACAGATATTACTTCAAAGTTCATGTCAGGGGAGAGCTAAAACAATAAATACTCACCTCTGTGCTGAATATGTAAATCCTCAGTTCCAACATCCTTTTGAATTTTTGGCCAGACTTCACCGGCACTTCCCATTTAAAGAAGGATCATAGAACCAAAGGATCTAATTCAAATTTGGAAGCACCTCTATCCTCACAGACATCTGCACACTTTTTACATTGTCTCGCAGACTTTACCTGAAGGTAGGTCAATTCAAGGGCATTAGGAATTTCCAAATCCTATGAAGTGAGTTTGGGCTCTCTGGCTGCATGGTGATCATTACAATGAAATTAATTAACATAAAGCCATTAAAAAAGAAAGATGAAAACAACTACTGGTTATGGATGTTTTTAAAAACCTGCATTGCTCACAAAGGCGTTTGCTCTGAAGTATAAATTGCGTTCCTATTTTTAGAGTGGCATGATCCCACCACTAGTGGGAAAGGAGTATTTCAAAATTTACACTAAGTATAAAACTAAGATAGAGCATATTAGATTACTTAGTTTTTTTAGGCACATCGTGTACTTTTCTTCAGTACTGGGTGTGTTACCTAATATCAGGTTGACAAGGACTCCCTAATATCTTGATATATTTTACATTTCGTAAACCCTTGATTTATAGTCTCAAGACGTTACTTTTCATTAGCCATGTTTAAATGTGTTTTTATTAGACTTCCCCTTTGCATTTGAGTGCACCTAAATTGAAATTAATGTTTTAGTGCTGCACACGTGTAATGTGTTTTGTGTATGGTGTCATTCATAATCTCTCATTCTGGCATAAAATAAAAACTTTAATAAAAATCAATTGCATTGACAGGAAACAAAGCATCAATTTTTGTGAGCATATTGCTTGATCCTGCTGATATGGAAGGACAGTGCATATTCTCCAAGCACTACCTTGTAAATTCCCCTGCCGAAAAGCCTACCTTATTAATATTGTCAATATGTAATGATATTTAGGGCAGTGCGACTGGTGCGGTCGCACTGGGCGCTGACCTGTGGAGGGGGTGCCGACCTCATGGGAGAGGGGCGCTTGTTTAGCAATAACTTGTTTGGAAAGATGAGGGGCACTTATGCCTGGTGGTACTGATAGAACCGAGGTGGCGGTCATAGGGTGTGGGGGCGCAAAAAATAATTCTCGCACCGGGCGCCACGAGCGCTAAAGCCGGCCCTGTAAATTAGGTTTTGATTTAGCCGACCAGGCACCACACACTTTTAACTAAGTAAATATCAGAGCATATCGGAGTGGTCGAAAAAGAGTCAGCCACCACTAGAGCGAAAAAGTCTCTTATGAGTAAATTATATGATGCCTGATTTTGGCTCACATTCAGTTATGTTAATCAGCTATGGCGTCTTAAGGCAATGACATCATGATGACTTTTTTCTTGGAAGGATTTTAGAATGAAAATGTTGTCTTTAGTTTTGTCTTGGTGCTTGAAGATTGAGTTAAATTTGATAAAACGTATGTCATGTACAGGATTGAAAACCTTGGTTTTCTAATACTTAAAGGGCACTGTTCACAAATATTTTTCACATCTGTGTGTTATTTGGTGTCCAGAAGTTGCCATTTAAAGAAATGAAATCTGAAAGCATTCGCGTACACAGTTAATGCTTATAAATTTGTAAAATCTAGAATTTGGAGGGATTTTCTGCAATTCTAACTAAATAAAAGGGGATGGAAATGTGTCTTCCTGAGGAAGAGTTAGACAGTGGCTTCTGGAAATGCTTGGAATGCCCACCTAGTTGGACTTTTCTGCGAATGTTCTCCCTAATCAGTGCTTAATTTTACCCATGGTTAGGGGTGGAAGCCACTGGCACTTATGTTTAGGAACCGTGTCTTTATTTTCTGAATAAGATATTTACCGAGAGCAAGAGAGGGAGAAATAAACAGAGGAGAAAGACAGTTAAAGAGAAAGACGAAAAAAACTTCACAAAAGTGTAAATCAGTAACCTGCAAAAATGGTAACAGATTGAAGAGGCACGAGTTGTATTTTAGATTACTAACCTTGGATTTTGGCGCGCAGACGTTTAATTGTACCATCTGCGGGCCTCTGGGCAGAACTTCTGGACTGGCACTCTTTCTTTTACAAATTAAGCACTGGTAATGCACACTTGTATGTATTAATAAACAATTTGTAATGAGCATGCATTTAGGACGTAAACGTGCCCACACATTACAATGTTTTCATTTGAAGAAAAGACAGGCAAAAAATACCTAAAAAAGCACATTTCAATTCGTCGGGCTAAAGAGGGTTTTGGAGGAACAGAGGTTTGCTCTGAAATCTACAGTTTATGTTCCAATCTCCTTTTGATCTCGTCCATCGCATTAAAAAGAGTCACTTGCCTAAAATACTATGAATAAAATAACATATCGACAACTCACTCGTTTGTGTGTACGATTCCAAATTTGTAACACTACTTGAATATAAGAGATGGCTTATCAGCACAATACAATTCAGAAAATCTGTCATCTGAAACAATTAAATGTAGTGGACACCACATTGCTAATTGTGGCCAGGCAGTCTTAAGTGTGAACATTAAGATGTGTAATCTCGCATAACAATTGAGTTAACGAGCAATCAGTTCTAACTGCGTCTGATTTCATAAATCCCACTTATTTTTTAGTGGTCTACAATAATAGCAAAGTAATCTGCTTTTCAGTCACCAAAAGCCTTGCTTTGTTAAAGTGAAAGCATATTAAAATACTTGTTACGCTTGTTGTCAAGCTTTGATTCACACAATAGAATATTTTCTTCCCGGGGACCCGTTGCTATGGGTACATATTTTCTTTTTCATTAGTGGTCAGTGCTTCTTTGAAGAGGTCATTTTGCTAATCTGAGGACTCTGCAGCTGGGATTTCAGATGACCACAGTAGGCAACCGAATTTCATGTAATAGCTGCAAAATGGAAGCAGAGCATTTTATGCTGTACTCGTAGTTTGCCGTCCTTGTTTGAATACTTGATGACCCAAATTATGTATCTTCCTCTGAATATTTTGGAAGTACAAATTCTCAATCAATCAGGGATCTATATAGCGCGCTACTCACCCGTGAGGGTCTCAAGGCGCTGGGGAGGGGGGGGGGCGATGTAGACTTGTGCGTTTGTATAATATTATAAGCATCACTCCTACAATGTTTGCAAATATTTATGATTGGTGCATAATTCTGTACTGTTGCTGTCATTGTTTTTAACCATTATTTTTTAGTGTAACAGACAAAATACAAGTTCTAAATCTTCAAACGGTGCAGAAGCGGGAGCACTCTAATTTCAAACAAGTGTTTATCATTAATGGGGCCAGTTTCATCAACCATAAGCTCTATGCAGTTCCTTTGACTGTGCTGCCAAGATGTATTTTCTTAAGTCCTGAATGGTACAGGATACTTACCGTGTAAGTTTCTGGCTAATGCAGAATAAAAACTATTCATGCCTGTTTTTGTTTCAGTTTCTGATTGTGATTTTAGCAACACCTTCCAGCCAGCATCCATCCAACTACTGGCAATCTCTATGGAAACAGACAAGAGAACACCACTGAGTCTCTCTGCCTTAGGGCAGTGGCGAAATGAAACATGATGACAACCCCTGAACGGTATGGCGAGAGGGTCCTGAGACTCCCATACCTCACAGATATTCATTGCTTTGGCTTGGAAGGGGGGCCTTATTGGCAAGGTCCTCCGTGCCCCCACAGGGGCTGCAGGGCCCTGTGTTACGCCCCTGCCTTAGGGAGGGGGTGCACTAGTGCGGAGTCTCGACAATTGCCCTTCACACTCTCACCTTTAGGCAAAGTTCAGATACAGCTATAGGGTCTGATTTACTAAGGGCTTGCTTTGCCCTCGCATCACACAAGGTGACACAAGGCAACGCAAGCCCTTAACTGAGATTTACTGAGCAACTAAAAGCCACTTTGTGTGGCTCTACGTGGTTTAGTAAATCCAAAGTAACACAAAATCGATCATTTAGCTGCCTTACGTTACCTTGTGTAAGGGAGGCGTTCCATGGAGGAAACAACGTTTACATCGCAGATTTTACACCACGTGCAAACACAACGCGGTTGTTACAATGACCGCGTTGTTACAACACAGTGCTATTACTACGCAAGTCGTTACAACGACTTGCGCTAGATGGCGCTCTAGACTAAGGAATAGTATGATTTACTATTTCAACACTTTCCCTAGTGTTGCACTCACTGGAGTTGGAATAGTAAATCATACTATTCCTAAGTCCAGCGCACCATCTAGCGCAAGTCATTCTAACAACTTGCGTTGTAATGGCACTGCGTTGTGACAACGCGGTCGTTGTAACGACCACATTGTGAATGCATCACGGAGCAAAATCCGCGATGTAAAGAGTCATATTCGTTCCATGGGTAGTGTGTGGATGTTCCCAAGCATCCATCCATGGTTTTTGGTGCATTACCAGATTTAGAAAGAGTTGTAAACTTGGAACTGCATCAAACTGGTACGCCTCCCAGACCCAAGAATAGCAAGGACAAATATCTTCATTTCTCTTTGTTCCTTCATTTTTCTATGTGTGATGCATTCCGCATAACAAACAGAAAAGGAAAATGCCTTTAAGCATTCTGTAGGAAGCTGTTCCTTCCTGTAGAAAACAATGCTGCTCATAACACAGCCACCCTTGTACCATGGTGCAAGGGTCCTTGCATTTGGGCTTGGCAGTACACAGTGCGCCAGCGTGTGGAGGCAGCAGAAGGGTGCCATATCTTTATAAATACCGTGCATTTCTGTCTCCCTTTCACAAAATACAGCACAAGTTGCCTTGCTGCACAGCCTGAAATATTAGTGAATCTGCCCCAAAATGTACAGATTGTGGGCCTTTTCACAAAGCTTTCTGTAGTACATAAAGTAGTTCTCTTGAAGTACTCGTTTACGTACTTATGCATGACTTTGAGGATTGGCTCAAAAACTTCCAAAACAGGAACATAATGGGAATATACAGATATATTTATTGCAAACAGAATGGACTGTGTCTATTTGTACTTTTACTAACAAGGAGTTGGATATTTCTAGGCTAATTCACAAAGGCACGTAAGGCTATGTTGAAGAGTACCCCTGCAGTACGACTTCAGTTACACGCATTTGTGATCAGCCCCGTGTGTGCATGGGGACTCAAGAATAGCCACAGTAGTTATAGTTCCGAAAATGTAAGCCCTTATTTGGGAGATGGGCTTGGATAAGTGGGAGGAAAGGACACATTTACCATTGACTGGCTGATAGAACATTAAAGTTTTTTTTACCGAAGCTTGATGGACAGACAGGGACTCATTGAACCCTCAGGATTACGAGGAGGCACATTACACTGTGCCCACCGCTTTCAGCGGCACACCTCATACCTCAAATGCAAGTGTAAATGAAAAAAAAATAATAACACAATTTGCTGTCTAAATTAATGTAGAGTTTCGGACACACTCACAGGAAAAAAATATGTGCGTAAAATAGGTATGGAAGAGTACGTAGAACACACCAAGTGCTATATAACTAGCCTTGTGTAATATCTTTTAATCCTTTAACATCCCAAAAAACGGGGAAAGGAATTACTAAAATCCAGGCCACATTGATTAAAAATTTATATACATTGGCAAAATACAAAAATAAATAAAACTATAAATACATTTTCGAGTGCTAGAAAAAATGCTGGCGTTTCTAAGTGTAGCAATTCCAACTTTGAGCAAGCCCTATCGTGTTGAGAGGGGAATGAAAAAGATACAAGTATATGATTTAATGAGGCCAACAATGTCCACATTCATAATTAGGACAATGCAAATAAACGGAGACGTTCCATGGAAACCCCCAGGAGAAGAGAGAGCAATTGTGCGAGCAGCCAAATGAATTCATGCTTGTGTCACATTCCATACAAAAGGATGGCCGCCATGACATGACAGGCACAAGACACCCATTGTCCCTACGCTATTTGCATTTCATAATCCTGGGAAAGCTCCAATTTTCCTTCAGCTGCAGCAGTTGTGGAGCTCGACAAGCGGAGAGAGATTCCTCCAGAGTAAAACCTTGACAACTATGCTTTCTAGTCTTGGAAAAGAAAACCAGAGTGGACATCACAGCATCACATTCAAAATGCCATAAAAGATTCGTTCAACATGTTACCAATCTGTGTTACATGTGTCACTGATAACGCATTTTTAATTAAAATACTTTTGCTAAGATGACAATAAATAATAATTCCTATTTGTAAAGTGTGAACATATCACCCATTAAGGGTTTCCAGGAGCTAGGGGCCGTCAGGGAGATTAAGTGAGCTATTGATTAGAGTCACATGATGCTGAGCTGAGCTGCTGCCAGCGATGGAACCTTGAGCCCCGCTCTCCGGAGTCAGCCACTCTGGCTGCTGGGCCACACCTCTCCCGAAGACGTTTTCCTCAGGATAAAGGATACATTTGTTCCCCTCGAATGAGTCAAAATACTCCAATACAGTTTAACAGACTTAGGAAAACACAGGCTACAATCTCAACCAGAACCACACACAAAGCTTAGCTATTGTGATTCCATCTCATTGCATGGATTTAAAGCCTAAGCTCTTGCTGCGGTTACTTACCTCTGTTTACGCGTACATTACAGCTCGAAACAGCGTGGCATACAACATACATGAGATCTGCTGAGAGTATTTTAACATTAATTAACATGGTTGAGGAATGAGAAAGGCGTCCTGACCAATTCGATGCCACGCTTCTATTGAATCATTGACCCTCCCCACAATCAAAAATGGGGATAAATAGCATTTTACACTTGTGCCTGTGCATATATACTATATATTTCATAAATGAAGTGGCATTTCATAAATGAAGTGGGATAAAAACCTGTTTCACAACGACCCATGAAATATGGAAAGTGTTTCATGGCTACCCATGAAGCATGGGTTTCATCAGTGTGTAAATTTCCCCAAACCACTCTGCAGAGCTTTAGGATTGTCAGTAGGATTATGCAACAATGAAGAACCAAATTATGTGGCAATAGTATCTTTTATACCTTACAGACTTAGGGGCATATATAAAATGAAGTGACGGAGTGCGGCGTTAGCCTTCTCGGCTTAACGGCGCTCTACACCAGTTCAGAAACACAGGGCTGCACCATATTCACAATAATATGGTGCAGCCCTGCATTTCCCAAAGCAAAGCACTGGTGCTAAATTTAGCAGCCTAGCACCAATGCTGGTACCCTCTCAACATAGTGCAAGGGTGTCTGCGCTGAGGGGAAAACTGTTTATGTGCAGAAAGGTCTCCCTTCCTGCAAATAAACAATCTTGAAATTATATTTTGTAACTTTTATGTGTTGTGCTTAATGCAGCACACATAGAAGTTACAAAACGTTATAATTATTAAACAGTTTATGTGCAGGAAGGGTTGCCTTCCTGCACATAAATAATCACTGGCAAATTGCTGTTTCTATGTTTCGCTGGCAATTTTCTGTTTTCTATAGGTTTCGCCTGTTTAAGACCAGGTTTTCCCTGGTCTTAATTTTGGCGCTGCCTCCTATTTATGCCACCCTTGTAAATAGGGGACAGCGTCAAAATCAATGGGTGTTGTAGTGGAATGCCCACTGCAACACCCATTGCCCTCACCTTTCTCGCTAATAACAAAGTGAAAGGGTGCCTTATTTACAAGGCAGAGTTAAGCCACGTTAAGTGGCTTAACAATGCCTTGTAAATAAGGCGAAGCCCCTATAGCCATCACAACGTCACTAAAAGTGACGTTGTGGTGGCGATAGGGGTTTGTAAATATGCCCCTTAGTGTGGTATTTCTCCAGACAGCTTGCCTTAATTTTCCAGACTTTTTGCCTTCATTTCCACTGTTTATTTCTGAACTGATTTTTATTGGCATTAGGACTCTCTGCACTTTACGCTTGCTAAACACTGGCGAAGTGCTCGTGCTCTCTCCCTTAAACATGGAAAAATTGGTATACAGCTAATTGGCACATTTAATGTACATATAGGTCCCTAGTATTACCCAGGGCCTGTAAATTAAATGCAACCAGTGGGCTGCAGCACACATTGTGCCACCCACTAAGGTAATGTTAATGTTAATTCAACTTTTGGAGTGCACTGTTACCCTGGGTGTCCTAGGACTAGCTTCCTAATCAATGTTAATGTTAATGTTAACAAGATTTCTAAAGCGCACTGTTACCCTGAGGTGTCCTGGCGCTATGCACTTTCTGCCCAAACAGCTGAGTAAAACACAAAGAGTTTATGAGAAAAGCCAAGTCTTTAGCCCCTTTCTGAAGGCAAGCAGTTCCGAGGAATTCCTAAGATGAAAGGGAAGGCCATTCCAGGCCTTGATGGCACAGTGAGAAAAACTTCTGCCACCCCAGCTAAGTTTGCGGTAGCGAGGAAGGATGGCGAGTTTAGACTGCATTGATCGCAGAGTTCTGCCTGGCACATACCATTGAATTGATTGTTTTAAAAAGTCTGGGCCAATGCCGTTAAGGGCTTTAAAGACTAGACATAGTGCCTTGAACTGAATTCGTGCCGCTACCGGAAGCCAGTGTAGAGATCTAATTCCATCCTTTACTGAGGTAAATTTGGGGATACCAGTAAGGAGTCTGGCCGCAGCATTTTGCATGGTCTTGAGTCTGGAAAGATGTTTCTTTTGAATGTTGATGAAAAGACCATTGCAATAATCCAGCCGTGAGAGGATAAGTGCCGTCACTGCAATTCTTAGGCAGTCTTCTGGGAGAAAGGATCTAATTTTCCGCAGAAGTTTAAGAGTGAAGGAACAAGAAGAGACAACCCTGCTAACCTGATCTTCAAAGGACAATTTTGCATCTACAATCACCCCGAGGTTTTTTGCTTTAGTGACTGGAACAGGAAGCTTCCCCATAGACGTCGGCCACCAGTCAGGGGTCCAAAGATTGGTGATATTCCCGAAGAGTACAACCTCGGTCTTTTCCGCATTAAGCTTAAGGCAGTTTGCTTTCATCCAGGTAGCAATAGCCTGGATACAATTATGGCATTTGGAGGCTGTTTCAGCTTCTGCCCCTTTTTTGATGAACAGCACAATTTGTGTGTCGTCAGCATACGATGACAACTGGAAATCAAAAGATTTAACCAAAGTGGCCAACGGGGTGACATAAAGATTAAATAATGTAGGGCTAAGTGATGACCCCTGAGGGACCCCACAAGGAAGAGCAAAAGGCCTAGAGCTATATCTGTCGAGATCCACCGTTTGTGATCTGTCAGTCAGAAAGGATTTTAAAAGATCCCATGCCTTACCTCCAACCCATACCGCTGTCAGACGGTCCATCAGAACTTGATGATGGACCGTATCAAATGCGGCCGACAGATCTAAAAGAATGAGAATGGCAGCTCCACCCTGATCCAGGGCCTCTCTGATCTCATCGGTGGACTTCAGCAGTGCGAGCTCGGTGCTATGATCAGCACGGAACCCAAACTGTGTGGGATCCAAGGATGAACTCAGTTGCAAAAATTGGCTTAATTGATTATTCATATTTTTCTCAATCATTTTGCCTGGAAAGGGAAGACGAGAAATGGGCCTATAGCTGCTCGGGTCTTTTGGATCCAGGTTGGGTTTTTTTAGTAGGGGAAGAACTGAAGCAGTTTTCCAGAGAGTGGGAAAGCAACCAGATAGAAAAATAGACCGAAACAATGGGGTTAAGGCCTCTCCGATGATATCCGGAGCCAGTCTCAGAACCGATGCAGGGCAAGGATCAAGCAGAGATCCAGAACGAATCTCGGAGAGAAGTTTAATAACAGCCGACTGTTCAAGAGGAACAAAGTGGTCAAAATTAGGACGAGATCCGTTACACTCCTGATGGCCCATCAGCTCATCTTGGTCGAATAGTGTAGGTGAAAATGTGAAAGACGAGAAAATGTTTTCGACCTTTTGTAACAAGAAAGTAGCCAGAGATTCACATAGTTCTGTGGTACTTTCAATTTTAGGACTAGCAAGGGTCGTTAGTTGAGAGATGGTTCTAAAAAGCTCTTTAGAAGAGGAGCTGGCACTTCTAATCTGTTCCCCATAGTAATGCTTTTTAGTTTCGTGTAATGATTTCTTGTAATTGGCCAAAACTTTCTTGTAGGCCTCCCTGCTGGTAGTGGTGTACTCCTTCCTCCAGAGTCGTTCTGATTTTTTACATTCTAACTTTTGTTTCTTTAAACTCTCTGAGTACCATGGTGCAGTAGGATGTTCCCGTTTAGTAATGCACATTTTGTCTGGCACTAGTTTCCTGCATGCCAAGTCCACCCAGTCTGTATAAATGGTAGCTGCCTCATCAATATCATATATGGGAGCAGGCAGTGAATTTTGTAGAAGATTGTTAAGAGCAGTGGGATCAATGTTTTTCCAGCATCTAGATTTTAGTGTAACTCTATTCAGCGGTTTGCGATTTTTAGGATAAGTGAGTTTAAGTTCAAATAAAATAGCTGTATGATCTGTCCAGATGAGGGGTAATGATTTAATATAAACTACATTGGGATTATTGGTGAAGATGCCGTCCAAGGTATGGCCAGCAATATGAGTGGAATCTTTGACCAGCTGTTTGAGTTCACCACCATTCAATATTTGGTGAAGTTTTAAATTATCGGGATCATTCAAATCTTCAAGATAAAAATTGAAATCACCCATGACGGTAAAATTTGTTTTTTTTTTAATTATTTTATTTTAATTTTATCCCGTTTTCCTCACAAAATACACATTGTATTACATATCATACATTAGTACATTTTCCAATCAGTTTTCAATCTCCGAATATTCTACATTGACTGGTTTGAAGTTTAAACAATACAAAATAACATAAAACACATTTTAGACAGCAGGTACCTTCTTTGGTACAGCTATGTTTCAAATTATGTTACAATAACCTATAATACCATACTCGCTTTCCATTTCGCTATTGGTTCCCAAATTTTTAAACCAAGCCTTCTTCCCCTTTTCCCCTTACGTGCATATATTGTTTTCTCAAGGTTATAACAAAATAATAGATTTGCCAGCCATACTTGCATTCCCGGGGGTATCTTGTCTAACCATGCTCTTGCTATTGACAACCTCAAAACTGCAGCAGCCATGAACACAAATTCCTTATGTTCAGATCCAACTTGATTGTCTATCCCCAACAAGATCATCGTAGATGACAATTTTCTTCATATACCCAATGTATTACCGAGAAAATCTTCTACGTTTTTAATCAAGGTATACAACTGAGGGCAGGTAGCAAACATATGGATTAAATCTGCGTCACTTGCATTACAACGAGGGCAAGTAGTGCCAGTGGAGCCTCCCCATTTAGAAATTCTCGCGGGAGTGTGATACAATGAGAACAAAGTCTTATAGTGTTGTGATTGCAGGGGGCCCGAACACAAAATACTACAACCCAAGTCCAAAGATTCTTGAAAACTTCCGGGCTCCACCCCCAATTTTCCAACCCACTTATTACTAACTTTCTCAATATCATCTAGCTTTCCTTTTACTAGACATGCGTAGAAGGATCTAATTGTGCAATCTTCTGCAATTTTTATTTTCTCCAATATTTCGTTAGTGTTAAATCCCATACTCCCACCTTGCTTTCGACAAAAAAAACTCCATACCTGTAGGTATTTAAAGAAGTCCTTGCTCTCAATGCCATACTTAAGGGTGAGGTCTGCAAACTGAACTATTCCCTCCTTATCCATTAAATCCCCAATCTGTGCTATCCCTTTTCGAGTCCACCTCGCCATTGTCGAATCAGCAAAAACTTCTGGAGGGAAGGACTTATTCTTATAAAGCCTGACATATCTGTTATATCTTCCCAGTCCCATTCTTTTAAGGAAAGTATTCCAAATCCTAATTGCTGCCCCTACGGTCTTAAATCTGGTCCTTTTGTGATATCCGAACTCAATTCTATTTAAAAAGTTATTTTCTGTCTCTGCCCCCAATACTATCGAATAAACCTCTATGGGGAGGGTCACAGCTCCTGTGTCGAGTCCCCAACCCCCTATCAAGCCCTGCATGTATTGTAGTGCTGCCGCAATTTGATATAACCTAAAATCAGGGGTCCCCATCCCCCTCTTTCTCTTGGGAGGGTCATATATCTATAGGCCCGCCTGATTTTCCCATGCGCCCAGATAAACCTATTCAAAACTCTCTCTAACAGATTAAACCATTTACCTTCGAAAACCAAAGGGATAGCCCGAAAAAAGTATAAAAATTTGGGCAGGATCAGCATTTTAATCACGTTGGTACACCCCATAAGAGAGAGATGTAGGTTATTCATCCTCTCCAGTTCCCTCTTTACCTTATCGATCAGGGGGGTCAGGTTCAATTCTACAATCTTGTCTAGGTCCGCCGTTAATAACACCCCTAGATATACTGCTGAGCAAGCCACCCTATCATCATTACATAATGTATTGCTATTTTTAATAATCTGCGTCTTTGATCTATTTAAGCTATAGCCCGATATCTGTCCAAATGCCTGGGCCTCAGTCTCAACCTCCGTTATAGCTTGAGTGGGGTTCGGGGTCAAAATAGCTATATCATCTGCGTAAGCCAAAGTCTTGACACTGCAGCCGTTTACCCTCATTGGTGGTATCTCTTGATTAGCTTCGAGTCGTCGTAGTAGTGGTTCAAGATATAATGCAAAAAGGAGGGGGGAAGAGGGGCATCCCTGCCTAGTCCCCCTAGCAATTTTTACTGTATCCGACAACCCACCATTCACTCTAATTCTTGCTGTTGGGGTGCTATAGAGTACCCGCATAGCTTTAATAAACGGTTCCCCCATCCCACACCACCTCAGAACCTGCCAAAGGTAATCCCAGGAGACCCTGTCGAAAGCCTTCTCGGCGTCTAAAAAAAGTGCTGCGACAGGACCCCCTAGGACACCTACAGCGTCAAACATAGTGATAACAGTCCTAACGTGCTCTGTTGTCCCCTTACCAGGAATGAACCCATGCTGTGTGGGTGTTACCAACTGCTCAATAATCCCCGCAAGCCTCTTTGCTAAAATTTTAGAGTATATTTTAACATCAGAATTCATTAATGTGATTGGTCTATATGACCCTGGCATTTCTGGCGGCTTACCCTTTTTCAAAATTACAATTATGTCAGCCCCTCCCCATGATTCCGGACCGGATTCCCCTAGCTGCGCTTGTTGCATTATTAAGAACATGTCTGACAGGAGTACATTTTTGAATATTTGGTAAAATTCGACCGGTATTTGATCTGGCCCTGCTGCTTTGCCACCTGGTAAGTTACCAAGGGCCTCATTAAGTTCTTCCATCTGTAACGGTCCATCTAATAACTCTTTATCTTCTTCAGACATTATCGGAGGGGGGATATTACACAAATAATTACCGACCTCCACCAAACTCACTGGTTCCTCTGGGGTATACAGATCTGTATAGAACTTTCTGAATTCTTCCCTTATTAAGTTAGTATCCGTAACCATATTCCCGCATACATCCCTAATTTCATTTACTGCAGCTGCAGCCGCTCTCTGCCTAGTTCTAGTTGCCAACAAACGCCCCACCTTCTCACTAAGTTCATACGTTTCTTCCTTCTTTGTTAGAAAGTTATCTGCAGCTTGCCTAGCGAACCCTTCCACCGCTTCAGCTTTTAGAGCTATAATTTCCAACAAGTGTTCTTCTAAGGGTAAATTCTGTGCTATGGCCCTGCTGAGGTTTTCTTCCTTTCTCGATAATCTCTGCCCAACCTGCTCTCTCTTAACTCTCTCTCTCTTTTGTCTCCCCCCAACAAAGTTAATTGTTTCTCCCCGTACTCTTGCCTTAAAGGTGTCCCAAACCACTCCCAAGGCTGCTGTCCCCCTATTAACATCCCAAAAACATTTAATCCAGGCTGTCATGTGCTCCCTATATGCAGGATCCTTTAATAAGCCCCTCTCAAAAGTCCACACTGAGGGTGTCCTTGGTGTTTGTCCAATTTTAAGAGTAAGAATCACCGGGCTGTGGTCTGATATCACCCTAGGCAACTTCTCCACTTGTGACCCCGAGAGTAGACAGTTAGAAATCAAAAAATAATCAAGCCTGACCATTAATTTATGCGGGGCGGAAAAGAAGGTGCTTCCATCTAAGTAGGGATGTAGCTTTACCCATGGGTCCACCAAGGCATTATGTGTAACCATATCAGCTAATGCCCTAAATACTTTCCTCTTTCTACCCCGGTATATCACATCTTGGCGTGTAAATGAGCTATCTAAGTCATGAATGTTAAAATCACCACAACATACTATGGGCTCAGGCCACTGGGCTAACTCCATATCTAAGAACTGGAATACATCTGGGTCATCCTCCGTAGATCCATAAATTGTAACAAGAGTTATTTTCTGCCCCCTAAAGCATACTTCCAAAATAACCCATCTACCCCATTGATCTTCCTTCTTTTTCCCTACAACCACGTCCCTTTGTCTGCCCAACACTGCCACCCCTCTCGTCCTAGTCCCCTGTTTAGTACTTGCCTTGGATACCTTGTTTGCCTGGACTTCGCCGTGGGCTGTTCCCTGCACCTGTGGTGTTTTTCTTCTGCCGCAGCTCCTTGCCGGACCCGCTCCGCGGGTCCCGCTTCGCGGTGTGGAGAGAGGCGCCTTGAGCATAGAGGGGCTCTGATCTTGGACACCGGACTCTGGGCTTTGGCAGGCAGGTACAGGGCTGCGAGCGGACCCGCAGGGACTCCAACTCCCAGGAGCCCCTGCGTGAGGTCAACCCACAACACCTGGGTCGCTCTCCCTGACTGCCACGCCCCCGCCCTAGCACTTGAAAGCAGCCCCCTTCCTGATCGACGTGGGATACCTTGTTTGCCTGGACTTCGCCGTGGGCTGTTCCCTGCACCTGTGGTGTTTTTCTTCTGCCGCAGCTCCTTGCCGGACCCGCTCCGCGGGTCCCGCTTCGCGGTGTGGAGAGAGGCGCCTTGAGCATAGAGGGGCTCTGATCTTGGACACCGGACTCTGGGCTTTGGCAGGCAGGTACAGGGCTGCGAGCGGACCCGCAGGGACTCCAACTCCCAGGAGCCCCTGCGTGAGGTCAACCCACAACACCTGGGTCGCTCTCCCTGACTGCCACGCCCCCGCCCTAGCACTTGAAAGCAGCCCCCTTCCTGATCGACGTGGGATACCTTGTTTGCCTGGACTTCGCCGTGGGCTGTTCCCTGCACCTGTGGTGTTTTTCTTCTGCCGCAGCTCCTTGCCGGACCCGCTCTGCGGGTCCCGCTTCGCGGTGTGGAGAGAGGCGCCTTGAGCATAGAGGGGCTCTGATCTTGGACACCGGACTCTGGGCTTTGGCAGGCAGGTACAGGGCTGCGAGCGGACCCGCAGGGACTCCAACTCCCAGGAGCCCCTGCGTGAGGTCAACCCACAACACCTGGGTCGCTCTCCCTGACTGCCACGCCCCCCGCCCCACCTCCTTCTCTTTTATCTTTGCATTGGGATCCCGCTGCGCGGGAGCGCGCCGGGAGAAGCCCGGGACAAGGGCGGGGCCGTCTGTGGCCGTCATAGGCCGGAGTAGGCCGGGCTGGGCCTACCCTCTTGGTTCTGCCGTTTGGCATCAAGTCCCTAGCACAACAAGCTGATAAATTGCCCCATAGCTTTCATCACATTCTAAGATACCATGCCGTCCCCGGTAAAGGAAAGTACCCCCATAAGGCAGGCAGGAACAAAAAATATGACCTTAGAGAATTACTTTCCTCGGGCGGGGGGAGATGGGGACAAGGAGAACACATTAAGCCGGCTCAGAGCTGAGCGGAGACGCTCTATAGATAATTTGAAAGGTAGACCTCTAGGAGACTATCCTCCCACACCTAGCGAAGACTTGACACTAAATGAAGATGTTCCGATCCTGCTTAGGGATGTTACAAAAACGCCCCCAGTGGTACTTATGAGCTCAACCCCAGTGAGTAGCACAAGCCCAAGTAGGGGGACGATTGACTTAATTTCTCAACCGCCCCCAGCATCAAAGTCTAGGAAAGCCAAACCTAAAATACCTGTAGCACAAGGGGTTTTTGGGCCCCCACCAAACAAACGTAGGAGGAAGTCGAGGGGTGCCCAGGCTAAAAACAAACCAAAGATCCCTCATTCTGATTTTGGGAAGTCATCCAAACCCTCCATATCAACTGTGACAACGGTGGCTGACTTACATTCTAAACCCGCTGCACAGGATGGTGTGGCTCCCGTCCTGACTAAAGAGACGGCTAGCAACATTGTTAATGCCCCCCTCTCTGTTGCTCCGCTGGGTAATTTGGAATTCCTGCTTAGGTCACTTTTGTTACCAATTAGTGAAAGCATCAAAAAAGTGGAAATCAGACTAACCATTCTTGAGGCTACACTAAGCAGTATGAAAAATCCGGCCAATTCTCATGAGAGGGCTCCTAAACCTATTGCCACCCCAACAGCTCCAAAAAGTGTTATGCATCTTGCTCCCTCACAGGTTGCAACTGCGGCCGCCCCACCACAAACCCAGAGGAATAACCCTGCCCCAAATAAGCCACCTAACCCCATAGGACCTATACCTCCTGCAAATGCTGTTCCCCCGGTACAGCCCCCAGATAGTGTTGCACCGACTCCACTAATGAAGCTTCCCCCCAGGCCACGTAGACCCAATTTACCACCAGAGGCGAATGACTTTACAGTAGTCATGGCGGGCGTCCCACCACTAGAGGCAGGTGAAGCCGAGGATTTCTGTGCTCTGAAAAGTAGGGTGATTAAGTGGCTAAATTTGAATAGACCCTTACCCGTACACTTAAGCAATGAGATCATAATGGTCAGAAGGGTGCCTTGGATAGGGAGAACACGCAAATCCATCATAGGGGATTGCATATTGGTGAGCTTCAGGGATGCTGGAACAGTTGCTCACATATGCCAGGGGAAGAATAGATCACAGGTAACAACAATTCAAACACTTCATGTGTCTTTCTTCTTTCCCCCCACCCCAGCCCCTGTACACGTGACCCGTTCATATGACAACTGGGAAAGGGTGGGTCGAAGGGGTGTTCATCACGAGTTCAATCCCAGGCCATTATTTAGCCGCCCAGAGCTACCCTTCCATACATTCAATCGGTTCCACTGCCTGGATGGTCTTGAGGGGGTAGATTGACAAAGAGATAATGGTATATGGGGTATAGGGGGTAGAGGGGTTCCAAATGCTGAGTGGGAGAAGCACAGCCCCGAGGCAAAACAAAAGTCATCAAGTTGCGCCCGGAGTTATGTGCTGGATGAACCTAGGGTTGTAGATATTGCATGTATAGGTGACGCACAGGGACCGGAATTGGGAAAACAAGTGCGAGAATCACCTGGTGGGTCACAGGGAGGAGGGGTCCAGGGGGGTGAGGCACTAAAAATCATCTCATGGAATATAGCTGGCCTGGCTGGGAAATTTAATAACAAAGAGTGGCTTGACTATATCAGAAAATTCCATGTAATTTGTCTGCAGGAGACCTGGGCCCAGGAGAATAATTTCCACCTGCAAGGGTATAAGTGTTTTTTTGTTCCTGCTCAAAAATCAAGATCAGGGAGAGCCATGGGAGGTTTAGCTATTTATATAGATCTGAGCCTTCCGGGAAGTTACACTTGCCTTGATTGGAATTCCCACAGGATTCAGGCAGTCAGGTTCACTGGGAAAGGTCTTAGATTTGTTGCAGTAAACCTTTATAACAACGAGATAGCGGGATCTAACATCTCTCTTGTTACTGAATTAGATAATAGGTTGGGCCAGGTCATAACAGGCCAAAAAAATGGGCAGCCACATGGGTTGGTGGTTATGGGAGATTATAATTGCCACTTGTGCCCGGTACTGGTCCAAATAAGTATAGATTGGTCCCGATGCCTTATGGAGAAGGGACCGCATTTCTCTCATACGCCGTTGGGCTCAGCTTTCAGAATGTTACGGTTTAAATATGACCTTGAACACACCATTAATATGGTAGGGATGCAGGAGGATGGCACACTCCCCCCACATTTAAGGGTAGAGGATGCTCTTCCTTCATAGATTACATTCTGGTTTCAAGGTCCTTAATTAATAAGACAACTAGTGTAGGGATCGAATGGAGTGGCTTTAGTGACCATAACCCTCTTGTTTTGGAGCTGCAGTATATGGTGGGTCTAAGTATTAGAGTTCAACGCACCTTCACTGAGAGAGCAACAGACCAAGGCAGGAGACTAAAATGGGCTAAAATAGACGGGGAAAAGTTCTACAAGGGCCTGGTGGACGCAGGCATACTTGCTATTAATGATTGTTTGGACACAGAAGTCCGCGGACCGAGGATAATGGAAGCTTTCGACCAGATCGCTAATCTGGTCGATGGTTTGCTAAAGACTAGTGTCCCATTTAAGAACCACGGGAATCCCCGATGGTTCGACAAAGACTGCTCTAAAGCTTTGAGGGAGCTGAAAAGCTGCCTTAAAACTAAACCAAGGGTCCCCCACAAAGTTAAGGTGTGCAGAGAAATTTATAAAAAGGAAATTAAGAGGAGGAAACTTGCCTCGCAGGCGGAAGCATGGGCAGATTTACGAGAAGCGGGGGAAAGAAAGGACCTAGCAGGCTTTTGGAAAATAATTAATAACCCAACTTTCCAGGAAAAAGATACTCCAGATATAGGGGCCAATATTCTCCCAGAGCAGTGGGTCAACCACTATAGGGGCCTGTACAATCATGAGCCTGGTTCTACTGTAGACCTACCGGCCATTCCAACTGAGGCTCCACTGGTAGAATTCTCCATTAAGGAGATCATTGCAGGGATTGAGGGCCTGACCAAAAATAAAGCTCCGGGGCCTGATGGAATCCCCCCTGATCTGTTTTTGAGTAACATCGAACTCTGGGCTCCCCTAATGACAAGGGTTATTAATACTGCTATCATCTGTGGCCTGCCCCCGTCTTGGTCCACGGCAGTAATTGTGCCGATTTTCAAAAAGGGCAACAGGGATGACCCAAAGTGCTACCGCCCGATCTCCCTGATTGATGTGTCAGCAAAACTTTTGGGGAGGGCAATTCTTAATAGACTGTCCGAGTGGACCGAGGAAAAAAACATCTTCTCGGACACTCAATACGGATTTAGGGCAGGGAGGTCCACTAGTGACCAGTGCCTGAACCTTTATTTGCTGACTGCCAAGTATACCATGGCTAGTGATGAATCCATTTACATGGGTTTCATGGATCTGGCAGCAGCATTCGATCACGTCAATAGGGAAAAATTGTGGGGCATGATGCTTAGTATGGGGATAGAGAGTGGTCTAATTAATATATTGAGGGAACTGCACAGTGACACCACCGCCAAAGTCCGCTTTAATAGGGAGGGGGGGCTGACTAGTTCTTTTTCCTGTAAGAGTGGAGTCCGACAAGGCTGCATTCTTGCTCCCTTTTTGTTTTCCCTTTATATTAATAATTTGGAGCAGTTTCTGTTGGGTCTGAAGGCAGATTGCCCAAGGGTTGGGTCGCGTCATATTCCTGTTCTGCTTTATGCAGATGACGCGGTACTGATCGCACGGACACCAAGGAGCCTACAAATACTGATTGATGGTTTTGTTAGGTTCATGAGTGCCTTGGACCTTTCTGTAAATCTGAGTAAATCCTATGTGCTCCTGGCGGGGAAAAAAACCACCTCTAAATTTACATACAAAATAGGGAGCCACATTGTGGAAAAGGTCAAAACGTTTCCATACCTTGGTGTAACATTCGATGGTGCCCTGCGGTTTGATACCCTGGTGGAGGAACGTTGTGGTAAAATGATTGCATCTAACGGGGCAATTGCTAGCTATGGCAGGAGGCTAGGAAGATGGTCCCCGGAACAGGTGATAAATCTGTACAGCTCAGTATCATGCTCCAAGGTAATTTACGGGGCAGAAGTATGGGGCTCTGTCAATACCACTAGTATCCAACGTGAAGAAAATAAATATCTGAAATCACTCTTGAGGGTACCACAAAGTACTGCTGGTTTGATTGCCCATAGGGAGCTAGGGAGACCATATATAGAAGATTTGATAAAATTGAGGCCTATTATCGCTTGGTTAAAAATCTGGTACAATCCTGATGCGACACTTAGTAGAGAAATCTTATTGGACTGCCTAAAAAGGGACAAGTGTATGCGCATCCCCTGGCTCCTTTATGTGAAGAATACCCTGGAGGAGCTATGTTTTGGGAACCTCTTTACTCATCCTGTAACTATTGTAGCCCAGAATAAACTGCATGTAGGGAGAATTTTTCTTGAGCGGAAAAACCTACGCAGAGATGAGGCTGAAGGGTGTAAAAAGACAGTGAGGGCCCATCACCTAGTGAAGAGCGTGGAAGGTATGGAGCCATACTTGTTCCTCATGTACAATGCACAGGATAGGTTCCTGATGTGCCGTTTCAGATTGAACCTTCTCCCATTTATGTTGGCATCACCAGCGGGGTTTGCTACATCAATAGAACAGAAGGGGCCCTGCGGCTGCGACAACAGGTCTCCGCAAGACTCCCTTCATTTTGTTCTACTCTGCCCCTTTTACTCAATGCCCAGACGCAGATATCTTGTAAATATTTTGAAAAATGCTAATTTGGTCCACGCTAGGGAGGCACTTGTATTCTTACAGAAAGCTGAGGAACCCCAAACACTGTGTAGTATTATGAACTTTATCAAGGTAGCACTTCGTTTAAGGCTTACTAGAGGAGAAGACTGAAATGTTTTTACTTTAACTTTTAAGTGTTAAATATGGCTATATTGTTGTATTTATGTTTTGTTAATTCACTGTACAAAGAACCCTGAAATGTTTAATGACTTTTTAACATGTAAATATGAGTGTGCTTTTATGGTGTTTTTTAATCACCGAATAAAGATTCTTTGACTTGACTTGACTAGTACTTGCCAACACCTTGAACCCTAATTGCTCCAAGAGGTATGTCCTACCTAATTCTATATGGGTCTCCTGAAGGCATATCAGATCCAATTGCATAGATTTTAAATACGCTGCCACTCTCATCCTCTTGTTCCCCTCGTTGAGACCACATATATTGATTGATGCTATCCTGCACGCCATAATGCTAATATTTGTAGATGCCAAAGATAAACATTATTTACCATCCTCAAACCAGTTTGTGTACAGCTAATATTTCCTGCATACATAACAATGTGCCAAATCTTGAAGTATACCAAACAATAATTGTTACTGTTCCCCCCCTCCTGAGACCACCCCCGCCCTCTCCCACCCTGCACAACCCCCCCCGCCTCCCTCCCCTTTACAGGCAAATAGGCCAGTGACCTATGTGTGCCCGCCTTATGTTGCGCGAGTCGCATCCCTCTCCCGCAAGGTGCCTTAACATTTCTGTGCTTTACTGTGCTTTACTGTGCTACCCTTTTCCCCTGACCCTATTATCTATATTCAGGTGACACTTTGATACGTACAAGTACTCTAACCCCCCTTCTGCTTCCTCATTTCCACCAAGAAGAGCTCAGCCTTGATCTCAGAAGTAAACATCCATATTTTCCCACTCACAATCACCTTAAGCCTGGCAGGGTATAATAGATATGCTTCCAAGCCTAAGGCTTGAAAGGGAGCAATCATCTGCCTTAACTTCCATCTCCTCTCTATAGTAAAGTGACAAAAGTCGGGTCTAGCGAAGAAAGAGTTACCTTCGAAAATCCTTCTGATGACGGTAAAATTTGTATTGCAGAGTCCCTCTTCTAAAAAAGAGCCCAAAGAGTCCAAAAACAAGCCTCTGGGTCCCGGAGGACGATAAAGAAGGACACAGTTAAAGGTATCATGGTCTGAGATTTGAATGTTAATCAGCAGCGCTTCACAGGTTGGATTAGAAGCATTTGTAAAACTAGGTTTAAGGGAGTCATGATACAAAACTGCCAGTCCACCACCTCTACCTGAGCGTCTATCTTGGGTAAAGCAGAGAAAACCAGGGGGAGTGGCTTTAAGCAGATCAGGCCCTGAAGCTTCATGGGACCAGGATTCTGTTATCATGGCTAATTTAATATTGTTATCTTCCATAAATAATGCACATTCGACATTATGTTTGATTAATGACCTGGCGTTCAGCAAAAGGCAATTGATGGATGGCGGAACAGCAGGTAAGGTCTTCATAAAAACCTGTGAGGAGCTACAGGACTCGAGGTTATTGGATAGAGAAAAGGAACAGTCAGGACACGATATGTCCAGTGCTTTCTTCATAGAGTGAGGGAAGAATCTAGGACAAGAACTTACACCTTCACGGGTGTATTCCAAAAGCTGGTCCCTAGTATATGTTACTAAATGGGGGGCAAACGGACCGGGGGGGGCGCCCTGAGCCCTGTCCGAGCACGGACGGGCGCAGACGGGCTTGCCTTAGGCGCACCTTCAGCGCGCCGGCGGCGCGGTCGCGTCAGCCTGAGGATTTATGGGTCTTGGGCCAAAGAAACTAGACCGCTGACTGTCAAGATGGCGGTCCCCAATACTAAACCCACCAAACAGTCGATAATGCTGGTCAGTAGGAGACTGACGAGGTGCCAAGTGCAGCAGCAAAGGTAAAAATACAGTACAATACACACAATAAAAGTTTTTAAAAGTATTCACAAGTATTAAAAAGTATTCAGAATAAAAAGAGTTTTACAGTATTCACTTCATAAAACACCGACCTGGCGAGCGTTAAACGCAGCTTCGCCTAAGCAGTAGCGCTGCGCGGTCGCGTCAGCGTGAGGATTTCAAGACCTACACAGGGCCTAACTGTAAAAGAGCTAGGTTTTTTAGGACTTTTCTGAATGCCAGCAGGTTTGGAGCGGCACAAATTGTTAGAGGTAGTTCACTCCAGGCTGTCATTGTGCCAGTGAAGAAACTTCTACCTCCCCAGGTGGCTTATTTATACCTGGGTACCACCAATGATTTAGCACTAGCCAATCAAAGTGCCCTATTGGGTACTTAGCATTTGAGTTTCTGTGTAAGGTAAAATGATCCAATGTTGTGAAGTGTCTTGTATGCAATGCAGATCGATTTAAACTGTACCCAGTTCCTCACTGGCAGCCAATGGAGTTTTGGAATAACATTTCTCACTGAACAAATACTATATTGGTTGGAAACCCCAACAATGGTCTGAGTGTCGTCAGCGTATGAAGTCAGCGCTAGCGACAGTAGGAGTCCAGGCATCAGCGTTCAATCTCATGAGATCTTTCCTGACAGATAGGAAGCAATTTGTAGCCTGAGATCCTTTCAATTCCAAACCCTTTACACCTCTGTGTGGAGTGCCCCAGGGCTAATCCATTAGTCCCACTCTATTTAATGTCTATGTAGTAGCCCTGAAGCTGATTATTTAATCCTATGGTACTGCATTGACCTCATACGCATTATAACACACTACAAAGGTGACTTAGATCGTGGCTGATTCTTTGTAGGATCGAGTCTACATGCGTTTCGGTGACTGATGAGCCTTCATCAGGAAAGCCACAAGTGCAACCAAATATACTGATGAAGTATAACAAATATGCTTGGCAAAGCACGCAACAAATTTGATCAATTGAAAAGAAGAAGAAAATTCATAAGATAGTCCTATGTTTTAGATAGGGGTGCCTAATCAGATAGTCAGTCGTGTCAAAGAAATGGAGTTATAGTCCTCAAGTGAGTATGCATAGAGAATGTGAATAGACATAGAAATGCCTTCACCCAACATACAATCCAAAAATAACCAAGCGTGGACAAAAGAGATAAGAGTATGTTTAAAAGAGTTGTTAACACTGCCACTGGGTATGGATCCAGATGGCAGCTTGATGTTGCAGTAGCAATGAGGTCCCCCCACTTGACTAACGCCAAGTGGGGCAAATCCAGAGAAGAGAGGCATGACCGAAGGGGCTGTTGATTCTAAATGTTTGGAGTAGCGATATCCTCAAGTGGTAACCCAGGACAATAAATCTAATTAATAATGACTTCTACTTTGCTCTGAAAATGCCAGGCGATATTGTTGCACAGTTGCTATGTGCAGGTTATTTTTGGCATGCATGGTGATGTAAGTGTCATGTCTGTATTAAACAGCTCTTTAGAGGAATATTTAGCACTCTCGATTTTCTATGTGTAGGACATTGTTTTTTCCTTAACTAGAAGAAATTTGTATGTTGTGAGACAACATTTATACTTGTCCTTCTCCTTGCTGTCATATGCTAATCTCTAAATGCATTCTTGTCTATTACAAATTTGTTTTTGTTGTTTTATTGCTTCAGAGTACCAGGGAGCAGAAGAGTGACTGCAGCCTACATTGATGGTTAATTCTGGTGCAACTGTGGTTTTGGCTTTGTCAGGCCAGCTAAGGAAGCATTTATAGCCTTGGGATGGAAGGGGGCCCTGAAGAGTCTCATGCCTGCCACTTCAGCCTATAGTGCAGTTTTGTACTCTCATGTTGACCTGGCATAATAACCCTTTGCCAGTCCTAAACATTTATTTTTAATACTAATAAGTCATCCCTAAGGTAGGCCCTAAAGACTCATAGAGCATGATTAATGGTATTTAAAAAGTAGGACCTCCATACCCAAGATTTACATGTGCTGACTGTAAACAACCTTTACAACGATGCCTTAACCACAAATGTCTTTATAACGTCACTGTAACCTTTGATTTTTCAGTGAATTTCTATGTTTTATAATGTCATTCCCTGACTATTACATCTGGTAAACTTTTCTTTAGTGATTTTCTACAAGTTTTTTACATTGTATTTCCTAACTGTAACCTGTAACCTTTGAGAGTGGGTGGGTGTGTGAGTGGGTGTATAGGTCAGTGAGTGTGTGTGTGAGTGGCTGCATGGGTCTGTGAGTGCCTGTATTGGTTTGTGAGTTGGTGAGTGGATGGTTTTGTGGGTGTGTGATTGGGTGTGTGAGTAGTTGTATGGATTAATGAGTGGGTGTTTGAGTGGAAGTATGGGTCCATGAGTGGGTTTGTGAGTGGCTGTATGGATAGTGTTGTGGATGTGGGTGTGAGTGTTTTTTTGGGTCATTGAGTGGGTGTGCAAGTTGCTGCATGAGTCTGTGAGTGTGTGTGTGTGTAGCTGTGTGGTTGTGTGAGTGGGTTTGAGAGTGGCTCTTTGTGTAAGTGAGTGGGTGTGTGAGTAGTTGTATGGGTCTTTGAGTGGGTGTGTGAGTGGCTGTATGTGTTGGTGAGTGGGTGTGTGAGTGTTATTATGGGTGTGTGAGTAGCTGTATGGGACCATGAGTGGGTGTGTTAATGGTGCTTTGGGTATGTGAGTGAGTGTGAGTGGTGGTATGGGGGTTTGAGGGGATGTGCCAGTGGATCTGTAGGTGTGGGAGTGGGTGTGTAAGTGGCTCTGTGGATGAGTGAGTAGTTGTATAGACCTGTGAGTGGGCATGTGAGTGCCTGCATATGTCTGTGAGTGAGTGTGTGAATGGCTGCATGAGTCTGTGAGTCGGTGTGTGAGTACCTGCATGGGTCTGTGAGTGGGACTGCAAGTGCCCGTGTTGGTCTGTGAGTGGGTGTGTCAGTGCCTATGTAGGTCTGTGACTTTACCATGCACATGCCTTTACCATGTATGGCTTTACCATAAAAATGTACATATTTTACAGGTAACTATGCACCTATTATATATATGTATATATATGGAGGGTTTATACTTGCCTGTAAAAGACCTACATTTTAGTGGCATATGTATTGTTCAAACATTTGTGGTAAAGACATACATGGTAAAGGCACTTTCGTTGTAAAGGAGTCGTTGTAAAGGCATTTGTGGTTAAGGCAGTCGTGGTTCTGTCATACATCCGTCTTGACAATGAACAATTCCTGAAGTCATTTTTCACTGTAGCAAGGTTACCTCCCCTGTAGATTAACACTGGGTTACCTTACTACACTTAACAAGGGATACCTTCAGTTTGGAAGCAGATGGAAAAATACATCTTCCACTCAACTAAATTATCATTTAAAATCCTCTGTAATAGTAAGGTCAGATCATAAATCACAATTCTGAAAATGTAACCTTTAGAAAGCTGGGAGTTTTGTGCCTAAACACAATATGAATTCTGCCAGGGTCACATGACTGTAATGGCTCTCCTGTGGCATAATTTGCATTACTTCCAAACTTGAGGGCTAAATGGCCTTGGATATTGGGCATGGTATTCCTCACCTGAGCAGGATGGCCTGGAGGTTATATCAAGCCTCCCTGAGCTTCAAATGGTAGCCTGAGGCCTGTGCCTACCCCCTTCCTGACTTCTAAGACTACCTGTCCTGGCACTGACAAATACAGCTCACACTTAAGCACGCTTGACTTTGTTTTCCTAAACAGATTGCAGCCAAACTCAGGAAAGGGGGCAGGTTAGACAAAGGGGGCATCACTCACCCACAAGCTGGCACTGGGAATATGAATGGCACCCTCAGAATATTTCAGCAGAACACCCCTGCATCAGTGTAAGATTCAGAAGAAGGACTGCCATGCTCTCTGAAGAAGGAAGACTGCTCTTGCTTGCCTTAAACCCGGGATCATCAGAAGTAACTCCAATGGTCAGTTGGGTGACTTTCTGTTTGAGTTACAGGGTCACGACATGCTTCCAGAAGCCTCATCTGCAACTGCCCAGCTGATCAACACCAACTGACCTGCGTAAGCCCTGCTGCTGGCCGCTGCAGGAGTGAGTCCTAACTTTCAAGAGGTTCCCCCCCCCAGGGCTTGTACCCTTGTTTTGGTCATAGTGTACGTCTCCTGCCTCAAATTTATCAAAACCGAAATCTAGGTGAAAATCCAAAGGTTTGGGACTCTTTGTGAATTACCACCCGTATCACCCACCAACATGTAGACCTGACTGCAACAATCTCTTCATGCCATGAGTGACCGCCCATGTATCCCACCAACTTGAAGCTCCAGCGGCAACCCGCTGTTCCCGCTGATAATGATCTCTTTGTGGCTCCTGCCAAAGCGAAGCTTTGGGCTGATGCTCCTGACTTGGACGTGGACTGTGAGAAGGTAAACTCTTCTCTGGGATGATCCCGGTTCTTGTATCTGACCCGTCTTCCATTTGTGGTTGACCTGAACTTGTTACTTTGACCCAGTCCAGCAAAAAAGAGATAACCATGAGTAACGCTTTCTGCTTTTTATTGCTATTTTTACTTGAAATTTACAGAGATATATTTCTGGTTGTTTTGATGTAATCTCATTTATTAAAATATACCCTACATTTCACATTTGTTTGGGACTTTCTCTGCGTTGTGTTTTCACTTTATTACTCTTTTTGAGTGCTGCATAAGTACTTTACACATTGGCTCTAAGTAAAGCCTGATAGCTTTTGTGCCATGCTACCAGTGGGCTAAGCATAGGTTTATTTAGTGACTTTTGTGATTCATCCTGGCATGGAATGTGTTTATTTCTTAATGGGTTTCTAAGTTATGTAACAAGAAAAGGCACATGATGGCTAAAATGTACTATGGTCCTATACTTCCTCCTCCTGCTTCACGAGACATTCACATTCCACTCAGCCTAGTTCCTGTGCCCACCTATTTACATAAAGCAGGACAAACACATAGGAACTTCATTTTACTGAAGGCCATCAGAGAGACAGTGGTGTTTTCTTGACTTTACTCATACAATCTGTTTTTATCCCCTTTTCTGTTTCAGTCCTTTCTCTAACCATAAAGTGCTGGGAATGCACATGTGGTAAAACAAGGCATCTGCTATCCCCTTTAGTACTACACCATTCCAGACCACAGTTAAGAAGGGGGATACCACAAGTGCTATGGGAGCAAAGTCCTTCATCTTCCTATACAGGGTAAATTGAATAACTCTATCCCTAAACGACTAGAAAGACAAACATTTCTCAATACAACACCTTTAGAATCCCAGTCAATAACCCTTGAAGATATTTGTGATTGAATCCATCCCCAACACCAGGAGGTTGCAACGACATGTCCTTGACTATCCTTGAAACTCTAAACCCCTTTATTCCACATACATCAAAAATGCATTCCCCAATAAAGCCCTTTGGAAGTAGGAGTGTCAGCAAAAAAAAAAAATGCAGTCTGTGAGCACACAAACAAATGTGAAAAACAGCCAGATTCCTTATAAGTGATTGAACAGCGAGTGTGTATTACAGCACAATTAAAAAAAGAACTGAAAAAGAAAGTCAACGCACTTAGCCCCTCATTATTCCGAGCCTCATCACGGTTTCAGTTTTGACCGCCACATTACAATGCAGGTGGTCAAAACTGAAACTGGCCGGTCATTCTGGCTGGATTCTGACGGGCTCAGGGAGCCCGTCCGGCAGTTGGAGATTGGCACGTAATCCTATGGGCAGCATTTCTGCCATAGGGAATATGATGTTGGTTTCTGAAAGGCTTTCCATGTCCGGCTTTCTGACATGGGAAGCCACTGTGTGGTGCCTGCCACACAGTGCAGGAATGAACAGATTCTCCCATTTGTCTATGGGAGCTTGCGCTCCGGCCCGTTTAAGGCCATAGTACAAGCTCCCATAGACAAATAAGAGGCTTTGTAACCGTGGTGTCGGGACTGCTGACCGGAGGTCGGTCGGACCACCAACAGGAGGTTGGTCAGTTCCTAGACCGCAGCATCGTAATCAGGCCTTTCAACATCGTAATTAGGCCCTTAGTGGTTCTTCTTAGATCATTCAGTGCAATTAACATGCCTAAAATGACAATGTTGACGGCATTATGAGACTTGCCAGCAATATCCAAGAAGCCATTTATCAGTTTCTAGCTTATTCCTCTAATTGATGGCATCTAATTCCTTCAAGCTTAATTTTGATAACATAGGAGCGTCATTCTAAGGAGACTGCAACCCTGTGATCCACAGTTTGGTGCTCATCTTGTTGGGTTCTACCCAACTCCAGTATGTACAGTAAAATACCTGTGTATTGTTGTAGATTGCTCCTTGTCTATTCCCCTCATGCCAACCTCTCTCTGCAAACACCTGCCTTGTGCCTTTGAGAATATTGATGGAGCGGGGAGTACAACATTTTGTATACTCCCCCATTCTGCATGTTCATACTAATTAGAATAATCTATTAATTATAATACTATTAATGTGCTTGTGTGGAATTTAATCAACATTACTAATGTATGAAACATACGTGGGATTTGCATTTTGCATGGCTAAAATAATTTGTAATTAACCTATGTACGCATACTAATACTAGAAAAATAGAATATTGCTTGATATATGTTGCTTTGTGACGTTATCGTATGTTGCACCAGATGACATCACTGGGTGAATATGAACGCTTTAAATGTCGCCATATACTAGATAATTACAAGCACATAGGGGAATTAGGGTTTAACATTTTATTAGTTATTTCTATGTTTTAATTACTTTTTGTGTTTGTTTTGCCTAAGTTATCGTTTGGGCCTAAAAGCAAGATGGCCGCCTGACACACACGACGCGACGGCTACCATTCCATGAGGTTTCAGACCAAGTGCGCATGCGCCAAGCACACGTACCAGTAGCCTCGAGATGACCCCAGACTCTTATAAAAACCGGATGGAACATGTAGGATGACCTAACATCCCGAACTGTGTGAAACCTCACCAGACATTCCCAACTGACCTATGGGACGAGCCCAAATTCTTTATTTAGTATCTCTTGAACCTTATTTCAATTATAAAAATGACATTAGAATAGAGAGGGATGCTACTCTTTCTCGTACTTCCTTTTTGCTGACGGAGACGACGGTGACGCTTCGTGACGGCTGTGCTCCTGAATCTTTGACAGACTGAATTGCTGCCCAATATTTTGATGAACTATGGACTAATGAACATTCTATGGGCACTGATCGATACTTGCACGTCTCTGGTCATTGACCCGATCTTTGGGACTGTAGCGTGCTGACGACTAAATTTGATGACTTAGAGGACGACCGATAGCCAGAATAGGTAAATATGTGTTCTGTGATTTGCGTAATGATTAATAAATTTACTAGCTGGAACTAAAATTCTTGCATTATTTAGATAAACAGAAATATTGATTAACAAGAAAATGTGTCTGGTTGTTTATGGAAAGGGAGTAGATCAGGAATTTGAGTATGTTTTGGCTGGACTAAATCACTAAACTCAAAACAACTAATTTGATCCGTCGACTACGTGGAAGGAGTATCTTGATGTTTAGGATTGAGATGTACATTCAGGGTATTAGTATATAGAAGTGTAAATAAGTTTCTTCTCTATAGGTTATAAGGTATTCCTTTCATGTCAGCGCTTGGAAACAGTTATTCCTCCCGTAAGTACAGGCCAGTGAGAAGCGAAGTGTGAATGTTGGTGTTATGGGCCCCACCAATGATTGTACGAGTGAATGTGTTAATGAGATATTTGGTCTGTGACAGAGGGAGGTTATATTAGGTACGGGGTTCTGTACTGTTTCCCGATGCCCAGGTTTTCCACGCTGTAACAATATGTGTAATAAGTCTTCCCATTCCAGCCATTAGAAAGCAAATGGCAAGTGATTCAAGGTCCTGTTTCCGCAGCAGTTGCATCCTCCTTTGACTGCCTAAGTACATTCTTGCTAGATTAAAAGACATTAAAAATGCAACATCAGTACAGCATCATTATAGTCCGCCCACGTATCTCCATGAGTTCTTTTTCATTGGCTTCCTGTCCAGGAAAGAATTGGCCTCAGATTTTATGCATAGTGCACAGTGCAGCCTAACAACCTGCCCCATGTATTTTCAATCTCGTTTTTGTCATTATGCCCTTCCTCACTCTCAGAGATCATCTTGTCTCCTTACACTTCAAATTCCAAAATACAAAAGGGCCTACACTGGTCACCTCACTTTTTTCCTCAGGCAGCTGCCCCTTGAACATCTCTTTGGACGTTCATATTCAACCTAATATATATGTTCGAGTGCTGCTCACCTGGTGGGACTGGCAATGGAGCATTGATATTTGGCGGCGACCCAGCCGTCGAGCTTGCACCACCCCGTGAAGAGAGGGGGCCATACGGCAGAGCATTTGTCAAGCCGTGAAGTGGGAGCACGCGCTTGGGATTGAAAGCAGGTGCTGTTTGTGGTGGCTCATCTATGGGCTGAAAATATTTAACAGAAATTAGTGCACCATCTGAGGTTTTATTTACCGGGACTTCATTATCCATAATGCCGAGGGTCATTAGACCGGCCCATCTGGGGGCGTGATTTTGGCATTTAAGAATGGAAACCGGAGCACGCATTCATTACAGCGACTGCCTCTGAAGAAGAAAGATAGACTTTCGAAACGCGTCAGGCGACTCGCGTTCTGGCTGTTTGATTGAAACTACAAACTGAACCTGCTTGTACCCTGAATTAAAGGCTTGCCACCTTAGTGCGTGTTCGAGTGCTGCTCACCTGGTGGGACTGGCAATGGAGCATTGATATTTGGCGGCGACCCAGCCGTCGAGCTTGCACCACCCCGTGAAGAGAGGGGGCCATACGGCAGAGCATTTGTCAAGCCGTGAAGTGGGAGCACGCGCTTGGGATTGAAAGCAGGTGCTGTTTGTGGTGACTCATCTATGGGCT
This sequence comes from Triturus cristatus, assembly GCF_964204655.1. Lineage (NCBI taxonomy): Eukaryota > Metazoa > Chordata > Amphibia > Caudata > Salamandridae > Triturus > Triturus cristatus. The sequence continues at coordinate 1,043,694,006 of NC_140591.1, read as the reverse complement.
GAAAATATTTAACAGAAATTAGTGCACCATCTGAGGTTTTATTTACCGGGACTTCATTATCCATAATGCCGAGGGTCATTAGACCGGCCCATCTGGGGGCGTGATTTTGGCATTTAAGAATGGAAACCGGAGCACGCATTCATTACAGCGACTGCCTCTGAAGAAGAAAGATAGACTTTCGAAACGCGTCAGGCGACTCGCGTTCTGGCTGTTTGATTGAAACTACAAACTGAACCTGCTTGTACCCTGAATTAAAGGCTTGCCACCTTAGTACGTGTTTGAGTGCTGCTCACCTGGTGGGACTGGCAATGGAGCATTGATATTTGGCGGCGACCCAGCCGTCGAGCTTGCACCACCCCGTGAAGAGAGGGGGCCATACGGCAGAGCATTTGTCAAGCCATGAAGTGGGAGCACGCGCTTGGGATTGAAAGCAGGTGCTGTTTGTGGTGGCTCATCTATGGGCTGAAAATTTTAACAGAAATTAGTGCACCATCTGAGGTTTTATTTACCGGGACTTCATTATCCATAATGCCGAGGGTCATTAGACCGGCCCACCTGGGGGCGTGATTTTGGCATTTAAGAATGGAAACCGGAGCACGCATTCATTACAGCGACTGCCTCTGAAGAAGAAAGATAGACTTTCGAAACGCGTCAGGCGACTCGCGTTCTGGCTGTTTGATTGAAACTACAAACTGAACCTGCTTGTACCCTGAATTAAAGGCTTGCCACCTTAGTGCGTGTTCGAGTGCTGCTCACCTGGTGGGACTGGCAATGGAGCATTGATATTTGGCGGCGACCCAGCCGTCGAGCTTGCATCACCCCGTGAAGAGAGGGGGCCATACGGCAGAGCATTTGTCAAGCCGTGAAGTGGGAGCACGCGCTTGGGATTGAAAGCAGGTGCTGTTTGTGGTGGCTCATCTATGGGCTGAAAATATTTAACAGAAATTAGTGCACCATCTGAGGTTTTATTTACCGGGACTTCATTATCCATAATGCCGAGGGTCATTAGACCGGCCCATCTGGGGGCGTGATTTTGGCATTTAAGAATGGAAACTGGAGCACGCATTCATTACAGCGACTGCCTCTGAAGAAGAAAGATAGACTTTCGAAACGCGTCAGGCGACTCGCGTTCTGGCTGTTTGATTGAAACTACAAACTGAACCTGCTTGTACCCTGAATTAAAGGCTTGCCACCTTAGTGCGTGTTCGAGTGCTGCTCACCTGGTGGGACTGGCAATGGAGCATTGATATATATATATATATATATATATATATATTACCTACTGGCGGTCGCCAGTAGGTAGTTATAGTTAGGACCCTGTTTCCATAGGAAAACCGCAACATTCTATTTTGAATAACTTTGGCGCCGGTCGACGAATCCTCGCGAAATTTTCAAAATAGGTGGGGCGCTGCGCTCCGCTCCTACCCTGAAAGTCTCGGGGGGATTCGTCAAGCGGGGGCTGAGATAAAAGGGGGGTCCCAAAACGCGTTTTTCCCATGCATTTTTCCATATGACCTTTAGACACAGCTACGGTGCGCGAAGCGCACCGTGCGCGCACGGAACGAACTGCGTTAACTGGGCGCGCACGCCACGAATGGCGTAAAGTAACTTAGCATTTAAAAAACCGTACAAATTCACTGAAAAAACCATAGGTTTCACACACGTTATAGTTAGGAATTAGCATTTAAAAACCTTGCAAATTCACTGAAAAAACCATAGGTTTCACACAAGTTATAGTTAGCTGTACATTTCACTCGTAAAAAACCAATGAAATTCCCCCGTTATAGTTAGTGCAGGCAACTATAACTCACGCGACCGCAATCCTCTGCTGATGACATATGTGTCATTATGAAAAAAAAATATTTGTAATATATGTATAGCTAAAATTGAATGGAAGAAGACATGGGCAAATAAGTGTCTAAATACAGTATTAGCATCAGCAGAGGATTGCGGTCGCGTGAGTTATAGTTGCCTGCACTAACTATAACGAGGGAATTTCATTGGTTTTTTACGAGTGAAATGTACAGCTAACTATAACTTGTGTGAAACCTATGGTTTTTTCAGTGAATATATATATATATATATATATATATATATATATATATATATATATATATATATATATATATATATATATTTTTCTTTTTACCTAAGCAGTATTATTCAGTAATAGGTCGTTTATGCCCGATTCCTGCTTGGTAGTCCAAGTTCAGCACTAGTGGACCTTAGTTACTATGCACTCTGCAAATGTCATACCTAAACTACATCTTTAGTTACCAAGCAGTATGAGCACTGAAATGAGAGGTGGAGGTGGATGGGATAAACTTTATACTGTAAGGATTAGCTAGATAACAGTGGGACCAGGCTGTTGGAGAAGAGGGACGAAATAGGTTTGTAGAAGTCAAGAGTCACAATATGTGGAGGAAGAGCAACATTAAAGGCATGTGCCAGGTGCAGCTGCCTCATCCAGAGAAAACAATCTGTTATGCAGAGGATGAGTGAGTGAGATGTCAAGAAGGAAAGAGGAGCTGGCCGGGGTGGGGCATGGGGTATGCTGGTTTGCGATACTATGCAGTGAAAAATAGGGCACAGAGAGGAGGGAGGTGCAGTTTGGGCACAGAAAGCATTTTCCTGAAGAATTGTGGATCAGGAAAGATCAGCTGGCCTTGTCTAAAGTTCAGGATTGAGTTTCTACACTTGCAAGACAGGAAAGTGGGTGGAGAACTGCTTTTCTTGTTAGGGTCTCCAGTGTTAGGTAAGGGATGGCAATAGCCTTTTTGTCCTTGATGGATGGGCAACAGGACTGTTGATTACCTAACACGCCTTACTGGGTTTCGCCTGCTGCTCGGGCACATAAATGCAGAAACATGCAATCAACTGCTGCTATATCCTGTTACTGTTGCCAATATATTGTAATACAGGAGTGAGGAAAGAAATGGTCTTGTACTTTAGTTCTTCAAGAAACATAAGAGTATCTGGTTTAAACTGTGTAGACTTTGACTTTTTGATCAGAATCGTTAAGCAGGCATGTACACAGGGGCTTAACGCAACTCCTGCAGCCAGGGGCATAACACAGGCCCCCAAAGGCCCCGCTGAGCAGGGGGGGGCTAATCTCCAGGGGGCCCCCTCTGCACAGCACTTCGGCCGGAGAGAGCTCCTGGTAGAGTTCAGAGGGGGCCCCTCCACTTAACTTGAAGGGGGCACCCTCAATTTTTGTTACGCCACTGCTTGCAGCTCCTGCAGTGCAGGGAGCCCAAACTCTTCAGGGGGCCCCAATTCAGCCCAAAGCCAATGAATATCTGTGAGATATGGGGGGGAGATTAAGGGTCTCCTCCTCTCGTTTTGCAGGGGGGGGGGCATCATTTTGCATTACACCAATGCATGATATGCAAGGTCGAGGTCCTGGGCTTGATCATTCTAGATACTGGAGTTTCATATGATTTTTATTTTTTTAAATAATCAGTTTTAAAGGATATTTTTTTCAGTAGGGATTTCACTCAAATTACAATTAATAATATTGGTCAATATCTCATCTAAAAAGGAATGGATTTGCTTTCTTTATGTGAATGGATTTTTTGCCCAATCTCTTTTTTTTTCTTTTTCACGCATGGCGAGATAAACTGATTTGGTCAGAATCACTGGAGTGATGTGCTGGGGCCTAACAAGCACTTTCAAAGCCAAAAGACCTCGTCTTTGAGAATATTGGTTCTTCCATTGCCTTTTGTTCCTGCTGCATCGGCATTGCCGACTTTGGCAATGATTTGTAACCAAGCTGCACAGAAGTGTGGCTAATGTGCACCATGGCTAAAAATAAAATAAATGGATTATGATGCACCCAGCGCTAATGCACTAAAAACAAATGCATTAACCATGTCTGCATCATGGTGCTTTTTAAAATTAGTTTTAGACACACTGCAAAGCATCTCACTGCTCTACAGCACGGCTGTAAAACATTGCCTAAGCTATTAGCTCTCATAGCCGAGACCTATTGGCTTTGCCAATGCTTGTCTATTAAGAAAATGACCGAAACAGCAGTCTGAAAGTTCCAAGTGTCCCAGTGTGCAAAGTCGCTCTACCTTGCGATTCAAACTATTTAATCCAAGTTTGTTAACGAGATCACACACTGCCAAGTAATTAAAAAGGCGAAAATGCTCTAATTTATGTCAGTTGCGCTGTTAGCGCTGTAGTAAACAAAGGAAAACACAAAATTGCTAAACTGTAATTTCCTGAACTTGATTGATGGGCTGAACACGCCTGTAAAAATATACTGTTTCGATGGGACTTGTTTGTTATTTTTTCTTGTTTATTGGTGGATCTGCCACAGTGCAGAGAATAGTAGCAGGTGCTGGGGTGGTCCCAAAGGGGGAAAAAAAAAATCAGCAAAGCAACTCCAAGTGGCATGTACCGAAGACGTTAACAAATGAAACATTTGGGCAGGATGGAGTGCTTGCCTTAAAGTTCAATTTGAATCAATGTGAGGGCATTTTTGCTTTTCATCGGGTGTGTAGATTAAACTATGGAGAATGTGTATTGGTGCTCCTTAATCCTCCAGATGCAGTTCCTTCCTTAAAATGTTGTTCACTTTTTTGCATATATCAGGTCATTCGCAAACTTACTAAGTATGCGGTCTTACTTTAATTGCAGCGTTATCATTGCGCGTTTTTTTTTCTTGGGAGCATTTCAGACGTGATCATTTTATGTGTTAATATGAATTTGTTTTGGAATTGATGCACTTTTGGTTATTAATCGTTTAATTGTTTGTATGTTTTATTTTGATATTTTATCTATTTAATATTTTATTCGCAGCTTCTCTCGGTTCTGTATCACTATTCCCTAGTGAGTATTTTTGTGCCAATATTGTTGGTATCAATGATGACATGAGCATTTGGTTTGTATTTTTTGTATTTTGTGTCCTTGCCCTTTGTGTTTGCTTTGATCCTTTGCTCTGTGCATGGTTAAAGAATTTTCCTTCAATACTGACATGTCTTATCCCTTCTCATCCCCACCGCTCGGATTTCTGAAGGGCGAGGAAGGCAGCAATATATGAAAGTCTAGCTCCCTCGCTTGACATTATCCTTTTCTGATCCGTGAAGGCGAGGTCTGATCTGCAGTGCTCTATGGGATTGTTTCACAATTCAAAGGCCAGACTTTGTGTCTGTCGGCATTACCTCCTCAGAGGTATTACCAGTACCATGCGGACGTAGCAACAATGTAGCGATTGTTTGCTCCTCCCCGTCTTTAACAGCGACAATAAGAGACCCTTTTCGAAATATAAATTCGATGAATCACTATTTTCATTTCAGTTTCCCAAGTCAAGTTATTTCACTCTTCTGGGAGCGTTTAATAACATTACCATAATGTCAGACAATTACAGACATAATTCCACATTCGACCACACAAATAAAATCTGCTGTCCCTGTGTGTTTCAGACTTTCACTGAACTTAGAATGCTGATAAATGATATGATTTAACGTCAGCATTCAACACCAATGGCTAAGACATTCTCAGCATTCGAAAAGAGTGGTAACAAACACTATATATGGTTTAATAAAATTTGTGGGTCTGTTATGTATCAGAAGTTGAATAAATTAAATATTGCACATGATCGAATAAGCCCATGCCTGCAATTATGAGTGTTAGACATGCGCACTTCCAACACAGATGTAAGGACCGTGGCCCTAAGTTAATGTTTGGAGGGAACTGAACGTCCTCCAATTTCTGGAGAAAACTCCAAGTATGGAGTAGAACCCAACCGCTGAAATTCCTCCACAGTACTATACCAATGGTGCAGGAAATTTAGCTGGTGGATTTTACTCAATGTTCAGCATTTTCTGTAGAAACAAGAGGATTTTCAATTGCCTCCAATCTGTGAATAACTCCCTCCGCCTCTGTCTGGAGAGCTCTGCTGACTCATTCTAAGCGGCACTGTAGAACATAGTGTACACTTTTTTGATGCTCTTGGGTCACAGAATCAATCAAACCTATTAAACTTAATTAATACTGGTACATGCTGCTTTATTTATAAATCTGTTTTGTTGTATAAAAATTTGATCTGGAATTACATTTTTGCCACTCAGCTGCCATTATACTGAACAGTTTTGCTCTATTTAGAAAATCGCTTACGTACAAAATGTTTTGTGGTACCAAAAAACAGACATACTCTCAGTGCTTCATTCTTAGATTGTCTATTTCATTCCGCTCTTCTAATATATCATTGTACATTTTAGAAATGATTTGTAAATGTGCCATAAATCTGTAATTAGATGCAAGTAAGTTTTGATTTTCTATTCCATGAAGACCTGCATATGTGGAAGTGAACAGAATGAATTTATTTGATCTTCTGAACTAAATATCATTAGAAATGTGTTTTACCTATGCAAGTGTGTGCGAAAGTCATCCTTTTTTATATGATCACCCCCATTGTTTGGCTGATACTGGTGGCTACTGACTCTGAATGTGCCCTGGGCCCTGCTAACCAGACCCAGTGCTCTGTTCAAAGGTATATGGTAGTTGGTGTAGTTAATCGGTTCAAACAACGTACCTGTAAGTCCCTCGTATATCGAAGGGCATGTAGGTTTAGAGACCCAGTGAATTTAATGCACTTAAGTGTACACTGCTGTGGTGTCTGTTCCCATATTAAAGCCAGCCCAGCATTGCATACTGGTTTTAAAATAAAACTATGCCCAAATTCAACTTTGGAATGAAAAGGACTTCCAAAGTCTAAAACTACCTTTTTATACATATAAGTCACCCCTAAGGTCTGCCTAGTTGTCCCAAAGGAAGGGTGACTTGTTACAAAAAGCAGGGACATTATAAACTATGTTTTATGTCCTGGTGAGGAAAAACTGCCCATTTCGTTGTTTCCCGTCGTAGTGCTGCTAGCTTTATAGGCTAACATGGGAAGGCTTTATTAGACTTTTCTAAGGTCTAACTGTTGACAGGAGTGAGCTAGAACATTAATTCAACGTATCAAAATAATAGTTACAATAAATCCAAGAACTTGTGAAGGTCAGATTTATTATAACCATTACAGGAGAGTAGTTTTAGAACTTGCTTTCCTGAAGTTAGCAAAAGCAACCCTGTAGCAGCCTCTTATGATCGGCAAGCCTTTGACAGCTTGAGCCAAGCTGCTCCCGGATTAAGGGCCCAATTACGATGCGGTTAGGAAAGCATTCCCGCCTAGATCCTGATTACGATGCAGTTAGGAAGGCCTCCTAACGGCAGTTGGTCCTTCAGAATCGGATCAGGAGCGTGTCTTCTCGACCGAGGGCCAGATGACGATGCGGTTAGGAACATAGGCTCCCATAGACATCAATGGGAGTCCAACCAAATCGTATCTGGAAGCATCCGGATGCATCATACTCGGTCGGTCAGACTCTCCCAATCCGAGTAGGTCGGAAACCATTTCCAAACTGAACCATCGGGAAGATTTCCTAACCGCATCGTAATCGGGCCCTAGGTGTGAAGAGGCCTGGGGCTGCAACAATAGAGACATCTGATGGAAAGAGATCTGTTGTCTACAGATGCCAGGGCAGGAAGGGGGCTTGGTAGCCAAAGTGGTCTTCAAAGGCAAAAGCACAGATAGCACAGGAACCAGGCACACTCCCACTTCCTGCACCACCAGCCAGAAGGGAGCCCCTCAAATTAGATTAGAAGAGGGGCTGGAAGGGGAGTGTAGGTAAAATATAGCCACACCTGCGAGTTGGGTTAGTCAGACCTGAACTCCATAGAGATATTTTCTCCATTTTGTTTTGCGGAGATGTGCATTCTGGGGCAGAAATATGCCACACTTCCCAGGGTGTGGTGATAACAGATCATGGTAACTTATTGGTGTCACCCTCTCTTGAAAGCACAGAACCAGAAATAAATATGGGAACACTGACCTGCACTTCAGATCCCTGCTTGGAAACATCAGCAGAAAAAGGACTGCGCTGCTGAAACATTGGACTGCACAAGAGAGCACTTCACTTATAAGAACTGCACCTGCTGCACTCTCAAGATTTCATAAAGAGAGGGCTTTGCATGGCTTCGAAGATCAAGTAGTGGACTTCCTGATCAGCAACAGGAAGACAAGTGGTGGAAGACGTCACCTGCATCATCTCCAACAAGTACAAGACCAGCTGACCAGCCTCACCTGGACTTTGCTGGATTTGACCGGATGTATTGTAGGAATTGTTGTCCCAAAACGCCCCAAGAGGAAACATCAGAACTTCTGTACCTTTGGCTTGTATTGTGGACCCTATAAGACCCTCAAAAGATGTTCAAAGTTCTGAAAGTTTGTGAACTTTTGGACAACGTTTTGGAAAAATCTCTGTAAGTCCACCAACCTCGATTATGACAGTCAAAGAGGTTGAACCACAACTCGCCCTGAAAGAGCAGGTTTGCCCCTCTGAAAGCTCTGGAGCTCTAGATGACGAAGTCAAAGACCTCCAGACTCACTGAGGTATTGTGCTGCAGCTGGCTGCCATTGTCAAACTAAAATTTGGATTGACAAAGTCGATCACTCTACGTCAAGTGAAAAAGCTCCAAAAAAATGACTAAGTGTGAAGGGAATAACTTGACCGACCCCAACCACTCGAGGAATCCAACCCACTATCCATCATGGTGAGTCTGAAACTTTGACCTGGTCCCGGTCAAGCTCGACCAGATAGCCCCAGTTGGCGCTTTCCACTTTTAGGTGTTAGAAAGCACACTTTTTATTTAACCTTTAAAAATTCATATCTCCGGTTCCCTATATTTGGATTTATGTCAGTTTGTTGTCATTTTAAGAGATAAATATATTCTCTATTTTAGAAATTGGTGTTTGATTTTTATTGTGTGTTGTGTCTCACTTATTTACTATTCAGGTGATATTAAATGCTTTACACACCTGTCTCCTAAATTAAGCCTGACTGTTTGTCAGCCAAGCTACCAGGGTTTGAGCAAGGATTAGTTTATCGAGACTTGACTTAACCTTTTTTGTTATTGTGGCATTTTTATTAGTTGTAGGTCCCTAACTACACCTACTAATAAACCTCTCCTAACAATTTGCTTACATATCAGAGAAAGAATACTAGATACATGTCCAGGGACACCCCTATGTCATGACACATGCTGTACAGACGTCTAGCCCTTCTGGACTTCTGACCTTCTCTAGTTTGAAAGAGTAAGGGCCGAGAACAAGAAAAATTAAGAAGATGTAGGTTAGTAAGGAATATGGTGTATGGCACAATGATGGAACCATAGTTAGAATAACCCCTATAATATAAAGATGTTCTACTATGCTTAAAACAGTTTTTACTTTCTTTAGACCCTCACTGGTAATTTGTAGTGCTTCATAAACATTTTATTGATTAACTGTTCCTTGTTTGATTCAAGTGTTGTTGGCTTGGTGGAATGTTTCCCTCTGTATGCATATGTAGGGGAACATTGGGCACAGAATTTGGGAGCCCCAGGATGCGATGAAGAGGACATAATGACATACACAATGATGTAATTTAGCAGAACCTCTACCCTTTATTCTATTAACTTAATTGAGATGTATAGTGAAACATCTTGAACCAAATTGCGTAGTGGTACATTCCTTTGGCTGTACAATTGCCAAATAAGGGCAGATCGGATAAGCAGAGCTGTTTATGTAAAAATAATTTTTCAAAAGCCAAACTCGTTAAAGGAACCCAGTCCATGGAAGAACATACACACTGAAAAATGGATGTTGACTACATGTGTTTCAAGACATAAGTGTAAAAGAAATATTAATTTGCAGATCACCAAGCACTGGTGGGTGTATACTAGGATCTATTCTCACAAAAATATACGTTACCATATGAGATTTATGCAGAAACCCAAAAGGAAGTAAAGTGACTTTACTTGAACCTATGTGAGATGACCTTCTGCATTTCATACCCCTTGCAGCAAAGTTCAAGAGATAACCTAGCATCCCAGCACATATACTGAGAATGTTGAAATGATCAAGCAATCAGCAACAATGTTATAACACCTTAGAGCACCAAAAACAACTTATCCAAAAGAAGTTTCTCTTTAGGTATGAAAGCTAGAACACATGTCAGTGATGAAAATTTTTCTAATAATCTTACTGACTGTTCGCCTTTATTAACGTCCTAAATTCAGCTAAATTCTTTTTCCAACTATTGTTAGATGATAGTTCATTTATCAATTTATATCCAGTCCTGTCATATTTGGAAGCAAGTACTTGATAATAAGTTTAGGTACTTGTCAACATTTTGGTACAGAGATAATATTGTAAGATTATTTATGTGGCAGTGATGTTTTTGAGTCTATGCTTTTGAGTTTGTTTATCCAGTATCTGCTTTCACATGCTATGGAAGTGAAGGAGTTGGAAGGAATAATTGTATCAAATAGATTCCAGGTTGGTGAACAAACACTTGAGTGGATCAGGATCCAGTGGAATATGAAAGCTTAGACCCACAACTACTGAGGCCTTCATCTATAGCTCACCATCTGCCCATACAGCATGTGAGTGGTAACTTTTGATGTTGTCAAGGGCCATGAATAGGCCAACAATGTTGCCATTTCCATTAGGAAAGTCATTGGAGCATCTATAGGGCTTGGCCTAATGGTAGCATACAATTATAAGGGAAAGTCTAGAAAAAGCCTTTTTACTGACAAAACACTCTTTTTGCCTGGAACACTAAAAATCCTTGCACTCTTGATATTGGTCAATCAGAAAGAGATTAAACAGTTGTGAATCTGTGAATATAAATGACCGCAAAGCACATGTGTTTACCTCACATTGTTTCTAATAGATTCAACAATGAAATGTTGCAGGTTGTAATAAACCAAATTTCTCTCATTGACAGTAGTCCACAGGAGGAAACAATAAATCATTGTAATAATTGAAAGAATTCTGCTTTGCTGTCTTTATGCAGATATCGCAACATATAATCTACACTCAACAGTGGGTGGGGTTTTAAACGTAGTCACTGGGGAAAGTCACACTTTTTTAGTTATACAAAAATGGAAAATAAACTCTCAGGTGTTACACTCAGACCGTAATATTTTACAATGCTTTGCCCAACATTAAGCTCCACAGAATTATGAGGTGGTCGCTTAAGCATCATGGAAATGACTCATGCAGTGACAAAACACATGTAAGGTTATAGCACATAACATGAACCATACAAGGAAAATAAAGCGCATATTTATTCACAAATTTAAAAAAGCATGCTTAACCTACAAGTCAGTATCATACACATTTGGTGCATGAGGCGTTTAAGGTTTCTATAGTCTCACTTTCTGGGTTCACACAGGTGTTCTATTATCCTTGGATTACACATGAGGATAGCATACTGCTTCTCATAAGAGGCACTTTGAAATTTCTTTTAGGCTATCTTATATATATCATCCAGTAGGATACATATTCAACTACTGCAAGTGAGTGAGCACTTGCACTTTCTAACTGTATTCTAACGGTTCTAGAGTCACATAGCTCTTCTATATTCTTCACAATTTGCCTGGGTGTTGGTTCCTATCCATTTTTTGTGTAATTTACTTGAAAGGCATTTTAAATGTGGAATTTCTCGTTCTCTGAGAATTTTAAAATTGCAGTATTGAGGCCAGAAGCCCTTATTGAGAGTAGCAACACTTTACACTTTTGCAATATTTATATTTACAGAGAATTTATATGAAGGTGGCATTCTTGAAGAAGGCAGGTCTTTGCCAAAACGCGCATAGAGATGATGACATGAAAACCACCCGTCAACTATAATTACCACATGACACAGATACTACATCCTGTTGTTGTTGTGTCTTACTTTTGAAATCCTATCAGAACATTCAGTCGTGTTGACATAACTAAGACAATCATCATTTTGGTCAAATTATTGAATATCATGATGTTCAAAAATATGTTGTTCCAACAACTTGTCAACGTGAACCATCTAAATAACTGAATGATAAGTATGTATGAATAGACGGATGAATGTAGCATGTGTGTGGTTCAATTATTTACTTCTCTGTTATGAATTGTATATATAGAAGTAATAATAAGAAAAGAAAATAATAATTTTGTATCTTTCTATTTAAGAGTGCCAGCTTCCCTCTTTATCATTTATCTTGATTTGGATATAGTTTGAATTTGCCCTAGGAATTTCAAAGTGTATTAACCTACAAGTCATACATAGCTTACACAGTTGAGTGAGCATTTATAATTAGGGCTCCCGGTTTTAGGGTATTTATTTTTTAACATTTCCATCTGTAATTTTCAATATTTATTATTTGCTCATCTTATTGGTATTTATCAATATTTATTTTGTGTTTTGCAAAGAAATGGAGTTGTAAAATGGTACACTTCCACATTTATTGAACTGCTGAACAGCACTCGCACTTTGATGCATGTAGAGAAAGCTTAAGCAAATGAACCAAGTTTAGCAAAACATTACATCCACAGGTAAATATTACCATTATACTGCACATATACGTTAACATATGACTGTATTTAAGGAAATCTCATCCTGTTTTGTAAATACCCGCGCTCTCTAGCAGCTTAGCTGTTGGCCTGGAATTCACGAAAGACATCATGGCAAGTCACTCACAAGGTGCACAGTTTCTGTATTTTTCCACCTTTAAAAATTAATACAGACAGGCAACACAATGTTTTCTGTCTGTATTTATCTGTAAAAATAGGTAAATAATTAAAACTGGCATTCCTATTTATAATCAAATGGAATTAGATGCATTGACATAATTATAGTTTCGCTTTATAATACATTTATTAATGAAAGTGGCATGCAGTATAGAAGATCGAGGATTTCTGAAATGCATAGGTTTGATCACATCAAAAGTACATCCTGAGAATCCAATTATAGTACAGATTGTTAGCTAGAATTAGCCCAATAGTTTGGATAAAAAGTCATTTGATAATATCGGGTACACAGATCTCAAGCCGGATGTCACAGACTAGGGCACTGGTTTAACAATGATTGGCTGTAGCAAACATTTTGGGGCATTGTGGTCCACAATATGGTTCTTAAATCTATCAGGTAGCAGGGTATTGTTCCCAGCACCTGCAAACCTGCCTGTTCATGGACTGCTTGCTAAGGGAATCTGTGCAATTTCTTGAACCATTTTACCCCCACCCACTCTGCAATCATTTGTAAATGTGTCAGAGAACTAACACTCAATAGTTGCCAAAATTCTGTCTGCCTAAAGATTTTCAACTTTCAGCCTAGTATCATGAGGATCAGCTTTGAGTTACATTGGTAAGGGTTGCCGGGAGACATTTTACGATATCCATCGTAAATGAAAGAAAAACTCTTCTATCCAGTTCTAAGTATATACTTCGTACACAAACACATTAACACATTTATCCAGACACATATGGATGCATTCACACGCACATACACATAAACACGCTCATGAACACACACAAACACATATGCCAAACATATACATGCACCCACATGCAGACACACATGTTCACAAACACAACGGCACAAACACACCCTTGATATTGATTAGTTTTCCCTGGATCAGTACACTTTGTAAATAATTGGAAAAGCTGCAGTCACATTTCATTTGTTTGTGAAATTATGATTATCATGATTTAACCTAAATGCATCTTTAATTCTTAATATTTGTGGAGTGACCCTTTTATCAGAGCTGCAGCATTAAACCTCTGGTGTATTGCAAAGGCTTGGCTTAGATCTCTTGCATATTCAATGAAAGCTACAGCTCAAAATGCTTGTGACCTCTGATTATTTGACTGCTTATAATGATTCCAGATGTTGTTCTTTAGAATGGATAGTAGGTGAAGTCATTGAAACCAAAAACATAGAAAGCATGTTGGAGGAAAATAAGTCATGGGTAACACATTTTAAGGAAGAACAATTTTAAGAAAATATAAAAAAATCGAAAATTAAAGGAAACATTTGAAAGGAAACGTAATTTAAAGAAAAAATCTAAAATGACATTAACTTTGGGTGGAGTTTAAGACTACTGTGGGGTTTTTGGGTTCAGGATGGGTAATGTTTAGGGTGATGAAGAGTTTTTAGGGGTCAGGAATAATTGAAGTTTGGGCATAGAAAGGGGCCCTTAGGGTTCAGAGATGGGTGCCATATATGTGTGGTGAAGCGTCTTTGGGGTCCACGGATGAGTGGTGTTTAGGTGTGTGAGGTGGTTTGGGTTTCACGGATGAGTAGAGTGTAAGGGTGTTGAGGGGTTTTAGGGTTCAGGATGGGGTGGAGTTTAGGATGGTGAGGGGTTTTAAAGATTCAGACATGAGTGGAATTTAGATGTAGAGAGGGAATTTAGGGTTCAGGGATGAGTAGTGTAGGGTGATGAGGAGTTCTTATGGGTCAACTATGGCTGGCGTTTAAAAGTTGTGGTGGTGAGGGTTTTTTAGGGTACAGGGATGGGTGAAGTTTGGGTGTCCTGAAATGTTTTAAGGAGTATGGGATGGGTGGGGTTTATATGTAGAAAATAATTTTTAGGGATCTGGAATGGGTGGAGTAAGGGGAAGTGAGCGATTTTATGCCTCAGGGATGCTGTATTTTTGGGATTGGAAAAGGCTTCAGGGAAGGCTTCAAGGATGTGTGTGGTTTAGGCGGGGTGAGAGGTTTTAGGGGGCTTGGCTTAATGGTGTTTAGGGATTATGAGTTAGCGATGGATGGTGTTAACGGGTAGTGAGTGTTCAGTGAAATAACCAAAGAAATTGTTTGACAATGTAAAAGATACAAATATGAAATAATATCCCCTAAAGTAAAATACTGAAATAAATTTCTCTGACAAAACTGTTTCTGAAAGTAAGACCTGCAACCATTGCAATTACGCTTAAAAAATAAGCATTCAAAAGCCAATTTCAACCAAAAAGACATTTTATGAAATGGTTTCTACAAAAATGTAAATGCCATTCATTCAGAAAATTTCCATTAAAATGTTTAGATGAAATGGTTTCTCAGTAATGGTATTCCATGAAATCATTTTTCTATGAAATTACATACAACCTTTAGAATATACTAGCTGGAACTAGGGGCAGCACATTCTAGGCGCATTGCTGGGGAGGCGATGAGGTCCTCTTGTGTCCTGTGGACCTCAGGACACAAGAGGCCCTCCTGGTACCTCCTGTAAGTCCTACGCAGCGGAATTCCTGAGCGAGGGTCTGAGGACCAGCACACTTTCTCTACCACTCTGCAAACGCAACTACTAGTTGAAGAAGCATGGTACTGCACCTCTGACTTAGAGGTACTTTTAATCCCCCTGCCCTATTATGTACTAGGGCCTTACAGGGGAGGTCATGCCAATCACAGGGGTACCTCAACCCATAGTGTACCCTAGTGTATGTAGTGTTTACACTGTATTCTAAGTGTCTTTTAGCATAGCACTGGCTCTAGGCCTGGTTAGTCAGAGTCAGTTACCACCAGTACCCATCAATAAAAAGTAGGGGGCACAGGATGACTTTGCTACAAGGCTTCTTTCTGCACCTCTGTTGGTTCTTTCTGCATATCGCTTGCTTCTTTCTGCACCTTTCTTTGTTTTTCTGGAATTCTGTTTCCTCTTTCTGCATTTCTCTTGCTTCTTTCTGCGTCTTTCTTCCTCTTCCTGCACATGTCCTACCTCTGTAGGCATAGTTAGAAATTAGCATTTAAAAAGCCTTTGAATTTCACTGAAAAAAACATGGGTTTTAGGGAAGTTATAGTTAGAAATTAGCATTCAAAAAAACCTTTGAAATTCACTGAAAAAACATAGGTTTCAGGGACATTTTAGTTAGAAATTAGCATTTAAAAAAACGTAGAAATTCACTGAAAAAACCATAGGTTTCAGGGACATCATAGTTAGAAATTAGCATTTAAAAAACCTTAGAAATTCACTGAAAAAAACACAGGTTTCAGGGACGTTATAGTTAGTTGGACATTTCACTCATACTAAACCAGACAAATTCAGCTGTTATAGTTAGTTGAGCTAACTATAACTCATGCCCCCGCAACGCACTGCTGATGACAGCACATATTACATCATTCACGACATGGTCAGTGACATCACTGATGACATCTCAAATGATATCACTGATTACATCATCCACGTGATAATCTGATGCACCTCCCCACACCGTAATATAACCTTTGATACACCCACTCTAAAATACAGACTACCATTTTTGAAACCATAGACACACCAATACCAGTTACTGCATACCCACTCACGGATTCTTAGGTCTTCATTCACCCATACAGTCACTCATACATGCAGTTACTCATCAATACAGCACTATCATTTGCACTCTTACACCTATACAGACACTCACACACCGCCACTCATCCATAGAGTTACTCACATGTCTAGTCAGTCATGCAAAGAAGCAATCACGCTCCCATTTACTCACCTACACAGTTATACACACACCACCTCACTTATTCATACTTACTCTCCTATAAAATCACTGATACAAGCACACACTCATCCATACAGCCACTCTCACAATCACTCACTCTCACATATAGTCATGTATATACTCCAACACTCACATATACTGCCTTTCACATATGTAATTACTTACACATGTACCACTGTGACATCTATTCACTCACCAACATACCCATACACACACTCACCCACCCATACCGCCCTGCACAGATGCACTCTTGAATCCATACACCCAGTGAATCACCCATTCACACATATATGCACAGTCACACACCCCTCACCCACCCACACAGACACTTGGGCACCCTTACAGACACTCAGACAACCAATCTAGACACTCATGTAGCTACTCACCAACCCAGGCAGCCGCTTAGACAGAAACTGACACATTGATACAGACATTCACACAGATTAGTCACTAACTCATGTATTCAGTAAGACATATTTAATCACTCACTTATACAGTCAGTCACGCACCTACTAAATCATCCATTCAGACTCTTATACACCCACTCATTCTTCAATACACCTTGGCATATATAAATATAAAACATATTTAAACTTTACAGAAACACACAGTCACTGGATGATGTCATCAGTGATGTCATTTGAGATGTCATCAGTGATGTCACTGACCATGGCATGAATGATGTAATATGTGATGTCAGCAGCAGTGCATTGCGGGGGCACGAATTATAGTTAGCTCAACTAACTATAACGGCTGAATTTCTCTGGTTTTGTACGAGTGAAATGTTCAACTAACTATAACGTCCCTTAAATCTGTGTCTATTTTGAATAACTTTGGCACCGATTGACAAATCCTCGCGAAATTTTCAAAACAAATGGGGCGCTCCGCTCAGCTCCTACCCTGAAAGTCTCGGGGTGATTCGTGAAGCGGGGGCCGAGAAAAAAGGGGGGTCCTAAATCGCGTTTTCGCCATGCATTTTTCCATAGGACCTTTAGTCGAAGGTACAGCCCGAACGGCTGAACAGAATTACTTGAAATTTGGCAGAGAGGTAGTCCTCAAGTCAGGGAAGTGCCTTTTGCAGGTCTGGTGTCAATCTGTTCAGTATTTCCTGAGCAAATAGCATTTAAAAGCATATAAATATCTATACGCGCGCACCGTGCACGCACGGTGCCGTGCGCGAGCGAAATTCAGATTGGTTGTTAGATGTCGGTAAACATTCGAATCGGTCAAAAT
Source organism: Triturus cristatus (assembly GCF_964204655.1). Lineage (NCBI taxonomy): Eukaryota > Metazoa > Chordata > Amphibia > Caudata > Salamandridae > Triturus > Triturus cristatus. Next base: position 1,043,676,425 of record NC_140591.1, on the reverse strand, counting down.
CAGGAAGTGTCGGCCGCCATTTTGTCTCTCGCACTGAAAAGGAAAGGGGGAAAAAAGGTGGAAAACGTGAAAAGGGGGCAGGGAAGAGAGCTCCTCACCCCCTAGCCTTTGTCAGGGGGTCACAGAAGGACCGCCAAGGGGAAAAAAAACCATTTTTTTTTTTTGGGAAAAAATCGCGGTGTGCGCGCACGGTGCGCGCAGCACACCGTCCGCCCAAAACAGCGCGCACAGTGCGTGAAGCCTACCGTGCGCGCACGGTGCGCGCACAGTGAAAAACCTTGAAAAAAAAAATCATTAATAAATACATAAATTAGCATCTAAAGAAACGTACAAATTCACTTAAAAAACCATCGGTTTCACACACGTTATAGTTAGGAATTAGCATTTAAAAAACCTTCCAAATTCACTTAAAAAACCATAGGTTTCACACAGGTTATAGTTAGGTGGATATTTCACTCGTAAAAAACCAATGAAATTCCCCCGTTTTAGTTAGTTCAGATAACTATAACTCGCGCGACCGCCACTCTATCACAAGGATGATGTCATCAGTGATGTCATGAGTGATGCCACTGACCATGTCTTGAGTGATGTAATATGTGACGTCATGAGCAGTGGATTGCGGGCGTGCGAGTTATAGTTATTTGAACTAACTATAACGGGGGAATTTCATTGTTTTTTTACGAGTGAAATATCCACCTAACTATAACCTGTGTGAAACCTATGGTTTTTTAAGTGAACATATATATATATGCATATTTATGCTGCCTAACTGGAAATATGCCTGCTTAAGTAATGCAGATGCTTCTGAGAATATCAGAGTGTTAGGAGTCAGCAATGAATGAGGCAAGTGACATCAGACGATGTATGGAACTGACTTCCTCACAAACTGACATATTCGGCTTCACAGCAAATCACGTACAAATGCTGCACCCCTGCTGTTCGCCCAGCAACTGATAGCATAATTAGGCTGCACACTTTTAAAAAGGCATTCTGCAACCAGTCAGCAGCTAACCTCATGAAAAGGATAACAATGTCCCTATGTAGTATGGAAATACAGTATGTTTCTAGTTCAACTTCAAAGTGTTTTCTGAGCAAGCAGTGATAGTGCTTGATAGGCACCTATCTATACCGACTCTTGAGGAGTCTACTTAAAACAGAGTTGTACATGCAATCATTTCATTGAGCTACAAGACCTAAGTAAATGCAGTGATAAATTCTGAATGATCGGATTCCAGCACTTGGTGATCGAATCGAACTATGCAATCACACACACACACACACACAAACACATGCATGCACACACGCACGAACACACACGCACACACAAACACACACACACATACACGTGTGCACACACATACAATTTTATAGCTATCCTAAACCAAACATGAGAATACTAATGGTCAACACACACCACTGCAGTTCAACCTTAATAGAACTGTCAGCCAGCACTAGAAGCAGTTGAATGACTACCTGGACTGTACTAAACTATGCTGTGTGGCTCGGAATGCAGGAATGTGAAGGTGCAAATTGTTACCTTTTACTATTGGCTATGCTGTGCTCCTCCTTCTTTCCTTTGACATGCAATATGGTTCAAACTTCAAATGGATGTTTATGGAAGTACAAACTTGCTACATTTAATTGTCATCCATCACTGTGATTTCTTAAACACTTTTTATAAGCTAAGGCGTAATCATTAAGCTGTGATCCTTACTGGGCTCACTGTCTATCGATAAAGTGACTTTATTTGATTTCCCTAACCCAGGATAGAGTTCATCCAACTATATTTGGGAGCATCCTCTAGAGGAAAAACAGAGGCACATCTAATTAGATTTCATGAGTGGAGTATTCTCTTGGTACATGATAGAGATACCTGGCATGACAGTGTAGATGCACGTCAAACTTTTTATCTATTTCAATGTGACGTGCAGTCAATTCCACACGTAACATTCACTGGCCTTAAACATTTTCTTTCTCATCGCCGATTGTCAAACCACTGCTTGCCCCTAGCAAATTAACATATGCTAATAAGGCAATATTTGTCTGTCATGTTTGTAAAGGAGTAACCCATCTGCCATACCTTAATTCAGGGCCCTAGCCATTACCGTCACTTCATTCTATGAATGTGTGGTACTCAGAGTGACAAAAAAAGGGGTCTGTTGGTGCAATATAAAACCTTGTAATACAGAACTAAAATAAATAATTCTGAATTAGAATATTAATGATTGTTCAGGAAAAATAGCTCTACCAATACATTCACCAATGATATAATCTGCAAAAATGATGATGACCATCTGACAAAATGTATTTGCAATTTTTGTCAAGGTTGCTTGTGGTAGTGATCATGCAAGTTATACAACCGTTTGCCCATTCAGTCAACTGCAGAATAATAAGATTCCACTCTAAAATAATCAATGCCTTGTTAGCCAAGGAACCATTTATAAATCACTGTCTGAAGAACAATTGCTAGTCTCTGTAAGATCTACACGAGTGCCAGCACAAATAAATTAAAAAAAACACTGATGCATAACATTTTTATTATATTGTACAATGATCGCATCATGAATTGTGCCTATTATAAATTAATTATAACTCTGTTTGACTTGTGTTATTTTGGGTATATCATTTAGATTATGTGATGGTTACACTTTAGTTGAAATCGCTATTATGGATGAAATTAGACAGAGCCAGAAGGTAAACTTCCCACCTGGGCGAACCTGCTCTATGTATTTGACCTGTGCTCCATTACGGTCAGCCTTAAATTTTGACTTGGACCAAGACTAGTGCAAACAGAAAGGCATGATGGATGCTTTGTGCTTTTAGTCCCTCTTTCTACTAAAAAACTCAAAATTCATAACTCATGTTCTACTATTGGATTTTGAAGTTTTGGTGTCATTTTATTTATTAAAATATACTCTGTTTTTCTAAATTGGTTTGGAGTTTTTCTAGTGTTATGTTTTCTCTTTATTACTGTTTGAGTGCTGCATAATTACTTTATGCATACCTCAAAGTTAAGTCTGATGGCTTTTGTGCCAAGCTATGCGAAGGTTAAACAAAGGCATCTTTAGTGACTTTTGTGGTTCACTCTGACAAGGATTGTGGGTGTTAAGTTAGTGGGGATCGCATCCCTCTCAACTAATAACCCAATTTCTTACATTGGTGTTCAGGGGTGGTATCAAGTACTTGTGTGTGCTGTGACACTCTGATTTGTGTAAAACCAAAACTCTGTTATATTCTTTCATGAAAATTAAGGTTTTATTTATTCTTCTTGATCCTTGATTGGCCATTTTACTAAATTCAATTCCTGCCTAATAAGTTAATAAGTTGTGCCTGTGATATTTATTTTCAAAACTAGCAGGACACCTCAAGAACATTGAATGCTTTGATGTGGAAGAGCTTAAAAAAAAGTTGAACAAGGAGAGGGGATTGAAGCTAGTCAAAGTCCCAGATAGCCCGCAGATACTAGAAGGAAGTCTGCCTGCTGCAATCTACATCACTGGTGCAGGAGGGTGATGTAGAAGAAAAGGATTAAGTGGAAGATGAAGGAGAAAATGTCTTGGAAGTGGACATGGCCCCTGAGCCAGAGGTGAGGGGAGGGCCACAAGAGTTAGCTTCCCTACTGTAACTGGAGTGGGGAGTAGTATATCCTCCCACAACCTGATCGCTGTGGAGTTGGAGGACAGGAGGTTGAGAAAGAGTTGGGATGCAACTTGCAACTTTGGCCATGGAGGAAAAGAAAACAGAAACAGCTGCAAAGACAGCCTTAGAAAAGAAAAAGGCTGAGGCATAGAAAGCCCTGGCAGAGAAAAAGGTTAAGCCCAAGAGAGCCTTAAAGGAAATAAAACTGACTGAAGGAAAATGAAAATGTTGCTGGCTAATTAAATAATTTAGAAGGAACTAGACTTGAAGGCCAAGAGGATTACAGAGTTCAGTGATGAAGTTGACAGTGAAAATGGTGCGCCTAATGAAGGTACAATGGTCTACATCCCCAAAGATATTGTGCCCAGCCATGTGGTGGGGGATGATATTGATAAGGTGTTTGTAGCCTATGAGGTGGCCTTAGAGATGCCCAGAGTCCCTGAGTGGGACTAAGGGGGGTAGTCTGTGGAAACCCTTTGCCCAGGTCGGGGAGGGATATGCAACTGGCCCTGGGAATGGGTGCCAGATGATGAATGCCCTAATGAAAAAATACCCTGGTTGTAAAATCTGGTCTTTGCAGGCTAGAGTTTAGGGATCAGTCAAAGGCTGTCTCACAAATCTAGGGTGTATTTAGTGGACTAATCCAGTAAGACACCGAATGGTTGGCTGGAGGCCAGTAAAGTGCCTGATTATGATGAGCTGCACAATCTTTTATTGTAAGAGCACATGTTCAGTAATTGTTTTCCAGAGCTGTGACAACACCTAGTAGATTCCAAGCTCACTGTACCAGCGTCAACAAGAAGGTACCATGAGGGCATCATCAGACGGGGAGGACAAGGAAAATCCTTATGAGTTCTCAAAAGGCCCCAAAAGAGTTTCCAGGGGAAGGATTCCTAGTCCAATCTTGAACAAAAGAATGGTGGTTTTAATTAGAAAAATCCTTGAGTTACCTGAGGACCAAGTTCCATGTGGGTTACTAGTGTGGGCAGGTTAAGGGAGATCTCATCTGTCGATGCAGAAAGCAGCCCCCATTGTTGGGCCTATACCATTGCATATGCACAGTGACAAAGATATGGATCCCAGATTGTAATATGTATGGCATAGCGCTGTGCGTTATAACATAGGCATCGAGGAAGCAGATGGTCCCTCATGTAGTCCACCACAGCAGACAACTAGGTGAGACACTATCCATTGGCTCTAGTTACCTTTGAATAGGGGTATTGCTTCAGGTTTCTTAAAGTTACCTGTGAGTCCAGCCATGTTGGTTGACTGTCAGGGAATCACTTGGAGCACACCACCTGGAAACAGGTGAAACTCAGGTTACACCTGGAGATACTGCAATGCCTGAGTAGGCGTGCCTGACCACACCATCCATGGCAGCCTATCAGTGCAGTCAAAAGATCTGCATCCTGGAAAAATGGCCCAGGTACCTGCCATAAAAAGGAAGGGCAGGAGGTGTGAGAAACTCACCCCCAGAGAGTTCTATGGTCTGGGAGGGGTCTGAACCTGAAGGTGATGCGTCAGAACCTACAGGGAAGGTCATTGCTGCCATGGGGCACTTACCTAAGTTTGCCAGATGGTAGACTGAAAGAGGTCAATATGAGGGTTCTGCAAAGCACAGAGTGAGTGTCCTTCTTTTAGGGCCTATGGCAGTAGGCCAAAGTCCAGCCAGCTGGTGACAGCTCTGGTGATCACCCTATCTGCTGGGAGACTTATCTACTGTATGGCAACCCTAAGGTCTCTGTGCCTGGAGTGACCCATGTGTTGGTGGTCCCCCACTGCTACAGGGTTTTCCTCTTAGAGTTGGCTCATGACATTCCCATAGAAGGACATCTGGGGAGTCAAATCCTTTTACCGACTGGTCTCCCACTTTGATTGGCCCGGGATAAGAATGCCGTCTGATGTATTCTGCAGATCCTTTGTAACCTGCCAGTTAAGTAGAAAGTCAAAAGCAAAGTACAAGGACTCCTCTGCTTCATTCTCTGTAGTTGAACCTCCCTTTGAAAGGGTAAGCATAGGCATTGTTGGGCCTCTGGATCCAAAGAATGCCCTAGGCAACAGGTGTATCCTAGTGTCGGTGGACCATGCCACACAGTACCCTAAGACCATTCCTTTTGATGTCAGTAACTGTGCCTGCAATGGCCAGGGCACTGATGGGGATATGCCAACATTGTTTCTGCCTACATGTAGTCTATGTGGGAGTAGTGTGGGGTAACCTATAAGTTCCGCACACCATACCACCCCCAAATCGGTGGGCTTGTTTAAACATTCAACAAGAACCTGAAGGGAACAATTATGGGCCTACTGGAACTCATTAAGGATAAGTGAGACATCCTCTTGCCATGTCTTCTCTTTGAGTACTGGAAAGTGCCTCAAACAGTAGTGGGTGTCAGTCCCCTAGAAATTCTGTTTGGCCACTTACTCTTTCAGATATGTGGGCCTCTACATCGTCTTAAGGAAGGATAGGACAAAGCTCCCAAGACACTCCCTCAGGATGTACTGAGCTACACATTGGCCCTCCGGTCTAAGATGAAGCACTTCTGAAAAAATGTCACTGAGAACCTGGATGCCAGCCAGGAAATTATGAAACATTGGTACGGCCGGAAGACCGCTCTAGTGGAGTATCAGCCTGGCAAAAAAGTGTAGGTGATGAGCCTTTGCAGTGCTGGGCTTTAAAGGGCCAGTTGAACTAGGCCTAATGAGGTCAAAGAGCAGAAAGGGGTAGGTCACCTAACTGGTAGACGGCACAACATCTAGCAACATGTTCAAACTCCTATGTGTGAACCACCTCAAGCCCCAATTTGAGAGATCTGAAGTCACTATGCTTTTGGTGACTGATGATGGTGTAGTGGAGGAGAGCAAGCTCCTTCCAGACTCCTGTCTTTCAAGGAGAAAGATGGGTCAGTGGAAGGAGTTGTCCTCTCTGCTGCCTTGACCCCAGAGCAGCAAAGGGACGGTTACCACTCAATGGGGCAGTTTGCCTCCCTTTTCTCACTGACGGAAGGACAGAAGTCTGCCAGGAAGCATTTGATGCCCTGAAGGAAGTTATGTGCACAGCACTAGTGCTCAAAAGTACCTGACTTCTCCAAGGAATTTGTAGTGCAGTCAGATGCTTCCTAGCATGCATTGTGGCTGTCTAATCACAGTTATATGATGAGGACCAACCTGCATCCTTTATCAGCATAAGGCTACATACCAGGGAACAGAAGTAGAGTGCAATTGAAAGGGGCGACTTTGCAGTAGTTTGGGCCCTAAAGAAGTTGAGATCATACTCATTTGGGGCTCACTATCAAGTTCAGACAGACCTCAATTCCCCCAGATGGCTTACGCAGATGAAGGGTGAGAATCGAAAACTGCTGAGGTGGTCCATCTCCCGAAAGGGAATGGACTTTGTGCTGGAACATCACCCTGAGTCTGACCATGTTGATGCCAATGGTCTTGGGATATTTTCCCACTAATGCAATGAGAATATAAGGACTGTGTGAGGAGCGCTGCCTTTTCTGAGTGAGGGGAGGGTTGGCTTACAGTTGCTGCTTCTGTCTGTGGTTAAGGAAAATGACTGACTCTTTTTGCCCTGCTGTGGTATCCTGCATGTGAAGATTCTCCAAGGCCTTGTGTGGGCTGGTCTCCTGTTGGAAGTCTAAGTGATACAAAAGACTTCATGAAAAGTAACCTGCCTGGAGGAAAAACTGCAGAACTTTATGAAAAGATCTGCCCCTGAAGTTTATGGGGTGGGGTGGGATGGCCTGCAGTTGCTGCTCCTGTCTGGAGCAGGAGGAGTACTGGATTGTCCTTCGACCTGTTTATTTTGAAAAAGCATGTGGAGCACTTTAGGATGCTTCCCTCGTTTTTTTTATTGCCTAAAAGAGAAAGCGTGTGAAAAGCACTTCTTACACTGTCTAGCGCCTGGGGAGCACTACTTGTGAGGAGAGGATCAGTGCTTGTGGGGTAAAAGTGAGTGGGGAGCCTGCCTGGTGCTTCCTGCACTCTTCTTTGTGCACCAAAATCTTGCTGCTGGAGGAGCACCGGCTGTACTGTGACTAACCCTCCTCAGCGGGCCCCATATTCAGGGAAGCCTCGCTGCAGCTTAGAGGTTTCCATAGCAGCCACCCGGAAAAGGAGAAGTAAGGTGAAAGCTGCCGGCAACATCAACGTACCGGCAAGTGTAGAAGGAGCCGGCCCGTACCAGGAAGAGAGACCAGGATTCTGGTGAGGGCTCGGGGCTCGGGAACATCCCCTAAGCACCATTGGCCGTGTGGCCCGAGACTGTCAGCAGCCAGGAGGAGGACAGTGAAGGGCAGTGGTGTGGGATGCACCTGGTGTTCATCTGTGCGCCGCCGGCCATTAGGAAACCTCACCGATGAGACGGGGTGACATGCTCCATTCTCCATGCACCAAGGGGCTGGCCAGAGGTACAGCAGTGGTCCTGTAGGCCTTGGAGGGCTCCAGATGTGCTACCAGATGGTATGGGAGACTGAAAGGGGGCACAGCTGCACCTGACATTCGCGGGCAGCAGCCTTGTTGGGGCCCATCCCCTTTCTCTTGTGGCACATTTTGGGGGCATTCTTTTTGTATTCCACCACATTTATATTAGACAGCTGCACCATGGGTATTCGGACAGCTGCCTCAGCCATTACCCTGGCAGAGAGGACTTCGTGAAGTCTCTCTGCCGTCGGGGGGGGGGGGTGGAGAAGTCAGGGGGTCTCCCTTCTCAAACTGCTGCATTTGCATGCCCTAATGTTATGAGGGAAGTCATTGCTACATTTGTAGGAAACCAGCTAATATGATGTTCAAGAACAGTAAGATATACACAGCAATGGTGTTTTCTTTATGATGCTTGAATAACAGGTGCAACCCATGAGTATTTACCTTATTGCGCTAAATGTATTGCCATGACAATTGCCTAGTTGGGAAAAATGATTTATGGTCTGTGTATGGTTATGACAATTGCCTAGTGGCAAACAAAAAGTGATTTATATCACTGTGGTCTAATTGGTTTTATTTACAATACAAAGGATATGTTTTATATAACCTTGTGTAGAGTCTCTTTTTGTGGTGTGCCTAGTGTGTCACTGGTGTGTGTGTGTGTGTGGCGCAAACGCTTTATACATTGCCTCAGGGATAAGCCTGGCTGCTCTGCCAAGCTACCAAGAGGGTGAGCAGGGGTTATCTTGTGTGTGTTACTCCCACCCTAGCCAACCAAAACCCCCATTTCTAACAGTCAGCATTTATCAGTTACTAGAACAATGTGACTGATATCTTTGCTCAGTGAAATATATCTTTCTTGCATTCAACTGAATCATCATCAGCTTTCTCTTTACAGTTTGTACCTTCCCACCATGAAAAATGTGTCCAATTGAGACCAGAAATGGATGTGGATGTTGGAGTCCTGGGATAAAAACCACCTGGGCCAGTGGGGAATGAGTTAGGTATCGGCTATGGCAAAAAATGATACCCCAAAGATCAGCGCTTGTCGGGGTTCATAAAAAATTACAATTATGGATTTTTCCCTTTCAAGTGAGAATCACATGTGGATTTCGGTCCTTTCTGCAGCAACGTTGACATGCATTGGTATTTTACAAGGCATTTTTGGCAGGTTCGATTTGCCTAAATGTACTTGGGGAAAATTACAGGGGATGCAGTAATTACTAATAAACACATGATTACAACCCCGGCACAAATGTTTGTTTTCACAGGGATCAGAAACAAATTGTGCAACTGACAACGAGGGCCTATGCCATCAGGATTCCACCAAAGTGTTATTTGAGGCACTGTCACACTTTAACAATTTTTCCACAGAATGAATATCAAAACAGGACACCAGTGGTTATGGAGGACATCTGACAGTGTCCTCTCAAAGTGATGCTCTCTAGAATGTCCTCAATAACCCTGACCAAATTTGAGAGAATGCTAAGACTGAATTAAGTATAAAAACTATTTGAGGTAAGTCACAAAAACCCAAGGAAATCTGTTTAAAAGCATCCTTGGCATAGACACTGGCCTAAATCACAAAGCTTTTTTCAATGAGGAGGGGGGGTGTGCTATTAAAAATCCAGGGGCAAGGCAGGAGATAGTCATTCGTACTCATGGAAAAAAATTCTGCATTTGACATGAAAGTGAATAGCAGATCATTACTTAGAGTTCTTGCTGATAGTATTGAATGTTTCTGTGCCTGTCATCTGCTCTTCACCTTCTGTCGTTTTCCTCACCTTCTATCGTTTTCCTCTCCCTGTTTGATTATTTTTCTCCTTTTCTCCTCTCTTCTCCTCCCTTCTCATCCTTTCCCTCTTATTCCACTACAGAGTTCACACCCAAATAGTGTGGCGCCTGTAAAAAAACTTCCCTTCCCATATCTGGAGACCATGTACAATGTGAAGAATCCTCTCCCTTCCTCAACCCCTTCCCTCAGTAACAAGAAAAATCAGTTCACATGCAGAATGTGCAACAAAGGGTCTCTTAAGGTGCAGTGTTCCATGGTGGAGCCCCTAAATAACCGTTAGGGATAATTCTCGTATACCCATAATTCATATCGCCACGAAAGAATGCATTATGTGTTCACAGTGATAGTCTATGTTTAAAAACCACTAGAGAAATGAGTCCCCAAGGTGTAAAACAAGCAGATGTTTCCTGAGCTGCTCAGAATATTTATTGCTCAAACATGCAGATCAGTTTTGTCTTCTTTAATGTCCTAAGAAATGCAGTTGACACTCATTTTGGAATGACTCTAAATACCTTCTTCATTGTCATTTTGTGATCTTTCACCAGTGGTAGATGTGTAGCAGGCAATTACAAGGAATACAACACTTGTTAGTAGATTTCTGGAGTAATCAAGCTGCGATAGAATTTGCCAATCAAAATAATACACTCTTCTGGTTAATGGGGCTTTTCTAGTGCGTTTATATGTAAAACATAATCCGTGTAGGATCATGTCCAGTTACTCGTCAATTGTTCTTTTTCATCCCTTTCCATTGGTGTGGATTTCCCAGATATAAATCCTACAGAATAAAACAAGTTGTGTTAGTGCAAGCTTTATTTGAACTGACTAGATCTGGCTGCACACCACATTAACCCAAGTGAACTACACAAGCTGTGCACCATTGGGAATTAGAGAAACACGTGAGGTAAGGTGGGTTTTTATACCACGGGAAAGAATTGCTATGGTTTATTTGAAAATAGTGCTCCCCATTTGTGCTCGCCATTTGGCTGAGGTGTGCAGTTTTTAACTGGTCAATAATTTATTATATGAAAATTCTGTGAATCCCCGATGCAAGGGTCCACTTTGCACTGTTGCTGCCAGTCAAAGGCTGCATAATTGTCTCTCGTTTAGAATGTACTTTACACAAAAGGCTTCATATTCCAATAAGAAATTGTCAGTCTCTAAAATCGCTAGATCTAAAATTACCCCTTAAGGGTATATTTACAAGAAAGTGGCGATGCGTGTCGTTAAGCCAAGAAGGCTAATGACACGCTTCGTCACTTTAGAAACGCAGGGCTGCACAATGTTTTCTAGGATGTCATGCGGCCCTGCGTTTCCCCCTGCGCTGGTGCTAAATTAAGCTGCCTAATGCCAACGCAGGCACCCTTGCACCATAGTGCAAGTGTGCCTGTGTTGAGGGGAAGATTGTTTATGTGCAGGAAGGTCCCCCTTCCTTTACATAAACAATCTTTAAATGCTGTTTTGTAACTTCTATGTGTGCTGCTGAATGCAGCACACATAGAAGATACAAAACAGCATTTTTTTTAAAATGATTGTTTATGTTCAGGAAGAGGGACCTTCCTGCGCATAAACAATCATTGGCTTTTTTTGTTTCTATGTGGAAATAGCAGAAACGAGGTGAAACAAAGAATTTCTGCTCATTTTGCCATGTTGGACCAGGTTTTTCCTGGTCTTAATTTTGGTGCTGCCTGCAATTTATTGCTGCTCTTGTAAATAGGGGACAGTGTCAAAATCAATGGGTGTTGCGGTGGACTGGTCACCACAACACCCACTGCCCTCCCCTTTCAAGCTAAGTGTAGCGGAAAAGGGGGACTTATTTATAAGGCGGCGTTAAGCCACGTTAATTGGCTTAATGCTGCCTCGTAACTAAGGCACAGCTCCTATTGCCATCACAAAGTAACTAAATGTGATGTGGTGGCGATAGGGGCTTGTAAATATGCCCCTTCGACTCCAGTAGCTTCCCTCACCTGCACAATTAATGCGTGTAAATAAATAGAAGTCACAGTGTAGTGATGTGTGCGTCCCCACTGTAACAAGCTTGTAGTTACACACACGATTCGATGGAATCTTCTCTCGTAGGGAACTGTGAATATATTGTTATCAGTTATGGTGCAGCCATGCCCCCTGGCTATTGGCCTAGCCCCATTTTAACTGACATTTTGCTAAGATAGAATACTTTTTTAAACGTTTTATCCAACGATTATCAGCAGTGCAATCATGAAACAAACGAGAGATGATAAGCAGCTGACACCTGCTCGTTACAAGTACTGCCCCTTTGGATTTCAACTTTCACGAGAAAACTGATATATGATTACAAAAAATGAACTTAAAGCACAAGTGTTGCCTCAGAGTCAGAACTGCAAAGTTTGCCATTCTCCGCTATCCAGAAGGTATTATTATTATTTCGGATGCACACAAGGCCCACAGTGGAGTACCAATAGCACAGTCGCTGCATATACCATGAGGTTTAACACCTGATTTCAGTGGGGAACCCAGAAGAAAATGAAAAATTCAAGGGTGCCAGCGCTGTAAGCAGAATGATTTATGTGCAGGACAGGACGCCTTCCTTCCTGCACAAAAACAACCCCCTGAGGCATGTTCTTCTTTCTATGTGTGCTCACATAGAAAGCGGAACAAATGAGGAGAAATAAAGATAATTCTCCCCGTTACGCCTCCACTGGGGAGGCGTAGCATTTTGACGCATTCCAAAGTCCACGACTAATGGTAAATCTGGGAATTTGCTAATATACATGGGTGGATGGGTGGGAACACCCATGCTCCACCCGTTGAATGCCTCCCTGGCGCAGAGTAATTAAAGGCAGCACAAATCGCTGCTTTGCATCACTCCAGCTATATGAAGCTACTTAGTGCCATGCAAGAAGGCCTTGCATGGCTAGATAAATATGACTTGTGCCGCCCTTGTGCCCTCTTGCTTGGCGCAAGAGCAACGCAACACCATGATAAATATATGCCTCAGTGTCTATTTGAATATGTGTCGCTTCAGTTTTAAGCTCTTAAAGAGATGTTAAAATCAACTGCTCGGTTAGCAAGAGAGAAATATTTAGCAACTTGCATATGTATTTCTGCATTACAACCAGTAACGTTTCTTCAAATTCAAAACACCTGCTTTTAGCCACAATATACAACTAAATGCAAGGAAACAAAGAAGATGCATAATGTGCACAGAATTTATTTAATTACTCTGAGTCCATGAATAATAGAATTTTACTTTAATAACAAATCATCTGGCCCATCACAAAAACTAGGATACAAAGACATGAATTCTCTCTTATAATGCTACATTGTGCATTAAAGAAATTAGCATGATCTACTACTTGATTGCGTTTACTTCCTTTAGGCATTCAATTAATTCAACTAAAATTGAAATTGAAATCTCCGCAGCTGAAGAATTGAGATATGTTTGGTCATTTGGCAAGAATGCCTCAATGGCGGCTGCCACCGAGTAGCACGGGTGTGGCAGGGGGGATAGAAAAATAAATGTAAAAAGTTACTTACCTTGATGCCTCGCCTCACATCATCCTCTTCTGTTCCTGCTTGAAGCAGGAAGCACACCCAGGCTCTCTTATGGCAATCGCATTGCTGCAATGCAGTGTTTGGGTTGGACTGAGTGCCGTGGTTCGGCGCTCAGACAGGCAGTGGGAGCCTGTGCATGTTCCTCACCAGGTTGTGTATTACATCCTGGTGGGGAGCATGCAAAGTCTGCATGACTGTTTGGCCTGCTCAAGACAGTCGGCCAAATTGTCATGTGCACTTAAGTACCCACCACTCCTCCGCTTGCCGGTTGTGATGACAGCTAAGCCCTGCCCCATAAATGTGCCTGACAATGGAAAAATAAAATTATAATAACGTAGTTGTACTATCAATTTATTTTTCCTTTTTCAACTGCTCAAAATGCAGTGGGGCGGCGCTCCTCCGTCTTAGCGGAGGAGCCGCCACCGGAATCGTATTCGTTTGGAAAAGTTGCTTACCGATTATATTGTATCACACACTGGGCTGCTTCTTGCAGTGCTATGTAACTGCATATGACATGATCCATTTCAATGGGATGGACACGCTGGGTGAGTTTTTCATTACAGAGAATCTGTTTTATTTTTTATTTAAAGAGATGTGTGAGAGGATTTCAGAGCTATTTAGTTAATTGTAATAAAATATGCAGTGTTTTGTTTCAGAAATATGCGGGTGCATACTATTTCATAAAGGAATGTGCTATGTTTCAATCACTAATGCCGAAATTGTGAAATATTTATTGAAGCAATGAAATTTTAGGTAATAATGAAAAAGAATGAGCATTTTTGTAGACCTGTACTACAAAGCGGAAACACAGATTCTATTTGGGGCAATTTCGTCCTAATGTATTTTGACACAAGAGCATTCACGCTTCAGCAAATATAGTTAAGAGCATCTTAGCCTGTGTGCATTTGAATTTATGTAAAAATGTTAAAATATTCTGCAGTGCCTGCTTTCTTTTCATTAAAAAAAAATCTCTTGCTGTGAATGATTCATTGCACACAATGCTCATTTTATTTTAACTGTTAGAACATTTTAATTATTTAAACAAAATATGTTCTCCTCAGTGGAAACTTATTTGCACCTCTGTGTTCGATTAAATGGTACAAAAAAATACCAGTTACATTTATAAGAGGGGCCCTGAAAGACTTTTTTTCGAAAATGTCTAATGTTCTTTGCTTTGGGCATGGCCCTGCTTGCTTGAACATAGCTGAATGTTTAAATTACAAGAAATGATCCACGCAGAGTTTTCCTCTGAACTTTTGCATTTTTTACAAGGGATAAATGTTCTCTCAAGTCCTGATTTCATTGTAATTTGATTATAGGTTTGATTAAAAATGTTGAGAAAGAGAATTAACAAAACTTGCAATTAATTTTCTTGTCAAAAGAACAATACTAGATTAAAAGAACAACAATTTAAATAAAACACTTAAAAAACATAATTAAACGGGCATGAACACTTCGTAGGAGATAAAAAATAAATGCCTTTTTGCCATTCTCCTTTTAGTTAATAAAAACACAAATATCAAGCAGTGGAAACTTTCACTGCTGGACATGGAACGCCTTTCTCTCTTGTGTTTTTTGGTATATCATTAGGAAAGGTATCTTCTTCCAGAATATTTCCCCTGAACTCTTTAATCTAAAGCAAATGTTGTTACTTGGGGCCTGATTACGATGACAGTGAGACCACCACTGACAGCCTGTCAGTGGTAGTCTCACCACCAATGTGGCATGTTTACCGCCCACCACTCAAGGAGCCCCTCAGTGCGTCGGAGGCAGCCATAATACCTACAATGGTGGTGGTGCCTGCCAGGCACCGCTGTAGGGATTATGATGTCCCTCCCCGCCAGCCATTTCATGGCGGTTTACCTGCCATGAAAAGGCTGGCGGAAAGGGACATTGGGGGCCCATAGCGGGCCCCCCTTCCCCTCTGGTCCTTAGGTGCCCCCCCACATATACCTGCACCATGTGGAAGGCACCACATGTTGCCTGCTACATAGTGCAGGGATATGTAATGTATCCCCTTTTTGCCTCGCTGAGTGTGCTGCAGCCAGGAGCACCCACCGCAAAGCAAAAGATAGGCATTGCAACCCCATGGTGGTGGTCGCATTGTAATGCCTCTGCCAGGACCGCAGACAGCCTGTTGGGGGTCCCGTTTACGATAGGGTGGTGGGCAGAAGAAAGTCCGCCCTCTATCCTAATCAGCCCTTTGATCTTTAACCATGTGGACTGAGCGTCTGTTTGACAAATCAGTACAGCACAAAGGCTTTGGACAGCCTTTCGGGCTGCTGACATCCAGTGGGTAAGACTGACTGTAGATGCAATGAGATATGAATACCATTCCATTCTAAAATTCCGACAAAAAAACACAATGTTTCTGTAGGGTTCCATTCAATTATGGGAAATCTCCAGAAGAATACCGCCCTACCCGATTACAAGTTTTATTGAGTGTGTAAATGCACCCAGTAAGAGCCAATGTGTTTACTTGCATCTTTTCCATGTGTGCAGAAACAACCCTGGCTTCTGGAACTGTATGTGGTATGACATTTGCTGTTTTAAATTTACTTTTGTGACACAAAGAATCAGGAAAAGTGGAATTTTAAAATTTTAAATTACACTTACAGTAGGCAAAATACTCCCTGTATGTTGGATTTACACTGTTGTACATTTGGGTTAGTTTTGGGAACGGAGATGTTCTAGGAGCATGCAAAATCCAATCAACTTCACTAACTGTAAGCTTGCCTATACATACACATTTTCCATGTGTATTTCCATCTTGGAGTAATTTTAAAGTTATTCTTTAAGCATATGGGGGTAACTGTGTTTTCACAGAAGGGATAAGAAGTAAGACACCTACATTTTACAGTGACATATGAGGATGAGTTTCTACACACGATACAATATTTTCCCTTTAGTGGTAAAAGGGTAAATGGGAATTTTGAAAAGGGAAAACTTATCATGGGTTTTGTCTTGAAAATCAGATAGAATATCCCCAAACTTTTAAGTGGCTATTCACAATTATTCTCCATGGTCGTCCTCACCATGGAAACACTTTTTACTTTGTTCTAAGACATGTCAAAACAAAATACTTCAAAGTTTGGAAAGGATAGGGAAAAACGATTTCACAAGGGTTTTCAGAGAACGCTTTCATCCATAGAGAAAATATTTTCGTGTTAAAAAGCAAAAAAAGGTAAATGTGGCAATGCACATTTTCCAATGACTTACTCGTGTGGATTTTCTAGCTAGTAGACAACTTGCAGGAGTATCTATTAGCTAGCAGTAATGCTTCTGAAAACTTAGTACAATGTCAGATTTCCACAACAACTCCTAGGAACGTCTGTATCCCCAAAATATTGGAAATCTATTTCAAATGTAAGAGGTAAACTGCGTGATTAGATTGTCAACTTAATGATACCAGGATTTGCCTTTGTGAATCGCCCTTGTATTATCATTCACAATTATTTTATGGCAAAGGATACATTTCAAAGCACCAGAAAACCATGTTTGAAGTCATGTCAGCCATATTTAAGTTGTTTATGGTACAAGAAGCAAACGCAAAAAAAAAAAAAAAAGAAACGGGGATCTTGGTCTTTTTGACAGGCAGTTTGAACTGATGTGACGGGATAATTGGATGCAGTACATCACATTTCAAGGTTTCAATTTCTTCTGTGATGTCTAAAAGAGCAAATTAATAATTGCGTTTCCTGAAAAATCAAGACCTTCCTGTGACGAATGAAGTTGACAAAGCTGATGTTTGACAGTTGTCCTTTGTAGATCTAGTAATTGACAAGTGCGACCGTGTGTAGCATATCTTCATTCTATACCCATAATCATCTGTGGAAATGGATGATTCACATGAAGGGGCATAGCTTTCTTCAGAGCACTGAACAAAGGATAGTAATTTAAACTGCATGTTTAGCAGCAATCTTTGAATATCTAAAAGAAAACTACATTGACATAAGGGTGAAAACCGAAATAAACAATGTGTGACAGCATCATTCAAGGAAAGGATCATCCGAAAATATGCAAGTAAAACCCCACATGCCTAATGTAATAAGTGAAGTATAAAACCTTTGGTCAATCAAAACCCCTTTAGAGAAAATATTAGGACATCAATTGGAATAAGATCATGAAACATTGTGGGCCTAATTTATAGGTTTTGTGCTGAAGGGCAGCGCAGCAGGCCTTTCTGCGCTGCCCTACGGCAAAAGAAAAGGGCAGGAATGCACCATATCTATTAGATATGGCACCTTCCTGTGCCTTTCCCCCTGCGCTGGCACACAATGTTCTGATTTGCGCCAACGCAACCACCTTTGCACCATGGTTCAAGGGTGCCTGCGTTGCTGGGATGATTATTTTTGTGCAGGAAGGGAAAGGGGCACATTAAAGGCCATGAAAAACGTGGCTTTTCATGGCATTATAAATATGTCAGTGGCACATTGCACCACCAAAACGTCAAAAAAGTGACATGCCAGCATTGCAGTAGTACCGGTAGGCTTCTGTGTATCGATATTCAGAAGAAGTATGTAAAAAATATAATTAGTTAGTGAAAAATCAGATAATTATTCACAGAATCAGGACTCCCTAAATTTTTTCATTTGTACCATTCAGGGTTAGAACAGGGGACTGGTGTTTTGTGGATATGGAGTGTGGCAGCCTCCAAAGACAAGTTGGACACCTGCCATCATTCATATTTTTGGGTATTTACATATCCCAAGCAAATGGGTTCGCACCCTGAGAATGCATTTACATTTTCTATTGACAAATAGAAGCACATTTGCACGTCTAGGGTGAGAGTGAGGGATGTATGTCTTAAGGGGAAGGGTTTCACTAGAAGGGAAATATTTTACCCCACAAAAGAAAAAAAAGAAACTCACATTCAATTCCCTTTTCTACATGCTAAATTTTCCACCTATTTGCATCCAGTACACCTTGCCGTTCTTTAATCGGATATTGCAAGTCTCTTAGAAGTTCCATGGCCTTGCAATGCAGCTCCTTGTGGAAATGTGATATCTTGTATTAGAAACAGGGTTCTCTATTTGGCAATGGTTTGCACCTTTTTTCAAATAGGGGCCCTTCCTTCTACTCAGGATAAGGGGGATGCACTCCTAAAATAACCCCTGCTCACCCCCTTGGTAACTTGGAACGAGCAGTCAGGCTTATCTCAGAGATAGTGTTTGAAGTATTTATACATAACTAACAGTAAGACAGTGAAAACACTAAAAAAGGACACCACACCGCTTTTAGAAAAATAACCAACATTCATCTGTGCAAACAAGACCAAAATGATAAAAGACCAACATACGGTAATCAAAAATAGGCACTTTGCAAGTAAAACTTAAAAATGCAGTTACTTGAAGCCGGTAGCTCCGTCCGGGGCTACAGCCGTGCTGAAAACAACAGAATCCAACAGTTCCAGCTGACCACATCAGTGCAGACTAGCGTTAGTGACTCGTAAACAGTACCTTTGGTTCCGGCCGACCGCGTAGTTGTGGGCCAGTCGTGGTAATGTTGTGGTTGTAATGTAAAGTGTAGCAGTGCGGCATGCGGCGCCCTCAAATCGCAGTGCAGGCAGGGGCTCGGTGATGGTCATCCAGCTGTGTCAGGAAGTCCAGGGCTGCGGTGCAGAGTGAGGCGATGCTTGTTGTGTTGCTGACAGGTCACAGTGCAAGAAACATTACCTGTTGATAGAAGCTGGCGTCGGACAGCCCAGACTGCAGTGTGGGCTGGGGCAGTGCATTGTGTGACTCACGAGTGGTGCCCTCAAACCACAGTACAGTCAAGGGTGTTGAGGTCAGCTGGCAGCAACAACGTCAGTGAGACCAGGGTGGAGGAGTGAAGCGAGGTGGTGCCGAGTTGGTGCCCACTGGTCACAGTGCAAGCAGCGGCTCAGTGGTGGCAGCGGTCACCCTCGATGTTGAGATCAGGGTTGCGGTGCGAAATGCGATGGTGCCCTCTGCGGTGCCTTTAGGACACAGCCAGCTGCGGTGTCCGTGGAGGTATCGGCTGCTGTCCCCCTCTGTGGCAACTAAAACCCACGGTTCCAGAGGTGGTACACAGAGCTAAGTGAAGTCATTACTGTCCCTGAGACTTTGTGAACAGGAGGCAAGCTCTATTTCAAGCCCCTGGGAATACTCAGCAACAAGGAAAGAAACTTCACTCCAGTCCATTCACTGCCAAAGGCAGAAGCAGCAACTGCAGGCCAACCCAGCAAAGCAACAACACAGTAAAGGGGCAGTACTCCTCCTGGCAGTTATTCCAGCTCTTCTTTTTGGCAGGTTCCTTGATCCAAGCAAGTTCTAAAGTTCTGGGGTCTGGACCCCAGAATGTATACTGCATTTATCTTTATTCTGTTGGGCAGAGAGTGTCTATGCTTAGTCCAAGCCAGTTTGTCCTCTGTGGCCCAGCTTCCCAGCAGGAGGTGGAGACAGCATTGTCCAAGGCAGACCAGCTCCATGCAGGTGCAAGGAAATCTCCTCCCACAGCTCTATCTGCAGCCCAAGTCTATTCAGCCCTGCCCTGACTCATCCAGGGAAGGCAGGAAATCTCTCCCCCGCAAGTAGCTGTCTAAAGAGAATGCACATCCCCTGCCCCTGTCACTCCAAAGCCAGACCGTCAATCCACAATCCTGCTGAGTCACACAGGATGGCTATGCAAGAAAATAACTATTTTCTAAAAGTGGCATTTTCAAACACAGAACATAAAAATCATCCCCAATTCTATCCTATGGGACCTATAGCCTTTCAACAGTGAAAAACGAATTACACTGTAGTTTACTATCAGAACATGTCACACAAATCAGTACATGTCCTACCTTTCACATACATTGCACCCTGCCCATAGGGGTACCTTGGGCCTACCTGAGGGGTGACTCACATGTAATAAAAGTGAAGGTTAGGGCTTGGCAAGTGAATTCACTCACCAAGTCGACGTGGCAGGAAAAACTGTGTGCAGACACTGCAGTGGCAGGTCTGAGAACCCTTTAAAAAGCTGCTCTTGTGGTTGGCACAATCAGTGCTGCAGGCCCACTAGCAGGATTTTATTTACAGGCCCTGGCACTTTCAGTGCACTTTACTAGGGATCTACCAGTAAATCAAATATGGCAATCATGGAAACACCAATCCATAATACAATTTACAATAGGAGCACTTGCACTTTAACGCTGAACAGCAGAGAGAAAGTGCACAGAGAAGGTAAACCAGCAAAAATAGAGTCAAAACCAGGTGTTCAGAAAGCAAAAAGACAGGGGAAACATACCAAAAGATGCCAGGTCTAACATCTTGTAACATGTTTTAGGAGGCACTTGGGCTAAAATAGAAAAGATGTGTGTCTAAGTAGTTTTATGTCAGATTATTGGGATGGAAATCTGGCATCAACAGCACTGACCAAACATATTGTACAAACAAACTGTCACTTGTTAAAGGTCCACTTTCTTCTTGAGAAGGGCCTGTGTTTTGAAACACGATCATGGCAAGTAGCAGTGGAATGAGTTATTTGCAAAGCAAGGCTAATGATTGTATCACCCTTCATACACTGGAGTGGTACTTCCTGAGTAGTAGTTGAATGGTATAGCTTGCGATTGTTCTAAAAGAGACCATGGTTCATGAGGCATGCGATTCACCGTATCCATTCAAGCAAGCCATTAAAGAGGTAACATGAGGAAAGGTTTCTCTATGAAGATGCATATCCATTTACCCTGAAGAGCTCCATGGAATGTTAATGGCATTTCTCATATAAAAAATAGTACTGCAGCATTTCCATTAAACTTCTTGAAAGTAGAACTATACACAAAGAAGTATAACGAAATGAGTTTTCCAGCTATAACTCTTCTATGCTTTGTAAACCAGAAAATGTTTTTAGCAAAATACACTTTGTACCCCAAGCCACAGTGATGTTGTGTTTTCACTCTTAAACTGTTCCCACTTGAGCCCGATGGTTCCGGTGCTCTGCATCGGCACTTCATTTTCAACATTGACACATATCAAAGCTGTCACAAGGTGGAGGGAGCTGTTTGCGTAATTTAAAGATGAACAGAACAATAGTTGTTTACTAATTCGATATACATTAAAACAACTAATACCGTCCTGCACAGGCCATTCTTGAAGCTTTAAGAACAGCCGCGGCCCATGCAGGTAAGAGCGGGGGGTGGAGTGGCCAGGTTGGGGGGGGATTCGACAGATGGCCACAAGGGGAAATTAAATAAATAATACATTTTCTCTCATCGTCTTATGTCGAAATCTTCCTCCACCCAGCCCTACTGCCCCACTGCTCCTACCTGCATGGGTCACGGCTGTTTTGGAATCTCGAAACCTCTGAATTGCCCCACTTGTGGAAGTGTAATGGTTCATAGTTCTGTAGGTACAGTCATTGGCAGTGTTGGCAGTGGCAATGGGTAGTGCAAGCTGCAGCTGCTTCTTGATGAGAGCCCTAGACCTTATTATTTTTTACAAATTAAGCTCATGAAGCTCTGAAGGGGTAAGTCCACTTCATCCATTGGTTAACATTACTTTGAGTGAGGGCATTCTGTCACTTCACAAGGAGCAAACCCACACATAAGTTAGTTTCCTTCATCCCAATGACTATTGTAGCAATGTCTGGTTTTTGCAACAAAAATATTTTTTGCTTTAATCAATGCTTCTTTCCTTTCTTGTTTAATATTATAGATGGTTCAGCAGTTCCCCCACAAATAATGTTTTACAAACACTATGACGAAACAAGGATTGGCAAAACCAAAAAAGCTGCCAGCCAACACCAGCCCTACTTGCTTGTCAATGCTTTTGTGAATTGTCTGTGTGCTTTTTAGACATGGTCCAGGCATCTCTAGAACTCCTTCAGACTAAGGACCTAATTGTAAGTGGCTCATTAAATTTCATCCTATTTGTGAGTCCCTGTTTATACACAGGATGGAATTTTGAGGATGGTTATATTTAACGCATCCGATTACCGGATGCGTTAAATAATTTAACATTCGTCAAATTTCAGCAGGTCAAACCTGCTGAAATTTAACAGGGAAGAACATACAGTATTTACCTATCATGTAGAATTTGGTGCTGTAAAAACCAAAATCTGAATGTTATTCCCCATAAACTCATAATAGGTGTTATCACACCTGAAAAACCACGTACTCGATGGAATTGTAATTTATCAGGGGTATTGAATAACACCACAATTTTTAATCAGGCCAAAGCCATTTTTAATATTAAAACTTTGGGTGCGCGACCTTGATTTACACTGATAAGCATCTTCATTCAGTGTGTGTCTCTCTGGTGCACATAAGACTATAAGAATGTAAAAATAACAAAAAGCCTGCAGTGCATGTGTGAACTCTCTCTTTGTGTGCTCACAAGAGTGCAGTAGGGAAATAGGAAATGGCTGTTCACTTGCCTCTCTCTTTTTTTCAGGCCCCAATAGCTATGGTGGCATGAAGGCACTCATTAGTTTGCGTGATGTCACGTGTTTGCTGGTCCTTCCGCAGAGACCAGAGTGCCTCATTACCAACGGATACACTAATAGAATGGCACCTGTCTCACTTTGAGGGGGATATTCAGAAGAATGTGTGATAACTACCGCAAGAGTAGCGTAACGCAACTTTCAATATCGCAGCCCATCACGGGAAAATAACCCAGCGTCAACGTGGAATTCACAACAAGGAAGTGCCATGCGATAGTCCGCCGACACCACGAACAACGTCCGTGATACAACCACCACGGTGGAGATAATAACACAAACCACAACACCAAAAAACACACGATGAGCCAAAGCGCGATGAGGAAATCAGGGATAAGCAGCGCCAACCCTGCAACACACACCTGGCAGGCCGAAAAAATCACCATAAAAGTAGATAAAACACCCACACACAAACTGACCTACACCCAAGCACCATGGAGGCAGCCGGAGCAGGCGCAGAGGACGAGCGCAACCCCCACAAGCACCCTGGACAACCAGCTCAGGACATCAGGGACAGGGAAGGGCAAGGACAAGAAGACGAGGAAGACGAAGTTCAGTCCGCAGGCGAACAGGATCATAGTCATGGAGGTGATGGAACACCATCAACAACTCTTCGTCACCTCCGTGTCATTGGGCACCAAAACTGTAATATGGCGGGACATCGTCGAGAAGGTGAATACTGTCGGAGAGCACAAGTGGAAAATGGACGAGGTCAAGAGGCGGTGGAATGACATCAAGCGGAAGACCAAGAAGAAACTCTCCGCCAACCAGAAGGCAGCAAGCCGACCGGAGGTGGGGGCCCAGCACCACAGCTGGAGCTGGATGACATGGAGGATCTGGTGTCGACAGTCATCAGTGTTAATACTGTGGCCGGAGTCGGGGGACCGGACACTGCTCGACAGGACACAACACAACAGCAACAGGGTGAGTGACCACCAGGTACTGGGGGGACAGGTGGAGATGGCCACGTTGGCACACATACACAATCAAGCAGGGTACAGTACACACCCACAATGACCCTGGCTCCTTCCACAGACCCACAGACTGTCACAATGTACAATGACATGCTGTCAGAATGTCAACCTGTACCATGCGGCTACATACATGTGGACACATTGTAATACACCATCTCCCCTTCACATCACAGGGGCATCATCAACACCTCCTGCAGAGCAGTCCCAGCCACTCTTCACTGCTGACGAGGAGGACAACACCAGCATCGACGCACAAGCCCTCCTAGACATCATTGACCTCATCTGCGACTCACCTCCAGGATCAGGGCAGCCCAGCTGCATCGAGGAGACCCCACTCACCACCTAAACCACCCAGCAGGAGGCATCCACAGCCCCCTCCCAAGTCCCCCAGGAACAACAAATGGCCTTCCAATGCCGTGTGCTGGAGGGCCAGAGGGAAACAGCTGAGCAGGTGCAGGTGGGGGTTCGAACTCATGGCTGCCAAACTGGATGCCATCCTTGGGTGTCTATGACCGCCCCATGGTCTCCAATGAGCCCTGACTGACATCGCTGGAGTCATGACGCGGAGAGTAGAACAGCTGTCTGCTCAGAGTGGCTCCAGTGATACCAGCTGTGAGCTGGCACACATGCTGAGGCCCATGGAGGACATGGTGTGTATGGAGGTGGAAAGGATGGCAGCCACCGCTGCACATCATTGGAATGTAGCTGGGATCTATCATGCCCTGCAGACCTCCATCATGGTATTGCTGACACAAGGCATGGTGCTGATGAATGCTGCTGCCCCCGCACCATCCACATCCCAGCTCCCTGGTTTCTCAGTGCCTCACAGTGCGGCAGATGTATCCACCCAGGCCCCTGATGTGTCAGTGGCACACAGTGCCGCAGCTGGGACTGCAACACCCACAGGGGGGCACGGCACACATCCGCAGATGAGGACGTGGATGGGTTTGTGATCAGGAGGCACTAGCATTCATTTCAGCCACCTGGCCTGTTTTTGCTCGGTGCCGCACATGGCCTCATGACCTTCCACTGACCCCCGATACACTCTGATGCACTCACCTTGGACAGCGACATGGACTGCCACATCGTGTTCGACGACAAATGAAACAGCGGACAGACTGCGGACTGTACCCTTCCTCTTCTGCAGTACATGTCATCCCCGGATGGACTTTGGCTGGCCCTCCATGGGCCCATATTGTCTAGTGTGCTCAGCAATGCCCTGTACCGCTCCAGCTGCATAACTGCACTGGATGTGCAAACAAACATCCAGTGATGCACTGCTGTGTCATGTCTTACATCATTCAGAGATGGATATGTGGATGAATGTGGGGACAGTGCCTTCCCTTGTGTCAATGATGTTCATCCTGTGGGATGCATGTCAGAGGGTGCGACATTGCATTTTGTGTACCTGGTCCAGTGAACACTACAACAGGGACACATGCATAAGTCACTTCCTTGTCCGGACATGGACTGGACCATTCCTCGAGCCCACGAGTCATTGTTGCCAGCCCTGCGCTGGTCTGGCGTACGGCAGGCCAGACCACTCTGATGACGCACCGAGTGGGGGCCATCATTGCTACCCGTCGCAGGCGTACTCGATGGTGGTGTGCAGGTCACTGGTCTAGTCGTCAGCATCTCACAGCCGCTTCCTGAGGGCAGGTTTGCACACACACCACACCCATCCGGCACAGGCATTACTGGCCATGTGACTCTGCCAACATAAGGAGCCGACGACGTCCCATTCTCCTCTTCCGGTGGTGACTGGATTACGGCTGCACCATGCTTCTCATTCATAAAGGGCCCTTGAGTTGTTGCGCACAGGGTTGGTGGCATCTGAGGCCTGGCACATGACACAGGCCTACCGCCATGTGGCACTGACTGGGGTTGCACAGGGTTAGTGGCATCTGAGGCCTGTCGCACGACACGGGCCTACCGCCACATGGCACTGACTGGGGTTGCACAGGGTTAGTGGCACCCGGAGCATTGCGGCCGGCACAGGCACTCTGCCACGGGACGGTGCACTGAGTCAGTGGGACCTTAAGCTGCTGAGCGGGTGTGCAGCCTGCGATGATGCCCCGTCCCGGCGGTCCGGACAGCTCAGGTTTTGTGTGCCCTGGGGGACTGCAGTGTAGGCCAGAGC
This sequence comes from Triturus cristatus, assembly GCF_964204655.1. NCBI lineage: Eukaryota > Metazoa > Chordata > Amphibia > Caudata > Salamandridae > Triturus > Triturus cristatus. Next base: position 1,043,650,480 of record NC_140591.1, on the reverse strand, counting down.
CAGCGGGCAGCGTGGGCCTACCACCACGTGGCATCGCTTCCGGGATCCCAGTGTTAGTGGCACCCATTGGGCTGAGCAGGTGTGCAGCCTGCGATGGTGCCGGGTGTACCATCCTCTGCCATGGAGTAATCAAGACCCAGCACCAAACGTGACACCTGTTGGCCTGCGGAGCATGGTGTGGAGGGTGCCATGTCCGCAGGCCCCAGGCTTGTGGCTTGCAGCGGCACGTGGTGGGACCTCCAGTCTAAGCGTCGGTGGCAGAGGGTGAGCAGTGAGGCCTAGGTGTGCTTGGGCGGGCATGCTCTGATGGTCAGCAGGAGGGGTTGGGTTGCCTCTGCCTGGGTGTGCATGGGCGGGCATGCTCCAATGGGCAGCGGGAGGGGTTGGGGTGCCTCTGTCTGGGTGTGCATGGGCTGGCATGCTCTGATGGTCAGCAGGAGGGGTTGGGTTGCCTCTTCCTGGGTGTGCATGGGCGGGCATGCTCCAATGGGCAGCAGGAGGGGTTGGGGTGCCTCTGTCTGGGTGTGCATGGGCAGGCAGGCGCTGTTGTTTTGTGCAGGTGTGTGTACTGTGCCAGTCATGTATCTGGACTCTGTTTCAGCTGGCAGCTCTGACTCGGATATGTGATCTGGTGAACTGCTACATACCGGCACGTGTTTGGAGACACACCAGTGGCAGCAGGTGAGCAGTGTGGCCTGGGTGCGCTGGGGCGGCACTGTCCCCTCTCTTCTTCACTCTCTCCCCCTCTCTTTTTCTCTCTCCCCCTCTCTTCTTCTCTCTCTCTCCCTCTCTTCCTCTTTCTCCCCTTCGCTCTCTCTCTGTCCTTTGATGTGCGCAGGACACACCTTCTCATCATGATTTTTTGTCTTGCAGGCTGGGACCTACGGATTATCCCGAGGGGAGCGGCCTTGTGTCCTTATTTCATTTCAGTGTTCATTTTAATAAAGTTTCATTTGTTGCTTCGAAAGTAAATGTGTGCTGCTCTTTTCTGTGTCGACACATTCATGTCACCAGTTATGATTGTGCAATGTCAGGCGGATTATTTTGTGCATGTTTGGGTGTAGCTGATGTGGCATGTCTTTGGTCGGGGGGTGCCAGGGAGGGGTGGTCCTGGGGGTGGTGTCCATGGGTGTTGTGACCCTCTCGGGTGTCCGGACCGCGTGATGGGTGGCTCCATGGCTTCTGTTGCCCTTCGGATGTGGCCCTGGGCTGGTCTTCCTTTTGTGGTGCAGGCTGTTGTCCGACTTTACACCAGGTCAGAGCAGGTGTAGATTCCCTGGTGCAAACGTGCCTTATCGCCTGTTTTGTATTTTTATCGCCTATGTGGCTGGTCGTTGTGAATGTTGTGGTGTGATGGTGTTGCAGATTTTGGCACGGGAACGCCCACTCTGCATCTCATTAGCGATAGTTGCGCAGGTCCTCTGTGGCGATGTTTTTTGCAGCTGCTATCGCGGGTAAACTTGTGCTGTGGGCTGTTTAAACAGGCTTGTGAATGGGGAGGTATTTTATCGCAACTTTGGCTGCGATAAAGTGCTGTTGACTCGGCGATAGTTTCTTGTGAATATACCCCTTAGTGTTTTTACCAAGCCACACATGTCTTGTCTTAGTATAGAATCCACGGAATTGTGCAGACTATAAAAACAAGCATTGGCAATGCATCGGTTTCACCTACGTGATGAATGAAGAGCTATTTTTATCAATCATCGTTCAGAAGAAGGAAAGAGCTCCCTGACAAATAACACGGCAGTGGAGAGGATGAAGCACAGTGGCCAGAGCTGCTGAATCAAAAGCTGGGGATCCTGGATCGAGTCTTGGTGTCGCAACATCCTGTTATTCTATGCAAATCACTCAATCTCACGGGTGATACATTGTTATATAAATATGTTGCAAGAGTAAAAAGCAAAAGAGAGGCAAACCTTTGTGGAAAAATAGTTCCACCAAAGCAAATGTTAACAGTATTTCGGCCATGGGGAAACTGATAAGATAATCAGATGAGGAACAAGCTTTTGTAAATTCAGGAAAATATGCTGCAGCCAATAGAAATGGAGGAAAAGTAAGGAGCATGCACAAGAACCAATGAGAAGCCAGGAAAGAGAGGAGACTGGATGTAAGTCCCTTTTAAAGTTTATATTAAAAACAATAGATTTCTTAAGCACAGCGCAAGCGCTGTGCATGTGAAACCTAAAATTCAGTCACTGTACAGATCATCTGTGCCCACAGCAAATTGACACACTGTGAGAGAGGCACGATGTAGCACTTCTCCTCAACAATATTTTTGGGTGATGTGCAACTTTAGTTACAGTATAAGAAACATTAATAAGTTGGTCACCTAATGCAACAAAAGCGGTATGTTTTTAAGATATAAAAGTGTAGTGTATGTTACTAGAATTTAGAAGACCAATGTTTACATGTGAAAGGTGCATCATAAAAAAAATTAAAAGACCCATCAATTACATACACGTCAAGTGTGTCAAATGCTAATTTCAAACTTCAGTTGTTAGTATAACCTCATAATACAACACACGGAGAGAATGCATGACCGTTCATTTCAAGTGGGGTTTTCACATTTGTATTACATGATTACGTTACCAATTCACAAATTACATTGCTCATATTTACATTGTTAGGTAATAAGAAATTAAGTGATATTCCGAGAACTAAACACTTATCAGTCAGGCATTGAATATGAGAATAGATTCCAGGTCCCCATGTTCCAAACTCAGGGACTGTGCAGCAGACCCCTGTCCACATCTAAGCCCCTCTCTCTACTTCCAGGATGAATTGGACACACAGTTTTTTTTATTTATTTTGGGTTTAACACTATTACATGGTTTCCAGTTTATTTTCATTCACCCTCAGTATTCTAGGGAAGCGACATGGGTAGAGAATGATAAAATCTAAAATCATTTGATATGGGGGCGTGGTTTGGAGCCTCAGGAGATGGCCTCTGTTTTCGGGAGCTCCGTCGGGACATGAGGCAGCGGGACCTCTCCAGGCCACTATTCTTCTCCCTGGACCCTGAACCCGCATGATATATCGGTCGGAACCTGGGCTCTGCCAAATGCGACCGCTGTGTGAGTGCAGGGTGAGACCAGCGAATGCATTTTAATTGTATTTGCCAGCCGCGACTCAGCTCATCATCGCAGCCGTCATTTTGTTTTTCCAGCGCTCCTGTGGCTTCCCGCTTGAGGCTGTGATACGTTATTTTCTCACAGCAGAATGCCCGCTCATTGTTATTGTAGCCTATTTCTTTCGTTTTTGACCACCATTTACTTCATTTGACCGCTAATTTTTATGCTGCTGCCTCCTGGACTGATGTAGTTTGCTTTCCACCTCACTCCTTAACCAGTTTGACTCTAGTTGTTCTTATAAAAATCTGTGTGACTCCATTATTACAATTTTTTTCTTCATATTAAATAAGGTGGTTTCACCTCTCGTCGCCCCCCATGGCAATGACTCGCACTAACTGTAGTGGATCTCTTCATTCCAACGAGGCAGTTTTAGAGGACTATAACCCTTTTGATGTCCTACAAGACCACATGGAAGATAATTAGGGGTGGGCGGAATTTGCGTAATCGCGTTACGCAATTCTTCGCGAAACGGTAAAAATCTCCGCGAACACGCAGAAATTCCGCGAACATGTGGAATTGCTTGTTCGCGATACTTTTTTCCTGTTCGCGATCGCTGTTTGTGTGCTCGGGGTGAAATATCTCGCGAACACGCATATTGAGAACGCGAACAAGCCAAAAATTTCGCAAAGTCGCGGAACGCAGATTTTTGGTCAATTTCACGTTCTCCGCGGAACGTGAAATTACTCAAATTCTGCAAATTCCGCGAGCGGAACGGATTTTACCGCCCAGGCCTAAAGATAACATCAAAGACTCAGTTGGTTCCAAGAGCACTACTCCATCTACTCCTCGTTTAGGCGCAAAGCAAGGCTCCAAAATACCCTCTGCGTCGGCCTCTGCGTCAGGCAAACGAGTGAAAGTGAATCCACCCTCTCCTACTAATTCGTCATCCTTAATAGCCATGGAGATCCTTCTTGATGAAATTTGTGCTCTTAAACCCCATATGGAAGAAACCAACACTCGACTAAAGAATCTGGAAGCTAATTGGTCCCTCACTGAGCAGAGAGTTGGGAACCTAGAGAAGCGTGTTGATTCTGTTCGAGGGTTTACAAATCAAGTTCCTCACATGTCCAAAGAGATAGAGCAACTTAAACAGCAGATTGAAAATTTGGAAAACCGCAACAGGTGCAATAACCTACGCATTTACGGCTTAGTTGAAGACCTTGAATGCTCTAATCCAATTTCCTTTTTTCAAACCTTTTTGCCAACTCTTCTGGGTCTTCCTGACAGCCCATCATTGAATATCCAGCTTGCGCATCGTCTAGGCCAGATCTCTTGTTCTCCATCACCCTCTACTAAACCTAGGGGAGTTATTTGGTATTTTTTGGAGTACACAGATTTGCTCAAGGTCTTCCATGCTGCCAAACAATGCAGTAAAATCTCTTGGAATGGTTCTAACCTCTTTTTTGCCCAAGACTACAGCAAGATAACTGCTGAACGTTGGAAAAGATTCTGGAGATGAGACCCGCGCTATGTAGACTGAATGCAATATATGGCCTGTTCCACCCATGCCTCTTCAAAGTGACTTATAATAACAAACACCTAGTTATGAAGATCCAGCACTCCTCCAACAATTTTTGAACAGTTGTAGAGTGAAATCCATGGATGTGCCTCGGCCATGAAAGGCTCATATTTTTCAGTATTAACTGTTATTGATTTTGTTCTTATTAGTGATTCATCGCCCTCCTGGTGTATTATGTGACATTTTGTTGTATTGATATGCTCCTTGTTAAATTTTCTCTTTTTTCCTTTCACCAGGTTGCGGTCTTATGGTCCCTCCTGGAAGATGTTCTCCCCTTTGCTGCCTGGTCCTGAGGTCTTCCGTTCAGCGTCTTACCTCCCTTATGTGGCTCCACCAACCCCGTTCTTACTGTCTTCTTGTGGTATGTCTTTTTGTTACAATATTTTTTCATCAATTGTTTGTTTTGTTCTGTCCTTTTGTTTTTTGTTGTGTTCATACTTTTTCTCTCTTTCCTTATAATTTTTCCTTTCACTCCAATTTCTGGTACTTTTTCTATCTCTTGTATTTTTCTTATCGCTTACCTCAAATTCTCTTTTTTACTATTTTCTGCTTTACACCTGTTCTATTCCTCTATTTTAAGCTTTAAACTCATAAGTTACCATACGACGTTTTATTTTTTACACATGTATATAATTGTTCTTCTCAAAGTTTTTCGATATAATATATATCTTTAGATGTCATTAAATATCTTATCTTGGAATGTTAAAAGTTTGGGCTCTCCCATTAAGCGACAACGAGTTCTGTCTCATATAGCAAATTTAAAAGGTTACATTGCGTTATTGCAAGAAATTCATGTAAAAGATGCTGAAATCATTAAATTACAGAGTAATTGGGTAGGCCATGTTTTTGCGTCACCTGGCTCCGGGAAGCGTAATGGTTTTGCTATTCTCTGCCATAAACGCTTAAATGTCCAACTCATAAATCAAGATAATGATTCCGATGGCAGCTGGGTTGCAGTGTCTTTGTTGATTAATAAGATCCCTTTAACTATTTTTAATTTGTACTCTCCCACTATACAAGTTAAACTGTTTTAGCCCCAGATCCTTTCTTCACTGATGCACTATGCTGATGACTATCTCATTTTAGGTGGTGATTGTAACATGATTATGGATCCCTTTTTAGATAGATGGTCTAACTCTTGATTCTCACCCTCTCCTATAACACACTCAATTTACTTCCACTATCTCTCAAAGATCTCTTGTAGACTCCTGGAGACTTTGCCACCCTACGCTACAAGAATACACGCACTACTCACCTGCTCACTCATCCCAATCCCGGATAGATGATCTCTTTATTTCCAAAGCCTTGATCCAACACATTACCCACTATGACATAGACTCTATTTTAATCTCAGATCATGCCCCAGTTTCTTTAAGTACAGATTTACTTCCCCCCCATAAAGGTTACTAGGAGGTGGAGGTTTAATAACTCTCTCCTATTAGATTCCAAATTTCCATCGGCTTTCCTCGATTTTGCATCCTTATTTTTCATGGACAATGAGTTCCCTCAGATATCCCCTCAATTTATATGGGATACTTTTAAAGCTGCCTATAGAGATTTCATTATTTCATTTGTTGCCCAAAAAAGACGCACGGCTTCTCAATACATACAACTACTTAATACACAAATTAAACAATTGGAGCATTCTTATTACTTAACTAAGAATCAATTTGACTTGGATAAACTTCTTAAGGTCAAATTCTCTTTCAATAAACTTTCCACTGAATCTGCGAATTTATATCTACTTAAATCCAGTGCTAAATATTACAGCGCGCAAAATAAAGCTGGCAACCTTCTTGCTAATTATCTCAAGATTAAAAAGAACGCACAAAAATTGAATCCAATGTAACTTCCTCTAACATTACAATCCATAATGACGAGGATATTCTGAGAGAATTCACTGACTTTTATCAAAAACTTTATACTCCTGAATCCCCCCCCTCTATTGACTGACATTAACCATTATTTGTCCTCCATCCCCTCACCTTCCTCTTCAGATGTAGATTTCTCCTCCTTAGAAACCGATATGCAACCTAAAGATATTCTTGAATCCATTCAGGTCCTTAAAAAAGGAAAAGCCCATGGGCCGGATGTCTTTACAATAGAATTCTACTCACTTTTTTCCAATCTACTCCTTCCCAAACTTCATCAATTATTTTAATTTTTTATAACATCCAAGAAATCTGAAGGCTCCTTTCAGGAAGCTTTGATTTGTCTCCTTCCCAAAGAAAATAAGGATCACACTTTATGTAAAATTTATAGACCTATCTCTTTAATCAACCTGGATTATAAGATATTTGCGAAAATTCTCGCGCTCCGTTTGGACAAAATTTTACCAAAATTAATTGGTAAAGAACAATGCGGTTTCATCAAGGGCCATCACCTTTCTGACAATACCCGTCTCTTTTTTAATGTTCTTAGTAAGTCCCATTCGCATAAACATTCATTAGCTGCTGTTGCACTAGATACTGAGAAAGCATTTGACAGGGTTAATTGGCAATTTATATTCTCAACTCTTGTTTTATTTGGTTTTGGTCCTAAATTTATTTCTTATATCTCATTATTATACTCTTTTCCTAAATCCTTTATCCTAGCCAACGGCCTTGTTTCTTCCTCGTTTCCTCTCTTCAGAGGTGTCAGACAAAGATGTCCACTTTCTCCTCTTCTCTTTATTTTCGCATTAGAACCCTTTCGATCAAAAATTTGCATGAATAAAGATATTACTGGGTTTCCTTATGGAGATAAACATCTGAAACTTTCTGCATATGCAGACAGCATTCTTTTATTTATTTCCAACCCTCAAACTTCTATTCCGACCTTTCTATCAGAAGTTTCAGATTTTGCATCTGTATCAGGATACAAACTTAATGTTGATAAATGTGAAATTCTCCCTCTAAACAAATTTTGTTTTCATGCTGACTTCTTGACTTCCTCTTTTCATTGGAGTCCGACTGACATCAAATACTTAGGCTTATGGTTTACACCTTATATTGAAGATACTGTAACACTAAATATAAAAAACCTACAAACAACTCTAAATAATTCAACAACTCGTTGGCATCCCTTGTTCTTATCTTGGTGGGGCAGATTGGATTCTATTAAAATGATGTTAGTCCCAATAATTTTATTTTTCTCATCTAATCTCCAAGTTAATATTCCTAAATCATGCTACTAGAATATCTACTCTATTCTATCAACATTTTTATGGCAAAACAAAAAAGCTAGGATGTCCTTTTCCAGACTTAAATATCCTAAACATTTGGGTGGAGTCAACTTTCCGGATTTCTCCTCATATCACACTTCATTTTTTCTTACACATTCTGCCTCTCTGTTGTCTGAGCGTATGTTTGAACCCACCTCCCAAACATTGTGGGCAGAGATTGAATCCTCCTTCTTTCATCCTTTCACCTTTGAAGAATTTGTATCGTTATCCCATATTCCAAGGGAATTTTCACTCCCCATTCTAAAAAATTCCCGCAAAGTCTTTCTTCCCCTTCTCCTGGATGGTCTGGATGACCACTCACGATTCTTACAATCCCCTATTTGGTATAATCAACACATTAAAATAAGAAATAGGACTCTTTTTTGGAAAGAATGGGTGGATCTCGGTCTTCATTGGACTCACCAACTTTTTCATGAAGGATCCTGTATCCCCTTCTCTGTACTTCAATCCCGCTTTTCTCTTCCCCTATCCTTCTACCCCAAGTATATGTTATTGAGTACAGCTGCTGAAAACAGCTATGATGCCCTTACACCCTCCCTCACATATACCAAATATTCTGCTCTCACTCTCCCTTTTTTACTCTCTTCATCCTCCGCATCCCAAATTTATAAATAATTACAAGATACCTCTAATACTCTAAATAAATCTAAAGTAGAATGTGACTGGGAATATGACTTAGATGAATCTTTTTCTATTTTAACCTGGCACAAAATTTGGTCCAAAATAAGGAAATCTTCTAGAGCAGCAAATACGACTCAAACCTTATTTTTTGTATACAATAGACTTTTGATCACTCCTGACAAATTACATAGAATTAATCTCTCTATCCCCTCTATCTGCTGGTCCTGCTCGGCCTCGGTAGCAGATCTTAAACATATGCTATTTACTTGTCCATTGATTCATGATTTTTGGGTCAGAGTGTGGCAACAAATTAATAAAAAAAATTCCACACAGTTTCCCTTTTCTTTTTCCCATATTTTTCTAGGCAGTCTTTCAGAAATATGGTCCTCCTCCACTATTAATACATCAATTGTTGATTTACTTATAGCTGTATCGTTCCAACAAATCACTGAGTCATGGAAAAATTCCTCGAATGTCTCTTTTGTGGAAATATGGATTTTTTCTGATCAGTTATGTCCCCTATCTTGGACCCCAACGGTTTCATGTATGAATCACAAGTACATGTATGTTCCCTCCAGTTCCAGTTATGAAGACGCAAACACCTGTGCGTCCACCGTCAACATGTCCTCTTTCAGATCCGCCATGAATGGGCCGGATATTCCATTCCTAAGTATGAAAGGCCACCGGCTTTATATGGTTCACTTATGCCATTTTACAGTCCAGGCAAGTAGGCCCTGATTCTGTCATCAAGCTTTTCTTTCCTTCTTCCTCTGAAAGCTCCAGTCTGAGCCTGCATCTGTGACTATGAACTTTGTCTCATTCCCTGCGCGGCTAACGGTGCCTGACATCAGCCTGTTGCCTGCCAAAAACTGTATTTCACCTTCGAAATTATCTGCTCCGCTCCCTGCCCAATGCATTCCTGTCTGGTAGTTTAAGTAAACATTCTTCCAGCTACCGAGCAAAAGGCCCGGCTTCTCTGTTTTTATGCAAGTAATTCATAGCCCTGTTACTATGGAAGATTTTCTGCCCTCGCATCTAGTGTAGACACTTAGACGCTTGTACACGCACTCACAGTCAGTATAGAATAAGATTCTACTCTAAGAGACCTCTCTTTTGGATAACATAGTTCTTTAAACATAGGATGTTAGATATGATTTGGGATTAGGTTGACTTGACCCTCCAGACTTCTGTCGCCACATGTAGAGCTAAATGTCAAGTCCCCTTCACCCCCTAGTTACACGTCAATCATACGTCATGCTGCTGCGCGCGCATTTCTGCCAAGTATTTCTGCTGACCTTGCGAAATTCTTTCATGGAACCACCCTATTATGACATCATACCTGATGACGTTCTTTAGTTACACCCAGTTACGCCCACTTTTGCTACGCATGTATGTTTTATCTTTACTATCAATTGTTACGCCTCCTGCATTTGCTTCACTGTAATGCCTATTGTATAAAAGTGATTACTTATCAATAAAGTAAGGTCTTCACTTCCTGAACCTCCGTGGTGATGGAACTTGGAGTCCACGATTCGAATCGTCCATTGGAATAAAGCCCATTCCGAACCTCTAATACCACGGATTTTGCCTCTTATTTTACTGAGCTATTTTTATTATTTTTCTGTATCAAATTAAGTCCCGGTAATTAAATTATTTACCACATGAATGGCGCCCGAACAGGGACACTTTCTCATCTCACGCGCCGGCGGTGCGTTGCAGGCCCGGTCTCCTGCCACAGCTGGACGGACAACAACGCGTACCAGCAGGATTTCCTGTATCTCCCTCCGGTCAAGCGGGGGCGACTGAGGCTGCGATCAACACCCAGACGAGGCGGTGAGAAGTGCGAAGTATCCCGACCAGAGCCTAGCTGAGAGAGCAAGATCCGAGGTATACAGAGGCCCACCAAGTTCCGAAGTTCCGAAGTTCCGAGGTTTCCGATGTTCCGAAGTTTCCGAAGTTTTCGAGTCGAGTCCAGTCCGGTCCAGTCCAGTTCAGTTCCGTTCCGAGGCCTTCCGTTCCGAGCTACCCGGTGAGTACCATTGCTGGGGAGGCGTTCTGACGTGCACATAGCCTGTGCCGGTCAAGACGGGTTTGGGTACACAAATCCGGTCTGCACTGTTTTAGCAGTGTATCTGTACTGTTTAGCAGTATATCTAGTATATCAAGTATATAAATTCAGAATAATTCAGTTAACGCCGAGTATTATGTTTAGTGACTAGTTTTCTTAGATCGTCATCATCATTGTTGCTCATTTAAATGTTAAATGTTAAATGTGTTGATACGTCCTGCATATTGTGGTGTGAATGACTGTTCATTATTGTGTTTATTGTATTAAGTTTGTTCAAGATCAAGTATCAGATCAGTTCTCAATATGCCGCTCTTTTCGAAACTAAGACAGATCGCAACTAGAAAAGGGGTACTCGAAGAAGCTGTTCCTATTCCTCCTAGGGACACTCCAGGGTACTTCATGTATCATAAACACGGCTTAGACGCTATATTATTTCTTGATTTATGGGTAGACTACACCAAGGAATTACCAGAAAGTCAGAGGTGGCCCGCAGCTGGGACCTGGGATGCAGAGTGCATCATGAAAGTAGAGGAAGAGTTATGGAAAAGGAAAGCTAGACAGTCACAGAAAGACGCCGTTGAGTTATGGCGTAAAGAATCTCATAGACGTACAGAAAAAGCACTCAGACAGGAGGAGAAAAATAAGGAGAATTCAAATAAAGTCCGAGAAAATCTATTAATTGAAGAAGGTACACGAGTGAAATCAGAACAAGTAGACAGACAAAGAAATGCCCTTATGAATGGTATGTATCCCCTTCTGGCCGAAGGATTACCTAAGGCTACTCCGGAGATACCAAAAGACTTGCCACCCCCATTATTTCCAATAAAAGTGCATCCTAAGGGGCATCCTAGAACCGCAGAAGATGTTTTTCTTTCCTCATATTTAGATGACGCAGCTCCCGAGTATGCTAACCCCGCCCCACATAGACCGTCTGCCGGGGAAGTTCAACGCCAAGATCCTGTATCTGTACCTCTACAACAACAAATCCTGACACAAGTTCCGGCAAGCACATCTGTTTCTACATCTGTTCCTACAGCTGCTTCTACAGCTGTGTCCACACCTATAGTTGCTGTATCGCGTTCAACGAATCCTTTCACGTCCGGTACCCCAGACGGGGCTACCGGAGGTGCTACCAACATTTTTTCTACGCCACCCAGAATAAATAAACTTACTTTTCAAGAATCAGCGCATCCACGTACGCCCAAACTCATAAATTCCCGCACGCTTAAGGAACTTCTTGTAGATTGTAGATATGACCCTGTGCCCGGCAAAGAGGACGAAATGATCCTGGCATCATTACGTATCAGACGAGCTGCGGTGTATTTAGGGAAGCTACCAGGAATGACTATGCATCTAGATAATATATATCATTTTGTCCAAACAGGGCGAGATTCTGAATGTATTAACAGAGCTATGGAATACCAGAAAGTGGAGATACAGGGGGAACTGTTACGTTTCCTCATAAATTGTGTGATCAGAAATCAAGACCGACTGGGGGTAGATCCGGAAACAATGCAAACTCTTACCAGATGGAGCCAGAATATATCAGAAGGGAGACATGATAGGCAAACATGTATAATAGCCATGTGCCGAAAGATCCGTAAAGAAATAGAACGCATACACGAAGAGAGATTAGCGGTAGACCAGTTCGAACAAAACGAGGAGGAGGAAGGATCAGGACTGCCCACAGGACAGTCAGAAACCATAGCCTATGTAGGTAGAGGAAGATCTTGTAATAGTACTAGATGTTTTACTGACCCGATACGTCCGATATGTCCAGATAATAACAGGAATTTCCAAACACCTATAATAAATATAAGGTCCCCCGAGCATTCGTTCCAAGCCGCTGACAAATTACTCCGAGAACGAAGGGGTTATCATTTACTCGATTCTATGGATGAACAAGAATTAGCCAGGTCAGCCGTTCATTGGGTTGACAGTCCCGGAAAATATGGTGATGATACAGTAGCACACACATTTTTGAACCTCACCCCAGATGAACAGCGTTTAGCTGGGATTTATATGATTCAACAACTTCTTATACTATATAAAAGCCAACATTCAGATCCTGGTCCCTTACCTGATATATTGACTGAATTACTCACGAATAGATGGAGAGGTTCAGGTACTAAGTTAATTAGAGAAATACTAGAATCAAGAAAGCAGTACATTCTTTTTGTATGCCCAGAACATGTCTCACTGCCCATCAAGGAAAGAACGACGTATTACATGGACAGACAGAATCCCTTACGAGAAGTACACCCAATAAAAGGCGAGGACAATCAGTTTAAACGTGTATTTGTATATACGCCCATATCGAAAATAGAATTGTTAGAAATGAAGTAAGTGGTACCCAGTCATGACAAAGACCCAGCGGGTTTTCACCGAGAAATTAAAGACATGTTACTCATGGGAGAGTATACCTATCCCGACATTATGACAATATTGAAGGTATTAATGCCTGCGGGCATTTATGAAAAACTCAAGGAAAAAGAGTGGGAGGTGGGAGACCAAAAGATAGACTGGACAGCATTAGAAAATGAAGAAAAGGCCCGAGGTCCAGGTTCAGGGCTTGGGGATAAAACTAAAGCACTACCAGGTTTACTAGTACAGGTACTGCCACGTTTATTAACTACGAAAAAGGAAGACTGGGGTGCAATCTCAGCCTGTAAACAAAAGCAAGATGAAGACACTAGTGATTTCTATGCCCGATTTGAAAAATGTTTTGGTATAAATAGTGGCATAAAAGCAAGTAGCGAATCATACCCACATCTGTTTGTGACAAAATTAGTTGAAAATTCCTTGCCCCAAGTGAAGAATAGAGTATTAAAATTTGAGAGTACCTGGCAAGGTAACACCCCATCACAAATGTTACAAATGTTACAGTATCATCACAATAGAATTAGAGAGGAACAAGAACATGAACAAAGACGCATGAAAGACACAAAAATGAAAATGCTAGTCTCCCAGACAGTTCCAGCTGAAGGTCATAAAAAGGGTACGACACAGTCCGGTGATTCAGCAGGACCTGTAAAAGGGACATGCAACTATTGTAAACAACCAGGTCATTATATACACGATTGCCCAGTCCTGAAGCGTAATATCGCCACAGGTATTACAAAAGAAAGACCACGGCCACCTAGACAGGATCCGAATGAACACGGAGCCCCGCAGCATGCACAGTCCATGCCAGCTCCACAACAGTCTATACAGTTTGTGCCAGCTGCACCAGCGCTGCCTGTTGCTGCCACACAAACCACGACACGACAGCTGTACCAGACCGCACAGTACGACTATCCTGATTATCAACGATACGCATGAACCAGCCTAGAGAGGGAAGTTGGCTTACCCCTGATCGAGGTCCCTGTAGACCAAGAAGGACCTTATGTACATAGTGAACTATTAGGCCAAGATAGAAAATTTTTACTTGATACAGGGGCAAGTCGAACAACTATAAAACGTAGTGAAGTTCCAGGGGCACCCCTCTCAGGCGCACAGAATATTTCCCTTGGTTTTTCAGGAAAACCTATTGTTAATGAAGTATCACAGCCTCTTCCACTTACGATTGGGCCCTTGACCCGAACTACAGATTTATTACTTACTAAATCATGTCCAGAAAACTTGTTAGGTATAAAAACACTGAAAGCTCTAGGAGCTATAATATGTTGTTCTCCGGAAGGAGTAAGATTGTTTTTACGTGATTTCAAAGGTCACTATGTGTCTCGAGACATGGATCCCCGACTGCAGACTTTACCTACACAGTTATGGGCACAAGGCCCTACTGATGTTGGTTGCATGAATATTACACCATATCGAGTTACACTAAAGGCAGGAGTGGTATTACCACGAATGCGACAATACAAGTTACCACCAGATGCTGTAGTGGCTTTACTGCAAATTATTGACGAGCTCATTGCCCAAGGAGTGGTTGTGGAAACAGACTCCAATGTATGTAATTCCCCGATAATTCCGATTCTTAAACGAACAGATCCAAAGGCCCCGCCAGTATATCGATTGGTTATTGATCTGCGCGAATTAAATAAATGCATAGTACCACAATACCCCGTAGTCCCAGACATTTCTTCATTACTGACAGCCATTGATTCCGAAGCAACATTCTTTACTGTAATTGATCTCAAGAATGCCTTTTTCAGCGTCCCAATAGATCCGGAAAGCCAATACCTGTTCGGATTTAATTTAAATGGACGTAGCTTTAAATTCACACGCGCACCTCAAGGATTTACAGAAAGCCCCAGCATTTATAGCCAAGCACTGAAACGAGAACTCGACAGTATCCACATGCCAGTCAACACTGCCCTACTTCAGTATGTCGATGATCTGCTGATCACCGCTAGAAGCGAACCTGAATGTGAAAAAGCCTCACTGACGGTTTTACAATTTTTGGCCGAAAAGGGGCACAAGGTGTCCCCTTCTAAGCTGCAATTCTGTGTCCAGCGAGTTGTTTACCTTGGTCACTCGCTGTCCAAGGAGGGAAGGCAGCTTACACCAGATCGCATCCAGCTAATTGCTAATATGCCAATACCCAAGACACAAAAGGAGGTGCGGGCTTTCATAGGCCTCACTTCATATTGTAGGCAGTGGATCCCTCAGTATGCATTTCTAGCAAAACCATTCATTCAATTGACAACACAGGAGGCAGCCACATCGACTGTTCTCCCTTGGACTCAGGAACATGCACAAGCTTTTGAAAGCCTAAAGAAAGCCTTGTGCCAAGCACCTGTTTTAGCAACACCATGTTACAATAAACAGTTTACACTCTTTGTTACAGAACGCGAAGGTACTGCCTTGTCAGTACTCACACAGGAACAAGCAGGATCACACAAACCATGTGCTTATTTTTCTAGTACATTAGATCCCGTAGCTCAGGCTTTGCCTGCATGCCTAAAATCAGTGGCAGCAACAGCTTTAGCAATCAGACAAAGCGATGCCATAGTGTTAGGACATCCATTGACAGTACAAGTACCACATGCAGTAGAGGTTCTTGTGAACCGCACACAAACACAACACTTGACTATAGCACGACTTACTGGTTATGAATTAACATTGTTTCAGCCACATATAGAAATCAGACGTTGTAGTACATTGAATCCTGCCACACTGTTACCTATAAATGGAACAGACCCACTTGCACATGATTGTATTGAAGTTATCACTATCACGACGAAACCCAGACAAGATTTAACAGATGTCCCACTGTCAGACCCAGACCTGACGTTGTATGTAGATGGTTCATGTATGAGAACAGGTACAGGAGAGCTAGTGGCCGCTTACGCAGTCACAACAGACACTGAAATCGTTGAAACAAATTGCATAAATACCTTGTCCGCTCAAGCAGCAGAGCTCATCGCTCTGACACAAGCCTGTATTCAAGCCGCAAATAAAAAAGTCAACATATACACTGATTCACGTTATGCATTCGGAGTTGTACATGACTTCGGCGTGCTGTGGCGAGAGAGAGGTTATTTAACTTCTCACGGACCCCTCATTCATGCCTTATTAGATGCAATACATCTACCCACTGCAATATCAATTATGAAATGTAAAGCTCATACGAAAGTTACTGATATCATTTCTCAAGGCAATGATCTAGCTGACAGAACAGCTAAACAGACTGCTCAAACTCGAACATCCGACATGACAAAGACAATAGTCCTGACACCAACATATTGCATGATGGTTAAGGATCCCGCTCTTGACGTAATTGACATACAGACACATGCTACACCAGACGAAATAAAGAAATGGACTGAATTAGGAGGGATCCAAACGGATCAAGGATGGATGACGAAGGAAAAAGCTGTGTGGTTCCTTCCTGATTCAATGATCCAAGTCATTATTAACACTGTACATAGTCCAGCGCATCTAGGAGAAAAAGCTATGCTAGACAGCATTCAACACATTTGGTTCAACAAACATTTACGAGCAGCAGCTAAACAAAAAGTTCGTACCTGTATGATCTGTTGTCAGTTTAACCCAGGTAAAAGCATTCCCGTAGAACAGGGTGGATTTCAGCCTCCTGATCACCCTTTTGAAGTCCTCCAGATGGATTATATCCAGATGGAACGATGTCGAGGATTCAAATATGTTCTCGTAGTTGTCTGTGCTCTTTCCCGTTGGACAGAGGCATACCCGGTTTCAGATTACACTGCCCCGACTACTGCCAAACAGTTAGTTCGAGAATTCTTCCCACGGTACGGTTTACCACGTGCTGTCTACTCAGATAACGGCCAGCCGTTTTCATCCGAATTAATGAAACACGTTTCACTTTTGTTAGGCTATCAGTGGAAATTTCACTGTGTCCGACACCCCGAGGCAGCAGGTCTCGTGGAAAGACATAATCAGACCCTGAAAATGAGATTGTCCAAAATATGCAGAGAGAAAGGTGTCGACTGGGTAGTAGCCTTACCCGTTGGACTCTTTTACATGAGAATGGTAGCACACTCTCGAACGGGGCTATCCCCGTATGAGGTGATCTTTGGCAGACCACCAAATATGTGGGGGGACGCCTATACCACGCAAAATAACTGATATTGACTGTAATATGCTGACAGATTACTTGGCTTCCTTGATGTCTGCACTACAATCTTGTCGTTCACAGGTAGCTGCAGCTTTTCCCGACAACACTGAGGTGAAACCCCATGACGTAATTCCAGGAGATTTGGTCTTAGTGAGGAACTTTGATCGGAAGTCTCAGCTGGATCCTAGGTGGAGGTCGCCTCAACTCGTATTGTTAACGACGAGGACAGCCGTGAAGATCGAAGGTCGAAAAGGCTGGATACATTCAAGTCATATCAAGAAATTTCATGGACTACCGTCAGATGTAAACGACACACCTTGCGTGTCTTCACCGATTGACTCAAAACTTCCTTTGGTTGAACTGAGTAACCATGAACAATACAAACTAAAACTTAGGTCTAACAAGTCAGGCAATTTGATTGTTTAAGTCCTCTCCAAGGTGAATCGGTCGAATTTGTCTCTGACATGTATCCCTTAGACCTGTATAGAGAAAGAAACAGAAGGATAAAACTGAAACGACATGCGTACTGTAAATCACTGCGTAGTCATTGCACAGTGACGTTATTAATTTTGTTTTTCTTAAGTCTTTTAATAATTACTGCAAGTATATTGTTGCACATATATTATCCTATTTCTAGACATGTTTATAATGTTACTGCTGAACATTCTTTTAGTGAATTACCTCCGCATGAGTTGTCTTATAGATTTGCGCTGCGCAATAACACGTTTATTAGTATGTTACATCATTCCCATCAGGTTAGCAATGCTACAAATTGTTGGATATGTGGCCGACTTCCTCCCTATCAGAATTATAAAGGAATTCTACCTCTCTTTCCATACCCGTTCACACACAACGGCTCCTGTGGAGCATGGTTTAGTTTAATTAATTCCCTAGATTCGAATTCTGCAGTTTACCAGAATAACAGGGTATGGGGAAATCTGAACTTAGTTTTACTCAAAGTCTGTCACCCTAACAAGGAGGGACTTCCCAAAAGAACAGGAACTGATCTAGAAAATGAAGTATATGGATTAGGTAATTTTACGCTTAATCTCATGATCCTGAATGTCGAATCCGAAGCTACTCCAATTTTGCCCGCCATGTCAGTATTTCCAGTTAAAGGTGAATTATGTGTAAGAAAGAATGGTTCCATACATATGGGCCATAGTAGATGCACTACTGTAATAGAATTTAGTGATCAAGGCAAGTCTACATTTAGAGCTTCCCGCCATTCCTACTTCATATGTGGTCAGACGGCATACATACGTTTGCCACTAGATTGGGATGGTACCTGCTACATCGGATTCCTTTTGCCACCTGTTTTCCTAGCTCCTCCTGATTATCACAGAAATACTCATTTAGTACACAATAGAGAAAGGAGAGATCTCCCAATAGTCGATTATACTGAAACAGCATGGGAAAAATACACAGATTTCAATAAAGGTCTCTTTCCCTATATAGGTACGGTTACCAATAGTAAGCTGATACGTAGATTAACTAGAACCCTTGAAGCAGTAGTGAACGAAACTATTTCCGCCTTAGGCAATTTAACAGAAGAGCAGTCTGCTATGCGGATTGTTGTGCTTCAAAATCGTCTTGTCCTTGACGTCATCCTGGCCGATAGGGGCGGAGCTTGTAGGGTCATCGGATCAAGTTGTTACATTTTCATACCAGAAAATTCGCCATCTGTATATAAAGCCATAACTCGCCTTCATAAGATTGTAAGCCAGATACACCAGAATCCAGGCACCTGGACTTGGTCCGGTTGGTTTTGGAGTGTATTATCTACCTTTGGATGGAAGGTCCTATCCTTCCTAGGTATTGGCTTTCTCATACTATTCAGTTGCTGTCTATGTCTACAATGTGGACCAGCGATCTGTGGTCTGTGTGCCACATCTTGTATTCCACCACCAAGATTTCATTCATCCCAGAAGAAAAAAGAAGAACAAATGATACTATATGAACAGATCAACGGATTGATGAAGATTGATATCTCTTAACGGGCAAGTAGGGGACAAGGAGGGAATGTGGAAATATGGATTTTTCTGATCAGTTATGTCCCCTATCTTGGACCCCAACGGTTTCATGTATGAATCACAAGTACATGTATGTTCCCTCCAGTTCCAGTTATGAAGACGCAAACACCTGTGCGTCCACCGTCAACATGTCCTCTTTCAGATCCGCCATGAATGGGCCGGATATTCCATTCCTAAGTATGAAAGGCCACCGGCTTTATATGGTTCACTTATGCCATTTTACAGTCCAGGCAAGTAGGCCCTGATTCTGTCATCAAGCTTTTCTTTCCTTCTTCCTCTGAAAGCTCCAGTCTGAGCCTGCATCTGTGACTATGAACTTTGTCTCATTCCCTGCGCGGCTAACGGTGCCTGACATCAGCCTGTTGCCTGCCAAAAACTGTATTTCACCTTCGAAATTATCTGCTCCGCTCCCTGCCCAATGCATTCCTGTCTGGTAGTTTAAGTAAACATTCTTCCAGCTACCGAGCAAAAGGCCCGGCTTCTCTGTTTTTATGCAAGTAATTCATAGCCCTGTTACTATGGAAGATTTTCTGCCCTCGCATCTAGTGTAGACACTTAGACGCTTGTACACGCACTCACAGTCAGTATAGAATAAGATTCTACTCTAAGAGACCTCTCTTTTGGATAACATAGTTCTTTAAACATAGGATGTTAGATATGATTTGGGATTAGGTTGACTTGACCCTCCAGACTTCTGTCGCCACATGTAGAGCTAAATGTCAAGTCCCCTTCACCCCCTAGTTACACGTCAATCATACGTCATGCTGCTGCGCGCGCATTTCTGCCAAGTATTTCTGCTGACCTTGCGAAATTCTTTCATGGAACCACCCTATTATGACATCATACCTGATGACGTTCTTTAGTTACACCCAGTTACGCCCACTTTTGCTACGCATGTATGTTTTATCTTTACTATCAATTGTTACGCCTCCTGCATTTGCTTCACTGTAATGCCTATTGTATAAAAGTGATTACTTATCAATAAAGTAAGGTCTTCACTTCCTGAACCTCCGTGGTGATGGAACTTGGAGTCCACGATTCGAATCGTCCATTGGAATAAAGCCCATTCCGAACCTCTAATACCACGGATTTTGCCTCTTATTTTACTGAGCTATTTTTATTATTTTTCTGTATCAAATTAAGTCCCGGTAATTAAATTATTTACCACACTTTCCATGCCTGGTGGTACGGAGTTTGTTATAACCACAGATTAGACAGGGCTTACGTTTACCCTATTACGCTCGCTATTAAAAGAGATTTATTATGGTTACCCATTACTAATTTCTTGAACATATCTGCTCAATCCTTACCATTCCATACTCCTTGCAGTGAAGAAGTATCCAAACCTCCTTGAAGTTAATAATGATTGTTTATTATCTATTGTGTTTTATCTCTTGGCTATTTCATAAGTTTTTATTAGAGGACTTAATATGTACCAGCTGTTACATTTTGAATGCAAAGTTCTGTTGTATCATTTGTTATATTCTTCTCCCTCCCCTCCTTTCCCCTTCCCATTTTTTTGTTACTTTCCCCCCTTTTATGATATTTTTTGCACTATGCTATAGTTATATAATATATTCAATTGCTATTATGTCTTATTTTGTAAATAAATGATCTTTTTAAAACTTAAAATCATTTGATATCCTGACTCTAAATTTGTCATCTTAACCACTAGACATTCCATCTCTCGAGATAGGAACGATGATGGATTATGGTTAACATGGCACCTCTACTCTCAATTACTGAAGTTCAGGATATTAAAGCAAATGTTTATATTTGTAGTGCCAGAACAGTTGATGTACAACACATTTTTATTTCCTTCAGTTACAGCACTCCTGTTTAAAGATTTTTTTAGCCATACTCCTGTGTATTGAGAACGTGAACACCAGAAAAAGAAGGAATGGAGGTCAGAGGGCACAAGATCGTTAGCATTTTCTTATGCTTACAATTAATGATCGACTTCTAGTGAGCAGTATATTGAAATAGCAGAATAACAAGATTCCGGACGACAGAGGGAGTCCTTCTTTTTTATCTCTTCCCCCATTTAACTGGGAATCAAACTTGTCCTCCTCCTCACACAATTTTGACAATGGACCATTCAAAATGTACACCTGGTTTGCCAAATCAGCTTTCGCTTTGTAAAGAAAGCTGTGAGCATCCTTCCTGGAATTTTTGCTTTGAGGGGTTCACCAATCCCCTTCCACAACTTTCTGCTTGGTGTTAGGGCCAGCCACTTCTGGTATCTTTGCTTCTGCTGGTTTCTGTGCTGCTGCATGGTAGACTATTTCCGAGTCCTGGGTCTTTTGTACCTAGCCACCAGGAGGCACAGAAGGGGCCCTGGGAGTTTCCATCATCCGGCCTGTAACACCTGAATCATGGAGGTAGACACAGATGGACAACTAGTCTTGGTGCTATCAAGGCAGACTGGCCTGTCTCCCAAAGCATCCCTGACCGTATTAGGCCCTCCAGCCTGCTTTGCATGTCTCACCACCCACTCAGGCCTTCAGAAGGCCCCCTGATGGCCAATGTCCGATGCAGAGAACCCAAATGTTTGATGAATCTTACTTGATTTGCTTAATTGGTGCTAGTTTCCGGGGAAGAGTCCGGTGGTCGAGCTTGCTGGTTGTATCTAGAAAAGGAATCTCAAATCTTGACGCCTCTACTTCAATGCCTCATAAGTAGCCTTTGTGATTTTGAAAAAGGTCTGAAGAAGCAGAGACTGTTCTCAAGTCAGAAGGGATTGTGCCTTGATCATCATAAAGGTTTGGCTGTCCACTGTCTTCCAAAAGCCACAAAAAATGGTTCATTTCTCACAGAAAAAAAATCAAGTAAAGGAGCATTTTCAAAACAAAGTTGGATTTCTTGGATTTTAGTATGGTGATTTACTTTTTCCATTGAATCAAGCTCTCTTGGAAAAAGTCAAAAGTGCCTCCCACCACTGATCTGAAAAATATTCCTAGCACTTTAGTAGTGGAGTGAGAGGTATTCAGGTCATTTGCCTAGTCCTTCCAATTCAAGGTCTCCCAGATTAAAAAAACAGGTCAGTCCACAGGAACTGAGTTTCCAACAAAGAAAGCAAGCTTCTCACAGCTAACCTAAACCTCAAAGCCCTTGGGAATATGCTTAGAGAACTGTCTGCCACAGCTTTAGGAGAAAAGCCTTGGTGAAGGGATTTAGATACATCTACAGGAAAACACCCAAGATTTCCTTCAGGAGTCAAATATTGATTTTGTTATTTGCACCAGTAGGTGAGCTCTCATCGCCTCCTTTTCCAGGCTTCATTTGAGGTGCATTAGGCCGCATGCACATTTTTGAAAGTCATAGACTAGTTTGTCATTGATACGTACATACAAACATTTCTACCTACCTGTCACCCTCAATTTGCCAACAGTGTGATATAAAAGTTTGTCTCAAAGATAACTTTATTGCAAAAGATATCTTCCAGAATCACTTGCATGCAAATTTGGAGATGATAGGTGTCTTTCAGGCCCCAATTTTTGGCATTTAAGTGAGTCCCTCTCTATGTCAAAGGGATTCAAGTACCTTCCAGTAACACCACAGGGATGCCTTCCAGACCGAGGATGGCCAACAGACAAGTGGCATAAAGAAACTTGAGGGGGCCCCCTCTGCAAAGTACATGGAGCCCAAACCAATGCTCTGCACCCAGTCAGGAGCTCCTAGGCCAGGGACCCATGCACAGTGCCAGAGGGGGCCCCATGGAGGTTGCCCCCCACACAGATGGGGCTAAAATTACGCCACCGCAAAAAATTAATATTAACAAAAATCAAGGGATTACCCAAAGATGATTGAATTTTTCACCACAGTTCACCCATTTTGGGTGCACATCCTCCATCTGTACATGTTGCTGATCTAAATGTGCCTTTGGCATGCCTTTCTTTAAATTAAGACATCTTCTTAATGTTGATAAAATATTTGGGTTTAATGTCCAGGATGGAGGTTGAATAACATTTAATCGGAAGTCATTTGTCACTAAATCTGTTCTTTGATCTGATTGGCAAGCACCCAGGCTCCCCAGACCAATCACAACTCTGCAATGCGGCGTTCTGATTGGTCTGAGTGCTGTGGCATGGTGTTCAACCAGGGGCTGGAGGGGTGGGCATGATCTCCATGTCGGCAGTGATGCAGCCTGCATGGTGAACAGGGAAAGTACACATGACTGGTTTAGGTGGCCTGAGAGGGCAGACTTAACAGCCCAAACATTCATTGCACACTTAGAAGTAGGCAAACCACTCCTCACCTGCCCTGTTCTGAGAGCAGAGCAGATCCGCCCACCCGCAAACCAGCACAAAGCATAAAATGATAATAACACAAAGTTATTATCATTTTATGTTTTGTGCTTTGCACTGCTCAAAAGCAGTGGGGTAACACTTCTCCGCCATTGTAGAGGAGCCGCCACTGTTTGTACATCTGGGCCATAGATTCAAATGCACTTCCTTTTTTGACCTCTAAACACACATCAATTAATGATCAGAGTATAACAGTTCTTTCATTCTGGTTGCAGCAGCCGAGTTTAGCACACCTGCATTACTATGAGTCATTCATTTGAAAGTTTTTAAATATTACAACTGCAACCAATGTAGTCTCCATAAATGAGGACCCTAAAAGCAAAGTCATGTATTTTTGGATTTGAAAGTCTCTGGAATCTGTACATGGGGCCAGAGTCATGTGACTTTCATGCATGTGCCGATGAAATTGAATTGTGTTGTAGAAGGACAACCAAAAAGAACAAAAGAAAGATATGATGGTGCTTGGAATATCTCTGACTCTATCACCAAAACATCACTGAGCACTAAGGTCATTCAGAGCTAACCAGTGACACACCGGAACAAAATCCACTTATTTTTGTCACTTTTTTGCCGCAATAAAACAGATACAACAATTTGGGAAATTACCAGGAGGTGCGAGTCTAATAAAGCACACATCCCAATAACGTTCGCCTTTTACTAGCAGAGAATGAAAGCTGAAAAAGGCTAGCGGTTCTAATGTAATTCCTCATAATTAATAGTCAGCACCTAATCGGATGGCTTTATCTAGTGGTAATGCTATCAGGGAGTTGGCCATTACTGACCTAGTCAGCAACAGTTCATAATTGGAGCCTTGGTGTCAGACCTGATCAGCTAACCATGGCTTCGCTCAACAGACTCTAAATTTAGTCATCTCTAAAGCACGCCGAGATCTCAGTATGTTTCATAAAAGACCAGAGAGCCTTGTCAGCAAGAAACTTAGGGACATATGTACAAGCCCCTTTCTCCACGGGAATGTCACTTTTTGTGACGTTCCGGTGGCGATAGGGGCTTTGCCTTATGTACAAGGTAGCATTAAGCCACTTAACTTGGCTTAACTCTGCCTTGTACATAAGGCACCCTTTCACGCTATATTTAGTGTGAAAGGGGCATGCAGTGAGTGTTGTGGTGGGCATTCCACTGCAACATCCATTGTATTTGACGCTGCCCCCTATGTACAAGGGTGGCGTACATAGGAGGCAGCGCCAAAATTAAGACCAGGAAAACCCTGTTTGTAATTTGGTGAAACGGGGAGAAATGCATTATTTCTTCTCGTTTTTGCTTTTTTCATGTGTGTTGTCTTGTGCACATGGAAAAAGCAAAATGCCATGGTTTGTTAATGTACAGGAAGGTGTCCCTTCCTGTACATAAACAAACGTTTTAAAAAAATGCCATTTTATAATTTTCATGTGTGTTGCATGAAGCAGCACACATGAAAGTTACAAAATGGCATTTCTAGGACTGTTCATGTGCAGGAAGGGACACCTTCTTACACATACCCAAACCTCCCCTGCACACAGACACCCTTGCACTCTGGTGCTAGTTATTAAACTTAGTGCCATCGCAGGGGGAAATGCAAGGTGGCACCATATTCTTGTACATATGGTGCAGCCTTGCGTATCCGAAGTGGCAGAGCGTGTTGTTAAGCCCAGGAGGCTAATGACTAACTCCGCCACTTCAATTGTACATATCCCCCTTCGATCGTAAAATGTTCAAGAAGTAAAAACTGGAAGCCCCATGCAAATAATTTTTTTCTGAATGAAAACGTGTGACCTGCACTTGTTTTTCAGAAAAAGCATCATTCCCTGCACAACTGCCACCCAGAAACTAAAATATTCTGAAAATCTCTAATGCTTAGAAAAAAGCATACATCAAAAGGTAAACCTCCTGAATGGGTATTTATATATATTTATTTCATAACAACACGATTCAGGAGTTTCAGAAATAAAAGGACCAATTAATAAAGGTTGGAGTATTAGTGGGTGTGAAGGAGGCTTATAATAAACCTAGCTTCTCTTCAATTTACTCCTGAAATTCAAGAGGACTACAAGAATTAATCACAGCAACATTTTGTGAAAGGGGCCATAGTAATAAATGTGCTGGTCAAGTGACTAACAATTTATGATACTATAGATGGTGGAGTGACAGGAAGAAGTACTCAAGTGGAAAATTATATTATTTATTTACAAACATAGAATGCTTTTTTTAAATATTCCATCTAAACATTAATACATAAACCCTTGTTTGCATATTTAAAATAATCACAACAATAAACGAGGCTAAAATATAATACAGCTAATACTAAATTAGTCTTGCTGCAAAATTAGCCGGAATTGATATTCGTGCTATTTTTCAAAACATAGTTTACTTGGATAGTGAAGTGAATTTTGGCGGTAAGGTCAAGTGGAGTAACAATGGTGCCGCAGGCCGCAATGTAAAAAATGAAAACTTCCCCACCGCTTTTTAGGTAGTGAAGGAAACATAGGACCGTATTTTTGAGGCCATGCGTAAAAAATGCACCATGTTGCGCTCTATTTACAAAGTGCATCACTTTGCAAAGCTGTGCGCTACATTATACCTGCGTCAAGTATAATGCATGCAGGGTGGGCGGTCCCCCGCAAAAAGCCTTCTCGAAGTGGCTCAGTGAAATCTGTCAGATTTCACTGCGCGACTTCTAGGAAGCTACTGCGTCAACATCTTACGCCTGCCACACTGCAGGCGTAAGCCTGACGCAGGCCCTTTAACATGGGGCTTGTCTCATATGAAAGGACACGTCGCTGGAGTTCGTCTGTTTTCTGACACACCCCAGCAATGCGTCAGTTTGCACCGAAAGATAAGTCAGTAATACTGACGTTACTGTCATTCCTTGCTACATGATGCGTCATACAGTAAATATGACGCATCCATCATGTCGCAAGGAGGGCGCACTGAGAAGTGATGCATTGCTGTTTTCACGCAGCGATGCATCACTTCTCATAAATAAGGCCAATAATAGGGTGTAGTTGGCATCTCACACCCTGGGCCCCGTTGTCACTGAGCCTGATGCACCAAATATAGCTGCACCCCTAGCCAGCTCAGGTGTGGCTAATGCTCCTAACAGTTCATGCTATCATTATTAGAGCTGGCATGCTGTTCCAGAACAGATTATGTATCTCCATGAGACAATGTACTAGCCCATGGCCTCAAAGAGAAAAGCAACTGAATAGACCCACAGGCAGCATGTTCATCCCCAGGTGCCCCCTGCAACAGCCCACTCACGTCCGGCTTTGGAGATTTGAGTCCATGGATGTGTTTCAAGCTGACCTTCAGTGCTCGCTATAGCTGCCCAGGCTTTTAAATAAAAACAATGTTCTTTTCTTTGCCTCCAGCAGCCACAGCCATCCCACTTTCTTTTCAAATACTCTCTCTTTGGCACTGAATCTTCCCAGAAGAGGAGTTATCTCGCTGCACAAGGTTATCTGTTCATTATCAACCTCTACAGCATCAGTCTTTCATAAAAAAAAAAAAGAAAAAAATCATTCTGCGAGAAAATCAAAACGCAGTCATATTACATTGGGGACGTGGCGTTATTTGTTATTCTCACTAAAAGAGACAAGAGACACCGCTCTCAGATTCGGCGATAGAGCCGGCCGCTGCTCTGCTAGTTTGGCGCTACAGGCGGCATCTATCAGGGGCCTCTAATAGGCCTGGGCAGAATGATTACAGTTGAGATTATTTAGAGCTATCCATCTGCTTTCACAGCGCTGCAGAAACGGTATGTGCACTTCCTGGCAATTTCACAGATGGTGCAGTGAATCCCTCATGTTTTTTGTCAGCTGCTTTGGCTGTCAATCACAAATACAGTCCAACTGAGGGTTTGTTGTGAGAAGCGGTGAGATTGCAAGTTTTATCTAGGTAATGACTTGGCAAATGAGAATGGCTTCATAGGGGCACGCGAAAGTGATAGTCAGAGAGGATTCATTTGCTCAGATAACGTGAAGTGGACGGTAAATCTCTCAGTTTAGAATGGGAACAAAATGGGATTATTCCATTATGTAGTGCACCAAGGCAGTGTATTTCATTTTGGAAAATCCCAAAAGTTAACTTTATAGATGGACTCGAGAAAATGTTGTGTTCCCTACCCCAATAAAGACAATGTTATGTGCACCTTCGCTGAACCTCTATCTGTATAGGGAGGGGTGGGCTGCTCACGGCTATTTAATAGGCTTACTTTCGGTCTGTCAGAACTCGTCTGTGAAATGACGGGAAGATGACGATATAAATATATTAAGGTATTTATTAAATTAAGAAGGACAGGCGAGCGCCAGGCTACACAGGCTCCCCTCCAGGACATCAGCCAGGATCTGATGTACTGGAACCGAAACTGAACAGAACCCACAGGGATTCCATGCCACGCTCCACACACAATGTATTGAATGTAAACAAACTGCCATAAGGCATACACTACACATCCCCCTCTCTTGGAAAAATAAAACAAGGAACAAAATGTGAAATACATAACCATAAGAAAGTTACATGACAATATGTATACAATAAAATAATAATGATAAAGATGGAAGGAAGAACTTTTAGGAAAACAAAGAATTACCTCTCTAAGCAATGTGAGTATATTCCATAACACATTACTTGACATATTCCTTAAGCCATGCCGGTAAAACCCTCTTCCTTTTACCACTGTCCACACCTGTGTCCCCACTCCCTTTCACACCTTCCATATTAATGCTAGAACTACCAGGCACTTCCCCCTTCCTTTCAGTGGGAAGAGATTCCGGAAGAGCGGAAATCTCTCCATCAAAATTCGCAGTAACATTGAGCTCTTTGAACGTCCCATCCTGTTCCACTAACCCTTTATCAACACTCTCTCCACAACCCAAATCAGCCTGTACTTTGCTGCAATCAAAATAATCCTTCACCCATTCAAAATTAGGTGTATGCTCAGAATGTGGAGTATTCTCTGTATGCATCTGATCCCAATCAAATGCAACATTTCTCATGTTCCACACCCTTCCATCTCCCAGCCTAACAGCATTACGGAGAACCTCCACCACTTGCTGTGCAGCTTCAAATCTACTCTCACCTTTAGGAACTTTATCGGGTCTTTTGATTTTTACCCAGTCACCTACTTTTACTGTTACCTCCTTTGAACCATGTTGTACATCATAATACTCCTTACACTTACCATGTGCTATTTCTAGGTTATTCTTTACTTCTTCTGGTGACCATTGTTCAATCCCACCTCTCATTATCCAGTTAGGACAGAACTTAGATCTAGGCCTTCTACCTCTCATCATAATAAAAGGTGATAAACCTGTTGTGGAATGCTTTGTCACTCTATAAGCCCAAACAGCTTTGTGCAACTCTAACTTCCAATCCAAATGTTTACTCAATGCAAATTGAATTACACCTTTGAGAACACGATTAAACCGTTCCACTGTACCATTTCCGCTAGGATTATAAAGCGAAGTTGACTTATGTTGGATGCCACATTTCTGGAAGTATTCTTTTGCAGTATTGGATGTAAATTGTACTCCGTTTTGTCACTTAAAACACACACTGGCAGCCCTTCCAAAATAAAAATCTTTTATCCAAAAACTTCAAAACTGTGTGAGTGTCTACTTTGTCCACAATCCTGACCACCGGCCATTTGGTGAATAAATCAACCACAACAATGCCATACTCTCTCAAGTCACCTACTGGTCCAAATATATCAATTGCAATTACTTCCCAAGGAAGACTGGGAATCAACCCTTCACTCATAGGAGGTCTCAAAGTCTTAAGAGATTTATCTGCAGAAGAACAGATTGAGCATCCTCTAACAAATTTCGCCACTTCCATGTCAACTCCCAGCCACCAGAACACGCCCTTCACCACAAGTTTGGTCCTGACTACTCCAAAATGTCCTTCATGACACAACTCTAAAATTCTTTTTCGCAGACTTCTAGGAGGAATAATTCTATCAACTCTAAGTAATAAATCTTTATCCAAGGACAATTCTGTCCTCATATCCCAATAAGCTTTTTCCTCCTTTTTAATATTGAATTTCTTTGGCCACCCTTTACAAATATAATTAGAGACCGCTTGTAAAACATCGTCCTTGGATTGTTCCTCCACCCATTCCTTTTTAGTAATGACCGGGGTGCCTGTGTCTTGGATAAGGGCAATGCTAAAATTGCCCCACGGGTCATCCTCACACTTCTCTAAGGGAGCAGGCAGTCTAGAGAGACAATCTGCGACCACATTGTCCCTCCCAGGTACGTAAATGATTCCATAAATGTACTCTTTCATCCTCATGGATATCCTTGCCAGCCTAGCAGAAGCTCCTACACTACCATCGCTAGTCAAAATCTTAACCAGAGGTCGATGGTCGGTGCGGATGATAATAGGTTTGCCCCACACAAAGGCTCTAAAATGTTCTAACGCCCAAGCACATGCTAATGCTTCCCTTTCAATGATGGGATATCTGGTTTCCGCAGGAGATAAAGCTCTTGAAGCAAAAAAGATAATTCTTTCATGACCATTATTTTCCTTCTGCGACAAGACTGCACCCAGTCCTTTGTCGCTTGCTTCCGTGATCAAAAAACACTCTAAGTTTGGGTCAAAACTACTCAAGGCATTCACATTATCCAGATATGTTTTGATTATAGAGAAATCTTTCTCACAGTCCTTTGTCCATTCAAATTTAAAAAAATGTTTTAAAAGTGAACGTATGTTGTATAACATGCTAGCAAAATTGGGTATGAATTTTGAGCAATATTCACTCATTCCCAAAAAGGATCTAACCTCCTCCTTGGTGCCCGGAGCTGGTGATCTTATAATTGCATTAATAAGTGACGGTTTAGGTTTCACACCCTCGCCACTGATAATGTGTCCCAAATAAGATACCTCCCTCTCGCCAAATTTACATTTGCTAAGCTCAACACTTAAACCAGCATTCTGTAAAATTCCCAAAATCTTATTAAGCAGTTCATCATGTTCTCCCTTGTTCGCAGCAGCTATCAAAATGTCATCTTGAAAGAAACTCACACCTTTTACTCCACCCAAAAGTTTGTGCATCAGCCGCTGGAAAACCGCCGCGGCTAAGGCAAGGCCAAATGGCATTCGTTTAAATTGATAACACCCAAAGGGTGTGATAAAAGCAGTGAGCCTCCTCGATTCTGGTGCTAATATGACTTGATGATAGGCTGCCGATAGGTCAATAGTTGAGAACCAACTAGCTCCCCTAAGTGAGGAAACCATTTCATTAATTTTTGGCAGGGGAAATTTCTCTATCACAATGTTGTTGTTTAGGTGGCGTAAGTCAATGCACAGACGAATTTTCCCGTTGCCCTTCCTCGCGACGACAACCGGAGAAATCCATTCCGAGCTTTCCACCTCCTCAATTACATCCTTAGCTAACAAATCTTGTAACTCTTTATTGACTTCGTCCCTTATCAGAATAGGGACTGGTCTCACCCTATGAACTCTGGGCTCTGCTGCTTCTTTAAGCACTATCTTATGTTCAAACCCTTTGAGAGCTCCTAAATCCCTTCCCAAAAACACTTGGAATTTTTTTTGTTAATAAATCCCCCATTTTGTAAGTTTCATCCATTATCAAAACTTTCTCCTCACTATTAGGGTCCAAGATAATGTGTAAATTCTTTTGAGCGAACCAACCCAACACGGATGGTCCATGTTCTGCCATGTATAATTTGCCTCTAGCTGATCTTCCTTTGAACCAGAACGTGAGCCAGCTGAACCCTAGCATGTTAATCCTTTCCGCATATACATTAATCCTGACATTCCCAAGGACACTTCACAAATAGGCTTCCCCTTGACTGATTCATCCGAGACATTTATGACATAGTTCCCTTGTAAGCTTTTGACACAAGGATCTTCACTGTCCCTTCTAACTTCATCGTCCTCATCTCCATCCCATACATATTTCACATTACCTCTTCTTCGGCACATTTTGCTAAAATGACCCACCAACCCACAAATGCCACATTTCTTCTTTAACGCTGGGCAATATTTACTGAACGCTAAATGTTCCTTGCTAACGCAGCGGTAACATCTCCTCTCTTCTTGTTTCCATTCTTTCTGTGCAGACTTCTGGACCTGAGTAGGCCAACGTAGTCCTGGATTCCTATTTGCGTTCTGTAATTTAAACACACCACTAGGGTCTTTTCCCAACTCTTTAACTACCGTGGCAAATCTTCCTGACATCTCCGATTTCCTTATTATGGCCAACACATCATCTAAGGGTGCATCCCCATTGACCCATAATCTGTCTTGTAATGAAGAATTGTTTTTATGCATGACCAGTTGGTCCCTAATAAGGTCATCGTGAAGATTATCAAACTTGCAATCTATTGCTAATCTCTTGAGGTCATCTAGCCATTCATCCACAGGTTCTTCTTTATGTTGCTTCCTTTGAAAGAATCTATATCTTATTACGCCAATGCACACCTTTGGGGCGAAATATCTGTCCAGATCTTTAAGTGCCGCCGCAAACACATTCCCATCATTATCCGCAGTTTTCTGCATTCACAAATATGTTTTTAAACCCACAGGACCTAAAGAGTGAAGTAGTAGTCTTTTTTTTTGGTCTGGTTTCATCTTACCATCCTCATCAACGGACTCAATATAATTCACCAAGTACTCCTTCCACTCCATCCATTTAATAATGGGTTGTGGTCCACTCACTCAAAACACATGTGGGGAGCTTATTGAGAAGTTTTGTTGAGCCATTCTCTGTACCTCTGTTTGGGATGCTTGGTCCCCCTGATCCATATGCAGTTCACAAAAATGTCAGAAACTGGGAATGTGTAATTACTTGTATCAATCAACACTATGGTCAATAAAACAATGACTTTTTTTTTTTTAATCCAAGGTTGCTGCACTAAAGTCTATTCATATATATAATCCATTCCGACTCTCTCACCTGTTCTTTTCTTCTAATTATTGCTTCTCATCATCGTCCTAACGTCGAGTTTTTAATTAAATATTCCTTAGTGTCTGCAGTTTTTTCTGTTCCTTCTCTCCCAATCGCGCTTCCTCCAAAATGACCGCTACGTTGAGCGAAGTCGCGTTACGTGACCTCGCGCGCTAGTGGTGCTGATTCTCACGCGCATGTCCCGCTCACGCTCTTCTGTTCGTGACGGAGCGAGCAGAGTCCGCGCTGGTATGGAACGTTGCTGCAGGTCGAATGATGCAGCCGATAGCCCCAACTATTCGCACCAAGCTGTGAGCACGGGAAGGAAAACTCCCAGTTCGCCTCAGTGTTGGGGAGGGTCCCAGCAAGAAAGACAAAAAAAAACAAGTCTTCAAACCAACGATCTGTCCCTTGACGCAAATCCATCAAATCTCCTCCGCATCCATTACACCTCTTCCGAGATGACAGCAAACACCTCGTGGGTCCATCTCATCCTCATCGCCAATTGAAATGATGGGAAGATGACGATATAAATATATTAAGGTATTTATTAAATTAAGAAGAACAGGCGAGCGCCAGGCTACACAGTCTCCCCTCCAGGGCATCAGCCAGGATCTGATGTTCTGGAACCGAAACTGAACGGAACCCACAGGGATTCCATGCAACGCTCCACACACAATGTATTGAATGTAAACAACACTGCCATAAGGCATACACTACAGTCTGTTTTTAGACTATTCTGATTAAATGTGGGTAAGGCATTCAAAATAAAACTCTACCAGACTTTCTCCTGGCCTATCCAATCCTTCATGAGCTGTCGTTGATGGGCATGGCACTAGCTAGCCACATGTGCTGTGGAGCACATCTAACAAGAGTATATGATGAAATAGGTTACCAAAGAACAAAGGAATGGAAACGGGTTTTAATTTTAAACGGTGGATTTTAGACCCTTAAGGAAGGTCATAAAAAAACTATGTTGTGCAAGTGTGTGTGTGCATGGGTGATTTTCTGTCACAAGTGGAGCCTGAATGAGGATTGAATTGAATGTCAAGAATGAAGGTGTGTAACGATTGTTGTTCATGACATTATTTTTATTAAGCTACCCAGTCAGTATTTTCTTTTACTATTGCCCTTCAATCGTGATTGGTAAGGTAATATGCAATGCGTATAGTTTTCTAGTCTAAAAGAACGTTTGTTATCAACATATAAATGGTTCAGTTCTTGAACTGTTTTGTTACTTTTCGATATTAAAGTTAAATCAATTACTTTCTTCTATCTGGAAGTAGTGTAAGTGTGTGCTCAGCTCTCCATTTTCATTTGCTGCATCAGTATTGAGACATGAATATTGTCAGACAGCCATTCAGTCTGCTTATTATGTGGTATAAATACTGATTAAGAGAGGTAGATGCGTGCAATGACACTTCTGTTCAGTAGTGTGGTTTTGGTGAGAGTTTCACATTCAGATATTGCCGACTTCGGCAGCCATTTTAGGCTGGGTGGAAGTTAATTTTGTCTGTACGGGTCTCCGACAGATTCCTGAGTGAAGTAAATAAAAGCATCTATGCCAACTTCACCGGTTTAGTAGGACTTGTCTTTATTGAGGAATTAAGACATTTTGACAAGATGTGAGTGTTAGAACTAGGGGTCTCTAGTAGGCAGAGGTAGTTACCTTTGACCAAATAGGGGCCCTTGCTTCTAGTCAGGGTAAGGGGGTACACTCCTAAAATAACCCCTGCTCACCCCCTTGGTAGCCTTGGCACGAGCAGTCAGACTTATCTCAGAGGCAGTGTGTAAAGCATTTGTGAATACATACAGTAATACAGTGAAAACACTACAAATGGACACCACATCAGTTTAGAAAAATAAGTAATCTTTACTAGACTTAACACAAGACCAAACGACAAAAATCCACAATACTGTAATCAAAAATAGACTTTAAAATGGTAGAAAAAAGCTTAGTTCAATGTAGATGGTAAATGCAACACTTTACTCTCAAAGTACCTTGGATGCGTCACGCAATACAAACAAAAGGGTCGCAGGGATGCAGGACAAGGCCTTTGTAAGTTCCAGGACATCCCCCTCAAGGTCTGCCTCCTCCTGGACTGCGGGAACTGGTGGGGGCGGGTTTCCTGTGCCCCCGGCCTCTTCTCTTTAAGGCAGGCACCTGGGCCACTCTTTCAGGCTCCAGGGCTTCTTGAACACTGTTATATCCTACTTAATTGTATAACACTGAATAAAGATGGCTTAAGAATACCTCCTGGCTCCAGGTGTCTTTCTACAGAGCTCATAACAAACACCCTTACTGGCTGCCATGGACCGTGTGGTTACACACGCCCACTCAGGGAGACCCAACATCTCCAAATGAGCACTTCTCTCCACCTTAGCCCAAGGGGAGCTCTCCAACTAATTACCCAACAGACAGTATACAGGCATGGCTGGCCTCACAGCTACTTGAAGAGTACCAGAGACCCCCCCACTCGAAGGGAACCTGAGCTACCTTGCAATGGCTCTCTGTGTTGTCAGTGGCAACAACTGGGTAAAATGCATTGGGGACGAACTGCTCTTCAGACACCAGGTGACACCTGACAGCTGTCAAACTGGCTCCGGTGTCTCTAAGAGCCTCCACTCTATGGCCATTGATGGTCACCAACTGCCTTTACTTTTTAGTGTTATCAGGAAGCTGGGTCCTGGGGACCACCTCACAATCTCCTAAGGAGACAAGGGACATCTCTGCGTGACCCCACCCACCTTGGGCACCCATCTCCTCCCCCAGGGCTACACTCGCCATCTATTGGGGTGGTGAGTCTTATCCCTCTGTGGGCACTGGGGATCATAAAGCCTATGGCCCACTTTACCACACTTGAAGCACTTCAGAGGTCCCCTATGAACAGGTTTACCTTTCGGGGCCCCGGGCTTCTTATCAGGGGGAGGCTAGGAACCTTTCCCTTGGTTCCCTTGGGGATTACTTTGGGGCCCTCTCTGGAACTCCCTCTGTTTACCCTTGTCCCCCCACTCTTCTGCTAGGGACCCTGCCCACCTTTGGCGGACTCTCCCACATGACCCTTCTGGATACGGGTGTTCACCCAGCGGTCTGCCTCCTCAGCAAGCTTCCTAGGGTTAGTCAGCTTGCTGTCAATAAGGTGCTGGCGTAGCTCTGGGAAACAATTATTTGACAAGTGCTCCCATGAAATCAAATTATAGAGCGCTTCAAAATCATTCACTTTGCTACCCCTCACCCAGCCATCCAATGCTCTGCCAAAGAAAGAGACATATTCTACCCAAGTGCTAGATTCCAGTTTCTTACAATTCCTAAACCTTTGTCTATAAAGCTCAGGGGTCAACCCATATCTGGACATTAAGGCCTCTTTCATGTGTACATAAGAATTCTGCTCTTCAGAAGGCAAATCTAATAAAGTGTCCCGCCCATCACTGAGGAACCGCCCCCACAACCCAGCTCCCCAATCCTTCTCAGGGACCCGGTGGGAGGACATAGCTACCTCATAGGTCTTGAACCATTGGCCAATATGTTCATTCTTATGAAACTCCTTAATAGCATCCTTGGGAATGAACACTCATGTTTCTACAGGCATGGATGGTGTGCTGCCACTAGAGGCAGTAATCTCTAAACTCTTGGCTTTCAATTCCAACTCCCTCAACATCCTTTCATGCTGTAAATGCATCCTCTTTTCCTCCAAGGCTATCTTCTTATTCCCCAACTCCATCTGCCCACCCATCTTGAGCTTGGCTAGCTCAGTCCTATGCATCCTATCTCTCTCCCTGTCGTCCAGCTCCTCTGTGGACAGGCCCTTTGAAGAAACACTGTTGCCTGGCCTTGAAGGTACTTCCCCCCGGTCAGGCTCAATGGCCCATCCAGCTGCTAATCTGTATTCTCTGCCTGATCCCTAGGCTCTTCAAGAGGCTCAATAGCATTTCTAGATTCCAGCCAGGCCCTCAGCGCCTTTTGGAACTCTTCCTTCTTGGCAATGCCTTTCACAGGGTTTTACATTTTTTTTACAGAAGGCTTTAAGCTGTGGCACAGTGTAGGTATCAACCCTATCTTCTTCAAAATGTAGATCCATAGATGCGTTGGATGC
This sequence comes from Triturus cristatus, assembly GCF_964204655.1. Taxonomy (NCBI): domain Eukaryota; kingdom Metazoa; phylum Chordata; class Amphibia; order Caudata; family Salamandridae; genus Triturus; species Triturus cristatus. The sequence goes on along the minus strand of NC_140591.1, from coordinate 1,043,614,038 downwards.
TGTTTTGTTCGTGGTGAAAAACAGTTGACAGTTCTCAAAAAGCAAAAAGTTCTACCAAAAAGTAAGTATTCGTGTTATGGTCTGCACTCACTAGTAGTGCACCCAATCACTGTGTATGAGTCACAAATGCAAGTCCAAATCCTCACCGCTGGCCACCAATTTTAGAACTGGTGGTCTCTAGTTCGCAGAGGTAGGTACCTTTGACCAAATAAGGACTTTTGCTTCTAGTCAGGGTAAGGTTTTACACTTCTAAAATAACCCCTGCTCACCCCCTTGGATGCTTGACATAAGCAGACAGGCTTATCTCAGAGGCAGTGTGTAAAGCATTTGTGAATACATAGAATAATACAGTGAAAATACTACAATTGGACACCACACCAGTTTAGAAAAATAAGTAATCTTTACTAGACTTAACACAAGACCAAATAACAAAAATCCACAATATTGTAATCAAAAATAGACTTTAAAATGGTAGAAAATAGATTAGTTCAATGTAGATGGTAAATGCGACACTTTACTCTCAAAGTATCTTGGATGCGTCACGCAATACAAACAAAAGGGTCTCAAGGAAGGTGATGCGTCAGTTCCTTACTGTAGCACAGGGGAGGTGATGCGTCGGTTCCTTACCGGAGAGGAGGAGATGCGTCAGTTCCTTACTGTGATCCGGTGCGATGCGACAAGATGGCGCCTCGAAGCAATGTGACGATCCGGTGCAATGCGAGAAAATGGCGTCTTGATGCGATGCGACAATGTTGGATGCGATGCGTGCACGCCCGACAGCCGTGCGGCGAACTCAGTAACTTCTGAGACACGGCAGGCCCTGCGACACACTTCTCCGGTGATGCACTGGCGACCTCTGTGGCGGCGACACGCTTCTCAGATGATGTGATGCGCTTCGTCGATGATGTGACAGCGAACAGCTGCAGCAGCGGCATGCTTCTTAAGCGATGCAACGGCAACTGCTTCGGCGGAAACACGCTGCTCCTTGTTGTGTCGCGCTCCCAGTGACTCGCAGTCGTCTCAGAGGGCCCAAACAACAGTAGGCCCCTCTCTGCAGGCAGAATTCCACAGCAAGGAAAATTCAGGGGTGCTGGTGATGAAGTCTTGTATCCCTGAGACTTCAGGCAGGAGGCAAGCTCAGTTCAAGCCCTTGGAGATTCTTCTTCAAGATTGCAAAAGTACACACAAAGTTCATTTTCTCCTTTCCTTGGCAAATAAAGTAACCACTGCAGGCCAACCCCAACAGCACAGCACAGGGGCAGTCTCCTCCTTCAGCTTCCTTGGTTCTTTCCCTTGGCAAAGGGGTCATCTTCATTCCCAGAAGTGATCTAAAGTTCTGGGGTCTGGGTCCCAGTATTTATACACCAAAATCCTTTGTCTCTGAAGGCAGAGAGTGTCTGTACCTAGTCCAAACCAGTTCTGTGCAGTCCTGGAGCACTTTATTTACAGGACTCCTTCTTTCCTTTGACAGTGTGGGCCAGGACCATCAGACGTGCCACAGGAGGTGGAGCCAGCATTGTAGAAGGCAGGCACAGCCCTAGTCAGACCCAGGTGCTGACTCCTCCCACCACTCTACATGCAGATAGGTCTATTCAGCCCTGTGCTGACTCACCCTGTCTCCTGGAATCCCCCAGCCCCTGTCACTCACAAAACCAGACACACAATACACAAGCTAGCAGAGGCAGGCTGGATCGTTAGGTAAGAAAATACCTACTTTCTAAAAGTGGTATTTTCAAACACAGAATGTTAAAACCAACTTTACTAAAATATGTATTTTATCATCCTGAGTTCAGGCATACTAAACTCGAATGTCTACCTAGTTCCCTGAGTCAGTTAGGATCATGAGATGTTATAATCAAACTGCCCATTCTAGCCTAAGGGAACAGGTAGCCTTGCACTAGTGAAAAACGAAATTGGCTGTAATTCACTATCAGGACATGTCACACACATCAGGGCATGTCCTAACTTTTACATAAAATGCACCCTGCCTTAGGGGTGACTAATATGTAGAAAAGGGAAGGTTTAGGGACTGGCAAGTGGGTGCACTTGCCAAGTCGACATGGCAGTCACAGACTGCACACTGGTACTGCAATGGCAGGCCTGAGACACACTTTAGAAGCTGCTTCTGTGGGTGGCACAACCAGTGCTGCAAGCCCACCAGCAGCATTTGATTTACATGCCCTGGGCACACATGGTGCTCTGTACTAGGGCCTGACGAGTAAATCAAATTAACCAATCATGGAGTCACTAATTCAATACAACACTTTACAATAGGGAGCACTTACACTGTGGCACTGACATTGTTTGTTGTAACACTGAATAGCAGTGGCACAGTGCCCAAAGCATCTAGACCAGCAAAACATATAGCAAAAACACAGGAGGCAACAGTAAAAAATGGAAGGGAGACCCACGCCAATGGTGCCAGGTCTAACAGTGAGATTACTCATAGGTTTAGTTTCACTAGTTATTGCAGTGAATATTTACTGTTGGGCTGCCAGGAGATAAAATGCAAATAAGATTATTTGTACCTCGGCCAGTGGGTCACTTACAAGAGCAGGAATTTGATTGAGCGGTTTAATTTTTGAAGAGCATATAGCCTCTGTTAAGTTCACTATGCCAAGTGTAGTCAGTGACAATAACAGCAGTCACATGAAGAAAATACTAAACAATACCGAAATAAAAATATATTGTTCATTACCCCTACAAACATCAAACATTAACAAAAATCAAGGAGCCACAAAAAAGTAAGATTTTCAGTTCATGGAAAACTGAAATTGATTAGGGATGCCGGGTTAATATAAAGGTTGAAGTGTTTCAGATACTTCCACAGCCTATATGCTGCTTGTTGATGGCTTTATCTAACGAAGTGCCTATAAAAAGTGTCTCTTTGTCTTCAATTTAATCTTTATTTTCTGGTCGTGCTATTCGGAAAAATCATCATTTTGCTTGATATGTAGACTTAATTGTCATGCCGTTGGTGCCATTTAGAAACATGTTGGGGTGAATTATTGTCAGAAGAGGTTGTGTCTGATAATCATTATCAAAAACATTATGTGATAGAAACAGCGTTTCATACATATTGCTCACCAGAATATCATCCCAGTGGTTGTAGCCATTCAACTATTAATTTCAGTGGGGTAGCGTGTTACTGAACAGCATTTATGGCGCAGTATTTCTATCAGAATATATTTTGGTCACATTCTTCAGGTACCATACCCCAGAATTGTATGCTTCAACATATTGCATACAAGTAACCTTGTCCTAAAGAACATTTACACTATGCACTAGAATTGTTCTGATCTGAACATCTTACAGATTATGCATTTAAATATTGTGTGTAGCCCATTTTCAATGGTAAGGATGCTTTAGAGACTGTACCAATTGTTCTGTTTGGTGGTCAGGACTTTTATTTTCACTTCCTCATTTGAAAAAATAGGGTCAACGAGTTCACATTTTTTTAAATATGATTTTCTGGTTCTTCACTAGGTAAGTGTCTACATGCTTACATTACTTTAATTACGTTAGGCACAGGAAACTTACATATACAAAATTAGTACTGGAAATAAAGTAGCAATCAACAACATCAGATTTGCCATAATGGTTGCAACTATCATAAATCTCTTGTAATGAATCTCTGTCCCCATTCCATATCTGCTGTTGCTCTTGATGCCCCAACTTCTGGCCACTAACCACCATGGAGCCACAACTTTTTTATGCAGCATTTTCAAAAATGGACCAATGTTCAATACTTTGGCATTAACATTAAATTAGTAGAATCCTTAATGCATAGATGCGTCTTACCTGTGAAAATTACTGAAATGTCATTTCTGCATTTTGTGCTTAAGAATCAGTTCTTCTTATTCTTGTTGATACTTGTATAGTTAACACATCTAGAGGGACACGATAAAGAAAAGTTATTAACATCATTACAAAAAGACTTACCACATAGTGATAGGTTGTTACAATGGTGCTAAATTAATTATTTCAGTGTACCAATGCTCAACTGAACTCTCCTGTTTTCATACATTGTCAATCCATAATAAACACCCTCCAGCTTGCTGCTTATTTATGACAATGAAAGTGCAAATTCGAAAATTCAAACTCTGAAGTCCAAGAATCATCAGGACTCTATAGTTACTTATAAGTATGAACAATGTAAATTATCAAAACCAGTCAATTTAGAGGATAGTCTTATCATTTTCAATGAATATCCAGCTAATGTGTCAGATATGTACATTTTGTGAAAATACATCATTGAATTAGGTATTTCACAGTAAGGTAATCATAAATGGAGTACAATACAGTCATTCATTGGTTCACTTATTTGACAAATCATTTTTAAAAGTATTATGCATGTCATAATTTACGTGAGGGGGTTCAATATTTTCATTATTTTTGCTAGATTCATGAGAAACTTAATATCTGACCTTCAAGGATTTTACTAGACCTCGGCTAAATTTACATTATACCATTGTAATTTGCGTAATTTTGGGAATTTCGTGTTATGCTTATTACACAAAACTCTCAAAATTACACCATTATATCACTAATGTACTGGAACAACAGAATACATCCGGCTGTTGTTTTTGGTGCTTGTTAAAAAAATGTATCCGTGTGTCAAAAGGTGACGCAAGGATGCATTTCGTGCTGAAATATAGCACAAAATAACAGATTCACATTTTGCATAATTATGCATACTTTTATCAAATCTTTGCATAATTACATGAAAGCAAATTTCACCAATTTCTCTTACCCCTAGAAATTACATCATTTCAATCTGTTCCATTATTAGTTGTGAGTAAGCAATGCATTCTTTAGAATATTGTGAATAGAGGTACCCACTAATATAATTTATTGAATGACTGAGCATTGGGCAAGGATTTGCAAAAAAAACTGTGTCATCATCTAGCAATAACCACAGTCTGTCTTTTAATGCAGCATGTTTCATCTTATTTCGTATGGAAATCCATGAATGAAACACAACCCATTTAGAATTTGTTTACTGTACACATGTAAGGCTAGAAATGTTTCGATGAAACATCCAATGCCTCATGCAATAAGAAACAAGATGCTTGCCAAGCACCAGACAAAACTGGAACAGTATCCATAGTACACTTTCACTGTTAACAAACAGCAATTAAAAACTTTATTCGACAATTAAGTCATAAAAGTATCAGGCATCAACCATAAAGTCAATACAAGGTATACCAAGACATAGTAATCACGTAGTTTTATGAGTAAACACCATAGGTTACACTTATTCATCACCTTGTAAACGCAATGTTGGTACCTATACATCCAAATAAATAAAAACATTTCGTTTCTGCATAACGACATTTTATCCACATCTAAAATGCACAATAGAAACAACTAAATATCCCAGACTAGCAATTTGAACAGTTAAACAAATCTATTAGCAGGCAATGAGTAAATACAGATGCCTATTCAAAGGGCGCTTTAAGTATTAATTTGTCTGGACCGTATTATCCAGGCCCATTTTATATATTTTGCCATTGCTATTGCAATTACCGGGCTCGGATCTGTACGCAGAACTCTTAAGGCCTCTTCATGCCTTTGGAAACCTAACAGTCGGCAAACAGGTAATACCCATTTTTTGCGTGGGGACACGTAAAGAGGGCAAAAAAACACAAAGTGGCTCAGAGATTCTATCGTATCTAGACACTTGGGACATTTGTCCTGAGACCCTATAACCCATTTAGATGAAAAGATACAAATCGAGAGGGTACCTATTCTGAACTGGAAGTAGAGTTTTCGATCAATGGGAGTTTCGATCAAACCCCAGAATAGCTCCTGTCTGGGGTAGGCCTTAATTTCTAGATATCTGGCTGTTAGAAGGGAAGTACTCCCCTTGGCTGATGATTCTAAGCCAATTAGTTCCCAATACTTAGCCTTGAGTGTTTCTTTTGAGGGGAACATCGCATTTTGGGGATCATCCCATAGGTTATTCCATCCCAGTCTATAAAGTAATGATTTTATAGACCTCAGCCACTCTATCTTAAGAAAAGGGTCTATTTCCATAATTTCCTTTAGGCCCATAGCGTAGTGCTTAAGCTCCTCGGTTGACCATACCCTACGCCAATACAGCAAAGGCCGCAGATTAGCTGTGTCTTGTAAAGTTTTCAGACCCAGGTCCCAGAATAAGGGTAATAAGGGAGTACTTTGCGGCTCACCAATGACTTTCCGAATGAACTCACTCTCCATAACATTCAGTCGTTGTGGGTTATTACCGTACCCCCATAGCTCAGAACCATATAGGGACGAACTACGAACCTTCATCGAGTAAATCTCGAGGAGGGGGCAAATAGGTTGTGTCCGCGAAGCTTTAAATCTTTTCAGAAGGAAGCCTGTCTGCTGTTGGAACTTTAGTTTAGACAAGTCCAAATTACTATTCCATCGCATATTCTTCTGCAGGGTGACTCCCAAATAAGTGAATGCATCAACCTGCTCCAAGGGTATGTCGTTCATAAGGATTGCACCATTAAAGGGTTTGTAAGACGTGCACGGGTTAGGGCCATTAAGGACCATAAACTTGGTCTTGGCGACATTTATTTCCAGTCCACGTAGCAAACAGAACTCCTCGAAGCGCCGGAGGGTAAGCTGCAAGCCACTCGGAGTTTTGGAAATCAGCAAGGTGTCGTCCGCGAACATGAGGACTGGGATGCGATTACCTGCCATAGCCGGGGCATCCGAGGGGACCTGAGAGAGGAACTCGGCCACCCCGTTCACGAAGAGTGAGAACAGGGTCGGTGCCAAGACACAACCCTGCCGTACTCCGCGATCAACTGGGAAAGGCTCCGTTACCTCCCCCTGCTGTCCCCAATGTACCCGGGCAAAATTGCCCTCATGCAAACGAACGACCAGTGCCAACAACTCCGGTGCCATGCCCAGCTACTCCAGTACTTGCCATAGTCTGCTGCGCGGGACTAGATCAAATGCCGCCCGCAGGTCAACAAACACTGCGTACAATACCCCTTTACCTATGACCACAGTTTTCCAATAGAGGACAATAAACCTAAACACCTGATCTATAGTGCTGGTTTTTGGGCGGAATCCAGCCTGGAGTGGACTTAAGATATTGTTATCCTCCATCCAGGTCTGGATTCTGCCCAAGACCAGCCTACCAAAGATTTTTTGCATGGCATCAATCAAACTGATTGGCCTGTAATTACTGGCCAGCGCTTTATCCCCTTTTTTGTATATCGGGACAATTTCCGCGCCTTTCCAGGATTGGGGGATAGGCATTCCCTGGGCTATAGCATTGGCTAAACAAGTGATGTATAAGCGCCATCTTCGTCTATCATTCAAAAATACATCGTCTGGGATACAGTCCATGCCGGGTGCACGTCCCTGAGTTACCGTGTCAAGCGCCGAGTCAACCTCCTCAACATTAAAAACAAGGTTATTGTAAAACCCCCTCTCCTGATAAAACATATTGATCTCATCAGCACCTTTAGCATATTGTGGTTTAAAAAATTCAACCCAAGAGTTCTGGGGGACATGATTGTGGGGGCTATCAGTGATTTCGCCCCTCTTCCATTTAAAAATGTCCCAAAACTTATTCTGGTTTTTATCCAAGCATGCTATTTTCAGCTCTTGCCACTCACTTTTTTCCCAATCCTTTTTTGCTTCCCATTGGGGCTTCCTATAGGACTTGCGAGCTTTTTTAATCTTGCTTGAATCTCTTAATTTCAGGGCAACTCCCAGATCTCTACGAGATAGTTTACAGGAGGCGTTGTACCATGTCTCCTGTTTATTTCTAGAGATTTTTTTTCCTGAGTAAGGCCTACAGAAACAAGATTTTAGGTTGGTAAATAATTTTTCATGTATTTCCTCCATGACAGCTGGGGGTTGGCTTTTAAATCCTCCTGCCGTGATTGAAGTCAATGCATCTTCAACACTGGTCTCAATTCTAGCTAAGAGTTCGGGTTGCTCTACGACTTTGTGCCACTTAAGGTGACGTTCATCATTTGTTAAAACAACGGCCTGGCAAGCCATTTCAGAGGCTCGATCCCTTCTATCTCCCAAACCCCAGTCGAAGGTGGCAACTAGTGGATTATGGTCACTTTCAATCCGTGGCGTAACCCCCATATCCACTAGAGTATGCCACATTTTCAGGTGGACCAGGATGTAATCTATATTACTTCCCCTTGTTCCATTGTCATAAGTTTTACTACATGTCCTATCTGATGTGGTTCTGCCATTAGCTGCCCTCAGTTGGTTGCCCAGGCAGAACCCTTTCAGATACAGGGCCGCCTCTGTCCATTTGCTGATTGACTTAATCTCGAGCTGCGGGACACCCCATCTGAGATCTTCCTCCTCTGTTAGGAGCATATCGTGTGACCCCAATGGCTCAAAAGTCGTATTAAAATCTCCCGCAACTAATGGGAGCACGTCAGTGGCACAATTTTCGACAAGGGTGTTTAGTGCTAAAACTACCTCCGATCGCTTCCCTCCTGGTAAGCCTCTTGCATATACATTATAAATGACAATTTTAAAATTCGACAGAATGTTCAATCTGATTCCCAGAATGTCATTGTTTTGTGTTAAAACAGGTAGTATGTTACATTCCAAACTTTGCTTGACCCATATAATCAATCCACCTACTGGCCGGCCCTTGGCCCTTTTTACAGCTGGGATAAAAAAATTCAGGTACCCCTGCATGAACACTGGCTCTAATGACCATGTCTCCTGGAGGAGACAAATGTCATGCTTGTTAATAAAATCTGAGCAGAGGGGAGAAGATAGTTTGGATCCCACACCCGCCACATTCCAGGATAGAAACATGATATGGCCTGTGGTATTGGTACCCCGGCCACCACTTCTTGTATTTGACATAGGGGGAGCAACTGCAACAAACCTAGAAAGATTACCCGCAATACCTAGCGTTTCCTTCTGTGGCACAACTTGTGGACCCCGCTCACCAGCCCCAGCAATTTGTATTAGAGCAGAAGGCTCCAATTCACCTCTATTACTATTTATAATACACTCCTGTATTTCTCGAGCTACGGATGGATTTTCATGGTTAGAACACCCTCTACCATCTTTCAGTCAATCACAATCCACCAGCCCAGATAACACATCAAATCTGTTGACGGACCTAATGTCCCCCAAAGAACAATCATTTGTCTGGGGTCCCGCATGTGTTACCCCTCCTAGTGGTCGAAATGGATGAGCATAAAAGTATTGGAGTGGCATTGTGCTTATTAAGGTAGTAGAGTCACCCTGGGGCCAAGAGCAGATATAATCCACACAAAGCCTATCCCTAAAGTTAATAATAATGCAATCCCCCTTTATCATCTTAGGTCTCCTGCCAACCCAATTTACTCTTCTAGCGTACAGAATTTCCGCACGCATATGGGCCGGCAGTGGACGCTTGGCATTAAGCCAGAATGTGCATTTATTCTTTAGGTCCCTATAGGATTCCCTTGCTCCATTAGCCAATGGTGGGACCCCTGTTAGGACCACCACATAGGGGGCTGCTTCGGGGGGTAGATGGATATCAATTAAGCCTGGTGAAGCCTGCGCTAAAGGTTTTACAGGCGATAATTGCTTAACATTTCTAGCCCTACCTATCCCAGGGCTATTTGCTACCACACGTTGGGGAGGGTGTACAGCACTTGGTTGATTATCAATAATAGGAGTTATTTGGGGCACCTTCAAAGTAGGCAGGTTATCTTTCACCAAACAACTTGTTGATTTGTTAGAGGTGGATTTACTCGCGGGGCATTGGCCTCCCCCACGAGAACATTCCTTTTGTGGGCCCACGCCCTCTCTACCCCCCCGCGACTGAGCCGAGGCAAGTGAGAGCTCCATACATACAAGCCTACTTTCGATGGAGCCTAATCTTTCGTAAATTGGGCCACATAAGTTCTTAACAATACTTTCCAGTTTGTCCCAGAACATTACGTCTATAGTTCCCATGGGCTGTATCCCCAGTGATGATGATGTGTTAGTCCTCTCCTCAACAGTTGTGGGTTTGGGGCCTGGAACAGTGTCCTTCCTTAAAACAGAACTGGTATCAGGTTTGGAGTTTTTCCCAGCTGCAGACTGTTGATTTCCCCTCCGCTTTTTTTTCAGGGTTTGGGCTAGTTGATGATGAACGGGGACCATTTTCCCTTTACTAGCCGAGCGGGTCTTTATGCTTGGTAAAGGTATAGGGTTTGAGGTCATTTTTTCAACTTCCAAGATAGCTGCCGTTTCAACTACTTTTTTAGGGGAACATGTCGTTGTTTCGCCAGGGCCCTCCTCCAACAGAGAAGTTATTGAACCCTGAGAGCTCGACATAACAGACTGGCAGCACGGTGGTGATCTTATATTGGCCAAGTTTCCCAGCGAAGACCTCTTGTCACAAAGGATATCTAGAGATAATCTTTTTTCAGTTAGTTCTATGTCCTTAGCAAGCACTGTTTGTACTCGCACTAGGAAGTTATCTAAGGTTCCCAATAAAGCTCCCCCAGGCGGTTGCTTACAAGGTCCATCTTTTTTGGCGAATTTATCCATTGCTTAATGTTGTTGAAAAACTCAGTTCACACACTAAATACTTGGGCTTACCCTCGAAGGCTTGCTCTGCAGTTGTTAGGGGGAGGTCCCGTTCCGTTCTCTGCCGTTCTCGGACGGGCTCAGACGGGCCCGCCCTTGGCCCGGGCTTCGCCCCGGACTACGCCCCGCAACGCGGTAGTAGGCGCAGAATTTAAATAGGAATAGGAGGAGCCGGCAAGAGTGTCCAGGTGCGCTCAATCCGATTGCACAGCAACGCACCCTGGACCTCGCAGTCCCAGCAGGAAACAGGCTCCAAATGCACCAACACGAAGACATCGTTGTTTAAACTCCTCATTTTTAAAAGAAGATGATAAGGATAAAATTCTCCAGTGTCCACGCCTGCGATCGGCTCCCGCGAAGCGGGGGCCGCGAGGCGTTATATAGGTGAGTGAGGAGAGGGAGGAGCCGGGAAGAGTGTCCAGGTGCGCTCAATCCGATTGCACAGCAACGCACCCTGGACCTCGCAGTCCCAGCAGGAAACAGGCTCCAAATGTACCAACACGAAGACGTCGTTGTTTAAACTCCTCGTTTTTAAAAGAAGATGATAAGGATAAAATTCTCCAGTGTCCACGCCTGCGAGCGGCACCCCAAAACATCTTCTGCGATATTGTGAGGCTGATTCACTATGGTGACTTTACAATATTTCACAAGAATATCATAGTTCAACAAAAACAGTACACTTTTATGTAAACTTGATATAATATTGAGCTGTACTCAGGTTAATAAATAATTTTGCCCAGCTAATACATCCAGCAAATTACCTCATAAGGCACAAAGATTTTACATAAATCATACAGAACTGTACTTACTCTACAGTAGAAAAGTTAGTTGAGAAGTATTGCTCCATATCTACTACAAAGAGATGAGCACAAAGTCTTTCAACTATTTCTTGCTTGGGTAAGCTATGCAGATGGAAGTCCGGAGGAGATTCTATGGATGTGAGGAGTTTCTGTAGCAAGTCATTAGTCTTTCCCTCGTCTATGTTGACATCTTGTTATGTCCCTATTTTGATAATGTTAATTAAATTCGCAAGCTTTCATCATTGTTACTCTTTAGATTGATTGATATTTAGTGATTTTACTGCTATATATTTGGACTTTTAAGAAAAAATTCTTCTTTTGTCACTTTGAAGCTAAACAACTCACTACATTTTTGGTCACAAGACTGATTGAACATGTAAAATTATCCGTGGCATAAACTTAAATGCAATGCCTGTTGTTGCCACTATATGTAAACATGCTGAATTACATTTATTTATTATCCAAGAAAAATAAGAAGGTCCATGGAGGAATAAGGAAAGATGGCAATGGGCAAACATAAATTAAAACGACATTAAAAAGTGAGAGAGCACAGCAGAGTACTCTACCTTTTCTGCATGTGAAAGCTAGTTACGGTAAAATGAATGGGAACCAAAAATCATCTCGAGCAAAAAGGATTGTCAAAATCATATAAACAAAGTCAGTTAGAAACAGATGAAATTAATAGCACTCCTGACATTTTGCAACTGACTGAATAATATAAAAGTAACACAACTAAAGATAATGAAAAAAAATTGAACATTTGGAACCATTATTGGACTGAGCCACATCTTTCATTAAGCAGAAGCTGTAGACTATGTTTTAGATGATAAATGACAACAACCATTGGAGACGCTGGTAGTGTTGTCATACCATTCACTGTTCTAAACCTGGACCAATAACCTGTTGTAACAGTATCTCCTAGGGAGTGGAACAAATGGAAGGACCTGAAAACCAAAAAGTGTGAAACTACGTCTGTCTCACCACAGTTGTTAAATATATGCTCCTGGCCCTCAAGCAGTGTTCTTGATATCAACAAGGAGTACTGAACAGTGAAGAATATGATTAAATGTGGCTGAAAGAAGGAGATTAAATGGTGGTACCAAAGGAAAGGTCTTGGTGATAGAAAAAGGGTTGGAGACGTATTTAGATCAAGCCTGCAGGCAGCCGCCTGCGCGAATGCTTTGTTCGACCTGTTGTATCTAAAAATGGAATCTAAAAAGGTGCATTTAGCCCACCTATTCCTTACCAGTCATTGGTATCACTATCACTCTTCTTTGCTGACTTCTAATTAGGCAGTGTGTGTGAAGCATCACTTCCTGCATCACTTCCTTTTCTTTCTGTGGTGCATGGACCAAGTACAGATTGACTGCTCTTAATTAGAGTCCATCCACTGCTCGCGCTGTGATTGAGGTACACATTTTTTTCTGCATTTTTATATAGCGCAAGCTCGACATAACTGGAAGGTACTGGAGCGCTTTACATGTGCACTAGTTGCATTACACAAGTTCACGTTATTTTTTTTAGGCATGGGAAGATTAAGTGATTTGCCCAGAATCACAGGACGAGCCATTCCTTCTTGTTTAGAATATGACACTCGGTCTCCCTGTGTGTTGGCACTATGAGGCACGAGACTCTCTGTTTTTTTGCTGTGTTAGAGCAAGACATGGGTTCTTCATATGTTTGTTGCTGAGTGACAATGGGGCATTTCTCTAACAATGCGAAACTGGTTCACTCAGTGTCTGCTCAGGCTGTGGAGCCAGCCAGCTTTCTCAGGGTCCCACAAACCTCATTAAATCAAGCATCTTCGTTCCCTGATATTTTCGTTTCCATTCCACTGTATTGACCTCTGAGGCTTTGGTTAAAAGTTTGTGCATTCCGTAAACATAGCCAGATTTTGCTCTGTTCATTGAAGTTTAAAATGTGCTTCTG